>NC_080092.1:78881250-79481250 GCF_950005125.1 Chionomys nivalis
CAGCACTTTGTAACAAGGGTGCGCCTGCTCCCCACTCCCCCCTCCCCGACGCGCGCGCTCTCTCTCTCTCTCTCTCTCTCTCTCTCTGCCGCCATCCACTGCCTGTCTCCTTCAGTTAAGATAATGAAGATGCTGAGAGATAAAATGTGTATTTAATAAGGGTGGGGGCAGGGAGGCGGAAAGGGGCAGCCAGGGCCTTCCCTAGTTTGGGGCCTCGCCAAGACTCTAGCTGAGAAGCAAAGCTAGAGTAAGACTTGGCTTCAGGGTGTGGGGGTTTCTGGGCCCCAATCCAGCTGACTTCACGGCTTGCTGTTTGCCCTAAATTCCCCCACCTCCACCCTCTCACCCCCACACTCCTCTCCTCTCTGCTTGCTCCCAGTGGGAAAAAAAAAAGGAGTCTCCCTCGACTTTCTTTTCAGCTGGTTAGCTTGGCCCTTGCAGCGGTATCCCCCACCCCAGTGTCAGCTGCAAGGTCAGGCCAGGGCAGCCCCCTGTAGCCTAGGCCTGTAGAAGCTGTGGGTTCACAGTGGGGGGCGAAAAAGCTGGAGTTAATGAAGGCCAGCTGCCCGGCTGGGTTCTGCCTACAGCTAGCTAGCTGGAGGCCAGGCTTCGGTGGTGGTGGTTAGGTGGAGGGGGAGGGTGACCTCCATTCCTGGGTACAAGGATATCCTGTGGCAGCTGGGCCTGGGCTTCTCCGGGAGCCTGGTTTCATCCTCAGTGAGTTGGGAGTCGTCTGCTCCCCTCTTGCCCTGTTCCTCCCCTCCCCAAATAACCCTCTGCTCTTCCGAGGGTTCTGACTGTAGTGGTGGCCCGGCTGAGATCTGAGGATCTCCAAGCCCTTTGGTAAACACTCATTAAGAGCCTGGGAAGAATCCGGAGTCCTGGTTAACAGCTGGGAGAGCACTGAGGCACATTAGGGTGAGCGGCTTGACCTGAGCTCACCCCACAGACTCCACCCTGGGGCTTCCATCCTCACTGTCTGACTCCTTCCAGTTCTTCCTGCAAGTCTGAGGTTGGAGGCTCTGCTATTGCCCTCTGCCCTTCTAGGAAGAGGCCAGGGCTCTCTCCCTTCCCTCAAGATGCCTGGTCTTCTCCTGGCCCTTCACCCCATGACATTTCCCCCCTTCCCCCACGCCTCTGCTGTTGGAAACAGTGCCCAGGCAACACTCCTTGCAAAATGTTCTCAGTCCAGCACCCTACAGACGCCTGCCTCGGCCACCTCTCGCCGGCCCACCTGGCCCACCATGCCCGGGTTTTTCTTTCAGGGTGACCAGAGAAGGAGCAACTTTTGAGAAAGCTGGTTGTCCTATACAAACAGAGTCAATGACCTTGAAGTTGATCTATGGTCTTAGGAGAGGCTCCTGCCCCAGAGTATAAAAGGGAAAGCCCTTGAAGGGGTTCATTATGGTAATAAAGACTCAAGGCCCTGTTGAGGGTTGAGCGAGGTTGCGGTTGACTTCTAGGTTCTGTGTCTTATGCATCCCCTGCTGATTGCCATCTCTGGTACTGGGTGTATCAAAAGATGGCCCCTCCTGTCCTGTCCCACCTGCTCAGACTCTCCTGTCCATGTGTGAGCATCACAGCCTCCCTAGTACCCCGTTGCAGGCACTGAGACGTCGGCACTCTTGCTGAAGACCAAGGTTTTCTGCTGGGAGGGTCTCTGACACACTTAGGGGTTAGACAGAAGGATGACTACACCAACACAGCCCGAAAAAAGAGGACAGAAGCGGGTGTCTATCTGTCTATCCATCTAAAAGGACAGACACCCCCCACATTCCCATAGCCGATAGCTAAATAGCCCCATGGGAGAATAAGGTCCTCAACCCCATCCCCAGGGCCCAAGGGCAAGTCCACAGGCCCAAGAGAGGAAGAAAGAAATGTCTGTGGTGTGGTGTGTGTTGAGATCCGATACTGTCCTGGCCCCACCCATGGTTCAGACCCCCCCCCCATCTTTCTTCCAATGGGTTAGTTTTCCTCCATCAGTCCTTAGTGCTGCACCCTTTCACCAAGTGGGGGCGGGTAGCAAGAGGGCAGGGAGAGCCTACAAGCTGGAGAGTGGGCTTTAGGACCCAACGGGAACCGTGCCTCTTGCAGCAGCCTAACCCAGAAGCAGGGGGGAATCCTGAATCGAGCTGAGAGGGCTTCCCCGGTTCTCCTGGGAACCCCATCGCCCCCCTGCCGGCACACACCTGAGCAGGTAGGATCATGCACACACCCCCTCCCAATTCTCCCCGGACCTCCTTTCGGGGGAGTCTCCCTGCTCCTGATCGGGCCGCTTCCCTCTTCGCCAGTTCAGGCTTTCCCCACGCCTCCTCCCCCATTGCTCACAGTAGTCCAGGGAGGTGGGAGCCTGGGAACCCTGGGGCGTTGGAAAGCTCTGAGTCCCAGACCCTCGGAGCTCATCCCTTGCAATTCGCACCCCCCCTCCAGGCATTCTCCATTCTCTAGCTAAGAATGGAAAGTGGGGGAAGGTCTGCCCAGGCCCCACGCCCTTGCACCCTCCTTTGCAGGATTGCTTCACCCCCCCCCCTCCCCGCCCCCCTTCCCCCCCCCCCCCCCCGCCTCCCACCTCACCTAGACCGGAGAATGGGAAGTGATGGCTTGGCAGAAAAAGTGGAGAGGGGCGTGAAAGGGACCCCACTCTCCTCTCCCGGAGGGATTGCTCCCTCGCTTTGCTTCTTCGTGGCTTCCCAGCCTGGAGCTCAGGACTTTGCCTCCACTCCCACTCACGGTGTCGGGAGCACAGGTTTCCTTCCAGGTGCAGGACACACTTGGGTGCCCACGGGCTTTGTAGAAGGATGGTGAGCTTTCCTGACCTTGTTCTCTAGGGGAAGTCCTTCCAGCCTAGAACTCTCCTTCCTGCCAACACCTCAGCACCTAATGCAGAAGCCCCCTCCCTCGAGTGCCTGCTGTGTGGAGACCATGTGGTTGGAAGACCTATACATTTTGGATAAAGGTTCCCAGTATGCATCCAAGGAGAGAGATCCCTGCCAGGCCCAAGCCAGATCGGGCTCAGTCCAGATGGCTGGGGAAGGGGGTGTGGACCAGATCTGGAAGGCCTATCAGCCATGCCAGCTCCCTGCACTGCACGCCTTGGCTTACAGAGCCCCAGGCTCCTGGTGTTACTCTAGAGCTGGGAGGTCCTCGAGCTTCTGCCCTCCTGCAGGCTCTCTGGGAGGAAGTTGGATGGTACCTGCCTTTTACACTGGCTGATTTTCCTCTCCTGTTTGCTGGAGGTCGGAAGCATCTCATGATGGTTGGTGGGCTTCTACGAAGGGCGGATGTCTGACTAGTGGCCATGTGTGTACTTTGCCTGGTGGGGGGTAGCTGAGTGGGGGTGGGGAGTGATAGAAAAGGCCCAGACCCATCACAGAGTGATTTTCGGAGTGTCGTGAGGGTAGGTGACATGCACCTTTCTGGAAACTAGCTGTGTGCTCTATATTCCTCCCCTCACGTTTCCAGGGTCCCCTTGAGTGTTGGCTTTGGAGGAGAGGGTCTGTCATGGAATGGATTCCAAACTTAGTTCTGCTCCTGGTACAGAAAGGGAAAGTGGGGATCCCTGGTGTGAACAACAGAATTGGAGACACTTAACCATTTGCATGTATGGTCTTCCTTCCAGCTAAACCGCAGTTTCTTTGTTTGTAAACAAAACTTCTGTCCATAGCTGGCTAGGCTTACCTGACAGTAACCCTTCTGTGAAAGGCCCAGGAGATAGTGAACAACCCCCCTCTCCCTGGGGCCCTGTAAACTCTAGTTAGGACTGCAGAGTTCTAGGATAGGAGCCCTCCTTAAATCTGGGTCAGTCTCTCTGCCTTCAGTTTCCTTCCACCACTGTCCAGGGGCAGAGGAGTCCATTGCCTGAGGATGCAGAACTTCCTGAGAGCCAGTGTCTCTCCTTGTTGCCAGGGCGCTTGCCAGACAGCACGGATCTATCTTTGCACCAGGCTCTTTTTTCCCCCCAGAGGCCACACAGCTTAGTCCGGGGATCCTCTTCTCCACCTTCCTTTCCCCATCCCCGTCTGTGTCCTTGTCTGTCTCTTCCCTGCCCAGTGGCCTCCTTGTCTGGCTCACTGGGCAGGCGCCCTAATCGGATTGGACAGCTGAGGTATGTGTGGTGACTGAAAGCAGGCAAGCAGGCAGGCAGAGGGAAGCCCCTAGCATGCCCTGGCTCCCGAGAGAGAGAGAGAGAGAGAGAGAGAGAGAGAGAGAGAGAGAGAGAGAGAGAGAGAGAGAGAGAGAGAGAAACACCACCTTGGGCTAGCTGACTCCTGGCTTGATCCCTGGGAGCCAGAGGAAGCCAGGGAAAGAACAACTAACTAGAACAGCTAGGAACTAGGGCCCGGAGGTCGGGAGTAGATCCCACACCTGAGGCCTTAAAATGCAGGCACCTGGGGCTGCAGATGGGAGCTAGGCTGTCTCCCCCCATTCCCATGGCTTCACCTTCTTCCCTCTTCCTTCCTGTTCATAGTAGGAAGGGCTGCTCCAATCCAGCCCTTCTCACCGGAACCTTCCTTCCTATAGGTCATATCTGGTGTGTGTGTGTGTGTGTACATACGTGCGTGTGTGTGTGTGTGCACATGCACGCCTTTTGAGCCTGTTTCCTTTCCTCTCCTCAGAGATATCTTTCTCATTCACTCTCTGGGCTGGAGGCCAGGACTTCTGGGTTTCCCACTTGCCTCACAGAACAGGGCTACCTTGCTGGCCTCCAGAGAGTCTCTAAACTGGTTTCCTGTCTCCCATATGGGGAGGGCCTTCCCTTAGATCTGGAAGGTGCCAGAAATTCCAAATGGGATGGGTAGCAAGGTACCGTAGCCTGTGGTACCCCTGAGAGCAAGCTTCACCCTCATGACCTCCAGTTCAGCTTCAGACAGTGCATGCCCAGCTTGGTGGACATAGCGTGGTCTTAGCTTCAGGCTTTTTGCTCTACCTGTGGGTATCCAAGATCTTCTGCCCTTTTGTCTGTGGTATGGGGGGGTTGCCTACTGAAACACCTATATCTGAACCATGTATATTTTGGGGAGCAAAAGGCTAGCATAATTGGGGCTGGGGTACTAGTTTGTCCTCCCTCTAGTTGGGCTTGGATAAAGGAAACACAGAAACTTTACCAATGCTAATTTCCTCTGCCCTCAAAAGAGCAGTGGGTAGAGCCAAGCCTTCCCCTCTCAGTGCCCACAATGTGGTTGGCATTGATTTGTCAGAAATTGGGAAGGGTTCCCTCTAGACCAATTGCATCCTTTCTTCTCCCACAGTGCTGGGGCAACTCTGTGATTGTAGGCACTTATGAGCAGCTCCCCCCCTCCACTCCAGGGAGGAGTGCGGGATGACCCAGAGATGGCCAAGTTGGCACTAGCCCCGGGCCAGAGTGCTGGATACTGTTCTGAGTTGAGAGTTGGTGGGTGAGGGGGGCACGGGCCTCCCTGCCCCCCTCATTTCCTGCTCTTTGGGCAGCTGTGGGCGAGGAAGGCTGTGGGGACTATTTTTAGTTGGTCTGTCCCCTGGCAGGAGGGACGTGCAGAAAAGCACGGGGCAGGCAGAGGGGCTGGCCAAGGTGAGGGTAAGAAGGCAGGCATAGGAGTGAGGAAGGGCAGGGGGTAGCAGAAAAAACAAGGAAGTATGCTGACCAGGGGAGCAACCTTGCAAAGAGGGGCTGGGCTCAGATCAGACCAACAGAGGAGCTCTGGGGACCCCTCACGTTTCTCTGTTCAATTTCCCTCAGCTCTGAAAGGGGCTTTTGAGGGTCAGATAAGCCCCTTCCCCTTACAGAGGGGAACCAGATCGGGATATGCTTTGCCCTAGGACTCCCTGCCAGTCACTAGCTATGCCAGTGGCTTGCGCCATTCCTTCTGCTTCTGCTTCCCTTCCCGGTTTGCAGCAAGGAGAACCTCAGGTCAGGGACAGCAGGGAGGGCTATTTCCCTCCCTGCTGATTTGTGCAGGGTCTCTGTAAAACCCAGCTTGGTTTGTTTATATGTCCACCATGTGGAAAGAGTCTGTGTCCAGGCTGGAAGGAGGTTGGGGCTGGGGTTTGTTTGGGTGGCCTGTGGCTACTGGTGTGAATGGAGGCACTGGCCAGTGTCCAGCACATTCCCAGGCTGGCAAACTCTGGGGCTTGGAGCCACCTTTCGGAAGGGACATCCCGCCCAGCTGTTTCGTTTTAGAGACTTAGAGAGGCCCAGGGATTTGTCCACAGTTGTAGGATGACTTGGGAACAGATGGAGGACAAGAATACGGATCTTCAGACCCTTCAGAACCCTTTGTGAGTCCGTTCCTGCCGTGCCCAGGACCCGTGCCATTGCCACCAGCACAGAAAGGGAACACAGCAGTCAGCAGATGTCCTCTGGCCTAGGAGCCAAGGACTGGGATGGGGAGACAGTTCGGTAGGGAGTCGCTGTCTCTTGGGTGTCTGTCGGCATTCTGGCTCCTTAAGGGATCCATGGTGTATAGGTGCCGAGAAAGCCATTCTTTAGTTTGAGTTGTTCCGGAACTATCGGTGTTGCCAGCTGGAGGGCGTCGTGGCGATCTAACACCTACTTTCAGTCCCTACCTCCTGCCACTCAGCCTCTGCTGGTTTCTGGGTTTCTGGCTGGCCACCTCCTCACCCAGGAGCTCTGCTCCTAGTGGGTCTTATGGTCAGGAGCCCCTCCCCCCTCTCCACTCAAGTCTCCCTGTCTCTGGGGTCCTGATTTATCACACCCCCCATCAAGCCTGCTGCAGCGTGTGAGAAATCAATAGCGCAAATGGATTGAGGCTGTTCAGCGGGTTAACTCCCTTTGGGCCCCTCCAACTCCCCTGGGACCCTGTAAGTCATTCTGTCCCTTTCTGACTTAACATGGGCATGAGACACCTAGTGTACAGTTGTAGCCCCAACGCTGGCACAGGCATGGCGTCTCCATCTCTCTCATGTTCTTCCGCTCACATATGCCGGGCTGGTCTTAGCTTGACAAATCCTCCTGAACACTTATTTCCTAGTTTGGGTGGAGTGGGGTGGAGGGGCTCAAAGGGCAGCGGGCTGCCAGCCAGAGGTAGGGCGGGAGGCAGGTGGGTGAGGGAGACTGGGGAAGGAGCTAGAGAAGGGATTGGGTGACAGCCCACCCCATTGGCTTTGGTAACTCAATCCCTGGCCCCACCCTCATGATTTCTCTCCTGCTCAACAACTTCAGCAGCTGCTGGCAGGAGTGTGTGTGTGTGTGTGTGTGTGTGTGATGTGGGGGTGGGGAGGGTGAGAGGGGCTGTGGGGGCAGGGGTGCTGCCAGGACATGTTTAAAGGAGACTCATAGCCTGGGTACAACTTGGGTGGCAGGAGGAGGTGGGGTAAGTCAGAGAGTGGGTGGTGAGTGATGGGCAGGGGGGCAGGCTGCAAGGGGGAGGGGCAGCCCTGCCCAAGGGTCTCACTAAATTTGTTGGCACCAGAGCAGAGCTGGTATCATGAGGCTGGGCAGTAGGGAGGAGGCGGGGGCCAGCAGAGCCACAGTTCAGTCCTGGATGCCGAGGCCTGCCTTCAGCAGGGGGCGCATGTGACCAGAGAGGCACATAGCTGGCCCCTGTCCCTGATCTTTCGGCCATGCCTGCTGGGCAGCACAGCCCGGGTAGTGACTAAGTCGCTTCTGTCCTGGGGCTGGCAAAGTACCAGACTCAGCTCTTCTCGGTAGGTGAGTCACGGCCCTGGCATCTTACCCGGATGCGGCTGAGTCACCAGGCCATGCCCGCCTGGTAGGTGGGCATCATGCGAGGGCTAGGGTGGTGGTTATATGTGTACCCTCAGTGCCTTCTCCAGGCTCTTTCATCTCCTGGCCCTACCCATAAGTCTGCAGAGCCAGGCAGGCATGCTGCTTCCCCCACAGGCTCTGTTGAGGAGGTAAAGGATGAAGTAGCAGGCTTCAGGATAGAGTGGGATATGTTTGAGTTGAAGGGACAGGGGAGTGTGCTGGTGCTGGCGGTGGCGGGAGCCTGGCGCAGACAGCTGCCTTGGGATCTGCATTGACAAACTGCATGACCTTGGCAAAGCAATTCATTTTTCTTTTGTTCTATTTGTTTGTGACACGTTCTTACTCTGTAGCCCAGGCTGGCCTGGAACTTACTAGGGTTGCCTAGAGTTCATGACCATCCCCAGTCTCAGTCTCCCAAGGGCTGGGATGATAAGCGTGAACGAGCACATTCAGTTGGTTGGCGATTTCTTTGTGAGCCTCAGTTTCCTATTCTGTACTATGGGTACAGGACCCATGTTGGACTGAAAAGTGGATCCAGGATAACCGTGAAGAGCACCTTTTGGATACATAAGCTGGGAGGCTAGGGAGGAGGAACGAGTTGAGGCTGGTTCTAGCAAGTACTTCTCACCTCACCCACCTCCAGGTGGTCTTTTTAAAAAAGTAATGCATTTATTTTTATTTTACTTACATTAGTGTTCTCCCTACATGTATGTCTGTGTAAGGGTGTCGGATCCCCTGGAACAGGAGGTACAGACAGTTGTGAGCTGCCCTGTGGGTGCAACAAATTGAACCTAGATCCTCTGGAAGAGCAGCCAGCAAGTGCTCTAACTGCTGAGCAATCTCTCCTGCCCCCAGGTGGTCTTCAAGAGACCATCTTTCCCCATGCTCTCTTTAGATCCTGCTTAGTGCTTGTATGCGTGTGCCAATGTTCTCCCTCCAGCTCCCTCTTTAGGCTGTCCTCAAACTCCTAATCCTGCTTCTACCTCCCTAGTGCTGGGATGCTGAGGTTACACACACGCATGCACGCACGCACACACCACCATGCTGACTCCATGCTGTACTTCGGTTGTTCTGTCCTCACTCTGTAGCCATGGCTGGCCCAAACTGGCCTTCAGCTTCAGCAGTCCCTGCTGGAGGATCCCACGTGTTGCTGGTACAGGTTACAGGTGTGCACCACCACCCCTGATTTAATGCTGCTCTGTAGGAGCCCCCTACAGGCTGCAAATCCTTTGATGATTAGGAGCTGTCCCTGGACAGCTGTCCTTACCTGTCTGAGTCCTCTCTGGCCTTTATTAGTCTGAAGAGGGACACTTGTCCTGGGAAAGTGTCTCCCTCACCCCCACCCAGCCTGTCTTCTTTGTGCAGGGATAATAGAGGCCTTAGGACACCTTCCTTCCTAGACTCTTGCTATATTCTAAGTACTCTGTTCTCCTGGAAGGTGCCCCTGGCTCCTGGCCCCTCTACCTAGGGACTTCTGACTTCTGCAGTAGGAGGAGGGTAGGGCTGGACTTTGGACCTGTGGTATTGAGTGCTCTGGGCATGAAGGAAGCCACCCAAAGGTGTGCAGGCCGTGTGTGTGCAATCTTGTATGTGTCTGACCTCCTATAGGAAGTGGTTTGTGTGAGCATGGGTTTCCTCCATCATTTCCACATGGATCTGCAACCACGGCTGTTCACAACCACAGTACATTCTCTGCTTCATGACCTTGTACACACACACACACACACACACACACACGTCTGCTGTTGCTTTTTTGTGCTGGGTGTGCATATCTGTCTTGGAGGTGTACACATTCACACCATGAACGTGTGTGGGGTTTTGCCTTTGTGACAGGGTGTGTGTATAAGAGTGTACCTGAATCCAAATGCTGGCAGGTGTGCCTGAAGGCTACCCATGTGGGAGGCGGTGTAACTCTATGCATGCACACTTGAATTTTCCTGACCATAAACCTTCCCTTTTGGCCTGGTAGGATACAGGCTGGGAGCAACCTGTGGGAGCTAGGAGCTAGAGGTGACTGGCCTTAGCCCCCTCTTAGCCTGGTTCCTCACTTGGATGGAGGCCCCTGAAGACGGTGGGGGCTCTGACTGGATGGCTTAAGGGGGATGTGGGGAGGGGTGCGTGGAGGGGTGTGTGGAGGGGAAGGGGTTAAGCGTCAGCCTCCACATCTGGGAGCCATTGGCGCATTCTTGCCTGCTGAGCGCATGTTTGTGGATGGCTCTGTACGGGACAGAACGGGACGGGACGGGGCCGGAGTAGGAGGGAGGGGCTGGGCGGGTGGTTAGCACCGGCGGAAACCCAGACAGGAGCCGGAGGCGGCTTTCTGCTCTGGCCCAGCGGGAGGGAAGGGCCTGGGGAAGCACAGCTCCCCTTTGCCTAGGCTAGTTTTCCCTTGCGTCCCACCTCTGGGCAGAGCGTCCCACCAACCTGGCCTGTGCTACCCTTTCTAGGCCGAGGAGCAGAGCCAGAGAGAGAGAAACAAGCAGATAACTCCAATTCTAAGCGGGTTCAGCAACCGATGCATCGGTGGACAAAATCCAATATGGGTCTCGGACTTCTTGTTCCTAGTCTGAAAATCGGGCCACCTGGTCAGACTGAGCGTCTCTTCTCTAGGGTGGAGGCCTGGGCGTGTGGCACTTCCCTTTCCAGTGGGATGTCCTGTGTCCTGTGGGGGCACTTGCTACTTCGCTGCCCAGGAACTCGGTGAGGGAGGCGCTCCATAGCGGACCCACCCTCCTCGGGTGGACTGCCAGCGGTGGGGACTTTAGCCTTCCAAACGGCTGGAAAGGGTCTTATGACAACCAGGGACTGAGGTCTGCAGATGGAGTATGATTCAGATCCTGTCCTCCTGGAACATGTATGAACTGCCCTGACCACTCGAGTGGAGTCTTCTAGGATGGGCAGGGGCGGGGGTGGGGGTGGAGAGGGCTCCTGGCCAACCTAAGACCCGTCTTTTGGGGTGATACTTTTAGCTCCTCGGAGGAATTGAGTTGTTAGAAGTTTCCTCGAACCCACTCGAGCTGGAGAGGTGTTGGGGAAAGATAGTCGGGAAAGATATCCGGAAGACGTTCACTCTTTGTGCTGCTTCGGTTTTGCAGAGGAGAACTGTAAAGGTCCAGAGAAGGGAAGTGGCTTGCTCAAGGTCAGATAGCTTTCAGTTTCCCCTGGCCCCAGAGGACTGTGATTAGGAGAGACAAAGACTTGACAGCTGGGGCAGGAGTCAGTGCGTTCTCTTCCCTATTACACCACCTCCTCTCTTCCCAGGTTTAGTAGGTGTGTGCGACGTCTGTGTGTCCCTGTGAGTGTGGGCGTGTAGCTGGGGGAAGGGAGTGTGTAGGATACCGCACGCTGAGGTTCTTTCTCCGTCGAGTCTTATTTTTATTCTTTTCTCTGAACTTCACACACACACACACACACACACACACACACACACACACACACACACACACACACACACACACACACACCCCTTCTCGCTCTGAATCTCTTTCCTGGCGTTTTGAAGGAGGGATTCTCCCAGATTCCCACGGTCCAGCCGTGGGCTGGAAGCGTCTCCTTTAAGAATTGCCCTTCCCTGGGTCTATTAAGGAGAGAGGGGCGGGTGTGAGCCTGAGAACCCGCCCCCGGCTAGTGATTGGCCCGTGGCGGGTAGGGGCGGACCTGCGAGAGGGGGAGCCTCCCTCCCACCCCAGCTTCATACCCTCCGCCCCCCCAGTCTGGGGCTCCGGGTAAAGTTTCAGCCTCCGCACGTGACTCGCCATGGCCGCTGCCGTCGCCCCGCGCCCCTGAGCCGCGGCCCCCCGGACGGCTCCTCTCCGAGGACCTCACACCCCTGACTCCTGGCAGCGCCGAGGTTCCGACTTGGGGCAGACGCAGTGCTCACAGACACCCAGACGGGTTGCATCCCCTCGCTTCGAGGTAACCTCTCCCCTGGGATCCTGGGGAGCCCTCGGCGCTCTCACGTATCGGGGCCCGGTGGCCTGCTCTGGATGGGAGTCGCGGGCGGGGACAGGGTGCCGGGCGGTTTCCACGGGAACCCGGGGTTCCCTGGGCTTCCCAGCCTGCCGCTGGCGTGTCCGGGGCTGGGGAGCCCCGTCTGCGCCGCATCTTCGCGCGCGCAGCCTTGAGGCTTCTGCGGCTGTCTGCCGCGCGTGTCCCCAGAGCTCCAGCCGTGGAGGATCCACCCGCCGGGGACTCTCTCTTTCTCTTCAAAACCAAACCAAACAAAAAGACTTCTGAAAACCTGTTTGGGGAGAGATCAGATGCCCAACGGACTAGCCCCCTCCTACTCTCTCTCCTGTTACCTGAGCCGCCCTGTGGTTTGGGGAGAATCAGCCAGGGGGCCCACCCCCCCACCAGAGGGATCTGGCTGGGGGGCGGGGCCCGCTCAGCTGGTGTCTCGGTTGGAGTGTGGGGGAGCCGTCAGAATTGGGTGCGGGAGCCAGTGCGGTTGGGTGAGATGCGCCTGTGTCTTGTGTTACTTGGAGGTTGTGGAAGCCGTTCTGGGTAAGGGAAGGACAGAGTAGACTGGCCGACCTTGCTTTGCCGAGGATGTCTGGGATATAGTGCCACCCACGAGGCTTGGAAGCTGCTAGCCAGATGTGTGTATGTTGAGGGGTGGTTGGCAAATCAGTTTAACTGTGTCCCCTTTCCTCTCTGGGCACTGCCCTGCTGTCAGACTGCTCGTGGGAAAGGGGGACAGATCCCCCAGTGTGCTAGACTGGGGGTGGGGGCCACCTCATATGGAAATAATTTCAAAAACAACAACAAACTCAGTCTTGAGAAGTTTTTTGGATTTGTGTGTGTGTTTTTTTTTCACTGCCCATCCTTTTTTGGATAGGATGCCCAATGTATTGGCATGGAAGGGAGGGTACCCCCTGCTCCTACCTAGTGCCAGCTTCCGATTTTTGCAGCCAGATTGCTGCCTGTGTGCACATGTGTGTGTGCTCTCCAACAGAATTTTTCCTCTGCCCTTTGCTCCTTTTTTTTTTTTTTTCAACCAGCTCCCAGTCCAGCTCCTGATCACCCTACCAGCATGGAGACTCAGGAGTGCCAGGCGTTTCCTGCAGCTGAAGGCTTCCCAAGGCACAATTTTTTGGGGGAGGAATTTTTGGGGACCTAGTATGGACTCCTAGAAAATTAGGGTTCAGGTCCCCAAACTCCTCCAACTTCTACAGGGCTTTGTGTGGAGACATAGCTGGGGAAGGCCCTAGGTTGGAGTGGGGGTGACCTGGAGCCTTGGGGCCTCACCTGGGAGGGGTGGAAATGAGTCTGGGGACGGGAACGAGAAGAAGGTTTGGCGGTAGATGCTTGGTTCTTCCTTGTGAGGAAGAGGGATGTGGAGTCACAGAATCTGTAGCTGTGAAAGATGGCACACGGGGAGGGGCTGGCACACCAGTGCTGCCTGGGAGTCTGGGCCATGAAGCAGAGAGGTCAATAGGGTCAGACTCAAGTAGGCCCTTGGGAGCCTACAATGGTGGATTTGCAGGCACTTGGAGGGTGTGAGCCTGCAGTGTGTGCAGAAGGCCATCACTGCAGGGGTTCCTCAGATCTAGTGGCAGACACCGGTCTGGGAATTAGCTTTGTCCTGCCACAGCCTTGAATCTCCGTCTCTGTAGTCTGACCCTAAATGCACCTGCTGGCACCCTGGGATACCTCCTAGTTCACCTCCTACTCCTAACCATGTGGCAGCCTGGCAGGAAGCTAGCTGTAGGCAGCCTGATCACCCCTGTGCCTCCCCTGATGGGCACAGTCACCCACACATGCCATGACGTTGTTCCTGCCAGCCTGTCTAGTGTGGGGGTGAGAACATTGAGTGGCCTTCAGGTCTGTTTGGGGGACACAGACAAACTCAGATGAACTGCCCTTCCATTAACCATTTGGTCTCTGAAGCTAGCTCCACCTTCTGGGATCTTTCTCACCAGGTCACTCTCGTTCAGATTCTGAGGTTGTAGGTGGATTGTCCACAGAACTGTGTGACATGAAATAAACTTTAATACCCAGATCCCTTTCCCCTGGGATACCTCAGCAGGGCACCTTTTCTCAGTTGGAGGAGAGAGGAGTTGAGCCCAGCCCGCAATGGGGTCTTCTGGGGAGCCCTGCCTAGGATTTAGGGTGATGGACCTGGAGGAAGGTAATCCTACCCCTTGACGAATAAGCACAATCATCCACTCCCAGCACCCCACACCCCTGTCTGGTGGCGGTGGTTTTAGGAGTGTGGGAAGCTGGCAGAGCCTCTGGCGAGATGACCAAGGTTGTCATGACTTACTGAGTCTTGAGAAAGAAGTGCAGCCAGTGATACCCCCAGCTCTCAAGGCTTTGGCTCCGCATCCTAGCTGACGCCTGTTGTCTTTCCTCCTGTTTCCCTCTCCGCCCTCCTGCTGCTGTCTGGAGCCCACACGGTTTCTGTGGGATGTGGGGGCAGGGCAGCTCTGGATCTCCTTGTGTGTCCAGGAGGTGTCCTGGGAATTGGCAGGATTAGTTGAGGGTGTCTGGGTGTCCCTACAGGGTGGGCGGTGTGCGGGGACCTGGCCCAGAGTGTGAGAACGTGTCAGCGTTGGTGTGTGTGTCCCTAGTCTGGTTTGGGTGTGGGTGTCTCTTGCTTCGTCTGGATCTTGTCTGGATCTTGCCTCCCTCTCTGGTCCTCACCTCCCCTCCCCACTTACCCTCCCCCCCAAGCCAGGACCGCCTGCCTGCTCTCCCTCACTGCAACTGGAACCTCCCTTGCCTGTTCCAGGAATTTGGTAAGGAGGAGGAAGAGGCAGGCAGGCAGACAGACCTCCCACACTCTAGTCCGCCCGCTGGCCTGGCATCATAGGGAAGATGAAATAGGTGCTGCCGTAGGGTTTGCCCGGCTACACTGGTCTCTCCATCACATGGGGGCTGCCTCCTGCAGAGGCCCCTCGTTGGCCCTGACATACCTCCTTCCATTCAGCATCCTGCCCACAAAGGCCCCTGCTGGACCTCCAGGCTCCACGCTCAGTCCCAGTAGCCGGTGGGGGATTAAGCTGCTGCCAGCCTGGCCAGCACCTGTTGCCAACTCCAGTCTTGTAACCGGAGCCAGCCAGTGAGGGGCTGCAAAATGACAGGTGGAATTTCTCCAGCCAGCCCCCAGCCTCTTCTCGATAGGCCTTTCCTTTCTGGTGGGAACTAGCAAAGCCCATTCCCCCCACACCGCTGCAAGTGTCAGTCACCCTCATCTGAGCCTTGATGCTCCTATCCTGCCCAAGGACCCTGTTACCCCATCATCGGATGCTGTAGAGTAGGCAAGAGTAGGCAGTCCTCCTTCAAGTTCTTAGAGCTCTCCTGCCTTGACAGGGCAGTGTGTGTGCATGTGCGGGAGCGTGTATGTGCACGCGCGCTTGTGTGCATGGGGGGGGCCGATGGGGTGGTTCTCTTAATGTTTTAATTGCATAAAAAATTGGGAGCTCAGCTCTCGGCCGGTGGGGAGTCTGGGGCTGGCTGGCCGCCCGGCTCGAGCTAAATATAGCCTGGGACATCTGCAGAGAAGGGGAGGGGAGTGGAGGGAGGTTCCATTCCCCTCACCTCAGCCAAGGTGCCCTCGTCTGGGCGGGCACCTTGGAACAGGGAGCGGGGATTCCTCAGCACAAAAGGCAGGGGAGAGGTGATAAGGGCTGGGTCTTTGGGAATTTGCTTGCTTGGAGGCCACCGGAAAAACCAGAGTGAACCCGGAGGCTCAGGATAGGACCCAGATGGAGTACGTGGGGTACTGGTTAGGTCCTCTGGCCCTGGCTCCCTCTTCCTCAAAGCTGCCTAAGGTCAGGCAGCCTCAGTGTGTCACGGTGACCTCCTCGCTGTGTGCCCACGAGTACACACCTATTGAGTAGCCCCTCCCGGCCTCTCCCCTGGAGCAGCTGTCCCTTGGGCTCTATCTACTGCAGGTCCCCAGCCCTCCTGTCCCTTGCCCCACAGCGAAACCTTCAGCCCAGGAATCGAGACTTGAGAAAGGGAAGCTGTGGCATGGAGTTCTCTGATCTCCAGTCACGGCAGGAAGTGGGGGGGGGGTGAGGGAGGGTAACCTTGAGTGGCAGGTGGAGGAGGGCACTGTGAGCCCTGTGTGAACACTGACCGTGCAGAGTGGTGGGGAGTGGCCACCCTCCTAGCGGACCCCTCTTCTCTCCAGCTCTAGGAAGGGGAATGTTGGGGGACTGACAGCTGATTCCCCAAGGGCTGCAAACTCTCCTGTCTGCACCCCCCTAACAGTGAGGGGGGGAAAAAAAGTCTTCCTGTCACGTGCTCATCACTTCCTGTCCCACTGTGGTTCCTGGGATGTTTGTTGTTGGTTGCCATGGTGATGGCCGCCGTAGGCACTACCCCTGGTTTTTGTGGGGAGGGACCTGCCCCTCCCCTCAAGGCCCACAATTGGGAGGGGGGTGCCTGAGAGGCCTGTCTAGGGGGCCCTTTCAAGCTGAGCCTGTGTGTGTGGTCTCTGACGACTCGGGTCCCTTAGGGCCCTCAGACTTCTGTCTGTGGGAAGGAGTCACAGCCACCTACTCAGACTGTGTTGGGGAGACTTACTTTGTGGCCATGACTGTGTGAGACTGATTTAGTGCCCGCATCCCCTCAGTCTGGGTCCTTCTGCCTTTTCAGACATCACTTCATAGACCCTACCTTCCTCCCTGGAGAGTTTGTGGCTTCTTGGGATCCACGCTGGAATATACAGGACTCTGGGCCACCAGGTCCCTGATGTTTTATGGGTGGGGAGACTGGAAGTGGCTCTGCAGCCAGCTGGTTCTCCCACACATGGCCATACCAGCTTCTCTCGGCTTCAGCAAGCTCTGTTCTTGAAGGGAAGGCCCAAGAGTTCAGTGACCAGATTTTCCCACCTAATGTGGGGCTTCTCTGCTTGGCTAGGCATGGAGAAGGGAAGAGATTCCCCCTGGTTCTTGCTGGACTAAGGGGCTCCCTGTGGAGTAGGAAGTTCCTGGGGGGTCCTAGGGTGTGGGGTTGTGGGGCAGGGCCCAGTCTGACTCAGGCCTGGTCTGGGGTCAGAGCCAAAAGGATATCCTGAGGTAGTGGGGGGTGTTCCTGGCTTCCCTGCAGCTTGGGTCCCCAGGGAAGGATGACGGGAGGGGACTGGTAGCATCTAGTTCTATTGGCAGCATGCCCTAGGATTCAGAGTGCAGCAGGCTGGGGTTGGGGCTGAGCTGAGGCAGGAGTGGGGACTGATGTAGCCCTTCTCTACTTGCGACTGCTCGGTTTGCTTCTCTGATCATCCCCCCCTAAACACACACCTTCCCCTAATTATGAGTGAATTGTGCTTCCTGCATGGTGGAGAGGAGGTGGAGAGGGGGCAGCTGCCAGGGTGAGGGTGGGGAAAGCCCCATGCCAGGCTGGGTATGCACATCGGTGGTTTCCAAGCTGGGGGGTCCCCTTTGTGCCCGTTTGGTCCCCCATAGGTAGAGTTACTGTTGTTCTGTCCACGTACTCCTGTGGTCTGGCTGTGGCCAGAGCAGGCTCATTTCTTCCTCTTCCTGTTTTCTTCCTTCCCCATGGGTTGGCCCCCTCTTCCTGTAGGCCTGGGCTGCCCCCTGCCCTTTCACCTACTCTCTGCTTCCATGGAAGACCCAGTTACAGCCCTGGTTCTGGATGGGCCCCTTAGCCGCCCTGGGCGTGGGAAGTCCTGAATGACTATGTCCCTCAGGCTCTCTGGTGTATGGTCTCTGATGTATCGGGAAGAGCCCCCAGTTTTTTCTCTTGGGGCCCAACTTGTCCTGGCCTCATGGTCTCCGATTGATCCTCATGCTTGCTGGTCGTTCACAGCTGACGCGTGGCATCTGGGAGCTAGGGAGGAGGTTTGGTTTCGTGGAGTATACATTGGAGATGGATGAGAACCATTCTCATGGGACGAGGCGCCGTGTCTGAATGTGGACAGCGTTGGTTGGCATCCAGCAGCAAGATTTTGTGTTCTTACCTCACTGACCCCCTAGAGAGGACACGCTCTGGGGCAGGTGGCCCACCAGGCCTGGCTTTAGAGACACATGCCGCCAGTGTATAGGGCTGGTGGGGAAGAAAATACCTTCCTCCTGGCCCTGCCTTCGATAGTCTTTTCCCTTAGCGAGGCTGAGTGGGCCTGTGAGGAGGACCAGAGCTGTTAGTGGGAGGACCCTTGGAGAAAAGAGGGTAGTGCTCTCTTCTGCTTCCCAGCCCTGTCGGCCTGCAGATGAAGCTGCGTGGGGGAGGGGAGAGGTTGTGGCTTTGTGTGTACAAGGATTTTTCCTGGAGAGCTTATAAATAGCCCAAGCCCACTGTTCTGGTTTGAAATCGGTCCTGTCCTGCCCTGCCCCTGCCTGGCCAGCTCAACTAACTCTGGGCAGGGTTGGGGGTCTGGGGGGGGTAGAGCTCCCCTGTCTTGCCAGGGCTGGAGGCCCTCCCACCCAAGTGGGGTTTGAGTTCTGTGTCTCATTTGCATATGATTCATTAACTGTCTAGAATGTTTAGGAAACCCCCATCTCCCCTTGTTTTAAGCTCCCCAGCCTTAGCCCCTTCAGAGGGAACTGCTTGGGGCTGAGGGTGTAAACTTGGTTGGTGAAGTGCTTGTCTGGCCTGCAGGAAGCCCTGGGTTCTGTCCCCAGCACCACGTAAACCTGTCACGGCATGGTGCCCGGCTACCCCAGGAGGGTTCTGGAAGTGGAGGCTGGAGAGTCAGCTACTCAAGGTCATTGGTTAGTTTGAGGCCAGCTTGGGTGGGTGGCCCTGTCTCAAAGCGTACAGATAAAACAGAGGGAACTGCTTGACTTTTGTCCCTGGGGACCCCTCGTTTTGAAGGCGCATAGGGTGGAGAGGATACCTGAAGACGGGAGGCCTGGGAGGTGGCCTCGCTGGGCATGGGGGCCTCGAAATTCTCTCTCCCCAGGAGACGGGAGGAAATGGTCTATTTCTCTTCCCTCCCCAAATCCAAAGATTTCCCTTTTTCGGTTTGTGAAATGCAAGAAGGGAATTTGGGAAAGGGTTGTGGTCAGGCCTCTGCCCACACCCCAGATATCCCTCTCCCCCACAATCTTCCCCTCCGTCTAGGAGGAAGCAGATCCAGAAAAATGGGTAGTGTTCCCTGCTAGCCCTGTCCACAGATGCTGGCCCTGGTTGGGGCAAGGCCAAGGAGAGGAGGCAAAGAGCCCAGGGACCCCAGGTGATAGTGAGAGATGGGGGAGGCGGGAGACCTAAGTGCCTTCTCTGCGCCAGGCGGTGCTAGGTGCTTTCCAGGACCTCGTTCATCAAGAGAGACAGTTCACAGGCAAGCAAACATACTCAGAGAGGTTAAGCTACTTGCCTGAGGTCACCCAGAGTGGCAGAGCTGAGATTGGGCTCTTCAGACCTCTGGGTTGGTTTTGTTTCCCCCATCTTCATGGCTGCTGCAGCTCTCACCTTTTGTTCCCCCCTAAAATGTGTGGCTTTGGAGTGATGTGTATGGTGTGTGTGTGTGGTGTGTGTGTGTGTGCGTGCGTGTGTGCGTGTGTGTGAATGGTGTGTGTGTATGGTGTGTGTGCGTGCGTGTGTTGTGTGTGTATGGTGTGTGTGTGGTGTGCGCGTGCGTGTGTGTTGTGTGTGTATGGCGCGTGTGCATGAGTGTGCGTGTGTGTATGGTGTGTGTGTGCGCGCGTGCGTGTGTGTATGGTGTATGTGTGTGTGTGCGTGCGCTTGCGTGCGTGCATGTGTGTGTGTGTGTGTGTGTGGTTGACTACTGATCGTGATACCTTTTAGAGATTAGGTATTAAAGAGCCCCTAAGGGCTGGAGAGATGGCTCAGCAGTTAAGAGCACTGCCTGCTCTTCCAAAGGTCCTGAGTTCAATTCCCAGCAACCACATGGTGGCTCACAACCACCTGTAATGAGGCCTGCAGGAAGAATACTGTATACATAATAAACAAATAAATATTTTAAAAAAATAAAGAGCCCCTAAGAAGGGGTGCATGGCTGGCGGCAGCACCCTTGCCTCTTCTTTTTCTGCTGGGCTGGATTGGAGGGACAGGTCTGTGGTTTTTCTCTCTCAGGCAGGGCGCCTATGAACAGTGAAGGTTGCTGGCAGAGGGTGGGGGTTATATGTGGGTTGCTTGTTTTCCCTCTTTGGTGCCGGTTTAAATTCTCTGGCCAGGGCACAGGCATCTCTGTGAGGGTCATGGCTCCCAAAGGACCTTGCTCCACCCCCTCATCATCTTTGCCCGTGCCTATCCCTGTTCCCTGGTCAGCCTGGCTCTTGGCCCATTTCTGTGACCTTTGTCCCGCCCTCACTGGAGAGCCCTCCCTCTTCCCCTCAGGGAGCTGTAGAACATTGCCGTGAAGTGAAGTGTGTAGGCCCAGCTGGGTTAGGATACTAGAGGTTCTGAGGCCTTCCAGACTCTCCCCAGAGTTGTGTGTTTGGGGCAGGCCGGTGGCTCGAAGTCTGACACAGTTTTAACCTCTTCAGGGGGAGACTTGAGACATTTGTTCTAAGGTAGATGCCATTAGTCTTCTGTGTGGGCAAAGCTGCTTTCTAAAATATAAAAGACTGGGCCTCAAAAGTCCGAGCCAGGTGTCACCCACCCCCACAAGCAACGTCAGAATGCCTTTAGTTTGAAGTGAGCTTTCTGGCTTCAGTCGTGGGTCTGGTGGCCTCTCTTTGGTCAGCTGTCTCCTAGGCCTCACCTATCAGTAGGTAAGCCTCTGTTTAGACATGAATCCTCCTGAGGGTTGGGGGATCCTGGTACCATGCAGTTTCGGGGCTGGCCCACAGAGAGGACCTCGGGGCATCTCCTAAGCTAGACTGTGCCTTCAGAGACTGTAAGGCGACAGTTGTGTGTCTTCTGGGAGTGTATGCAGGAGCCCATGCACATAAGTCCCGGACTGCACTCATGTGTGGTTGGGGCCAGGTGTGGCGAGATGCTCTTTTCAGGTTGCTCTGCTCCCATGCTGTTTTCTGTAGGCTCGCATGGGTGATTTTCTGCAAGTGTGTGGCGTGTCTGTAGGGGGTCCAAGTGCAGACACTTGTCCTCCTTAGTGTGGCTCTTGCAGCCCGTGCTCCTGTTGTCTGAGATCCCATAGGAGATGGGGGACGGAGCGGCTGCTGGCCCTGTAGGTGGAACCCCCATTTTTCTCTGACATCAGTCATCAGTCTGTGAAGGGAAGGAGGCACCTCATTCAGGAGTGAGGCCCACCCAGTGGTTGGTGTGATGAATCACTAACACAGTGCGGATTTCACTCCAGCGGAGCTGTTGCTTCTGTGGCCACTACCTGCTCTCTCTCTCTCTCTGTCTTCCTCAGTTAACAGAAGACACAGGCTGGGACAGTAAACAGAGGACACAGTTCTCTTCCACAGTGGCTTTGGCAAGAACACCCCCCCCCCATTCTCATCCTGGTCCCCAGGCAAATGCTGGTTATATATGCATCCTCCAGTCTCTGGGTTTAGGCCTGGAGCCTGGCGCTTGGAACCTGGTATGTCCTGAGTGTGGGGAGTAGGGAAGGAGGGGGAATGTTGGAAAGGGATGAGTCGTCGTCGTCGTCTTCTTCTTCTCCTTCTCCTTCTCCTTCTTCTTCTTCTTCTTTCTTCTTCTTTGGTTTTTGGTTTTTCAAGACAGGCTCTCTCTCTCTGTGTAACAGCTCTGACTGTCTTGGGATTCGCTTCATTGACCAGGCCTGCCTCGAACTCACAGAGACCCGCCTTCCTCTGCCTTCTGAGTACTGAGATTAAAGGTGTGCGCCACCACCACCCCCCAGCTGACAATTCTTATTTTAGGTCTCTGTAGCTCTATTTTTTTTTCCTTTTAAAGAGGTTTACTGCGATAGTAACTCACTTGCCACAAAATGCACCCATTAAAAGTATACAGTTTAAGCCCTGCGTGGGTGGTGTACACCTGTAATCTCAGTCCTCTGGAGGTTCAGACAGACGGATTGCAAATTCCGTGCCTGCCTGAGTGATTTAGTGAGTGAGACCTTTCCAGAAAGAAGCCAGAAAGACAAGGAGTTGCAGGTCTGCACAGTTGCATAGCTCTCGCCTGTGTATAGAGTCACGCAGCTACCACCGCCACCATCACCGCCGCCACCACCACCAACGTTAAAACGTTTTCACCACCCCCGAAAGTTCCCATACCCACTAGCAGCTACTTCTCCTTTCCCTGACATTCACACCCTAGTTCCTAGTAACCACAAATGTATGCACACAGATCAGCTCCTCCTGGACATTCTTAGAAGTCGAATCATACAACATAGCATCTTGGGCAACTGTATTGCTCTCAGGACTTGGCCATGCTTGTGTGTCAGTTCTTTGTTCTCTTTTTTTGGCACAGAAATACTCTAGCGTGTTGGGTGTCCACCATTTTAGACCTCTGCGTTGGTTTCACTGCTCACTTGGGGTCTGTGATCCTGATCTGAGCGTGCACACACAAACCTTGTTGCGCAAGGCTTCCATTGTCTTGTTTCTTGGGTAGATACCCAGGAATGGACTTGCTGTGTACGCGAGTGCCATGTTTAAGGTTTTGTTTTGTCTTTTTTTTTTTTTTTTTTTTTTGAGACAGGTTTCTCTGTAGCTTTGGAGCCTGTCCTGGAACTCACAGAGATCCACCTGCCTCTGCCTCCCCAGTACTGGGATTAAAGCCGTGCGCCACCAAGCCTGACCGAGTGTCTTTTTCTCAATAACTCTCTGTCGTAGTTTTTGAGATAGTGTCTCTGAGTGAACCTGGAGCTCACTGCTTCAGTGAGGCTGGCCGGGCAGCAGACATCAGACAGCCTTCTGGCTCTGCTTCTCCAGCTCCGAGGTTGCAGGTGTGTGACGCTGTGCCTGGCTTTTTGCTGGGTGTCTAAAATCAGGTCCTCGTACATGTATAGCAAAACATTTACCAACAGAGCCAAATCCCTGGGCCCCGTTAGCTAGTCCCAGCCATCCTAGTGTGTACACATTTCGTAGTATTCTTGGATCAGTACCTGACAGGGGGACAGACGGAAGTAAGACCTGGTTTTGTTTGGCTGTGATTATTTTTGTGTCTCTTCTATCATATGTATATATGATACATTCATGTGTGTGTGTTTGCAGCACATGTCCCTACATGTGTATAGATTTGTGTATAATCTACACTCAGACTTGAAGAGTCCTTAGCTCTGTTTCTCCCTATCTGGTTGTTTATCGGAATCTGTAGGTCCCAGCTGTGTCTCTACCCCAAGGTGTTTTTTTGTGTCTACCCTCTGGCCTCAGTGCTTCAGATAGGGTGTAGATGGATCTGTGTACACACTGGCGAGGGTAGCATCTGGTCTTGCATGTTCTGTCCACTTACTCCCTCATCCCCTGGGTGTCGTTTTCCTGACTTAGGGCTTCCCGGGGCCACCTGTACTGTTCGGTATTGGGAATGTTGCCTGGGAGACCTGAAGATCCGTTCCCCTGCGTGGATATGGATTTGGGCCTCCTCCTCCTCAAGGGAGGGATGTACTGATCTGGGATACTGGGTCTTAGGTTTAGGGGGGAAGTGGTGTGAGAGCCCCCCCCCAACTTAGGAGTCATTTTTCTGAGAAGTGCCCATGCTTTAGGGAAGCGGCTTCTCCCCCCTCCCTACCAGCGCGTTCTCTGTATCTTGACCTCAGGTAACCCACACTGGGGGAAGGAGAGCCAGCTGCTTGCCTCAGCTGCACTGATCTTTGGGGTGGCACTGTGTGGACCCTTTCCCAAGCATTCTGGGTGAGAGGCCCTCCCATACTCTGGGCCCTGTCCCCATAATCCCAGCCTGGCTGTGCTATCCTGCCACCCCCAGCAATGTCTGGGCCCTGGTCCTAGGCTGGCCCTGCCAGCCAGGAATGGTGCCAGGTGTCTGCTCAGTTGGGTGCCACAGGAAAATCTCTGGCTGCCCAGGTTGGGGAGCGCCGTGGGGAATCCCATGCGCCTGCTCAGTACCCACTTACCTGCCTTTCCTCTTTCTGCAGCACCGCAGGACATGCCACCCCCCAGCCGCCTAGCTGGGGCCCTTCTGGGAGTGGCATCCTTTTTGACACCCTGAAGACCAGCTCTGGACCTTCCTACAGAAGTGTCTGCTCACAGAACTGCTTAACCAAAGGACCGACTCTTGGGACATCCCCCAGTCCACCTGGCCCCTGGCTAGGGAGGGGGCTCCAGAAGGCTGAAATTAACTCACTCACTTTGGACTGCAACTCCAGGGACAGAACGGGGTGGGGGTGGGCTGACCACCCAAACCCCCTCTGGGCCCAGGCCCCATGCCCGGAGGAGGAGAGACCGCGTGAAGCATATCACAGCTGCCTGTCAGACTGTTCGCCTGCCGTTCTGACTGTGACCGCTTGGCATGGCCAGCAATAGCAGTTCCTGCCCAACACCTGGGGGCGGGCACCTCAATGGGTACCCGGTGCCCCCCTACGCCTTCTTCTTCCCCCCTATGTTGGGTGGACTCTCCCCTCCAGGCGCCCTCAGCAGTCTCCAGCACCAGCTTCCAGTTAGTGGATACAGCACACCGTCCCCAGCCAGTAAGTCTAGGTGGGGAGGCTTGGGGGAGGGAGTGTGGAGGGGGGCAGGCCCCAGGATTGGGGTTCCTGGACACGTCTGGAGGCACAGTGAGTGACAAGGTCTTTTCTAGACTGGGGGGACATGGTGTGTATGGGTGTGGGGTTGGGGGGGGGCTTGGCGATGGTCCCACTGCTCTTAGCTTGTTTGATGTTGGGGGTGGTAGAGAAAAGATGAAACCATTTGGTTCCTTCGTACTGTTGTTGTCCCCTTTGTCCCTTGTGTCCCTGGTGCTGTGCTATTGAGGGCCTTATAAATAGCTCTGAGGAGGGATGGATGCAGAGGCTGAGGTGGATAAACAAACCTCTCAGCGTTCAGGGGAAACTGGGAGAGTGAAACCCACCTCCACCCCACCCTCCTCCAGTACTCTGAGGGAAAGGCTTCAAGAGGCAGCCCAGGGCAGCTCGGCACAGCTGGAGCCCATGCACCCCCCCCCCCCCCGCCCCGCATCTTCCCCGCCCCCGAAGGACAGGGGGGGACTCCGTGGGGGCTTTCTACCTGGACTCTGACCTTGGACACATGCACAGGCTTGGCAGGGCTTGTGTTTTCTGCCTCTACCCTCTGCCATGAGGGTCACAAGTTGGCTGGGCGAGGGTCTCGGTACCCTTCCCTAGCTGGCCAAGCCAGGTAGTGGGAGGTGGCAGTGGCTATAGCCAGCTGGCAAAGTCCAGGCTTGGGGCCTGCCAGGCCGCTTACAGTAACTCTGGCCCCCAGGGCCCAGCTGGGCTCCAGGCCAAAGCCTAGGAGGAGGGAGCTGGGCCTGGCCTGGGGCAGGAGGGGGTGGGAAGCAGCAGAGCAGGCCATGGCTGGTTGGCTGGCTGGCTGGCTGGTCAGCTGCTGACCTGGGAAACGTGTCCCACCTCTCCTGGTTGGCAGGGACCAAGCACCCTGCCTGGCACCCACTGCCCCTCCCATAGCCATTGGCAAGTTGCCTGGCACCACTGCCCTGTGTGCCTGGCTGGGCTGGGTCAGTGCCCCCTTCTTGGTGTGGGGGTAGCACTCTCTCCCCGGAGCCAGGGAGTCTCTTTGTCCCTGGGGCAGGCTCTGGCTGGGCGCCTCACTGCCCACAGCTGGCCGTCTGCCCACAGCCACCACTGCTTCCTGGATCGCCGCCTCTGGCCTCTGGCTTTGTCGCAGCCCCCTCCCTTCCAGGCCCCACCAGCCTTCAGGAAGAGATAGGCTATGCCCATGTTCCTTCCCATCTCCAATCCCTTATGCAGTGGGGCTATGGAGCAGACAGGTACCACCTCATTTCCCCCCTGCTAGTAATGCCTCAAGCCTTCACCTTTGATTTTACCTTTTCTCCCTACCTTACATAGGGGAGTCTGAGAACCCCATTCTGTTCTGGTTTTCTAGCCTGTGCTGCTGATGGGAGACCAGAGTGTTGGGGATTGGGCAAGTGCACCTATGTAAAAAACATGCCTGCAGTCTGGAGGTGGTGATGCACGCCTTTCATCCCAGCACTCTGGAGGCAGAGGCAGGTGGATCTCTGAGTTCAAGGCCAGCCTGGTCTGCAGAGCAAGTTCCAGGCTAGCTAGGGATACACAGAGACACCCTGTCTCAAAAAAACCAGAACAGATGCTCTCTGCATTTGAAGGGAGCTGGGAGAATTATACTTTCTTCCAGGGTGGAATTTTTAAGAAGCAAAGGAGTTAGGGGTCCTGCAAGCTGGTACTAGTGACCCGCTTTTCCTTTTCCATGTGCTGGTAACAAGGGGCTGGACAGACAGACTCCCTGGAGGGGCCGCAAGGGGATTTGGGATCTGACCCCTGTGAGAGATAAAGTAAATTCTCTGCCTTCCTCTGAGTGTTGCAAACACCTTCCTCTTTCTTAGAGGTGGGTGGGGAGAGCCCCCACCCTGGTAACCTACTTCCAGGGTGGGGTGCCCATATACCCGGCAAATGGCAGCCTTCTTTGGCTTTCTCCACCCAGGTTAGGCAATGCCCTTTTCCTGCCCCCTCCTCTGTGAGCTTGTGGGTTTCCCACCCCTCCCCCTCTCTAGTAAACAACAACATCTCTTCCTCCCTACTCCCCAGCCTCTGAGCACCTTCTAGGACTAGGGGCCAGAGGCCTGGCCTTGGGTCTGAGACAGCCAGGCATCCCAACCCCCTCCTGCTGTGCACTGGGTGTCTGGAAGCAGCTCAAAAGTTTTCAGCTTTAGCCTCTCCTGGGACTAGCTCAGGGGTCAGGCAGTTCCTGGAGGCGGGAAGCGGCGGCCTTTCCTTCCAGCTTGAAGCAGTGATGTCCCCGGTGACCTCCCAGGCTCCCTGCTCCAGTCCCACAATCACATAGCTGTCTAGATGGCCTCCCCTACCTGGCCCTCTTTCCAGGTTGTACCTTAGGTGTCTTGCATGAACTCTGAAGAGAACAGGTGACCTGTGGGAGGACCAAAGGCCTCTTGAGGTCACCGCAGGGAGGCTAGGTATCGCCCTGCTGCCGGTCTCCTAGGGAACCAGGGTGGAGGCCCCAGAGATAGCACTAGACTCCTGTCCCCTTTGTTGGTTGGCCCCTGAGGCCTGGTGTGTTTACTGTGGGAGGTCAGGGTTGTGTGGTTTGGGGGGTGTGGGGGTCAAGGCTGAGTATGTTGAGGAGGGGGATTAATGGCTTGTGTATACTACGTGAGAGTGTTCTAGAATTCAATGTGTTTGAAGAGAATCAAATCTGGAGCTGAAGAGGGGAATGTCAGCCTGTATGTACGCTGGGACTGTGTGTGGGGGGCGGGGGGGGCATGATTTAGGGCAGAGGTGTCCTGGTTTAAGGGCCTAAGGGGGCATGACGTTCCTTCAGCTTGTGTTTGGGAAAGGGAGCAGTATCTCTGATGTTCTTGTGTTTCCCTGCCTGAGGATAACTAAGACAATGGTCTTCTTGGGCACCCTTGGAATTCCCTGGGCTTCAGGGGTGTCAACTTAGATGGAGATCTCTTTGGCATGTTTCCTCCTCTGTACCACAGGGACATTACCAGATTCCTAAGAGGGCCAGGTTAGGCTAGCATATCTGGGGAGCACACTTGGTGTGTGCTTGGCATGTGACCCCGTAGAACGGGAGACACCTGCTGTGGGTCGGGACTTTGTCTGTACTTTAAAAATCTTCTAGACTGTTCCAGTAGAGGCACCTTGCACTCGTTGACAAAGGAGGATAGAAGATGCAAGGTGGGGCAGGAGAGATGGCTCAGTGGTTAAGAGCACTTTCCTGCTCTTCCAGAGGTCCTGAGTTCAATTCCCAGCAACCACATGGTGGCTCAGAACCATCCGTAGTGGGATCAGATTCCTCCTGGTGCACATGAAGACAGAGAGCTCGCATACCCGAATAAAGAGGTCTTAAAAAAGATGGGCGTTTACAATGCAGTAGAACTGCCCTGAAGACTGTTTCCCACCATCCAGACAGGCAGCTTTAGAGGGAGACTGTGGGGGGACGTTTTGGGGCGTGGGAAGAGTTTTGGGGCCTTAGTGCTATTGTTGAATCTTGTCAAGGTTGCTGGAGACCCCGCCTCTGACTTCTCCCAGTAGGGGGCGCAGGGAAGGCCATGTCCATTCTTGCCTCCTCCTGTGTTTTGGACTTTGGGACTGGAGAGGAAGATAAGAGGCCCAGGGAAAATCTCCATCCTGCCCTGGAAGCTGTGGATACAATCTGTTCACACCCCCGCCCAACCCCACTCTGCCCTCTTGCAGTCCAGCAAGAACATGAGTTTGCAGAACACAGCGGCCGCCGCCTCCTCCCATCCCGGGACAGATTCTGAAGGAACAGAGTGTAAAAGCCATAATTCCTATTCAGATTTTGTTGCAGTTTGGGGGGGAGGGCAGGGAAGATAGAAGCAATCAACAGAAGAATTGGAACAGGAACCTGAGAGGCGGCTACAGATTTTCCTTCCACGTGTTGGCTGGATACTTGTTTAGATATGGGGCTGTTGTCCCCCTCCTCCTCCCTGTCTTCTCAGTGCCCAGGCCTCGGAAGGCAGAGGTGGCGAGCTCTTCTCCTCATCCCCCATTCTGCTGTTCCCCCAGCTTCTCTCCACTCTTTGCAGCACAGTAAGAACCACAGCCTCGGTCAGGGACAGGGCACTGCCTAGCTATGCCCTTCTTGGGGTACAGAGTGCAGTCAGCCAAAAGTCCTTCCACACAGGGTTTTCATTGAAAGTGGGGCACCCCACTCTTTATCTGCCAGGAGGGAGATGTACAGGCTATCTTAGGGTAGGATCCCAGCATGGATTGGGAGAGGGGACCCAGGGAAGGAAGCCTGTCTTCCTCTCTTCCTCTTAGGCCAGTCAGGGCCTCGGGCATCATATCCACCTCTTGCCAACCTCTTGCCAAGCGGTGTGTGCCATGGGGGCTGTGCCAGTGCAGCCCAGGGCTGCCTTTGGATGTGTGTTTGGGACTGTAGCATCCGTATGTGTGTGTGTTTGGGACTGTGGCATCTTCATGTTGTATGTGTTGGGGAGGGGGCAATAGAATCAGTCAGTAAAAAGAGGAAATGAGAACCTTTTCCAGATAATTAATGTTGGGGGACAGTGCCTTCTTTTATAGTCAGGATAGTCTGGGGGGGCGTCCCTTAGCCCTGGTAGCATTAGGAATCCGGGTCCTCCCCTGCACAGCTGAACCCCAAGCTGCTGAACATGTCAGCCATCCCGAAGGCTCATGCTGCTCCCCTACTTGCTCGCGGACAGAAGTCTTTCTAATGAGCAACCTTGGGCAGGTCACTCAACCTTTCTCTGAATCTTTTTGCCCTTCCGATCTGCCTCTGGCAGGCTGCTTGCTGCGAGGCCACGGTGACCTGCTTGCTGGGTATGGCCTCTAATAGCTTCAAGTACCTTGAAGAGCAGTGAGGACAAGGGGCGGGGTGGAGCTGGGTATTGTCTTGGAGGTGGATGCCCTGTATTAGGACCCGATGTCTGATCTGGCACTGGGCCTTATGTTCTCCTATTCGTCGTCCCTTCCAGATGAGGGAGGGCAGAGGAGGCAGCCCTTCTCGGCCCAGGCCAGGGCTGGAGGTGGTGGTAGTGAAGATTCAGCCCACACCTGCCAAGGGCTTGCTCAGCACAAAGTCCCGGGGAAGCTGGGATGGGACCTGAGGCTGAGCAGCGCAGCAATGAGGCCACAGTCTGCAGGCAGCTACCACCCAGCATCCCAGCCCCTGCTGCCGGCCAGGGCCTTCCCTCCTTCGCTCTTGCTCCTTTCACAGCCTCAGGACACTGTGTTCCTCCTTGACCTGCTTCTCGACCTCGTGGCTGCCAGAGCAGGCATCTCACCCCAGCTTTTCTGTCTAGCTTCGGAAATCCTGTTCATCCTTCAAGGGGCATTTTTTTTTTTTTTTAAAAGCTGGGGATCTTGAATGTGGCCACTTCCCAAAATCCATCTCAGATGTCCCCTCCTCATCACATTCTTCTCCCTCCTTTGAATGCCCATGGCGCTCTCTCTCTCTCTTAGAGCACTCATCTCTCTACCATGAAGTTACTTCCCTCTGGTTTCTATACTGGGTGCCAGCTCTTTGAGTGATCATGAGGGACAGTGTCCGGTCCCTTAGCACCGTGCAGCTGTGAGGAGAGTGTCTACCCACATCACTGTGCCAGGCGCCACATCAGTGAACAGAAAATATGGGGGGCATCCATGCCAACACCTCACACCGACCTTGGACCCCAGCACTCCATTGGCAAGCCCCTGCCCTCTCTTGGGAGTCCTGCAGCCTTCTGCCCTGCAGCAGGTCTGGAATCTTGGTGGTGCAGGTGCGCATCAGAGCTGGGTGTGGTGGAGGGGCCCTAATCCCAGTACTTAATAGGCTGAAACGGGAATGGGTGGAGCTACAGGCCAGCTCCCATTACATAGGGAGGCCTTGTTTCCCCTATAAAAACCTGAAAACTGCATACCAGATATGACTTCCAGCTCCTCCACATCGATTCTACTTTCCACATTTCTTGTGAGGACCAGGGAGGCGGCTGAGTAGGTAAAGGCGCTTACCACCAATCTGTGATCCTGGGGACCCACACGGTGAAAGAAAGCCAATTTCTGAAAGTTCTCTCTCTCTTTCTTCTCTCTCTCTCAGAAAGACATGACTTTATGTGTCTGGGTATTTTGTATTCGTGCATGTCTGTCCACCGTGTATGTGCCTGGTGCCTACAGAGGACAGGAATGGTTTTATTTTATTTATTTATTTATTTATTTATTTATTTATTTATTTATTTATTATGTATCCAATATTCTGTCTGTGTCTATGTCTGCAGGCCAGAAGAGGGCACCAGACCCCATTACGGATGGTTGTGAGCCACCATGTGGGTGCTGGGAATTGAACTCAGGACCTTTGGAAGAGCAGGCAATGCTCTTAACCTCTGAGCCATCTCTCCAGCCCCTAGGGATGGTTTTAGATCACCTACAACTGGAATTGGAAATCATTGTGAGCCACCATGTGGGTGCTGGGAATGGAACCAGGGTCCTCTGGAAGAATAGCCACTAATTTTAACTGCTGAGCCATTTTTCCTGCATGCCCCCTCACACACACACACACACACACACACACACACACACCTCTTTTTGGGTCACACTGTATATAGCTGGCTGGCCCTGGAATTTACAGAGATCCATCAGCATCTACCTCCTATGTGCTGGGATTAAAGGTATACACCGCTGTACACCCCTGAAAGTTGTCTTCTGACACCCATACACACACTGTAGTATACACACACATAGCACACCCATACACACACTGTAGTATACACACACACAGCACACCCATATACACACTGTAGTATACACACACATAGTACACCTATACACGCTGTAGTATACACACACAGCACATCCATACACACACTGTAGTATACACACACACAGCACACCTATACACACACTGTAGTATACACACACACAGCACACCCATACACACACTGTAGTATACACACACACAGTATACCCATACACACACTGTAGTATACACACACACAGCACACCCATACACACACTGTAGTATATACACACACAGCACACCCATACATACACTGTAGTATACACACACAGTACACCCATACACACGCTGCAGTATACACACACACAGAGCACACCCATACACACACTGTAGTATACACACACACAGCACACCCATATACACACTGTAGTATACACACACATAGTACACCTATACACGCTGTAGTATACACACACAGCACATCCATACACACACTGTAGTATACACACACACAGCACACCCATACACACACTGTAGTATACACACACACAGTACACCCGTACACACACTGTAGTATACACACACACAGCACACCCATACACACACTGTAGTATACACACACACAGCACACCCATACACACACTGTAGTATACACACACACAGCACACCCATACACACTGTAGTATACACACACAGCACATCCATACACACGCTGTAGTATACACACACACAGCACACCCATACACATGCTGTAGTATACACACACATAGTACACCCATACACACTGTAGTATACACACACAGCACATCCATACACACACTGTAGTATACACACACACAGCACACCCATACACACACTGTAGTATACATATACACATATACACCCATACACACTGTAGTATACACACACAGCACATCCATACACACACTGTAGTATACACACACACAGCACACCTATACACACACTGTAGTATACACACACATAGTACACCTATACATGCTGTAGTATACACACACAGCACACCCAAACACACACTGTAGTATACATATACACATAGTACACCCATACACACACTGTAGTATACACACACACAGTACACCCATACACACACTGTAGTATACACACACAGTACACCCATACACACACTGTAGTATACACACACAGCACACCCACACACTGTAGTATACATACACACAGTACACCCATACACACACTGTAGTATACATACAAACACAGTACACTCATACACACACTGTAGTATACACATACACAGTACACCCATACACACTGTAGTATACACACACAGCACACCCATACACACTGTAGTGTACACACACAGTAAAGGGGATCATATTTGAAGATATCTGTGAGCCCACCATTCTCTATTACCACTGCTACTTAGGCTAAGCCAACCTTGTCTGCTTTCTGGGTTACCATAGTGACTTCTAACTACATGTTCTTTTAGTTTTTGTTTTTGTTTTTTTTTTTTTTTTTTTGGTTTTTCGAGACAAGGTTTCTCTGTGGTTTTGGAGCCTGTCCTGGAACTAGCTCTTGTAGACCAGGCTGGTCTCGAACTCACAGAGATCTGCCTGCCTCTGCCTCCCGAGTGCTGGGATTAAAGGCGTGCGCCACCACCGCCCGGCTAGTTTTTGTTTTTTAAATCTTGTTTGGGTTTTCTGTGTAGTCCTGGCTGTCCTGGGTCTGTAGACAAGGCTGGCCTTGAACTCAGAGATCCACCTGCCTCTCCCCTCCAGAGTGCTGGGATCAAAGGCCTTCGCCACCACGGCTGACCTCTAGCTATACACTCTTGCTGTCTTGTAACTCAGTCTTCATCCTGGAAAGGTCTTTTTACACTGCAGTGGACTCTTGTCTAATTTCTTTAGAGCCTTCCTAGGGCCTCCCTTGTAAGCCTTAGGCTTACCTGCCCATCTGGTCTGAGCTGGCCTTAGTCTACTCTCCGGCCTGGTTCTGTGTACCCTCTCCTCTGGGATTTTTTTTTTTTTTTTTTGGTTTTTCGAGACAGGGTTTCTCTGTGGTTTTGGAGCCTGTCCTGGAACTAGCTCTTGTAGACCAGGCTGGTCTCGAACTCACAGAGATCCGCCTGCCTCTGCCTCCCGAGTGCTGGGATTAAAGGCGTGCGCCACCACCGCCCGGCTCCTCAGGGATTTTATCAGCCATCCTTTCTGGTCCTTTTCTCAGAGGATAGTGTGAACTCACCAGTATCTGTGGCCTTGGCACAGCCACCACCCTCACTTGCCCTCTTTGCTCCACTCTGGACTTCAGCCTTCTTTAGGTCTCTGCCTCGAGTTCTTCCCTGACCCTTGAACTTAATTGCCCCTCAGAACACACTATGTTTGTGTCATAATAGCATTTATCGGTTTGCAGTGTGGATATATAAACGTGTGGTGATGTAATTTCTTGCCTATTTTCTGTCACTTCATAAAGTCACCAGGACAGTCATGTACAAGGCGCTCAGAAAATACAATTTTGAGTTGGCCTGGTTTGGTGGGGGCATGAGCTTTAGTGGCATAGTTCCCTCTTTCCTTTTGTGTTGGAGGACCAACCTTCTCTGGCTGAGACCTCCATTCATAAAGCCTCCCCTCTTCCCACAGTTAGGATTAGGGATCGAACCCAGGGCTTGGGGCATGCCAGGCAAACATGCTGTCACTGAGCTACCCCTCCAGTGTTCTTTATATCTGACAGGGTCTCATGTATCTAAGGCTGGCCTCAAACTTGCTACAAGTAACCAAAGATGACCCTAGAAGTCTTTTAAGAGACAGGGTCTCACTGTGTAGCTGACTGTCCTGGAACTCCTCGGACTCAGAGATCTGCCTGCTTCTGCCTCCCAAGTGCCGGGATTACGGTTAGGGTTGCGGGTTGGGGTTATAGCTGCTCTTGGTTCTACCTGCGCAGTGTTGTGTTTATAGCATGTATGCAAATGTGCCTTTATCAGCTCGGCTACATGGCCAGCTGAGTTCTTTCATTTATTTTTTTTTTAACTCTTTAAAAATTTGAGATACCATTTCACTGTGTGGTTTCGCAGGATGTTGATCCACTCTGTAGGTAGCCCAGGCTGGCCTTGAATCTGTTACCCTCTTTCCTCTGTCTGTAGCTTGTACCTCCAGAACTGTCTGTATATTTTCTTTTCTTTTTTTTTTAAAGATTTATTTATTTATTATGCATACAATGTTCTGTTAACATATATACACCAGAAGAGGCACCAGATCTCATTATAGATGGTTGTGAGCCACTATGTGGTTGCTGGGAATTGAACTCAGGACCTCTGGAAGAGCAGCCAGTGCTCTTAACCTCTGAGCCATCTCTCCAGCCCCTGTCTGTATATTTTCTTGGCGTTGTAAGCATCAAATGGCGCCATACTTGAAGAACCTGGCTTTGAGCTGGAAGACAGCTTATCTGTTAAAGTCCTTGCTGTGCAAGCATGAGGAGGACCTCTGGGCATCACGTGTGGAAAAAACCTGGCTTCTAGATTAACCTGTGTATTCTTATCCCTTCTTTTAAGAGAGCAGGATCACAGGATACCCTATTCTTACCTGGGTATCCCTTCTTTCTAGGGACCTACCTAACCTTGGCGTTTCTTCACAGACCTCCTAGGAAGGAAGTGGGCAGCTGGAAGGAACCAGTCTCTCCTTTTATCTGTCCTGGGCTGGCCCATCCCAGTTCCCGGGCTGGGAGACACCCTGGGCGGAGCTTTGCTCGCCGGAAGCACGCAGAGTGTAGGAGGAGAGCTCCCCGCTAGTGTTTGTGCTAACAGCTCAGATCTGCCGCGTCGGATTCCGGCGGGCGAGCCGGCAGCCGGAGTCTCACATGATGTCACAGACAGTGACACAAGCTGGGTGTCTCATTCCGACACAGCGCCCGAGCTGCACAATGTCATACCCGGGACACCCAGCATGCCGCATTGGTGGTTCTAATGCTGCACTACCTGCATCTGGGCTCTGTGCCCATTGCCCGCGTGTTCGGAGTTTGGGGCCGGACCGAGCGGAGAATGGGGCCGGTGGGCGAGCCTCGAGGGCGGGTTGGCGAGCGGGTGATGTCACGGGCCGCGGTGGGTGGGTCACCAGGAGGTGAGGCGCCGCCAGGCGAGTTCAGCGAGAGTTCAGCCGCATTGCATTAGGCAAATGAAGCCGGGGCTGGGTGAGGGGTGTGTTTTTAGGGGGAGGACACCGGGACCACCCCACCTCCCCGCCTCAACATCTCCGGGCCCGGGATTGACCAAAAGTACTAGGGAGGCTGAGAGCCGGAACTGGGATGGAGAGGATTCCCTCCACTCTTCCGTCCTGCCTCCTGGTGCACACCGCTCTGCATACCCAGCCTAGCCCTGTGCTCGGCGCATTTCCCGCCTCTGCTTCCACTCCGAGGCTCTCCCACTCGCGGTCCACATGCTGCCTTCTGGCTCTCGCTTCATCTCGTTCTCTGCAGCCCGACCGGCCAGGAAAGGGTTAAGCCAGGGGCGGCGCCTGGCCAGGGCGGGGCGAGGGGCTGGGATCCCAGAGAGGGGGCGCGCGGGCTGGGGGGGCGGCGGCGTGCACACCGGAGACCCAGCGAGCGGCCCGCCGCCGGGCCGGCGGAGGCGGGGCCGCACGGGGTTCCCCTACCCGTACCCGGAATCTCAGCCGCGGAGAAGCCCGGGAGCTCTGGCCGGCAGAAGGAAGTGCTCGGTGACCCCCGTCTCCGCCCCGATCCCGCCCCAGGCCAGCGGACTTGGGGAACCACTGGACTCTGCCTGGGACACCGGAGCCTCCAGTTCTCGGGCCGCCGGGCGTTCCCTGCAAGCGAGCGCCGAGGGACCTCCTCCCAACCCGCGCAACTTCCCGCTTTTCACCTGGGACCGGCGGAGCGACCTGCGGACTTAGGCGAGGGCAATTCTGGGCAGGGCGCCCCACAGCGGGGCCGCCCGTTGGGGCGAGGGGACTTGTCCCTTTGCCCCCCAGCCGCTTGGCGGGGATGGCGCCTCCGGCTGAGTGAGGGGAGCCGCGTGCAGGACTTCCCCTCCTGGACCTCCGGCCTTCGTGGGGCAAGATGTACGAGAGTGTGGAAGTCGGGGGGCTCGCCCCCGCCCCTAACCCCTTCCTAGTGGTGGACTTCTATAACCAGAACCGGGCCTGTTTGCTCCCGGAGAAGGGGCTCCCTGCCCCGGGTCCCTACTCCACCCCGCTCCGGACTCCGCTTTGGAATGGCTCAAACCACTGTACGTACCGGCCTCCACAGTGCTACCGTAGGAGCTGGGATGGGGGTGGCGGTGGGGACCTCTCTACCCCTCACTTTCTTTCCGTCTGTTTCGCTGTAAGTCGGCTGTTCTAGCTGGACAGTTGCCCTCCACCCAGTGACCCTGGCGCGCTACCATGGTGTATAGCTCAGTAACTTTGAGTATTCCTTCTCCCGGAGACATGAAATTCCAGCTTCTGGCCCCCCATTTACTTCTTCTTGGTTAGGAATCCATAGTTGCACAGCCTGCTGGAGGGTGGGTTAAAGGTCCTGGCTGTGGGCTTCTCTGTTCTGAAGAGGAGGTGCCACCTCCCCAGATCCCACCCCTGTCAAAGCCTAGGGAGATGTCTCTCCCGTGCGCGGCAACTGATGCCCCCAGCCCCTGCTTTTGACTCGCCGGTGGTAGGGGACTGATTGCTCCCTGTCCTTGGTGTTGATAGTGGGGTGTGGCGGAAAGGGACTTCACCAGACAGTTGCTGTCCTGGCTACCCCTTACAATTTGAGAGGCAACTAGTCCATCTTGGGGGAAGGTCTGGCCCTAGGCACCTGGCTGGCGGGGCGCACTTTCATGCTGGGAACGGGAAAAGAAACGAGTGAAGAATCCTCTTTAATTTTCATCCCGGTTGTTCTCTAGGAAATACTCGGTTTTTAAGGGCGGGGTGGAGGGGTTCTCTGGCAGCGAGACTGTGTCTCCACTACTCTTGGGTCCTTTTGTTACCCTGTCTAGGGAAATAGGGCCAGGCTTTGTGCTGTTAAGAGGGACGACCGCTGCAAACCTTGATGTCCTGGCAGCTGAGCACCCTCGCCAGTCTGGTTCAATTGGGTTCAGGCTCTGCTGTAAGGGGAGGTTCTTTTCCCACCCAGGACCTGTGCGCATGCCCCAGGGTGCACACCTGGGCATGTTTATGCCCGGCAGTGAGTAGTATGTTTTAGACGGTGGGGAGCTAGTGCTAAGGTGTTGTTAGGTGGCTCAGGTTTCATCTTCCACTCTGCTGTGGGATCGGCTCTTCCCAGGAGGCTCCCCCATCTTCCCATACCTGCTGACGCCTTTCTGCCTGCCAGGGAGCAAGGAAGATTGGGTCTCTTAAGGACTACCACAGGTCTTCTCAACCCGTGGGTCGTGACCCCTTGGAGGGCGGGGGTGTTGAAGGGCCCTTTCACGAGGATCATATATCAGATATCATTTACATTACGATTCATAACAGTTGCAAAATTACAATTACGAAGTAGCAGCGAAAATAACTTTTATGGTTGGGTGGAGGTCAGCACAAGGAATTGTATTAAAGGGTTGTGAGTTAGGGAGGGTGAGAACCACTGGCCTAGCATATTGGGGAAGGCTGGAGTAGAAAAGGATTTGCCCACCCACAACCCTTCTTGCATAGGAAGGGAGACCCGAGGAGGACAGCCCACCCCTGCCCTTTCGGAGACACTCCTTGGGCCTTTCCTATTGTCCTGCCCCCTGACCTTTGCCTCCAAGGCACATCAGCTGTTGGGTTTTAGACCAGGAGGGGTGGGTGATCACTGACTTTGGGGAAAAAGAGGTGGGAAATAGCATCCCCTTATCCCAGCTCTGTAAGGAGTCACCCCTGGGGTCGCGATAATTGGGCTGAGCCCCAGGCTCTCCTCTCTGACTGCCTTCTCCATTGCACTGGGGGAAGGTGGGACCTCAGCCCCTGGGGTCTCTTCCCCAAGTCCTCTCTCTAGGACAGCTGAGCTCTTCTTGGCTCGGAACTTGAGGGAGGAGGCAAGTAGAGAGACAGCCCATTCAGGGAGCCTCCCCCACCCTCCTTTCTCCAACCACTGAACTTGGGGAAGTGGAGTCCTGTCTGCACACAGAACCTGCTGTGGGATAACGGTGGTGGTCTGAGTAGAACAGTATTGTCTATGTTCAGCCTTCTCCCCTCATGGAGGCTGTTCTGGGGTACGTCCTGGTGACCACTGGACCTGTGTCACCACCTTGGAAAGAGCCTGTTGGTGTATGGAGACTAGTGCCCAGAGTCACCTCTAGATGTCTTGGAGAATCCTACCGCCTGGCCTGTACCAGCGGAGGGAAGTGAGCAGGTTGGCTGTGGGTGGGGACCTGATGGGTATGGCGAGGCCTTGGGGGACTCTGCTTCCCTCCCACAGCCCCCATTTCAGTACACTAGAGGACAAGGGGTGCACAGGATGTGGCTCCCCATCTGTCCCCCACCAGACTCTGCAGCTCACGCCTCCGCCCGCTTCCAGACGTCCAAGAATGTGAAGCACGTGGATGCCCGTAGTGGTGGTGGGGGGGATGGGAGAGATGCTTATCATGACCGGTGGCTAAGTTCGGGCCTTGCGTTGAGCTTTCTGGCGATGCTGCACCCAGAACTGCCCTCGCCCTCTCTCCATGAGGAGAAAAGGCAACACGGAGGGCTCCGCGCCCCATCCCCATCTTTCCCGAGGGGCTATAAAGGGAACTGCAAAGGGCGCCAGCTGGATTGGGAGGGGAGCCGCTGGCCAGGGGCCTAGCTGATTTCCTGCTGATCTCCTTCAGGAAACTGGCCCCTTGCTCGAGCCTGCGAACGGCTTTGGGGCGTGGGGACCTGCGCCTTGTGTACGCCCGCTCAGGAGGGGAGCGGGGGAGGGGCGCCCTGGCAGCGGCGGTGAGAGGGGACGCCGGGCTTCCTGGGCCGTTTCCAGCCCTTGGCTGCTCGCTGGAACTTTGAGCTGAGGTCTGGTCCTTCTCCAGCCCCAGCCTTGCTGCAGGAAGTGGAGAGATTTGTGGGCTGGGGCCTCAAGGGAGGGTGGCTGATGGGTGGGGCCAGGCCAGGGTACTCCCTCCCAGCACACACACACTCACCTGCTCACCGCTACACTGTAACTTTGTCTTAGCAGAGACTGAGAAGACCTACACACTTCTGGCTTGGTCTTGACACGAGCCTCCCTAGGCTGCAGACTGAAGGTCTGGAGAGGTGGGAGACCCTGCCTTGAGGATTTGAGTTAAAACCTCAGAGGTTGAGTTACCTGGGTGACAGGTGAAGTGGGGTGCAGACAAAGCTAGAGCTTCAGAGGTAGCCCGCCAGCCAGCTGCCTGGGGTGGCTTGAAAAGAGGCCTCACCCAGCCCTGACCCCCTCCGAGGGCCATGCCCACTCTCTCACCGAAAACTGTTTTAAAAAGCCCAGCTCTTCAATCCCCATAAACAACTCTCTGGACTTTGCCTTAACTCTAGGTTTCTCTGAGCCTTTGCCCCTCTGGTCGGTCCTTGGCCTTTTGCTCTTCATCCTGGTTCTCCCCTCCCTCAGTGCCATACCTGCCATGCCTCCTGCCCTCCCTCAGCCCTGAAACCCAGGATCTCCTTCAGTCCTCCTTTCCCTCCAATTTGGCTCAGTCTGGAGGTTGGGGGGGCAGGTCAATGCCTTCTTCCTGTGCTTGTTGGAATGCTGACCAGGATTGGAGGCCAGGCTCCCCGCTTGTCCTTGATGCCCCCCTAAGTCTGGATTGTCTATTGTTACTGCTTTTACGTCTTGGAAAAAGTTAGCACGACAAAGGGTTCCTTTGTCACTCGCCCCTTTGCCTCCTGGCCTCACCCAGGCCCCCCAACCCCGCCCCCCAGCAGCTGTTCTCAGGCCTCCCTGCCTGTTTGATTTGCTTGTCAGGCCTCCTGAGAAGGAAGTGGGGTGAGAAGGCAGGGCATTCTGTGTAGGTATGAGGAGCGGATTGCTGCAGGTCAACCCACACCTCACGGGGTTGTAGACAGAAAAGTCCTCCTTCAGGATGGTCTCTGGTTAGGGAAGGGGACATGGGTTACAGCCATGCTGGTTGGCTAGGCTGGTGTCCAGGCCCAAGCAGGAGCCAGGAGAAGCCCTGCCAAGGCCATTGGCACAGTTCCCTGGTGTGTTTGCAGGTAGCGAGGGTGGTAGTATGCAGCCAGGCTCCAGTGTCCCCAAGTGTCCTGACTCTGTAGCCACAGGAGTCTCGGACAACGTGACAGACACAAGCTGTTAGGTGCTTAGGCACGGGAACCCTGTCCGTCTCTCCATGCACTTGGTGGAGTATGGACGGAACTAGATGGGAGGGAAGCGGATTCCCACCCATCCTTGCCTCCGTAGAAATGGAGGGGGACAAGGGAGGATGCTGGAGGGCCCTCTGGGAATCTGGGATGGTCTCTGCTATAGTTATCTGTCATCTTGTATCCCCAGAAGCCCAGGCTCTGGGCACAGCCAACTCACCCAAGTAGCCATGTTCTGTCTGGGGTGGTGGGCAGAGAGCCAGGCACAGAGCTTTTGCTTGGGTGGACTGCCCCTGCTGGCTAGGTCACCCCCTCCTGGCTGCCCTCTTGGAGCTGAATAACAGCGGAGGGGGTAGTAACCCGGACGTAGTCTTTAGACAGACAGACAGAGCATTGATGGGAACAGACCCCTTTTGTCTTCCCCACAGACTTGGGCATCCAGAGTGATGGGCTTCTAGGAGCTGTGGGGGCTCTTCTGTCTGCAGGAGGTCCGTCCCCCCTTCTATCTCAGGGCGTGCTCTCCTGTCTCGCCCCAACATCTGATTCTTCCTGTGTGCTGCTTCGGACCCCACCTTAGCCAGGGGATTGTTTGGGTGGGGGAGGGGCTCTGACTGCTGTTGGAGGGGGTGGAGGAGGGAGAGCGGAAGCAGAAGGGGCCAGGGAGTGGCCGGCTTTGAATATCCTGTTGACCCCTGCTTCCTCGGCTTTTAGTCTCTGTCCTTCCCTCCCTCTTCATTAAGCTTTAACTCCTTCTGAACTTGGGGGAGCCCTGCCTAAGGTGCTATTTGTATTAGGGCTTCGAAACCAAGCTCACTCCCCTCACCTTCCAATTATAGCTCTGTGTGTGTGTGTGTGTGTGTGTGTGTGAGAGAGAGAGAGAGAGAGAGAGAGAGAGAGAGAGAGAGAGAGAGCTGGAATTGAAGGTGGGTCCTAGGAATCATGGGGACATAGGAATCATGGGGGGTCTGGATATTTAACTGTCCTTCCCCTGGCTACAGAGACCATCACTGTGTAGGCTTTGAATGTTGCCCTCAGTGTCCAGGCCAGGGTTACTGGGGCAGGGCGGACAGGGTGCTGAGGGTAGTGGCCCGGGTCTCTAACTCTTCCTCCTTCTCTCCTAGCCATCGAGACCCAGAGCAGCAGTTCGGAAGAGATAGTGCCCAGCCCCCCCTCGCCACCACCTCTGCCCCGCATCTACAAGCCCTGCTTCGTCTGTCAGGACAAGTCATCGGGCTACCACTATGGGGTCAGCGCCTGTGAGGGCTGCAAGGTGAGCGAGGGCCTCGTGGAAGACAGTTTTGAGTAGACACACCTGATGCCCCCCTCTGTTGTGGCCTCAGCGAGCAGTTGGCAGGGTTGTTACCGAAGCCGCCCGCTTTTGCTTCTTCAGCAACTGTGGAGAAGGAGGATGTCTACCGCAGGGCCTCCGCCATAAATGAGCAGTGGTTCCCTCATGCCAGAAGCCCCCTCCTGCCATGCTCTCCTTGTCTCTATCCTCCGGCTGGCAGGGTATACACTGGCCCTGCCACTGTTGCCCAGGTTGCCATGGTGAGCTGGCTGCTGCCTGACTCTTGGCTGGGGACCCAGGAGGCCTGCCCCCAGTGGCCTTGCCTGAAGCTGTTCATGGCATCCTTGCAGAAGACAGCTAGTAGCAGACACCCGGCCTTGGCTCCCTTCAGGTGTCCAGGCTGTGGGCTCCCTAGTGGCCGCTGGGTTTCCTGCTTTCTTATGGGCTGGTCTCTAAGCACGTGTGTAGCTGAACGTTCCTGGCCACTCTGGTCCCAGACATCTTCCCTACCAACCAGCAGGGCCTCTGCTCCGGTTTCTTCCTTCAAAGATAAGGGCCTAGAAGCTGGGCGGTGGTGGCGCACACTTTTAATCCCAGCACTCGGGAGGCTGAGGCAGGCGGATCTCTGTGCGTTTGGGGCCAGCCTGGTCTACAAGAGCTAGTTCCAGGACAGGCTCCAAAGCTACAGAGAAACCCTGTCTCGAAACACACACACACACAAAAAAAAAAAAAAAACAAACAAACCAAAAAAGGGTCTAGAATGTGTACACCTTCAGGCCGTGGGTCTCTTGGAATCTCAGCCTGGTGTGAGATCAAAGTCAAGGGTAGTGTACAGCAGTGCCCGTGTGTTAGTCTTGTCCAGCTTATCCTGCCTTCCTGCTGCCTAGTCACTCAGTTTCTGTGCTCGCTTGTATTGCAGAACCCTGGACAGCCTGGTCTTTCTGTGACTGTCCAGTGCATATGTGTAATTGGTGAATGTCTTGTCTTGCTCACAAGTGTGCGTGACTGTGCACAGGGTCCCTTCTCAGCTTCTTCCAGCTGTCTTCTTTTGGTCGTTGTTTTATTTTGTGCTTCGAGACAGTGTTTCTATGTATAGCCCTGGCTGTCCTGGAACTAGCTTTTTGTAGAAGATGCTGGCCTTGAACTCACAGAAATCCGCCTGCCTCTGCCTCCCTAATGCTGGACTTAAAAGGCGTGCCACACCACTGCCTGGCCTTTTTTGGTCTTTTGTGACAGGGTCTCCCTATCACGCAGCTCTGGCTGTCCTGCAACTCTCTATGTAGACCAGGCTGGACTCTCAGAGATCCACCTGCTTCAGCCTACCAGGTGCTAGAATTAAAGGTGTGCTCCACCTTGCCCACTTCCTCCTACTGGTTACTGTGCTATGTCCTGAGTCCCAGGCTCTGAGTCCCAGACACCTCTTTCTCCCATCTCCAGCCTTGTGTGTCCTACCCCAGATTCAATCCTGCGTCCCTTGAAAGAGAAGAATCAGGTACAGAGATGGAGGTTGAGGGGAACTCCAAGCCAGCCTGTGGGATACAGACAGGCCTGGGTTTTCTCAGAGTGTCCTTTTGGGGGAATCATATTCCCGCCTTTTCCCGCCTTCTTAGGTGGGCCATGGCAGAAGGCTTGGGGGCAGAAGGCTGTTCTCACTGTGGGTGTGTATAACCTGTCTCCTTGCCCTCTGCACCCAGGGCTTCTTCCGACGCAGCATCCAAAAGAACATGGTGTATACGTGTCACCGGGACAAGAATTGCATCATCAACAAGGTGACCCGGAACCGCTGCCAGTACTGCCGGCTGCAGAAATGCTTCGAAGTGGGCATGTCCAAGGAGTGTGAGTGTCAAGGGCTGGGGGCCAAGCCCCGCCCAAGGTGGGGCCTGCGGCCTTTCTGAAGGCTGGGGGTGGGGGTGCTGTGCGTCTGTGTGCACATGTGTGAGCATGTGTGCTGTGGCAGGCAGGCTTCTAGTTAAGGTTACTTTGTGGACAACTACACGAACCTGTCCGTGAGTCTGGCGGGCTCTGTGCCCACGCGTTGTTTAAGCACAGAATGCGCAGAATCCTCCCATTAGCACATCTGCTTGCACGCTTGCATGCTTGTGCATGAGTACCTACCCCCAGGTTAGCTTTCTCCTGGGCTTTGCTTGGCTTTGGGGTGTGGCTGAGTAACATACCCCTGTCCCTTGTGTATCTTAGGGGATGGGCCTGAACTCCAGAGGGTGTTAGTTGGTATGTCTGTGATGGGGGGCTGCCATGGGACCCCTGAAGCCATTGTCTGGATAAACCTGGAACTCCCTCCCGAGCTGGAAGAGAATTGGCTTCTCAGATCCAGGAGGAACAGGGGTTTCCAGTTTGGGCCCAGCTGAGGCCCTGAAGGAGGGAGGGACTGAAGGAGGGCTGGACAGGGAGAGACCCTCTTGTGTTGAATCATGGGTGTTGCCGTGGTGACCAGTGATTGATGATGTCAGAGATAAATGACGCTGACAGACGCCTCCTTGTCTGCGTGGCCGTTGCCATGGAGCCTGAGCCTTGGGGGATGAGGTGGGGGAGGGGGCTGCAGGACCCCCTCCAGCGCTTTGTGGGGAAGGGTGCAGAGAAAGATGGTTCTGAGTAACACACCAAGAGCCCCAGCCAGGAATAGAGGGCTGGATATCCTGCTACCTCCTGTCACCAAAGACTGGGAGTGCTGGTCCCACACTCAGGAAGTGGTGACTGTCCTCTGCAGTCTATGACTACTTGGGACGTGCAGGCCGGACCTTTCGCTAAAAGACTGTCACTTCCTTCTCCCTTTGGTCCACCTTCCTTCTTTCCACTGCAGAAGGACAGGACGAGGGTGGGGACCCCCTCTCCTTCCCACCAACAACCCCCCCCTTCCCCTCTCCCTGGCTGCTCTGTGCCCCGGAGCTGAGCAGCTGCCATTTCAATAGAATTAAAGCTTCCGAATGATAAACGTCTTGTCACAGCTGCAATTTTCTCTTCCCAAATTATCCCCCCACTCTGCCTCTCCCTCTCCCTTCTCTCCCCTGCACTTTATTGAATTTGCAGAATCGACATGAGTGATCTCCAAATTATGCCAGCTCCCCCCCACCCCCATCCCCTCCCTGGACCCCCACCCCCACCCTTCCTTCCTCCCGCGTCAGCAGCCGCCACCGAGGGCCTGTGAGTGATTGTGTGTCTGGGATAATCGGCTGGTAACGACCCCATTGCTTCTTTAAAGCCGAGTGGTGTGTGCGGCTCAGCGCCCCCGGCTAATGGGCCAAGAGATTCTTCCGCCTGGGGGCCCCCCATTCTGTGGTTGGGGAGCCCTATTCCCTGTCTGCCCAGGGAGCTGCTTTGAGCCAGTCTCAGGGAACCCCAGGGAGACTGCTGCCAGGAGAGCCGGGACACTAAGGATTCCTGGCAGGCAGGCAGGCAGGCACAGAGCGAGGACTCAGTTAGCATGACTGCCAGTCTGGGCTCATGTTCTTAGAGTGTGGGCTGGAGTAGATGCATGACAGAGCGCTACACGCTGGCCAAGGGCATTGTGTGCACGTGTGGCCACAGCTGTGGTCATGGGCCTGGAATAGGATTTAAGATGAGTCAGGTAGACACGGAGGGCTGGAATGTCACACTGCTTTGTGTGCTTGTGTGCGTGCGTGCATGCATGCGTCTGTCTGTGTGTCTGTCTGTCTGGTTGGTGGACAGCATGGGCTGGGCCTGGCCCTGAGCCACGGCAGTTTCTCTCTAACCCATCCACGTCCCCCACAGCGGTACGAAACGATCGAAACAAAAAGAAGAAAGAGACGCCCAAGGCCGAGTGCTCAGAGAGCTACACGCTGACCCCGGAGGTGGGGGAGCTCATCGAGAAGGTGCGCAAGGCTCACCAGGAGACCTTCCCGGCCCTCTGCCAGCTGGGCAAGTACACTACGGTATGCTGGCCAGGAGGGGTGTCACGCCCAGGGCCCCTTCTTCCGCCACCCCTTCCAGCACCTTTCTCCTAGCCGCCGTCTGGAAGCAAAGGCCGGGTGGAGGGCAGGCAGGGGACAGGCTGAAGAATGGGTGCATAACTGAGGCCCTGACTATCCTGGCCTCTCTCAGAACAACAGCTCAGAACAGCGCGTCTCTCTGGACATTGACCTCTGGGACAAGTTCAGTGAACTCTCCACCAAGTGCATCATTAAGACGGTGGAGTTCGCCAAGCAGCTTCCCGGCTTCACCACCCTCACCATTGCTGACCAGATCACCCTCCTCAAGGCAGCCTGTCTGGATATCCTGGTGAGCGTTTACCCCTGCCCTTCGCCGTGTCCCTGGATATGGATTTGTAAGCAGTCACTTTCTAGAACCTTTCCCAGAACCCGGATGTCCACATTCTCCCTCTCCTGTGTCAGTCTGTCCACTCAGCCGCCTAGCACTCAGGCTGCTCCCGTTCACCTGCTTATCTGTGCAGCCTCTCGCCAGCTCACATTTCACCTGTCCATCCTGTTGTAGAAAGATTGACCTAGACCCTTCTGAGCTGGGCGTCCAGAGGCAGTCACACTTCCATCCTCTCTTCGAGGGGAGGAGGCCACGGACAAGTAAATGAACGCTGCAAGCTGATAGTGCCGGCTGGCAGTGGGGTGAAAGCTGTCCTGTCCCCTCCCTGTGAAGAGAGACCCTGGAGAGGCGATACCTCTAACGTTTGGTAGTGGGGCATCATGAGGAGGTGCTATTTCCTGGGAGTAGGAAGCGGAAGGGCCTGCCGCGGGGACTCGCTGTGGAGTTCGCATGCTGTAGCGCTCCATGGCCTGAGTTGTGAGTGGGATGCCCAAAGTAGTGAGAGCTGCCCAAGCCAAGACTGGCAGGAGGCTTCTACAGAATCCCTCACCAGGGTTCCGTCCGCCTCTTCCTCAGACATAATCCCGGGTGAAGACCTGGGAGGTATCGTGTGCCTGTCCCTGGTGCCTGTCCCCGGTGCCGTGCACAGATGTGGGAAGCACCATCGGGAGCAAACTGTTGAGGCTGAATGAGACAGTCCTGGGGACGCCTCTGCCTTACTTCTTGCTGGCTGGAAACGCCTTTCCCTCCTGATTTCCCTGTAAGGAGGCGACATGGCCTAGATCCGCCGCCCAGTGCCGTGGCGATGGACACGTGCGTCTCTTTAACTTTAATTGCGATTAGACTCAGTTCAGCCCCTTAGCTACATTAGCCACATCTCAAGTGCTCAGGAGCCACATGGGGCCGGTGGCTACCGCGCTGGATGGTGCAGACAGAACTTTTCCATCACTGGAGAAAATTCTGTCAGCCGGCCAGCCATGCTCTGGCCGCTTGCCAGGGAGGGCCTCTGGGAATGCTGGAGCTGGCGTACCAGGGGTTGGGGCAGAAGTGGGGGGTGGCGCCCCAGTCTCCGAACCTGTACACCCTCTGCACCCAGATTCTGCGAATCTGCACGCGGTACACACCTGAACAAGACACAATGACCTTCTCAGACGGGCTGACCCTGAACCGGACGCAGATGCACAATGCTGGCTTTGGCCCTCTCACCGACTTGGTTTTTGCCTTCGCCAACCAGCTGCTGCCCCTGGAGATGGACGATGCAGAGACTGGATTGCTCAGTGCCATCTGCCTCATCTGTGGAGGTGGGTGAGGTTCAGGTGGCTCTATGGAGGCAGGCTGCGGCCTGGAGGGTCAGGTCTGGTCTCTTACTGTCTCCTAGGCGACACTCTTCTACAGCGTCAAGAGTGAGACCCAGCTAATATTGGCTGTTATTTTACTGTTCTTCCGTGCTACACTGATATAGTCAGGTCATAGTAATGATGGCCAGGAGAGGAGAAGCTGCTGGGAAGTCCTTGCTTTGTATGGGGAGAGCTCCCTGTGTTAGGGGTTGGGCTTCCCATCTCCACCAACACAGCTACTGTGGAGAGCTTCGAACAGCCCACACCCCACTTCCTTTTAGAGTTTAAAAGCCCTATGCTGTCTGCCAGCCCAGAGATCTTCTCAGGCCTACCTTGTGGCCAGCCTTCTGCCCTCTGTGGCTTGGGCACACCCGCCCCCAAGTGGCCATATCTGGGAATGCAGCTGTACGCCTACTTGGTAGAGTGGGCTTGGGTGTGGGATTGCGGGGGTGAGGGTGCGCCTGCTCAGGGGTGGTTTTGTGCTCAGACCGGCAGGACCTGGAGCAGCCAGACAAGGTGGACATGCTGCAGGAGCCGCTGCTGGAGGCACTGAAGGTCTACGTCCGGAAACGGAGGCCCAGCCGTCCCCACATGTTCCCCAAGATGCTGATGAAGATCACGGATCTTCGGAGCATCAGCGCCAAGGGTGAGTCCTTCGCGTGGAAGAAGGCTCAGGACTGAGTCAGGCTGTGTGTCTTCCTCATTTGAAGCTGGCCTGTCCCCGTCTGTGTCTAGGCTATGGCTCTTGCTGTCCCTTTTTTTTTGGTTTTTCGAGACAGGGTTTCTCTGTGGTTTTGGAGCCTGTCCTGGAACTAGCTCTTGTAGACCAGGCTGGCCTCGAACTCACAGAGATCCGCCTGCCTCTGCCTCCCAAGTGCTAGGATTAAAGGCGTGCGCCACCACCGCCCGGCCTTGCTGTCCCTTTTCCATTGTAGTTCAAGGCCTGCCTCTGTAACAGGTCATGTGGGTATAGACTGGCGGGCAGACTACTTGCCAGCTCCGAACCTCAGCTTCCTGTGAGGAAGGGGGCGGTGATGGTATTTGGCAGTGCCTGCTGGGCAATCCATGACTTGAGGCCTAGAGGACAACCCAGGGCCAAACCCAGACAAGGAGAAGCCTCACATTCAAAATGCTTTATCCAGTTGCCACACTGTGGGCTCGAGAGAGCTGGCTTTTGTATCAAGTCACTGAGCCCTGGGTGTGGTGCATGGTAGATGCCCCAATGGGTGGCATTGGTCCCCTCACCCTGTGGCGCCCCCTTCTGGGCAAGTCTCTGACCTCCTCCTTCGTCCCCACAGGAGCGGAGCGAGTGATCACCCTGAAGATGGAGATTCCCGGCTCCATGCCACCTCTTATCCAGGAAATGCTGGAGAACTCTGAGGGCTTGGACACTCTAAGTGGACAGTCAGGGGGCGGAGCCCGAGATGGGGGTGGCCTGGCCCCCCCTCCGGGTAGCTGTAGCCCCAGCCTCAGCCCCAGCTCCCACAGAAGCAGCCCTGCCACCCAGTCCCCATGACCCCCACATGGACGATCCTCAACCCTGCCCTGGCTTTCTCTGCCTTCCTACTGGCCACATGACCCATCAGCCCTGCCCCGCCTCTTCCTCCCAGACAGAACTGGGAACCTTCTGCGGGGACAGGAGGGAGGAGGCAGTGACTCTGTGGACAGAGGCCTGGACCCAAGATGGACTGCCCTCTTCCAGCAGCCTGGGCTGGCATCAGGGGCCAGGCGTTGAGCCATGTGAGGACCTGGGCCTGAGCCCCAACGCACCTTGCCACGTCTTCATCACCAGCAAACGCCGAGACCTGGCTTCCTGTCCTCCGAACTCAAGCCATCGCTCCCCCGTTGGGGAACTTCCCCCTGCTTCAGATGGTGACAGAGGGGGGTGTCCAGGGTGGGGGAGATCCCCTGTACATATCCTGCGTACCAACCCCCCAGATATTAATTCTCGCTGGTTTCGTTTTTATTTTAATTTTTTTGTTTTGATTTTTTTAATAAGAATTTTCATTTTAAGCACATTTATACTGAAGGAATTTGTGCTGTGTATTGGGGGAGCTGGATCTAGAGCTGAAGGGGTGGGTCCTTGGGATGGGCGGGGCTCTGAAGGGCTCCCCTCTCCTGGATGTGCCCCACCCCACAGCCTGTTGTCCTCCGTTCTCTCTAATACTGTGAAATACTAACTTTCCAAGGCCGCCTTCTCCTGACCTGTGCGGGAAGCAGCTTCCCTTCTCCCTCTGCCCAGCACTGGGTGTGGGTGTCCCGGGCAGCTTCCCCTGGGTGGAAGGGATCCTGGCTTTTGGCTTCTGCCTTTGACCACCAAGAAGTAGGGGGAGGGTAAAGCTAGGGTCCCTCAGATGAGTAGGATGCTACTCCTCACTGCCCATCAGAGCTCACTTCATCCAAGCCTCAGCCCCACTGTGAAGGGGCTGGCTAAGGGGTCCAAGTTACCCCTGCCCCCAGCCTCATAGCCACCAGCACCCCATGGGGCCCTCCAACACACACACACTTGGCCTGAGTTCCTTCATTTCCCTGGCCTCCCCCCCAATCCCTCTGTGCCCCCTCCTTGCCCCGCAGGACGGGACTCCAGGGGGTCCCCTCCCTCCCCCTACACCCCTGGGCTGGGGGAGCAGGCTTACCTTGCCCTCCTGCTTGGGTGGGGTCTCACCCCGGAGCCCACTGGTATACCTGTTACTGCTGGGTTTCCACTGAATTCTACTGGAGAAAGAATAAAGTTCTATTTATTCTACAATGCCTCTGCCTCTCTGCCTCCACCCTCTCCTCTCCATGTCCGGGCTGGGGCCTCGAGATGGGGGCTTTCCGCAGGCTCTGGGCCCCAGGGACTAAGCACAAGCGCTAACTGCCAAGGGCTTAGCCAGTGTCAAAGTTGCCCCGTGGCAGGGTTCAGGTCTGGCCCTCAAACGGGCTGGGGAGAATCTCTCTTCCACAGCAGGGGACTCATCTTGGGAAGGAGGAGCAGGAGGACCAATGGCTCTTGCCAGTCTGAGAAAGGAAGCCAGCCCTTGACCTCAGAGCCCCTAGACACTGAAGTTACCCAGCGACAGACAAGTGGCTACAAATGGATGTTCCCGCAGTTGCTGGAGCTGGGCTCCCGATGCCCTAACAGGAGAGTGGGGAGCCGGTGGGAGCCAGAAAGGAGTGTCCTGCCCCCTTTGAGGCCCGTTGGGCAGCAGCAGAGCTTGGAGCGTGAGCTTTCCGTGTCTTACTGTGGTAGTCTTGGCTGAGAGGCCAGTGTCCTTGCCCAGGGCCAGACAGTGGCAGGTTGGGGAGCGGGGTCAGCACTCAGGGCTCCTGCTCAACCCAGTGTTCTCTATTGGGTTCCGGAGACTCCAGAACCTTCACACACCACAAGGTGATGGTGCTTGCAGGTGGGCTCCCATTTCCAACACACACACACACACACACACACACACACACACACACACACACACACACACACACACACACACACACACACCAGCCTCACACTCATACCCCTGCCTTAGCAAGGGAGAACCAAAGGGTTCTTTCCCTGGAGGCCCTAGCCATTTCTAGGTTAGCCACTAGGTGGCAGCAGCTGCTCACTTCAGTGTCTCAGAGGGGCCTTGGACACTCTTCCTAGTAATTTTCTAACGTGGTTACTTAGCTGAAGTAAATGTAACATATGTGTGCATAGGTTTCCAAGAACCAATAGGCACTTGGGAAGCAATAGGAGAATTACCTACAACAAGTTCAAGGCAAGCCTAGCCCGCAACACAGCAAGTTCCAGACTAGCCTTGGCTATATAATAAAACTTTGTTCTAGACCAGCAAAATCCCAGCAAAATTCTTTAAAGACCTCGAAACAACGGTACTCAACTTCATTTGGAAAAGCAAAAATCCAGGATAGCCAAAACAATCCTATGTAATAAAAGAACTTCTGGAGGCATCAGAATCCCTGACTTCAAACTCTACTACAGAGCTACAGTACTGAAAACAGTCTGGTATTGGCATAAGAACAGACAGGAGGACCAATGGAACCAAATAGAAGACCCAGATATCAATCCACACATCTTCGAACACTTGATCTTTGATTTAAAAAAAAGCAAAAAAATACCAAATGGAAAAAAGAGAGCATATTTAACAAGTGGTGCTGGCATTACTGGATATCAAAATGTAGAAAAATGAAAATAGACCCATATCTATCACCATGCACAAAACTCAAATCCAAATGGATCAAAGACCTCAACATAATGCCAGCCACACTGAACCTTATAGAAGAGAAAGTGGGAAGTACACTTGAACACATTGGCACAGGGAACCACTTCCTAAATATAACCCCAGCAGCACAGACACTGAGAGAAACAATTAATAAATGGGACCTCCTGAAACTGAGAAGCTTCTGTAAAGCAAAGGACACAGTCAACAAGACAAAACGACAGCCTACAGAATGGGAAAAGATCTTCACTACCCCACATCAGACAGAGGTCTAATCTGCAAAATATACAAAGAACTCAAGAAATTGGACACCAAAAGATCACATAATCAAGTAAAAAAAAAAAAATGGAGTACAAGCCTAAACAGAAAATTCTCAACAGAGGAATCTAAAATGGCTGAAAGACACTTAAGGAAATGTTCAACATCCTTAGTCATCAGAGAAATGCAAATCAAAACAACTCTGAGATTCCATCTTATACCTATAAGAATGGCCAAAATCAAAAACACTGATGACAACTTATGCTGGAGAGGTTGTGGGGAAAAGGGAACCCTTCTGCATTGCTGGTGGGAATGCAAGCTGGTACAACCCCTTTGGATGTCAGTGTGGCGATTTCTCAGAAAATTAGGAAACAACCTTCCTCAAGACCCAGTAATACCACTTTTGGGTATATATCCAAAGGATGCTCAATCGTTCCACAAGGACATGTGCTCAACTATGTTCATAGCAGCCTTGTTTGTCATAGCCAGGACCTGGAAACAACCTAAATGCCCCTCGATCAAAGAATGGATAAGGAAAATGTGGTACATTTACACAATGGAGTACTACACAGCAGAAAAAAATAAGGACAGCTTGAATTTTGCAGGAAAATGGATGGAACTAGAAAACATTATTTTGAGTGAGGTAACCCAGACACAGAAAGACAATTATCACATGTACTCACTCATAGGTGGTTTTCAAACATAAAGCAAAGAAAGCCAGACTACAAACCACAATCCCAGAGAACTTAGACAACAATACAGACACTAAGAGAGACTCACATAGATCTAATTTACATGGGAAGTAGAAAGTAGAAAAAGACAAGTTTTCCTGAGTAAATTGGGAGCATGGGGACCTTGGGAGAGGATTGAAGGGGGAGGAGGGAGAGGCAGGGAGGGGAGCTGAGAAAAATGTAGAGCTCAATAAAATAAAAAAAGGAAAAAAAAAAACCCAAAAAACTTTGCCCCCCCCCAAAAAAAACAAAAACAAAACAAAACAAAAAAACCAGTAGGCAATGGTGACACGTGCCTTTAATCCCAGCACTTGGGAGGCAGAGGCAGGTGGATCTCTGTGAGTTGAAGGCCAATCTGGTCTATGGAGCTAGTTCCAGGACAGGCTCCAAAGCAAAGCTACAACAGAGAAACCCTGTCTCAAAAAACAAAACAAAACAAAAATAAACAAACAAACAAAGTAGGTGGGAGACACATCCAGTGTCCCCAAACAAACAAACACACACATTTTACAGTTTGACCTTATGTGTTGGTGAGTCTGTGTGTATGTGTGTGTGTGCAGACATCTCCAGAAGCTAGACGAGGGTACCAGATCCCCTGGAGATGGAGTTAGGTGCCATTGTGAGTTTCCTGACGTGGGTGTTGGGAACTGAACTTGAGTCCCGGAAGAACAGGATGGATTCTAAACTCCCGAGCCATCTCTCCAGCCCCACAAAGAGATTTTCCACTATGTGAATGTCCAATGGAACATTCCCAAAGGTGTGTGTGGGCTGGCGAGACGGCATCTTCCTGCCTCCATCCTCCAAGTGCTGGGATCACAGCCTTTCATCACCACGCTAGGTAATCAAGCCCACAGTTCCTGCATGCTCCGCAAGCGCTTGGCCAAACTGAACTCCCTCAGCCGCCTCTACTCTCTGAATGCTCATAACGCCTCTTGGAGGGCTGTGGCCATGTCCCCTGAGGTCAGGGGAGCTCTGTCCTGTTCCGTGGTCTATCTTCCATAGAGGGACTCAGCAAGTTAAGGAGCCCCATTGAGGCTCGGGAGGGAATCTTCGTGGGTGAGCATTTGCCCATCCCTGCAGGACCTTGGTGAGGTATGGGGATAATGAGGTGGCTAGGCATGATCAGAATTTATCAGCAACTCATGTATGGTTGTGGATGCCAATATGGAGACAGCCGGGACAGGGGCAACAGTAGCAGGATTTGACCCTGAAGGGAGATTTAAGCCAGCAAGACAGGCCCTTCAGATGGAGCTAGCAGGGCCTCCTGAACACAGGCTGTGGGGGACACTAGGCACAGCTGACCCCGGGTAGATCAGGAGGTGGTGATGATGTAGCAAAGTGAGAGGTGTGGGTGACTGATGACTCCTAGCAGAGCTGAAGAGAGGGGCACAGCAGCTGGTAGAGGTGCCCCCTGCTGAAGATCGGGGGCACAGCAGCTGGTAGAGCCGCCCCACTGAAGACGGGCACAGCAGCTGGTAGAGGTGCCCCCAGCTGAAGATGGGGGTACAGCAGCTGGTAGAGGTGCCCCCTGCTGAAGATGGGGGGTACAGCAGCTGGTAGAGGTGCCCCCTGCTGAAGATGGGGGCACAGCAGCTGGTAGAGGTGCCCCCATCTGAAGATGGGGGTACAGCAGCTGGTAGAGGTGCCCCCTGCTGAAGATGGGGGGTACAGCAGCTGGTAGAGGTGCCCCCTGCTGAAGATGGGGGTACAGCAGCTGGTAGAGGTGCCCCCATCTGAAGATGGGGGCACAGCAGCTGGTAGAGGTGTCTTCTGCTGAAGATGGGGGTACAGCAGCTGGTAGAGGTGCCCCCCCGCTGAAGATGGGGGGTACAGCCGCTGGTGGAGGTGTCTCCTGCTGAAGATGGGGGTACAGCAGCTGGTAGAGGTGCCCCCTGCTGAAGATGGGGGTACAGCAGCTGGTAGAGGTGCCCCACTGAAGATGGGGCACAGCAGCTGGTAGAGGTGCCCCCTGCTGAAGATGGGGGTACAGCAGCTGGTAGAGGTGTCTCCTGCTGAAGATGGGGGTACAGCAGCTGGTAGAGATGCCCCCTGCTGAAGATGGGGGTACAGCCACTGGTAGAGGTGCCCCCCGCTGAAGATGGGGGTACAGCAGCTGGTAGAGGTGCCCCCAGCTGAAGATGGGGGATACAGCAGCTGGTAGAGGTGCCCCCAGCTGAAGATGGGGGTACAGCAGCTGGTAGAGGTGTCTCCTGCTGAAGATGGGGGTACAGCAGCTGGTAGAGGTGCCCCCAGCAAAGATGGGGGGTACAGCCACTGGTAGAGGTGCCCCCCGCTGAAGATGAGGGTACAACAGCTGGTAGAGGTGCCTCCCCGGAGATGGGGGTACGACAGCTGGTAGAGGTGCCCCCCCACATGGTGGAGCCAACAATGGAGAGGGATGACTAAGAAAGGCAGAACTGTTTCTAGGTTGGTTGGCCCCACCACAGGGCCATTGTTCACTCAACCCCGGTCACTCCAGTGTCTTTGTTGGCTGTGGCACTTGCCACCTGCATGCTGTTCTTTTTTTTTTTTTTTTAAATATTTATTATGTATACAATATTCTGTCTGCGTGTATGCCTGTAGGCCAGAAGAGGGCACCAGACCCCATTACAGATGGTTGTGAACCACCATGTGGTTGCTGGGAATTGAACTCAGGACCTTTGGAAGAGCAGGCAATGCTCTTAACCTCTCAGCCATCTCTCCAGCTGTTCTTGAAAAGAGCTTCAGGACTGGCCTCTGGCGTGTCACCTCCTCAGGGACATCACTCTCCCTTTATCTTGTTTTTTGATATCTTTCCCACCAGAAGGCAGGCTCTGAGAGCAGAGATGCCGACCTGCAGCCCAACATCGGGATCTGTGCTGCAGCCCAACAACTGGATCAGTGCTTGCTGCATGTGGTAGCCACTAAGCCATGTGTGCTGAATGAGCTGACTTGACCTGGCGTGTACTTTATGTGTAAAGCTCACACAAGATTTCTGAGAAAGAATGGGAAATATCTCTGTAATACTTCTGAATATTGATGATGTTCTGGAATGGAAATGTTTTTGGGTAAAGCAGGTTAGAGAAAATACCACTTACATCCGTCTCAGTTGTTTCGTTTTTTTTTTTTTTTTAATGTGGCTACAGGAAAATTTGAAATTACTTTGCAAATTGGATGCAGTGGCACAGGCCTTTAATTCCAGCGTTCAGGAGACAGAGACAGGCAGATCTTAGTGATTTTTGAGTCAGCCTGGTCTACATAGTTCCAGGACAGCCTGGGCTATGTAGAGAGACCCTGTCTCGAAAACCAAAACCAACCAACCAAACAAACAAAAATTACATTATGCCTCACGTACAATTGTACTGAAAGATGCTGACCTTGAACAGTATTTGTTGAGTGGCTTGTTTTCTGGAAAACATCTGTGCTTGTGTGGAGGAGTCTAGGCTGTAGCCAGATGTGCCCACCGGGACCAGAGATGTGAACATACTGATGGTGTGGGCCCTTCATTTTCTCTCCCAAAATAGCGACCACATGCCAAGCCCAGGAGTCCGTGCGAAGGACCACAAGCCCAGCAGAAGGGCTGGGACATGGGGTGCTGACTCCAGCTCGGAGGGGGGGGCGGGAGAGCCCCTGCTGGAGGCACTTCTTTCCTTCAAGTGAGACCAAAGGGCAAAGGCTAGCAGCCTCGGGGCAGGGCTTCAGAAAGTGACTATACCCGAGAGTGTGTCTAAAACTGGCATCCGAAGTGGGTGTGGGCAAAACTTCAGCCTGGTGTGACAGACGGCAAGATGGCCATCCCAGAGGTCTAATCAAGGGAGCCCAACGTGCAGGAAGCTTGAGGGAAAGGGCTGGTTGTGTCCGAATGACAGGGATCCCCCGGGGGCTAAGGTAGAAAGCCTTCAGGAGAAGGATGGCACATTTTGGGGTGTAGTGGCTAAAGGTATGACCCGGCAACATGTCTAATGGAGCCTGAGGTTCCGGGGAGGGGCAGCGCTGCTGTGTCAGGACTTCTCACTTGGTCCTGGTGTATTCGATGGAGGAAGGCAGGTGAGGAAGGACAGAAAAGGGTGAAGTAGCCATGGGGCAACTCTTTCAAAGTCTGTGCTAGATGAAGGCTAGTTGAAAGGGAATGGGGACCCAGGAACAAATCTGTCTCGGGGCAGCTTTCCCTAAGGATGGAAAGACGTCAATCACATTACAGACTACAGGGACGGTGGCGGGTGGGAAGAGTAGAGATGGAAGCCAAAAGAACACTGCCTGCTGTGTCTTCCAGCCCACTCCCAGTGAGGCTTGCAGAGCACGGATGGTGGCATAAACCTACAAGATGACGGCTGGACAGGACTTTCCTCCCCCTCTGTTGGGGGGGAGAGACACCGATACCCTCACAGGTGCCTGGGTTAGATCAGTAGGGAGAAAGCCATTATGGCTCCCACTGGCATTGGGTTCTGGTAGTGAATGACAGTGTTAGTAGATGCACAAACAGAATGTGTGTATAGGTGTGTACACAAAGCTTATGTAGGATGCATGCACACATGCTTGCACACAGAGCCCACAAGGACATCCATGTGCATGTCTGTGCACGCATGCGTGAACACAGGTCTGTACCTCCTGTTACCTGTTACAAGTGTGCACATGCATGTGTGGACCCCTCAAGGGTGTACACATGCAAGCACACACACAGCCCGCAGAGGTTTAATGTACACGAGCACCCAACCCATCGCAGCGTATCCAGGTGTGCATGTATGTGTGCACAGAGAGCCCACAGGGAAGAGGACTTCTCTGACCAAGCAGGGGGCCTGGGAATGCTGCCATCGTTGCTGATTTTGCCCCCGGTAGAACAATCAGATCACTCATTGCCCTTGGCCTGTTTGCTTCCTCTCAAGGTCCCTGGAATCCTCCCTTTCCGCTGGGATCACAGCCTCCCCGATTCAAAGCAATCCCAGCACGCTGGTGCAGCCAACACTAGGAAGTGCGACGCCACCCAGACCCGAACCCCGGTGGTCCGCATCTTCTACTCCAGGGGTGGGGGTGTACCCCTCTTCCCATCTTCAGCTCAGGCAGGGTCCTACGCAGCGAGAAGCCACTTCTCCTTTCTGCCTCCAAGGACCCCAGTGCTGATGAAGGGTTCGGCCTCGGACCTCGCCGCTAGATGGCCAGGTCCTGACGCACGGTGGCCAGCGAAGCCTTGCTGTGGCCGCTGTCGCCCTCGCCCTCGCTGTCGCCGGCCGGTGCGCGGTGCGCGTAGGCGGGCGGGCCGAAGGGGTCGGGGTCCGCTCGCTGCGAAGGCAGAGAGGGCGGTGGCGGCGGCGGGAGCAGCTTCGCGCGTTGGCGACCCTTCCAGAGCAAGTGGCCCAGCTCGGCTACGCTGAGCAGCGCCGAGAGCAGCCCGACGGCGAAGTAGAAGACCACGAAGACCGTCTTCTCGGTGGGCCGGCTCACGAAGCAATCGACGATGTGCGGGCAAGGCGGGCCGGCGCACGCGTAGTGCGGGGCCACGCGGAAGCCATAGAGCAGCGCCTGGCCACCCAGGAAGGCCAGCTCGGCGAGCAGGCGCAGAGCCACGCTCAGCAGGTAGCAGCGACGCGCGCGGCGGGCGCGTAGGGAGCACGGGGCGCACGGGGCCTCGGGACGCCCGCGCGTGCACGGCGTGGCCGGCTGCGCACCACCCGTCTCCTTGCTGGCCTGGTGCATAGAGTAGATGACGAACAGCACAGGCGGCGCCGACAGCAGCAGGATGTGGAAGAGCCAGAAGCGGTAGTGGGACACCGGGAAGGCGCGGTCGTAGCAGGTCTGGCGACAGCCGGGCTGTAGCGTGTTACACACGAACTCCTCCTGCTCGTCCTCGAACACGGCACCTCCCACCGTGGCCAGCACCAGGATGCGGAAGATAAGCATGATCACCAGCCAGAGGCGACCCACGAGTGGCGACTGCAGCTGCACCGCGTCCAGCAGGGAGCCTAGGAACGCCCACTCCCCCATGACGCTGGGGACAAGGGAAGGGGGTAATCAGAGGCTGGAATGGACCTGACCTCCGCCTTTCCACGTCCTCCACAATCTCTAACCTTGGAGGGCACTAGGGGTCAGAGATGTTGTGGGGTTCAATGAGTAAATGTCTGAGTGTGAGGATAGTAGGTGAGTCCGTCCTCAGCTATGGGATCCCTTCACCTGGGCGTAAAGGGGTGCTGAGGCGGGATTCCTCCGCACCCCGGCCCGGGCCTGCTTGGCTAGCCCCTGTGATCTCTCAGATTCTAGGTTGTTCTGCAGGGACAGCCCCTGCCTGGCTCTTTACGCCAGGATGATCTCTAGGAGTCAGAGCGACTGCTGGAGTCCGGAATTCCTCATTCCGTTTGAGACTCCTGGGAGCAAGGGGAAGGCCAGGCCGGGTGAGCCCCCACTGTCTCCTTTCTTTTCTTCCTCACCGTTGGAGGCTGACAAAGAAGCCTGCTTTAGGAATTTCTCGCGGTTGATCTGCCCTTTCCTTGCTCTCCTACCTCGGGCCAAGGGGAATGGTAACAGCGCCTCCCGCCGCCCCCAAGCAGTTGTCAAGCATCTCCTGTAAGCCTCCCCTGACATACAGAACACACCATGTCCCCATAGACGCTTGGTGGCCTCTGGATTCCTCCCGACTCTACTTACCCTGGGGCCTGTGCTTAGAGCTGAGCGCAGGACCTTGGGAGACAGCTGGGACCTGTTCCTCTTGATCCCTCTTTCATTTTCCTTTTCGGATTTGGCTGGGGTGGATGACAGGACAGGATGGCTGAGAGGGGCTAGCTCTCCCCCTTCTCTTAAAGGGACAGGGTGACCCTGCTGTCTGACTCCACCCTGGGATCAGACCCGGGACCACACCCCTTGCTGGGTCCTCCCTTTCCATCCTTCACCCCCCATGCCCCGTCCCATAGCCATCTGGTGATGGACTGAGGTCAACCAGAGCCACATCTTTTGGTGAGGGAGCAGGGGAATCATGGAAACCCTCCCGACAGACTCCCCAAACTCAGAACAAGGTCCGCACAACTAATTGACCCCTTTTGAAAGAGTCAGAGGGAGATAGCGTGTTTTTTTTAGGAGGCAACGAATATCCGATGGCTTTTGACTTTGGCTCTAGGGCACTCGACCTTGGATGAACCATTTTGGTCGCGTGGGTCAGAATCTGAGACGGCAAAGCGCCAAGATGCATCTTACTTTGTTCTGAGACAGAATCTCCGTGTAGTTCAAGCTGACCTGGGCTCGGCTGACTGTATAGGCCAGGCTGCCCTGGAAGTGTTGATCCTCCTGCCTCAGCCTCCCAAGTGCCAGGACATTAGGTATACACCACCACACCCAGCTTAGGTGCACATCCAAGTTCAGGTTTCAGTTATGTTATGGAAGCTCAGAGCTTGGTGCCTGGAAGAACTCAGTGTGGACGGCATGAAGGTGCGGAGAGTGGCTGGCTCCCGTGCTTAAGCAAAGGCTCTGAGCTCTCTCCTTTCCAGCAACTTCTAGATTTCCTGTGAAGAGTGTGGCGCTGCATAAGGCCAACAGAAGTCAGAGCTTCCATCAAGGCTTTTCCACTGAGTGTCTTCCAACATCTAGGAGCAGGGGTGTGCTGTCCCGAGGAGAAGAATTAGGAAGATCTTGAGGGGGAGCTGAGCGGGCGAGGATAAGACAGTTCAGGCTGAAAGGTTCTCTTTGCCCCTCCTCTCTAGCACACTCTTCAGCAACCCTGGTGGAGGACACTGTTTACAGCTGGGGATCCTTAGTCATAGATGCTCAGTCAGGGAACTGACTCGTTGGTCCTGGTCTCGCTGGGCCTGGGTAGCTTTCTAGAGCATGTGTATAGCACACCAGGGAACTATCCTTGCTCCCTAACCAGGCTTCCCCAGGGTCTTGTGTGGGGCTGAGGGTGCCACTGGAGGTGGCTATGCTTATCCCTGCGAAGGGGAAGGTCGTTAGTCACCCTGTTCTCTGTGATATTGCTCCCCCAGTCAGGCACGAAGGCCTGCATGGGTTTCTGTCTGTCAACAGGGAGTCCCCTGATGGGAAATGTGTTCTCTTCCCATTGGCTCAGGCAGGGGTCTAGCCCGAGCTGAAAAAACTTTGGTTTAACTCCAGCATGGGTGTGCCCTTGACTGTTTCCACTCTCCTGCAGGGTCCGGTAGAAACAGGTCTGGGTGTGGGGGTGCTGCCCTGGATAAAATCCAAGAAAATAGCACGTGCTAGAGCCCCACATTCGGCAAACAGGATGTGAGGTGGAGCACTCACGGTGACCTCTGCCGCTGGCTTCTGTTCTCAGCCGTGGAGGCTTGGGGTCACCTCTCATCTCTCCTAACTGTCCGGGAATAGTCCCAGCCCATCCCTGTCGCTCCTGCTTCATCAGCCTGGAAAAAGCCTACCAGACCCCACCCCGCCCCACTCAGTGTGCCTGCAGGGAAGGGAAACACGTGCTAGAGCGGTGGCTGGGGTTGGGAGCCCATGGTCATCCTGCCCCGTCCTCCCACCCCCAAGCTCCTGATGCCAGAGGAGACTCTACAATCTCCAGGACCCAGGCCCCTGCCCAGATAGCACTGGGCAGGCTGGGAGGTGTTGCTGACAATACCCAGCCCTGGTGGCACTGGCCCTTCTGGGCCATGCTTGAAGAAGAACTGCGCTGAGGAGCTCTGTGTCCCAGACACCTCAGTCTGGCTATCGGGCTGTGGTGCCAGAGCCCTGCATCAGCCACTCATGGTCATACACAGGGGCACGCATGCGGCGTCTGTAACTGGCAAGTTCACAGCAGTACTGTAGCCCATACATGGCAATATTTTGAAAATGAAACAAACAAGCCACTAGCGGCTGCGTAGAGTCGTTCCTGGACACAAGGCCTTTTCAGTGGCGTTGCTGTGTTCGAACTTAATTCCTATTTCCCATCCCTCCCCGCCTTTCTCCTCTGCACTAGTCCTCTGTTCAGCTGAACATGTAAGCGATGTTAGTGATGGGACTTGGGGTGCTTCCTTCCATGTCACCCCCAGCACCTAGAACACTCGGGGCCACGGTAGATGTTCTGAAATAGCCACTGGGTGGATAAGGGGCAGCAAGAGGGACGGCAGCAAACTTGTAGCATCCCGGTTCCATGCCAGCTGCTCGCCCTGTTCTCCTGGGCTTCAGTCCAGTAAGCACCCCGTTCGGTATCCGATTAGCTTGCAAAATGTACAGGCCCGGGTGGAGGGTTGGCATCCAAGTGGGGAAGGGGCTCGGGTGGGGAAGAGGTGGGTGTTCTCCGGTCCTTCTGTAGCCACCTTCCAACCTGCACAGCTCCTGAGCCTTTGAACCTTTTCCATGGCCTAACTTTTCCCTCCTCCCAAGGTCCCCTGCTTGGATACCTCCTTTGGCTCTGGAATTCTTTTTCTTCTCTCTCTCTCTTTTTTTTTTTTTTAAAGATTTATTTATTTATTATGTATACAACATTCTGCCTCGATGTATGTCTGCACGCCAAAGGAGGGCTCCAGATCCCAGTACAGATGGTTGTGAGCCACCATGTGGTTGCTGGGAATTGAACTCAGGACCTTTGGAAGAGCAGCCAGTGCTCTTAACCTCTGAGCCATCTCTCCAGCCCCTTCTCTCTCTTTTTGAGACAGGCTTTCTCTGTGTAGCTTTGGTGCCTGTCCTGGAACTAGCTCTTGTAGACCAGGCTGGCCTTGAACTCACAGAGAGCCACCTGCCTCTGCCTCCCAAGTGCTGGGATTAAATGTGTGCCCCACCACCTGGATCTGGAGTTCTTTACTATTTGGTTTTGTAGCAGCAAGAATACCAACCAATGGCTTTGTAAACCAAGAAGCTGGTGTCTTCCTTCCTAAGAAGGGTAGAGGACCACACTGCCATGCAGCAGACACCAAGCCGTTATCACCCAAACCCTGCTCCACACAGCATCCACACAGCGTCTCAGGAGGAGAGTCCAGGACGGACCTGTATCCATTCTTCTCATACGTCTTTAGCCAGAGTGGGCTCCTAGGTCTACTCCCATGGGCAAATGGAGGATGGGAAGTGTAGTCTGTTCTGGGGGCTGTACCTTCAGGAGGGGGGAACACAGTCCTCAGGATCATGGGTTCACTTCTGGTGCTGGCTCTCCACACTGGAATGGGCACTGGAGTCACCTGGTGTTCCCAGTCTTTGCCCTCACCAGCTGAGAAAGAAGAGAAGCCTTTCTGGACTGGCTTGTCATCTTATTCTAGACCCTTCCAAACCACTGCACTTCTTAGGCCTTTCTTCAAGGGTAGCTGACAACCAACCCCAACCCTTTTCCCTCATTACCTCATGTGAAGGCTCCATCCCTCTCAGCCTTCCATCCCACTTTGGGAACGTAACCTCTGTCCCGTGAGTAGAGCCTGGGCCCTGCATGGGCTCATCTGAGTGACCAGAGAGCTCGGGAATTGGAGGTAGAGCTCTGAGACTGGGGTGCAGAAGGGCTTGAATGTTTCCTAAGATTAAAAAAATGTTTTAAGGCCAGGCAGTGGTGGCACACACCTTTAATCTTGGGAGGCAGTGGCAGTCAGTTCGAGGCCAGTTGTGTCTACAGAAAGAGTTCCAGGACAGCCAGTGCTACACAGAGAAACCTTGTCTTGAAAAACAAAACAAAAAGCTAAAAAGTATATGTGTGTGTGTATATGCTCGTGTGGTGTGTGTATGTGTGTGTGTGTGTGTGTGTGTGTGTGTGTGCTTGTTTGGGTGGGTGCAGGTGCCTGCAGAAGCCAGCGGATCTCCCTGGAGCTGGAGTTACGGCGCCCTGGGAGCAGGGTGGTTTATTCTGGGAACAGACCTTGGTGACCTCTAGAAGAGCAATCTATGGCCCTATTCACTGAGCAATCTCTCCTGCCCCTTGGATCTTAAAAACATTATTATTACTGTGTATGTGTGTATCCTACATATGTGCCGTCACATACAGGTGGAGGTCAGATGACGACTTTCTTCTTCCTCCATGGATTCCAGGGTCCAGACTCAGGTGGTCAGGCTGGCTTGAGTAGCAAGTGCTTTTACCCTCTGAGCTACCTTGTCTCCTGACGCTTTGAAATTTTTGGGTTTATACTTATAGATGTGTGTATGTTTACATGTGAGGGACTGAGTGTACGTGTGTGTGTCTGTGTGTGTTTTTAATAAATATTTATTTATTATGTATACAATATTCTGTCTGCGTGTATCCATTCCTGCAGGCCAGAAGAGGGCGCCAGACCTCATTGCAGATGGTTGTGAGTCACCATGTGGTTGCTGGGAATTGAACTCAGGACCTTTGGAAGAGCAGGTGATGCTCTTAACCACTGAGCCATCTCTCCAGCCCAACCCCCCATGCTCCATTTTTTTAAAGTTGTTTTCTTTTGTGTTTTGAAACAAGGTATCTCTACATAGCCCTGACTCTCCTAGAACTCACTATGTAGACCAGGCTGGCTTTGAGTGCACAGAGATCCTCCTGCCTCTGCCTCCCAAGAGCTGGGAATAAAGGCGTGCACCACCATGCCTGGCTCATCTTTTTTTTTTTTTTTAATTTTTTTTTTTTAAAGACAGGCTTACAGGTAGCCTGGGCTGACCTTGAATTTATGACAATTCTCCTATAGGTTCAAGTGGCATTGGGGTGTGTCTATATTGTTATTAGGGATTGAATTTAGGTCCTCATGCAGACTAAGGAAGCACCCTACCAGTGAGTTATATCCAGCTCGGGGCTAGGGAGATGGTTCAGGGTTTAAGAGAACTTGTAGAAGACCCAGGTCTGGTTTCCAGCACCCACATGTCAACTCGAAACCATCGGTAACCCCAGTTCCAGGAGCCAATGCCTTCTGTCTTCCTCAGGCACACATGTGATGCACAGTCATACACTCGTACACATAGACTTTACAGAAGAACAAACGAAAGAGAAGCATCTTTCAAAGCCCTGCCCACAGGCTGGTCCGTGTGGCTGGTGTTTGGAAATGTCAAGGTATAGGCGCCCAGGTGGTATATAGTACAAATGGGTAATTCCTGTATTGCAGATGTTGAGACAGGAGGATTGCAAGCCCTAGGCTATCCTGGACTATAGAAGAAGACTGTCCCAAAACAAAACAAAAAGCCTGTATCTCTATGTGTATCTGTATGCATGTAGCCACAATGGCGGCACACCGCCTGGTCCTGACTGTCATTACCACAGGCTTATTTTGCGGTTCTGTAGCTGGTGTGGTGGGGAGAGCGCTCTGATGTCTTCTCCAGCATCTGGTAAGGAGGTTGCAGGCAGAACTGCAATCTGGTCAACCCTAAACCAGTGACTGCCACGCCCTCCCTGGAAGCAGGTCTCCACCCAAAGGACCGAGCTTGAAACTGTTCCTGGAAAGTTATTGAGAGACACCGGAGTCAGAGGACGAGGCAGTAGACCGAGCTTCCTTTCCTTCATCTAAAATAACATTTGCTGGTATACCTTTTGATTTGAATCAGGGCAACCTGAGGTAGGTGAGTGTAACATTTACAAAGAAACACGAGGAAAATGTTAGGGTGGAGAATATATGAAACCGTGTTCGGAAAGACAGCTCTTCAGTTTGTAGAGTAAAACACAGGACCGGTGACCCCACTGCCAGGAATCCCACCCACTGGGAAAAAAATCGTGAAATGGATACATACTATACAATTCACAACAGCTTTATTTACAATAGGCCCCAACTGGAAACATTCCAAATGTCCATCAACAGCTGAATGGATCAACAAACCCACACAATGGAATAATACTCAGCAATAATAAAAAGAAGCTATTTTTGTCTGTTTTGAAAAAGAACTACTGATACTTGCAATGTGAGTACATTTTAAATTTTATGTAATTTTTAAAAATTTTTAAATTTCATTTCATTTTAAAGTTTTTTTTTTTTTAAGACAGAATTTGTGTAGCCCTGGCTGTCCTGGAACTCCCTCTGTAGACCAGGCTGTCCTTGAACTCACAGAGATCTGCCTGCCTCTGTCTCCAGAGTGCTGGGATTAAAGATTGCACCACCACTGCCTGGGTTGTTTTATAGTTTTAATTTTATGTATATGAGTTTTTTGCCTCCATGTATGTCTGTGCACATATGAGTGCTTGGTGGCTGAGGCGATCAGAGAAGGTATTAGATCTCTGGGATCTGGAATTATAGATGGATTTGAAGTAGGTGCTGGGAATTGAACCCTGGTCCTTTACAAGAGCAATAAATGTTAATCATTAAGTCATCTCTCTAGCCCCTAATATTTATTATTAAAAATCATTATTGTGGGGTACATCATTATTATCATCATCATCATCATCATCATTATTGAGGGTGTCTGATGTGCCATATAGCAAATATGTTGAGGTCAGGGAACAATTTGGTGGAGTTGGGGCTCTCCTTTCATCTTTATTCGGGTTTGGGGATCAAACTAGAATTTCAAGTGTGTGTGGCAAACTCCCTTACCCACTGAGCCATTCCCCAGCCCCTAACAATACAAACAGTATTAAAACATCATACCAAGTTTAAAAAGGTAGGCACAACAACATAGACACTGTTGTTCCATTCCTGGGAGGTTGTGGAACAGGAAAAAGTGACCTGCAGCTGTGGAAAGCAGGCCCACGACCGGGCCCAGAGCTTGTTTGAAGAGGCACTTTAGAAATTCAGAGGTGATGCAAAGGCTTTGTCACAGCTGCGGTGGTGGCACATGCCTGAGGTAGGAAGATCAAGGCCATGCTGGGCTAAAAAGCAAAAACCCACCTCAGAAAACAAGAAAACCACCTTGTTTTCAGTTCCTAAGAATGCAATCAGGTCCCAAGTCATCTCTCCAGCCCGAGTGCTGTGGAAAGCAGTGCCTCTGAGCTGGCAGTGGTGGCACACATCTTTAATCCCAGCACTCGGGAGGAAGAGGCAGGCAGATCTCTGTACTCAAGGCCAGGGTGGTCTACAGAGCGAGTTCCAGGATAGGCTCCAAAGCTACACAATATAGTGAAATCTTGTCTCAAAAAACCAAACAACCCGCTACAAAGTGCTTCTGAGCCTCAAGCCCCACAGTTCTGGGGTATGATCAACACTCTATTTTCTTTGTTAAAAAACAAAAAACTGTTTATGTGTATGGGTGTTCTGCTTGCATGTCTGAGCACCATGTTTGGACAGTACTGGTGGAGGCCAGGAGGCAACAGATCTCCTGGTAGTGGCGTTACAGACTCTCCTTAGCAGCCATGTTGAGTGCTGGGGATTGAACCTGGGTCCTGTGAAGAGAACACAGGGCCATGTCTCCAGCACCAACACTCTGTTTCTAAGAGGCTCCCAGATGGTGTGGTTGCTGGTCTAAGGACCACCCACTGAGAGGACGGTTTCGAGAGTTAAATACATTGTGTTGGGTGTGGTGTTGCATGCTTGTAATCCCGGCATTTGGGAGGTAGAGCTCAGGTTCATCTCTGGCTACTGTGCTAGTTTAGTTGTCCATCTAACAGAAGCTAGGAAGAGGGAAATTCAACTGTCTGTGGGACGTTTTTGTTTTAATATTAATGACTGATACAGGAGGGTCCAGCCAGTTGTGGGTGGCACCATCCCTGAGAAGGGGGTCCTTTGTTGTAGAAAAAGGGTAGTTGAACGTGGGTTGTCTGCTTCAGTTCCTGCTGTCTTCCTTCAATGATGGACTGTGATCAGGACCCAGAAGCCCAACAAACCCTTTCCTCAAGTTGCTTTGGTCATTGGTGTTTCTCACGGCAATAGGAAGCAAACACTAACATAAGGATATTCTTTCGTTTCGTTTTTTTGAGACAGAGTTTTTCTGTGTAGCTTTGGCTGTCCCGGAACTTGTTCTAATAGACCAGGTTGGCCTTGAGCTCACAGAGAGATACACTTGCCTCTGCCTCCTGAGTGCTGGGATTAAAGGCGTTGCCACCACTGCCTGACTGAGGATGTTTGTTCAGGGGAAAAAAAGATGTTTAGTGGCTCTATAATACCTTGCTAATGAGAAATGATTTTTTTTTTCTGAGGCACGGTCTTACTCTGTAGTTCAGACTGGACTTGCAGAGATTCTATCTCAACAGTGCAAGGATTACAGGTATGAGACAAACCTGGCTCAATTTAACTAATTTTGCTGCTGGACATCAAGGCTGGTCCCAATTTCCCACCTGTGTAAATTATGCTTTAATAGATACCCTTTGCTTAAGAGATGGAAGCTTCACTAACTGAACCGTCTGTTCTTGAACTTCAGTTACATGCCCAACTAGGTGGTCTGGGTAACATTTCTTTTTTTTTTTTTTTTTAATATTTATTTATTATGTACACAATATTCTGCCTGTGTGTATGGCTGCAGGCCAGAAGAGGGCACCAGACCTCAATTCAGATGGTTGTGAGCCACCATGTGGTTGCCGGGAATTGAACTCAGGACCTTTGGAAGAGCAGGCAATGCTCTTAACTGCTGAGCCATCTCTCCAGCCCCGTGGGTAACATTTCTTAACGTTTTACTTTTATTACTTTTAATTACTTGTGTGTGTTGAGGGGAGCATATACATGAGTTCAGTTTCCCAGGAGGCCAGAGGTATTGGATCTCCTGGGGCTGGGGTTACAGGTGTTTGTGAGCCTCCTGATGGAGGTGTTGGGTATTGAACAGGTTCCGTAAGAGCAATTTAAACTGCTGTGCCATCTTTAGCTCTACAACACATTTACATAGGGTCTCTTGGTGCTACAGACTAGGTGCACTACCACACCAGCTCTTGTTCAGACAAGCTACCCAACTGGAATTACTAAAAAAGTTTTAGATATTGGATAGGTCTGAATCACTGTTTTTGGTGTGTACATTATATGCATGTGTTCGTGTTTTTGGGTGGGTGCATCACCTGTATAGAGGCCAGAGTCAATACTGGGTGTTTTTTACCATTTAGTTTTTGAGGCAGGCTCTCTACTAAACATGGAGCAGCTGGACCGGCTGGCCAGTAAGTCCCCTGGTTAGTCATGTCTCTGCTGTACGCACTGAGCTTTTGAGCCCCTTCTCTGAATAACTATTTGTAATAAACATTTATGAACAATGCTTCATATATACAGGAAGCAAACAATTTCTCTAAAGGGTCTGAATGCCTCTACCAAACTTTTAGTGGTAGGTTTCAAACAATTCCCTTGAATGTTAGTAACTTGAGCAGTCAGTGGTCAAGTCTCTAACTGCTCTACTGAGAAGCTCGTGACCAATCAGAGCACCTATTTCCGACTTTTCATATATGGATTTGGGTTCCACCTTTGCCTTGAAGCTGCCTCTTTCCCTCAGCAACATCACAATGTCAAGAGGTACAATTGCTTAGTGAGCACTCACCAAGTCTAATCCTATTGTTTGCTCCTATGTCCTTGACTGTTGGAAATTCAGGTAACTTTCCACTTTATTATTGAAACTTTACCAACCATCTCTTGGTAAAGATCCAACTTAGGCGGTCAGGTTTTGCTGGCCATCTCAGCCCACTGGAAACATTTTCTTATCCTTTGACAATAAATATTTAATCTTGGGTGGGGTGGTAGCTTTGGTTTAATATCCAGAACACACAGCAGGCTGTGGCCTTTACACCCTAGCATAAAAAGTAAAACTCAGTGTACCTTGAGTGAATTTTTTTTTTTTTTTTTTTTTTTGGTTTTTTCGAGACAAGGTTTCTCTGTGGTTTCCTGTCCTGGAACTAGCTCTTGTAGACCAGGCTGGTCTCGAACTCACAGAGATCCGCCTGCCTCTGCCTCCCGAGTGCTGGGATTAAAGGCGTGCGCCACCACCGCCCGGCCCTTGAGTGAATTTTGATGTAAGAGGTTAAGAAAGGAATTGGATTTACCGTTTTTCTCTAACCAGTTGCTCCCAATAGAGCTTAATTGGCTAAAGTAGGCTTTTTGTTTTTTTTTCTTTTTGGTTTTGAGATAGGGTATCTCTGTCTCCCAGCACTCAGGAGGCAGAGGAAAGTGAATTTCTGAGTTCAAGGCCAGCCTGGTCTACTTACTGAGTTTCAGGACAGCCAGGGATACACAGAGAAACTGTCTTGAAAACCCAAAACCGAACCAAACTAAAAAAACCTAAACTTAGAGTGGCCTTGAACTCTTGATGCCCTTGCCTCTACCTATCTTGTGCTAGGATTACTGGCAGAAGTTACCATACTATATTTACATAGTGATAGGGACTTCATCCAGTGTCTTGTGACTCTACCAATGAAGTTACATTCCTAGCATGATACCTACATATCCTGAGTGCAGAGGACATAGACAATTCAGCAGCCATGAAAAAGATTCTAAGTAAAACTGGACCAAGCTGGGCCTTGCACTTGGAAGGCTGAAGGAGATCAGGAGTTCAAGGTCAGTTTCTGCTCCATAGCTAGTCTGAGGGTCAGCCAGGGCTACAAAAGATCCTATCTCACAAAACCCAAATAACAAAACAAAATAAAATATGCATGGTACTGGCCAGTTTTGTGTGTCAACTTGACACAAACTACAGTCAGTTGAGGAAATGCCTCCATGAGATCCAGCTGTAAGGCATTTTCTCAATAGTGATGAACGGGAGAGGGTCCAGCTCATGGTGGGTGGTGCCATCCCTGGGCTGGTGGTTCTATAAGAAAGCAGGCTGAGCCAGGCGGTGGTGGCGCACACCTTTAATCCCAGCACTCAGGAGGCAGAGGCAGGGCAGAGGCAGCACTCTGAGTTCGAGGCCAGGCTAGTCTACTAAGCAAGTTCCAGGAATACCTAGAGAAACCCAGTTTCGAAAACCAAAAAACCAACAAAAACAAAATAACAACAAAGGTCACATTGCCACTCTTTATTTAGTATACTTCACCCAGCCAAAGATTGTCAGTCTTAGCGGAATCTGGCTGTAACAGTCCTGAAAGGGAAGAGGCTATATTTCAGACTGCGGAGAGGAAGTGAAGTGGGTTAAGATAAGAGGAATGAATGACTCACAATGTTTTAGAACATTTATTAAAGTACAAAATTGTTGGAATTAAGCTGAATAGAAAGACATATTAAATATTTACAAAAAACATTGATAACAGCACTTAAGTAACATATACAACAGCACAGAAAGGTCTCTGCGTTTGCAAGGTGAAACTATGTATGGAGACTTAGACTGGACTGCACTTCACGATTGAGCAGTTTTGCCTCCTCCCTGTAATCTCATGTTCGAAAGGCATCATAAGAAAGTCAGGACGCCATGTAACTGGCCTCCTTGCTGCCTGTACTGAGGTCATGAAGACACGGTCAAAGTGACTTTCTACAGCTTCTGATGATGTTCAAAAGGGTATGAGCAATTTCTCATGGCTTAAACAAAAATGCAAAACATCATAGTTGAATACCGTATTTGTAGTAGAATTATCCAGTTCTGTGGTGGAATTCTACCTACACAAGTGAAAACAGACACCATGCTACCGCATATCTAGTGGAAATAGGAAAAGAGGCAGGGGGCACTTTTGAAAACATACTCATTTAAGCTTAGTATATGATCAATAAGTTCTGTTATGCCGAAATGACCATATAATTATGTGGAATCCAAAAGAATTTCAAGCAAGATTTTAGAGACCAAAGAAATAGACACAAAACGTAGACAAAGCAGAGAAGGAAACAGTATCATGTGAGGTCACCATCGGGACAGTCTGTAGAGTACAAAGGCAAAGGTCACGTGGGCCCACTCACTAGGATAGTCTTATAAAAGTCTTCCCCAAATTAAATTCAGAGGGGGTTAGGGAAAAACTTCAAGTAACTTTAAAACGAATCCAGCTCAGTAAAACCACTCCTAAAACAATCCCCTGTCACGTCAGAAAAGATCGTCCTCATCCGACTCCTCCAGGTACTTAATAGGCTTCCTCGCTCGTCCAGATTTTGCTCGAGGAGCCACAGTCTCATCTAAGTCCACATGGAAATCCTGATTCTCTCCCTTGGACTTCTAAAAAGAGAAAATCCAAGTAATTTGATATTGTTAATGCAATAGGGTCATTCCAGACTCCACCACCACTTCCTACTAAGTAGTAAGAAAAAAGTCCAAAGCAACTGTTGCACTGACTGACAGATTTAACTTTCTTATAGCTAAATTACACATAATATAATGAATTCTGAGGTTTAAATTTACTTCTTTAAAAATATGCAAAATTTAGGGCAAAACCTAAGTTAGATGTTTCAAAGTCTCTAGAGCAAAAGGATTAAGCAGCAATAAATACCTTGCTCACGGAAGCTTTGGAAGTTAGTTTCTCAAAATCAGAGTCAGAATCGTCAGAAGAAGACTGCTTCCTTTTGCGGCTGCTCTTAGCTTTGGCAGGATCAGGTTTTTCAGGGCCATGAGCACTCAAGGCTGAATTTGATTTGGTTCCCTTTGGTGCAGCTCTCTTTTTAGTACCAGCAGCAGTGGAGGTTGAAGACTGGGCTGTAAGTGAACATGAGTACTGGTCATAATCATTCTTTGGTGATTTCTCATTGTGAACTCTAGAATGAATTCTAGAATATCGCCTTCTTTTCTGAGACAAGGTCTCTCTCTCTCAATGACCTGTAGTTCCTAAGTAAGTTAGACTGGCCAGCAAGAAAGCCCCGGGGGGCATATACCACTACACCTGGTTTATGCTGTGCTGGGGATCAATTCCAAGGCATTTTATATTGTAGACCAGCAGTCTACCAACTGAGCCATACCCCAGTCTTGATTTCTGAATTATCTTACATGGATTACTTCCAACTGCTTATAAGCTCCTTCCCTTCATGTCAGAGAAATGCGCCAGATAATGTCTAGAATCTGAATAATGCACTGATTTTAAGCTACTATATTCATTCATTATTCTGTTTGAGTCAAGGTATAGAGCCCTGACTGTCCTGGAACTTGCACTATAGACCAGACAGCCTCAAACTCACGAAGACCCGCCTGCCTCTGCCTCCCAAGTGCTGGGATTAAAGATGCGTGCCACCATCTCCTGTTATCTCCTGTTTTTTTTTTTTTTTTTTTTTTTTTGAGACAGGGTTTCTTTGTAACTTTGGAGCCTGTCCAGGAACTGCTCTTGTAGCCCAGGCTGTCCTTGAGCTCACAGAGATCTGCCTGCCTCTGCCTCCCAAGTGCTGGGATTAAAGGCGTGCACCATGACCACCAAGCTAGGATACTTAATTTCATCATCAATAGACATTTTCAGAATAAAAAATTAAAATTGACTTGGAAAAGTAATTAGCCCTAATAATTAACCTTCTAAGAGATCAGGCTTACATTTGGCTACTGTCTTCTTCACTGCTGCAGTCTGTTTGGAAGATGGCTTTAACTGCTCAGTTTCAGCTGGGAAGTCAGCAGCATCAGGGCCTGGAGAAGCTGGTACACTGTCCTTCACATCACCTTCAAGGTCAACTATTCCAAACAGGAAGGGAAATGATCAAAAAGCATTTAAAACATTCCATGTGCTGCTCTGTCCCTGATGTGCATTCTCATTTTAACTTTCTTGGAATATTATCAATACTCTGAGAACTTAGCTGAATTTTAAATCTTTAGTTTTGGAGGGACAGAGTTTTGCTCTATAGCACAGGCTGGCTTTGAACTTGTAATCCTCCTGCCTTTAAATTCTGAGTGCTCAGATTATAGGGGTACGCTTGTTTATGTGGGTGCTGTGCACTGACTCACGTCCTCACACTTGCTTAGCTGACTGAGACATCTCCCATGCACCCAGTCATTTTATTAAATACATACCAGACATGGTACTTTTCTGTGGCTTCAGTGCTTTTTTAGTATTTCTGAAAAAAAGAAAACACAGAGAAGGCATTCTGACAATCAATTCTATATGTGGCAAACAAAGATCAATAAACACACCAATGACTATTAAAATAGCCATGAATAAATTCTGTGTTAGATGAAATTCTTACTTTGGGGGAATTTTGGTCTTAGGTGGACTAGTATCTAATGGGAAAAAATCTTCATCTTCATCCTTTTCATCAAAATCTGAGAAATCTTCATCTGAATCCAAATCCTCTGTAAATTTGGCTTTTGCTGTTAGGAACCAAAAAGACATTTAAACATAGGCTGAATTGACATTTTACTTTTTAAATTTGTGTTTTTGTGTGTATATACTTGTGTGTTATCATAGCAATCATTTTCTATTATGTGCATGAGTGTGCTTTGCCTGCATGTATGTTTGTATACTATGTGCATGCCCAATACCCATGGGCGCCAGAAGAGGGAGTCAAAACCCCTGAACAGGAGTTACAATCTGTAGTGAACTGCCATGTTGGGTGCTAGGAACTGAACCCAGGTCTTCTGGAAGAGCAGCAAGTGCTCCTAACCACTGCACCATCTCTCCAGTCCCTGACTTAACATTTTATGAATATATATATGCTTTAGTTTAACTTTTAACTTCTGGTTTCTAGAGACAGCGTTTCTCTGTGTGGCCCTGGCTATCCCAGAACTTGCTTCTGTAGACCAGGCTGGCCTAGAACTCACAGAGATCTGCCTGCCTCTGTCTTTCATGTGTTGGGATGAAAGCTGTGCACCACCGACCACCTAAGCTGCAGTTTATTATCCTAAAAGATGCTTCGATTTTTCAAAATTTGACTTGCTGTTCTAACAGGCAGAATCTTGAATTTAGTACCCTGAAGTTAACTGGCCATTCAAATCTTATAGCACAGCTAGCATGTTCTGTATTTTTCCTTACTTGTAGCTCTTCGTGGTTCTTTTTCTCGTGGAGGAACATCAAAATGACTTTCATTACTGCTCATATCTGATTCAGAATCGGACCAAGGGTTTCTCTTTTTTCCTTTTCTGATGGGCTTAAATGGCAATGTAGTTTGCTTCTTTGCCATGGTACCTAAAAAGGAGATAGGGATTCATACTTCAAAAAAAAAGTTTTACATTACTGTATTTGTGCGTGTACATTTGGGCAAAGGTACTTGAGTTAGTTCTCTCCTTCTGCTATATGGGTCCTTGGGATCAAACTCAGGATGTCACTAGTGGTGGCAAGCTCCTGTACATGTTACACCATTTCACTGGCTCAGAAATTAACTATATTGATATACTCTGGTTTCTTCATCATTATCTACACAATGTAACGGCGCTGAGAGTACAATCGTGAGTAGAACAGACACATTTTCTGTTCCTATGGAGTACAGAGTTTGGCCATTTAATCCCATAAGTAAATGATGTTTTTATAGTAAATAATGCGATACAAATGTCTAAACATCAAAGTTCCCTAAGAAACATATCTAGAGATATAGAATAGAGCTGATATCTCAGATCTGGAGGGTCACTAGGAGATAATTAATTCTTGTAGAGTCACCTCTTGTTCTTTATGCATCCGTGTTTGCTCACACAGATTGTAAGGGCAGACTAGGCTGTGATAATGCTTTTAATGCTTATGAATTTGCTCTCATATATCCCTTTTGTAGGCTGTTGAAGCCAAGGAAGAACAAGACAAACGCTCTCATATATCCCTTTTGTAGGTTGTTGAAGCCAAGGAAGAACAAGACAAACAAGTAGGACTTCCTGGAAAGGGGAGGAGCTATTTTAGATTCCAACCAAGGAATTCAAGTCACTAGCTATATTACAAGAGTCTTTCTAAAACAAATCAAAGACAACATAAGGCTCAAATGTAAGTCATGTACAGCCTTCCTTTATAATACTTAATCCAGGCTACAAAAACATTGAATATCTATGTAGAATATATTAATAACACTTTAGAGTTTATACCACCTTGCTCAACATGTTGTAATACCTGGCTCTCTCTTCTGCCTCTGCTTCTTCTCTAGTCTTTGTTTAAGGCCTCCTAGTTCCTGACCATCCTCAGTAGGCGTGCCCTCAACATTTTCACTCTAAAAAAACAGCAACATGTAAGAAACAAATCCCATCAAGACAAAAACACTCAACTTCTGTCTAATTATTTGGAATAATAAAGTCAAATATTCACATATAGATAGACACAGACACAAATACAATGAAAGAATATATTTTTCTAGCCGGGCGGTGGTGGCGCACGCCTTTAATCCCAGCACTTGGGAGGCAGAGGCAGGTGAATCTCTGTGAGTTCGAGATCAGCCTGGTCTACAAGAGCTAGTTCCAGGACAGGCTCCAAAGCCACAGAGAAACCCTGTCTCGAAAAACCAAAAAAAAAAAAAAAAAGAATTTATTTTTCTTTGGGTTTTGGTTAAGAGACCTAGAATAGTAGAGGACAGTAGTGGTGCACGCCTTTAATCCCAGCACGCGGGAGCAGAAACAGTCGGATCTCTGTGAGTTCAAGGCCAGCCTGGTCTACATAGTGAGCTCCAGGACAGTTAGAGCAATATATTGAGACTCTTAACTGGAAAAAAACAAAACAAATCTAAAATCGAAAGCTGGAGATATGACTCAGTGGTCAAGAGCACTGGCTACTCTTCTAGAGGAACAGGGTTCAGTTTCCAGTATCCACATGGAGGGTCACAACCATTTCGAACTCCAGATCCAGGGGATCCAAGGTCTTCTTCTGGTTTCTGTGGGTACTACATGCATATGGTGTAGACACAGATGTAGGCAAAACATCCATAGTCATAAAATATTAAAGGAGATCCAAATAAAGGTGTAGTTATGATATTTTATACTTAAATATTTAAAAACATCGGGTGCTTGAGAAAGGAAAGTGCATCAGAAACAGGATACATTCCAAACAATAGGCTTAGAAATTTAGATATAACTTAAAAAAAAAGTATTACACTTATTTATTTATGGTCAGAGGTCAGTACTCTTCTCCCACCATGTGGACTGGACTTGGATTGTTCAGACTTGGGTCAAACATTTACCTGAGTCATCTCACTGGTCTTAATTTATTTCATTTCTAAAGAGAAATAAGCTTAAAGTATTACCTTAATTTTCTTCCTAATTTTCTTTTCTGCCTCTGCTTTCATCTCCATGGTCACTTGGGGAATAACTCTTTTTCCTTGAGGAGAAGGCAAGACTTCAGATGCTTGTGTTTTCTTCCCCTTCGCCTTCCCTCCCTTTCCAGGAAGTCCTACTTGTTCATCTTGTTTTTCCTTGTTTTCAACAACCTATGAAAGGGAATTATGACAACAAATTGGTAGGTGAAGAAAACATGATACCTAAAAAGCAACAGTTAAGAACTTGCCGTTTTTACAATTTAATATAAATCTGGGATCAGCTTTAGTGAAGGCACAATGTGGCTGACTTTGGGAAGGCAGAGACGGAAGAACTGGGTGCCTATATCTAATTTCATCATTTAATCTTCCTGAAGACAAAGAGAAAACCGTGTTAAATGACAAATGCTATGTGAGTGTGTATATATGTACACACACATTTGTAATATTAAGAAACTAAGTATTGCTAAGGAGATTTATGTAACAAAGGACATTCTGAAACTGAGGGGCCACCTCTAAAAGTGATTTAAAACTGGTTATTTTCTGTAAAAATATTAATTTTAGTGTATTTCTTCCCATTATTTACTTTATGCTAACTAGTATTTAATAATGTTTTTCTCCTTCTCTCTTTAAAAATATATTTTCATTATTGTATGTGTGAGCACATGCATGTCACAGCAAACATGTGGGAACCAGAGGATTACTTTGTGGAATCAGCTCTCTCATTCCTCCTTATCTGACCTCTGGGGTTTGAACTCAGGTTGCCAGGTTTGGGCAGCAAGTGCTTCACTTGTTGAGCCATCTTGATTGCCCTCTCTGCTTTTGTTTTCATGTTGTGCAGGATGGCGTCCAAGTCCCCGTTTCTGAGGGTGACCTTCAACTCCTCATCTTCCTTACAAATGCTAGAATTACAGTCATGTGCACCACATTCTGCCTAATTTTTTCCCTTTATGTTACTATTTTTTTATGTGCTAAGCATAGAGGGCAAAAGTTTACACATGTATGGTAAATATTCTACAATTGTATTCCTAGTACTTGGATTTTGACAGGGTCTTATTACATATATAATTCAAGCTGGTCTTGAACTCACTGGGTAGCCCAGGCTGGCCTCAAATTTTGGTGTTCCTGACCTAGTCAGAGATTACAGGTTTAACATCTAAGTGGCTACCATACCCAGCCTTATTTTGGGATGTATTCTTTCTTCTATATTTCTTTTTTTATCAAATGTGAAGTTTCTTTTTTTGGTTTTTCAAGACAGGGTTTCTCTGTAGCTTTGGAGCCTGTCCTGGAACTAGCTATTGTAGACCAGGCTGGCCTCGAACTCACAGAGATCCGCCTGCCTCTGCCTCTCGAGTGCTAGATTAAAGGCGTGCGCCACCACCACCTGGCTGAAGTTTTTTGATAAAAAAAGGTATGCTGCTTGACCTGGACAGATGGTTCAGTGGTTAAGAGATCTCATTGCTCTTGCTGAGGATGAGTTCAGATCTTAGCACCCACACTGTAACTGTGGCTCCAGGGGACTGGCCCCATTGGTCTTTGTGAGCACCTGCACTTACCCACACCCCTCAACACACAAACACATAAGAAAAATACTTAAGAACGAACATGCTGCTAGTTTGTAAGTATTAATATAAATTTTATAAACACATACCTCCAGTTCTTCAATAAAAACAGCCAGATCCTCCTTCCACAAATCTGATGGACTCTTTTTCTTTAATGTGTTGAGTTCTTGTTCCTAAGATTACAAAAAAATTGAGGTAGTAAATATGTACAAATAGTATTTTTACACAGAACAGTTTTCCCCATCAAAACAATATTAACTGTTGACCATATCATTCTTCTACAACTGACCTTTTCATCTCTTTGCTTGCACAGCTCATCCTTCTTTTCCTTGGTTAGATACCAGAGGGGCATATCCAGAAGGTAGTTGAAAGTTGGTCCAGAGTCTGCTGTGGAGTCGCTGTTTTCATTGTCACTTTCTTCATTTTCTTCTTCATCTGGAACCTAAAAGACAAATTAAAATGTAGAACATGAAATACAAACATATAGAGTCCTTGATTATTTTTTACTTGTGACCTCTAGAAATGCAAGAAAACAGATTTTGCATTTTTTAATTAAAAAAAATTTTCCCCCATTTTATCTTTGTGCTCTGCCTGCACATGTGCCGTAGCCAATAGATAAACAGTAACAAAATTACCTTTTGCTGAGCTTCTTTCCAGGCTTTCACAGGATCAGAATCATATCCTCTCTGAATCAGAACTTTAATTAACTCTTTTTTAGGTTTATTTTCTATTGAAAAAAAAAAAAGGGAGAGATAGCTTTGAACAAGATTTTTTTTTCCATCTTTTTTTTTTTAAAGATTTATTTATTATGTATACAACATTCTTTCCATGCATGCTTGCACGCCAGAAGAGGGCACCAGATCTCATTACAGATGGTTGTGAGCCACCATGTGGTTGCTGGGAATTGAACTTAGGACCTCTGGAAGAGCAGTCAGTGCTCTTAACCACTGAGCCATCTCTCCAGCCCCCTTGAACAAAATTTTAAAAAAGGATAAAGTGTTTCTACATCAAGTCACAAGATTAAATTGGAAAATTTGAGCCAGGTGGTTGTGCACGCCTGTAATTCACACTCTGGAGACAAAGACAGGCAGGTGTGAGTTCAAGGCCTAATCTACAAGAGTTCCAGGAGAGCCAGGGATACATAGAGAAAGCCTGTCTTGAAAAACCAAACCCAAACAAACCCAAATCCACAAAACAGGAAATTCAGCTGTCTATGTTTTGCCTCAATTTCTGTGAAGCAGGACAAAGGTGAATTACCTGGGGATTCTTTAGATCATAGCAATGAGATCTCTTAACCACTGAACCATCTGTCCAGGTCAAGCAGCATACCTTTTTTTATCAAAAAACTTCAGCCAGGTGGTGGTTTCTCAAATTTTGAGAAACCCTGCCTTAAGAAAATATTGCTGGTTTTCTTAGTTGGTTATGCTAGAGTCGAGCTACATCTTCTAAGCTCCATTCTTATACCTAATTTAGTCAAGACTCCTTTCTTTCTTTATACCCTGCTAATTGCTTATAGAATTTTCAATATAACAAAATGTAAAACAAACATCCCTAAGATTTGCCTCTTTTTCAGTCTTCTTTTCTTTAAAAGGCACTTATAACCTTCTTTTTTTTTTAATATTTATTTATTTATTATGTATACAATATTCTGTCTGTGTGCATGTCTGCAGGCCAGAACAGGGCATCAGACCTCTTTACAGATGGTTGTGAGCCACCATGTGGTTGCTGGGAATTAAACTCAGGACCTTTGGAAGAGCAGGCAATGCTCTTAACCACTGAGCCATCTCTCCAGCCCATTTATATCCTTCTTCATTTTAAGATCAGACCAGTGTCTCTTCTTGTGATCAATTAGTAAAACAGGGTCTTTTTCTCAGACAAGGTCCCATGTATGGGCTGGTTTAAAATCCACCATGTAGCTGAGGACAGCCTTGAGCCTCCTGCTCCCTGTCCCTAGTGCTGGGATAACAACAATGTGCTCCACCACAGAAAGTTGATGCAGTTCTTGTGGTCAGACCTAGGACCCTGTGGGTGTCAGGAAGGCATTCTACCACTCTGAGCTACACCCCAGCCCCACACAAGGTCTTTTAGTTCTCTAGTCTTCCTATCTAAACATTCAGTCATGATTTCTTTAGATGATCAGTCTAGGGTGCGGGGGTGAGGATAATACAGAGTACATGCTTAGCAAGTACAAAGCTCTGAATGTGAGCCCCAGAACCACTAAAACTCTACAAACAATAAACGATCTAGGAAAAGCTACCCCACACTATAAATATTTAGTAGACATTTACATACCAATGATTATTTTGCCGTCTATTTTCTCTAATATAAAACGAGCTTGATTATTCAGTTTAGCAGATTCTGCACCAAGCATTCCTAGAAGCCATTCTTTTCTTAATCCATAATATTTAAGCCTGAGCTCAAAGAAGTCTTTTAGAATATCCACCACAGTATCATATTTCTTTAAGCAACCTACATGGTCAAAAAGCACCTGGAAAAGAATAAAAGATTCAATAAATTGGGTAACTTTTATAAAAGTTAACTGATACACCTTTAAAAAAAAATGATTTATTTAACTTTATTTTATATGCATTGGTGTGAAGGTGTCAGATCCCCTGGGACTGGACTCTCAAATAGCTGAGAGCTGCCATATGGGTGCTGGGAATTGAACCTGGGTCCTCTGGAGGAGCAATCAGTGCTCCTAACCGCTGAGCCATCTCTCCAGCCCCCCGATAGACCTTTTAAAAATCAATTATTAATTAAAAAAAATATTTTACATAAATGGATGTTTGCCTGTATGTTTGTATTACAACATGTGCTTAGAGCACTATCCCATGGAGGCCGGAAGGGGACCCTGAATCGCTCAGAACTGAGTTACATAGTTGTGAACTGCTATGTAGTTGCTGAGAACTGAACCCAGGTCCAATGAACAAACACTAATTTATCTTAACTCCTGAGCCATCTTTTCAGCCTTTCTTTCTGAGACAGGGTCTGACTATACAAGCCTAAGATAGCTCTGGAATTCATTGTGATCCTTCTGTCTCTGAAATGCGAGGATTATCAGAGGGGACCAACATACCTAACAATATTAGATTTGAAAGATGTATCTCTTACAAAATAAGACATACCATTGAGTTGCAAGTGAGGCTAGTCTGCAGTTTGAAGACTTTGTGTAGTCCCACTCTCTCTGCCTCTGCCAATTTCTCTTCAGTCATCTTTATGACGAACTTCACAGTGGTGTCTGTATGGTATTCCCTATAATCTGTTATAAGAGGGGGTGTCTTCTCAGTGCCATTCAACATGGGTTCTAGAACTTGTTCTTTGTAAGTCTAAAAACCAAAAACAAAACACAGTAATCCTTTTGTAAGGAGTCCCTTGTTGAATAGTCAATACCAACTGTTGTTGGCTTCTTTCACCTGAAAAACCAAGAAATCAACAGTTACTTACCTGGGTCCACGTTCTGATGGGAAGCTCTGAGATTTCAATGGTTGTGGAATTCAGAATTGCTACTTCTCCACTAATCACATACTGATTTGAAGCCAGTTCTTCAATAGTACCTTTGAAATTCTTGTAACTTGGGAGCTAAATTAATAACAAAAAAGGTTTCTAAATGGTAAATCACAAATATGTTCAAATAAATCCAAAGTATAAAATAAATCTTGTACCTGTATAATCTTTACAGGAGAATTTACTCAACTATGCCTGAGGAAAAACAAAGTTCCTAACCCAGAACACTTACCATGGGCAGAGGCTCTTCTCCATCCAACAGTCGTCTGATATTATTTACGACTTCACGGACATCAAAATTGGGGATTTTGCAGGACCACCCGGTACCAATTCCTTCGGCGCCATTTATCAGCACCATAGGTATAATAGGAATGTACCATTCAGGCTCAACACGTTGGTTGTCATCATATAAAAACTTCAATGTGTGATCATCTTTTGGTGGAAATAACAACCGAGTCAAAGGGCTAAAGAAAGCAAAGAATATCATTAGTAAAATGGCCTTGACACTTCTCACATTCAGTTAGGCATGGTGGCACAAAGCAGAGACAGCAGGCAGGTCTATGTGAGTTCCAGGCCCATCAAGGAGCATAGTGAGACCTTGCTCCAAACCCAAACAAAAGTCTGTCAAGCTCATGATTTAGTACAGGTAGATAGATAATGAATAGGTATTCAGTAGGGCAGAATTCTAAAAAAGGAAAATTATTAAAATGATTAATTGGGGCATAAAGAAATGAGTGCGGTAGCAACACATCTATAATCCTGGTACTTAGGGATGCAGTGAGAGGAGATTTTGTGTGAGGCTTATTTTGGATATATATGAAGACTGCTTCAAAGAATCCAAATCAAAACCAAACCAAATAAAAAGAATGCTGGATGTGCTGACAGCTCAATCTATATGCTAGCACAAGGACCTGAGTTTTAAACCTAGAATAACCCAAGTAAAAATAATGAGTGCCCAGCAGATGAAGACAGGTGGACTCCTGGGGAGAGGCGTTGCCTTAAAAACAAGAAACGGGGTGGATGCCACCCAAGTTCAGCCATACATGCATATATATGCACAAAAGAATGCTAAAGTGGGTAGGGTGTTAGAAAACGGCAACAGAAAGTGTTAAGATGCAAGGCATTAGGCATATCCCTGTGGAAAGCTAACACAGAGGATTACTTCAGGTTAGGAGATAGCTCAACCTGGATAACATATTTTAAAAAGACCAGCTGCGTATAGTTGCGCATGCATTTATTTCCAGCACTCAAGAGGCAAAGGCAGGTGGATCTCTATGAGTTGAGTTCAAGGCCAGACTGGTCTACATAGTGAGTTCTAGAATAAGATGGTCTCAAAAAATATAAACAAACAAATAAAAGAACTATTGCTTTTTTTTTATTATCTTTTATGAGTAGGTATATATGTATGTGTATGCACTCGTGTAAAAGTCAGAGGACAAATTCAAGTGCCATTCCTCAGGAGCCATCTACAAGTTTCTGGTTTTTTTTGAGACAGCATCTCTCACTAATTTGAAGCTCCACAGGTCTAGGCTGGCTGGCTAGCAAATCCCCAGGAAGGAATCCAGCGTTGGGATTACAAATGTGTGCCATTACGTTCCCTTTTAATAAAAATAAATACAGTTGTTTTATTTGCATGTACGTTTGTGCACTGTGTGGCTCAAGGAGGCCAGCAGAGGCACTGGATCCCTCAGAACTGTAGTTACAGACATTCGTGAGTCAACATGTGGATGCTGGAAATGGAACATCTTCTTGGAAGAGCAGCAAGTGCTCTTAACTCCTGTGCCACCTCTTCAGTCCCTACACTTGACATCTCCCCACCCCCTACCGGACCACTACCCTGCCAGACTTTCCCTGAGTAACCCCGGATGTCCTGGAATAGAGAGTTCGGTCTGCCTCTGCCTCCCAAGTGCTGGGATTAAACGCATGTGCCACTACTGTCCAGCTCTGACATTTTCTTAAAATTTTGAGTTCTGGATTGAACTCAGATCTACATTTGTATAGCAGGCACTTTACTGACGAAGCTAATCTCAGTCCAGGACTTGATTTGGAGGAAGTGTGTGTGTGTATATACTTTTTTGGATTGGGAGTGGCTTTTCTGAGACAGATGCTCACTCAGTAAATTGAGATTGGCAGCAAACTCAAGATGTTCCTCCTTTTGCCTCCTGAGTACAGGGACTATAGGCTTGCATCACCATGCCCAGCTGGAATTGATTAGGACACTAATTAGTGAGAGGGCAGTCAGACATAATTTGCTCATTTGAGAAAGGAGTGTAGTTAGTGGGTCTTAGGTAGGCCAGTATTTAGGGTGGGAAAGAGGGTAAGAACACAGAACCAAGAAAGTAAACAGAGAATCAGCATAGTTGTCCAAATATTTCCAGGACAATGATTAATAACTGCTGAGTTTTGTTGCAAAAGTGGCTGGAAACTGACTATACATTGATTGAATGTTTAATACTTTGCTTTCATATTGCTTCAAAACTGGCAATGTCAAGTCACTAAAAGCAAACTCACCTAAGCATAGTAAAGATGTATCGAGGACTAGCCGAATCCTTGCCACCGTGCAGCCTGGTACCAAACTGACCAATGGGTTGCAAGAGGTTCAAATTATTACTGCCCACAAAATTCTGAGCCAAATTGATAATGGTCATCATCAGTGACATCTGTGGAGGGAAAAGACAAATCATTAATCTAATCCAAAGATGAAAATAAATGTGTGCCTGTGTGTTCACTATCACAACTAAGTCACACAATAATCCTCTCAGTTTTAAGATTTAAATACTTATAATGATGTTTTCAAGAGAAATAGATGGCAGAAATGGTGTCCAAACATAAGACTTCTAGGTGTCTAAATTTTGTTATCATACAGTAATACTAAATCTTACTTAAAAATTTATGAATACAACTTTACAGACAAGTATTCCTAATAGGAATGTTATTTCTAGAAATAGAACTATTAGTCAAAAGGTCAATCATATTTAGTTTTGAAATATTTAACAAATCGTTCTCTATCATGGATATAACAGTTTACACTTACACGAAATATGTTTAGAGAGTAACTTTCAATTATTTCTGCATTAAGGCATTCTAGAAGTGTTAAAGATTGTGGGTTTACCTCACCATGGTGATAAGAGGACATTTCTGCCACTGACCCAGCTAACTGGGCAACCTTCACTTCTCGCTTGTCATTCCGTTTGAAACAAGTAAACAAAACCTTTCTCTGCCCTGGTTTCAAACCTTTAGAATGAAAGGACAATCAACCATTAGCATTTTATTTAACAATTTCTAAGCACAAATCACCATTTTACGTTAAAAACAGACAAAAACATTCGTGCTTACCATCTACCATAGATGGAATAGATCTTTCATTATCAGAATTTGAGAACAGGATAAGTTCCTTGTTTATGAAGTCATTATAGGTCAGGTAAGTAGTGGTTTGTCCATACAAATAATCCTAAGGGGTCCAAGACAGTATTAGATGATCTGGTTGAAAATAAAGTACTAGACTTAACAATGCCTAATAAAAAAATATAAACAATTAGAGATATCATTTGTCTGATAATTCTTCAGTCCTTGAAAAAACGATAGGTGAGCCAGGCAGTGGAGGCGCATGCCTTTAATCCTAGCCTTTGGGAATGTGAGACAGGCAGAACTTTGTGAATTCAAGGCCAGCCTGGTCTATAGAGCAAGTTCCATGACAGGCAAGCCACACAGAGAAACCTAGTCTTGAAAAATAAACAATCAAAAAGGAAAAACAATAGGTATATGAGGTTGCTGTTTAAATAACTTTGCAGTGTATAAAATATTAAACTTTTTTTTGTTGGGGGAGGGAAGTAGTACAGAGAATTAAACTCCAGGCTTTCTATACACCAAGCAAACACTCAATCTCAGCTGTTGCTCCAGTCCTTAAAGTTTATTTTTTTTGGAGACTCATTGTGCAGCCCAGCCTAGCTGCTTGTCATTCACTTCATACTACAAAGGCACATACTTACAGATGACTGATTGCATACTAACTGTTTACAGCAGCATCAGCATAAACATTTGAGAAATGCCTTGTCACATTACTTTAAGACTATATTGTTGGGTGGTAGCGGTGCAAGTTTCTAATCCCAGCACTAAGGAGAAGCTATAAGTTCCAGGACTATCCAGAGAAACCCTGTCTTGAATAGACCCCAAAATACCATAAGAAATTTTTCAGTGCTTTCATAGTGTTATAGGACCACTGTTGTATACTATAGTTATTACATCAAACTTTTAATTAAAAATACTATTTAATAATTTCAATTTGGTATAGCATCAATTCTAAAGTTACTTAGTGGGACAGACTAAAATTCTTACCTCAGGAAGACCAAGTAATTTCCGCTGTCGTCTGTCTTCCATGAAATGAGTTAACCATTCCTTTCGATCATCGACCTGTTTCTTACTAAAGGCCTATGGATTAGGTGGAAAAATGTCACTGGTGCTTATTGGTTCTAAATATCTTTTCCATACAAACAAACATCAAAAGTCCTGGTTTTTCAAATACCTAGTTCTTTCAGAAACATTTTATTTCATAAAACACTCTTCGATGGAAACTTAACAGGTGTAATCGACCATCCTAGCAGTGACTTCTGAAAGCAGAATGTACATGTACAGCGTGACTCAAACTCACCAGGCTGATTGCAGCATCATCTTCAGGCCCAGAGTATTTGAATTGAATACGATGTCTTTTCATATCTGCAAAATATTCCTTAGCTTCCTTTGACGTGCTGGTTCCCAAACCTATAGAAGTAAACAAAACAGGTAAGTTACCCCCATTTAGCCTCATACAACACATAACAAAACCAAGAATTTGTAGGCAGGCTTTATCACAAACCTTTGTAATATTTGACTTTCCATTTCTTATGATTTGGAGTAGAACTCTTCCATTCTTCAAACTCAGGAAGACTATAGAATGCCAATTCTTGCTTGTTTTTAGACACCTATGGTAAAAAACACATCGCTATGGCTTTACACACTGTAGGCTCTCTATAACACATTCAGAATTACAGTTCCATCAGTGCTGAGCATGGGCCTCAAGAGCCTTGACGCATCCCAGAACGTGTGTACCTTTACAATAGGAGTGATAAATTCCTCTAGAAAACGATGTCGCAGAAGAGAGGGCCAGTTGTGATGGATAAAATTGATCAGTAAGCCTTTGATATGGGAACCATCTTGGTCCTGTAAATATTTGAAAAGCCAAAGAGCAAAGAACTGTTTAGAAATAAAATTATGACTGATTTGGCAATTTCTCAAAAATTCTTCTGTGCAAGTTTAAAAAAGCCTATTCAAAGTAAACTTACTTCTCTTGTACATGTAATTTATTATGTCAGCACATCTGCTCGGATGTCCATTAGAGATAATGAGTCAGCTCTTTTTATGACAGTAAAGTAATTTAACATAGGACCTGCTTAGTGAGGTACAGTGCTATGTGCTTGTAGGTGGACAGCTGAGCCCACACATTTGATATCAGTTTAAAAATCTAATAGCTGACCTGATCTGTCATAATCATTATCTTCCCATAACGAAGAGTTTTCAATGAATCTTCATCTTCATAGTTTTTCTTGTACTGAAGACCCACAATCTTGATGATATTGTTAATTTCAGCATTTTCCATGATCTGAAACACATTGGAAAAGAACAAAGAGATATAATTACATATGTTGCCTCAGCATTTAGGATTATTACTTACACTTTGAAAAATCAGGCCCGTTACAATAAAACTTCAAAGTATCTAAACTCTCATTTCTCATTCTCTCTTTCTGTGTGTAAGTGTGTATGTTACTAGTGATAGAGACCATGGATATGTGCATCGCAAGCATGCTCAATTTGTTCAAACAACAGTCTAAAATATATTTTAGGATGCCCAGTGAGTGAGGACATGATATACAAGAATGGATTCCTACATTATAAACTAGATTTAGATCCCATTCCCTCCCCCACAGCACTTTTGCAGTGCTGGGGATTAAATACTGGGTCTTATGCATACCAGACAAGTGCTGCACCCTGAGTTATACTCTATCGGCTCTACATTAGGATTACAAAAATAGCATTACAGCCTACCTGTTTATGAGAAGCTTCTCGCACATTGAGTATTTTTCCTCTAAGAGGAAATACCCCATATTTGTCTCTTCCAACTACACCAAGACCTGAAACTGCCAGAGTTTTGGCTGAGTCTCCCTCAGTCAGGATAAGTGTACATTCAGTGGAATTTCGACTCCCTAAAATATAAATATACAAATTAACTTTAGTACATTTAAAAATATATTGACTTAAACATACTGTCAATAGCATGCATTAAAGCAAAATAATCCATAACAAATTATCTTAGGAGTAAAGCGGACCCAACAATTATGTGTTTATACATGTATGAATGTTTTGCTCGCATGTATGCATGTGTACCACAGATATCAGAATAAGGTATTGGAGCCCTGGAACTAGAGTTAAGGATAATTATGAGCCACAATGTGGGTGCTGGGAACCTGAATCTAGGTCCTCTCCATTAGCAATAAGTACTTTTAAGCAATGAACTAACTCTCCAACACTGCTCCCCCTAAAACATTTTTTTACAGTTAAGGTTCATAGTAAATTAATACAGTAGTCCACCTTATGTATGCTTCACTTGAAAAAAAATATTCCTATTATTTTGAATTATGTGTCTGTATGGGTTTATGTGTGTGAGTATAGGTACCTGCAGAAGACAGAGGCAGTGGCTTGCCCTGGAGCTGGAGTTAACAGATAGTTGCACCATCCAACATGAGCACTAGGAGCCTAACACGGGTCTCTACAAGAGCAGTACAGGGACTACCCTGCCAACTCTCTAGGCCCATGGTTTTACTTTGAACATTTTCAATTAACAATAGCCTGCGAATACTAAGCATAAAATTCAAGCCCAGCCGGGCGGTGGTGGCGCACGCCTTTAATCCCAGCACTTGGGAGGCAGAGGCAGGCGGATCTCTGTAAGTTCGAGACCAGCCTGGTCTACAAGAGCTAGTTCCAGGACAGGCTCCAAAACCACAGAGAAACCCTGTCTCGAAAAACCAAAAAAAAAAAAAAAAAAAAAAAAAAAAATTCAAGCCCAATTATCACAGCTCACGCCTGTAGTCCCAGCACTTTAGAGAATGAGATAAAGAGAATCATGAGTTCAAGACCAGTCTGGGTTATATAACACAGTTATGTCTCAAAAATAAACTAAAATAGGGCCAGCTAGATAGCCCTTGCCTCCAAACCTGACAATCTGGGGCCCACATGGTAGAAAGAGAGAAACCATTATTTGTAAAATCATTCTCTGACCTCCACACCATGTGCTGAACCACATATACAAATTAAAATAAATAAAAAAATTTTTTAGAGGTTCAAGAAACAAACAATTCATTAGTTTTGTCTGATGTTTTAAAACTTCCTGCAATCCCACCTGGGACATCAATCATAACTTTGTTAAAAGTGCTCATACACTATTTGAACTGTTAGTCATTAACAGCTTTCTCAGTTATCAGATCATTTGTCTTGAATGCAAATTCAAATAATCATTATGCAGTAAACAAATGCAGCATCATAATGCTTGTATTATTCATATCTCTCATTATTTAACCATGGCTGGCCTAAAACTCACTATATAGGCCAGTCTGGCCTTGAACATAAGAGATTTGCCTGCCTGTGTTAGAGATAAAGGCATGTCTGAACTTATTAAAATTTTTATGACATAACATAATTTCCAAAACCTTCATGGGATGAGTGTAGTACAATAAGACATAGTTATTATAGTACACGTGGCTTTAACTGTTCTACCAGCTACTCTGTGTTTTTATCATCAGCATCATAATCATAAGAGAAACAACACATAACAGGGTTTGGTATTATTATCCATGGTTCTGGTGTTCACTGAGGGTCTGGAAATATACCCCCTGCAGAGCACTATAACATCTCCTTTTTTAGGGGTGGGGTGGGGATTGTGTGGTTATCAAGACAGAATTTCATTGTGTAACAGCCCTGGCTGTCACAAAACTTGCTCTGTAGACCAGGGTGGCCTCAAACTCACAGAGATCCACCTGCCTCTGCCTTCTGAGCACTAGGATTAAAGGCGTGTGACACTAATGCCCGGCCTAATATCTAAATTCCTCATAATATTGACGTTGCTGTTGAATATTCATTTGATATTAGACTGCAAATGCTTGTTAGGTAGATTACTGTACTTAAAATCATCTCAGTAGCATTTAAAATGCCTGAAATTAGAAATAACCTAAATATTCAACAAGAAACTGGTTAATTTTTTGAGACAGGGTTTTTCTGTGTAACAGTTAGTTCTGGCTATCCTGGAACTTGCTTTATAGACCAGGCTGGCCTCAAACTCACAGAATAACTTTGTAAATGCACCTGCCTCTGTCTCCCAAGTGCTGGGATTAAAGGCGTGCGCCACTGCTGCCCGGCAGGAAACTGGTTAAACTTTTAAGAGTGCTATTTTGCTGCATATCCACATATGTTGTTGCTACTGAAGTAAACGTTAAATGTGTACCTGCATCGTTGGCGTCATCAAGTTTTGGGATTCCCTTGATTCTGTTATGCTTTACAGCTGAACACTTCTTGTTTAACTGGATTTGGGCCTTAAACTTCACCCAGTTTAGTATGCTTTCAACAATACCACAGCCAATTGCCTTCAAAACAGAAACAATCACATTAGCAAAGATTCAAGACAAATATAGAATGTATAAGCACCTAAAAAAAATTAAATAACTCAAAAGAACTGTGATGTAGGTGGGTCTTCTATCTGTTGCTTTCATTGGTTAATTAATAAAGAAAACTGCTTGGCCTGATGGGTCAGAATATAGGTAGGCGGGGAAGACAGAACAGAATGCTGGGAGAAAGAAGGCAGTGGGGCAGATGCCATGGAGCCAGCTACCAGGTCAGACATGCTGAATCTTTCCTGGGTAAGCCACCACCTTGTGGTGCTACATAGATTACTAAACATGGATTAAAGCAAGATGTGAGAATTAGCCAATAAGAGGCTGAAACTAATGGGCCAGGCACTGTTTAAATGAATACAGTTTGTGTGTTATTATTTCTGGGGCTAAGCTAGCCGTGTGGGTCAAAAAGTAGTCCTGCTCGCCTCATCACTCCAGAACTGGGTGTGGTGATCTAAACCTTTGATCCTAGCACCTGGGAGGCAGAGGCAGGTGGATTTCTAGGAGTTTAAGACTAGCCATGCTACCTAATAAGATCTTATCTCAAAAACAACCAAAAACACAAAGCAAAAACAAAACAAAACAAAACAACAAAAACCCCTCAAAAACAACATTTCTAGACTGGGTAGGATGTGCGTGACTTAGTAACCCTTGGATCTTCCATGTTAGCTCCTTACTGTGAGGAAGTTGGTTTCTCTAGGATCATTCATTCAATACTTTTTATGGATTTATGTTATGCCAGGCACTGAGCTACTTGTTGGAGACACAGTGGTTAAAATAAGTTAGGACTAGAGAGATGGCTTAGTGGTTAAGGAGATTGTTGTGCATTGCCCAAGTAAATAGCAGAGAGGAATAGCAGCTATATGAGTTCCAGCCTTGGGGGAGGAGACATGGAATGATCTCTGGAGCAAAACTAGAGTACTTTTTTCCTAGGTACTTATATATATATTCTATACATAAGTGAGATTGGCCTATTGCCCAGCTCTAAGTTTAACAGAAAGACCCTGCCTCATTCAATAAAGTAGAAGAGGGATCCAGGCAGGATGATTCCTAAGATAAACCTCAGGTTCCACATCCATGCACATCCCTCACACAAGTGCCTACACTAACAAAACATGCATGCCACATACACATTAAAATAGAAAAGAAAAAAGAAACCGAACATGTCATATCTGTGCCTTCATGTAGTTGAAGGTATTAATATGGAAGACAGAAATAAGAAATTGCAAGTGGGGGCTGGAGAGATGGCTAGAGGTTATAAGAGCAATGGCTGTTCTTCCAAAGGACCCAGGTTCAATTCCCAGCACCCACATGGCAGCTCACAACTGTCTGTAACTCTCAGTTCTAAGGTACCCAATACCCTCATACAGATAAACATGTAGGCAAAACACCAATGCAAATAAATAAAAATTTTCTTAAAAAAGAAAGAAATTACAAGTGTGGCTAGGTGGTGGGGTGCACATCTTTAATCCCAGCACTCCGGGAGGTAGAGGCAGCTGGATCTCAGGGAGTTTAAGGCCAGCCTGGTCTACAGAGCAAGTTCTAGGGCAGCCAGGGCTACTCAAACCCCACTCCCCACCAAACAAACAAACAAAAGTGTATAATTGAGAAGTTTGCTATGTAATAATAATAAAAGTTTAATATTTGTTTTTTTGTTTTTTTGGTTTTTCGAGACAGGGTTTCTCTGTGGTTTTGGACCCTGTCCTGGAACTAGCTCTTGTAGACCAGGCTGGTCTCGAACTCACAGAGATCCGCCTGCCTCTGCCTCCCAAGTGCTGGGATTAAAGGCGTGCGCCACCACCGCCCGGCATAAAAGTTTAATATTAAACTGTAATCATCTTAGCTGAAAGAGAGAAGTATATAAAGGTTTTCAACAGGCAAGGGAATTTGCATTTTTCCCCGAGTGGAAGATATTAAAGGATTTCAAGCATGAAACCAGAAATGTCACTTAAGAGCACGGCGGAAGAGAAACCTGGAAGGAACAGGATGGTTAAAAACCTGTTACAGCCAGGCGGTGGTGGTGCACACCTTTAATCCCAGCACTCGGAAGGCAGAGGCAGGCAGATCTGTGAGTTCGAGGCCAGCTCTGGTGTACAAGAGCTAGTTCAAGGATAGGCTCCAAACAGAGAAACCCTGTTTCAAAAAAACCAACCCCCCCCCCCAAAAAAAAGAAAACAACAAACGACCTGTTACATTAATCTGAAGAGGCAGAGGCAGGCGGGATCTCTATGAGTTCAAGGTCAGACTTATCTACAGAGTGTGTTCCAGGACAGGCTCCAAAGTTACACAGGAAACCCTGTCTGATGAAACTGTGTTGAGTAAGGCGTGACGGTGGACTGCTTAACTCTAGCACTAGTCGGGTACAAGGCAGGAGGATCTTGAGTTAGAGGCCAGCCTGAGCTACAAAGCTAGACCCTGCTATAAAAACAACAAAACACAGACTGAAAAGGTCTGAGGAAGTGTACTGCAGCAGGCAATCTTTGTTTCTGCGGAGCTGAGGACAATGAGAAATAAGACATTTCTATTTTACTTTCCATGTAAGTACTCACAGCTTTGATGAATTTTTCACTTAATTGACATGTTGATCCAAAGCTCTTGGCTTGTAAAGTCATGTTTTCTTTTGTCTGAGAGTCAAAGGTTGGATTTTCAATCAAGCAATTTACAAAAATCCACATGTGATTTTTCACCTGTAATGAAAGTTGATACAGTCATCAAAATGTCTTATGGCCTGCCCCATCCTAGTGCTAGAGACTGAGCCTGGGATCTTGTAAATGCAAGGGAAGAGAATGCTGTACCTGGTGTGCTTTCACGGCAACTCCACCCTTGTTCTTCTTCTTCACCACATCGACAAGTTTACTCACGATCTGATCAGCTACATAATCAACATGTCTGCCACCCTAGTGAAAAAATAGCATTTCAAAATGCCTCAGAATTATAATAGTAACTACAAACATACTTTAGACAAATGTTTAAATCCATTTTATATTATTTGGTAAGTAAATTAATGAGAACTCTCAAAAATTACCTTAGAAGTCGCAATGCTATTGACAAAGCTAATTTGCTGAAAGCCCTTTTCACTCATTGTTAAGCACACTTCCCACCGTGGGTTGACTTGTTCGTGTACTACTTTCAGTGTGTTCCCAGTTTCATCTACCTTATCCTTCAAATACATATCCACATAGCTGCGGAATCCTTTTACCTGCATAGGGATTAAAGAGTGTCAAAATAATGGGAAATTCAAACAAACAAACAAAACACAATGATGGAAAACGGAATCAGTAACAGACTATGAGAGGACTGGAAAGATGGTTCAGTGATTAAGAGTATATGCTGCTCTTGCAGAGGACCAGCATTCAGGTCTCAGCACCCATAGAGGTTCACAACTATCTTTAACTCCAGTTCCAAGGGATCTGATGACCTCCTCTGATCTTACATACCATGCATACATAGGACGCACACATACATATGCAAACAAAACATTCACACATAAATAAATACATTTAATTTAAAGTTAAATAGAATATGAGGGTTCAAATCGTTTTATTTTAAAAATTTAGCTTATGTGTATATGAGAAAGGGGCAGGGCAGGGAGAGAAAAATAGGGTATGCACATGGATGAACTGTAGGAGTCAGTTCACTCCTATCAACCTGTACCTGTTGAGCCACCTTGCTGGCTTAAAAAAAAAAAATCAAGCAGAGGAGTGTTAGCGCAAACCTTTAGTCCCAGCACTCAGAAGGCAGAGACAGGTGGATCTCGGTGAGTTTGAGGTCAGCCTGGTTTATAGAGCAAGTTCTAGGACAGCCAGGGCCACACAGAAAAATCCTGTCTTGAAAAACAAAAACCACCAACACCAAACCAATTCACCTGGTGTAGTGATGAATGCTTTTAATCCCAGCTTTTGGGAAGTAGAGGCAGGCAGACCCCTGTGAGTTTCAGGGCAGCCAGAACTACATAGTGAGACCCTGTTTCAAAAAAAAAAAACCCAACCAAACAAAATCCCAAAACAAAACAAAAAATTGTGTGAGCCATCAAGATAGTTCAGCAGGTAAGTACACTTAAGCTTCATAACCTGAGTTCCTGAATTCAATCCCTGGGACACACACGGTAGATGAAACTATTTGTATAAATTGTCCCAACCTCAACATACTTGCTGTGTCATGTGCTATGTGCACATGCACACACAAATAAATGCAAAAAAATCCTTTGTGTATATATGTGTGTTTACTCATGAGGTAAACTGGAGGCCAGAGGTTGACATCTGGATCGTTTCTCCAACTCCAACTTAATTTTGAAATAGAATCTCCCCGAATCTGGAGCTCACCATTTTGGCCAGACCAGACGGCCAGTGAACTCCTTAGATCCACCTATCACTGTGCAGTCCTGTGGCTCCACGACTGGCTTTGTATATCTGTACTGGAGACCTCACGCAGGCACAACAAACACTTTACACACTGAGCTATCTCCCAGACTACAAAGATTTTTAAAAACTACTAAAATGATATCCACTGTTAGGTTGAAAGAATGGTATTTAAGGAAGAGAACAAGCACATTTACGGGCTGAAGAGATGCCTCAGCAGTTCAGAGCACTGGCTGTTCTTCAGAGGACCTGGATTTGATTTCCAGGACCCACATGATGGCTCACACCCTCTTCTGGCCTCCATAGGCACTGCATACATGTTGTACACATACATAGTCAAGGCAAAACACCCACATACATAAAACATTTGAAAGAAATCTTTAGAAAAACTAAGTTTTTCTTCAAGAAAAATCTTTCCTTCCAAACCTACAAGAGAAACCTTGTCTTGAGTCCCCTCCCCCTCAAAAGAAAGTTCTTTTCTCTGCTTAGCATGGTGGTGCATGCCTTTAATCTTAGCACTTGGGAAGCAGAAATAGGAACCCCTCTGTAGGTACAAGGCCAGTCGTCTATATAGTGGAATTTTAGGTCAGTCAAGTTTACACAACAAGAGCCTGTCTCAAAAACAAAACAAAAAGCTTCCTTTACTAAGTTTAAAACAAGACGATTTGCCTGTGTGTGTGTGTCTGTGAAAGCACTTCTTTTAGTCCCAGCACTTGGGAGGCAGAGGCTGGTGGATCTCTGTGAGTTCAAGGTCAGCCTGGAATACAGAGTGAGTTGCAGGACAGCCAAAGCTGCACAGAGAAATCCTATTTCGGGAAAAAAAATGAAAAATAAGTAAAATAAATATGAGATGGTTTTCAAAAATTGTGCTACTCAAGTTTCTTTTTAAGAACTTATCCAAGAAGTTTTAAGAAAAATGTGGGTGGAAAACAATGATCACAAATTCCTTTGCAGTCATATTACCCAGAAAAATACTCACTGGCAGCTTATTTCCATTAAGGAAGACTTTGACATCTTTAGTGGAACCAGCAATATCATATGCTCTTCTAACCATCAGTGCAACAATATCTTTATCCAGACTTTGCATTTTAAACTTAGATAAATCAGGTTGAAAGGTAATACATGTATAATCTTCTCCATTAAAGGGCTTGAGTTCCATGTCACCAGCTCTCCCCATGTTATCCATCCATGTCTATGGCAAGGAAGAACAGGAAAGATGATAACGTCAATTCTTTTCGCAAACAAACTATAAGGAAATAATTTAAGCATACGTAAAATAACTTTATGTACCTTACAAACTGTTAAATTTAGTCAAATATTAATGTTATTATAAATGACTGTTCTATAATTTAAAGATATGTTACAAGATACCTATCTGCTTACCTGTTTGAACATTTTCTTGTATTCTTTACTGGCTGTTTCGACAGTAAATTTGGTGCTGAATATGTTACACAGTTTGGCTCCATAGCCATTTCGACCACCTGAGCAAGTAAATATAAAACACTACTTTATTATTCAACTGAGAGTCTTTTCGTTTTATTTACTTTTTGGGTGCTAGAATGGAACCCGGCCTTGCCCATGCCCAGGCCAGCAATCTACCACTCAGCTTTCTTTAGTATTTTTGAGGTTTTATTCATTTTGTATTTGGGGATTTTGCCTCCATTTGCATGCAATGCCCACAGAGCTCAGAAAAGGTGTCTGACCTCCTTGGACTGGATAGAGTCACGGACAGTTGTGAAACATCACCCGGGAGCTGGGAATTAACCCTAGGTTCTTTGAAGAGCTGCAAAGCAGCAAGTTCTCCTAACAGAGTCTCTGCCTCCCAAGTGCTGGGATTAAAGGTGTATACCACCACTATCTAGTTCTCCTCAGTTTTATTAGTTGCTGGCAGAACTAAGAAAGATAGGGTTTATTTTATCTATGAATCAATTTCCTCCTATCTGTTTTTTTCCTTTGGTTTTGAGACAGGGTTTCTCTGTGTAGCCCTGGCTGTCCTAGAACTCGCTCAGGGGCTGGAGAGATGGCTCAGAGGTTAAGAGCATTGCCTGCTCTTCCAAAGGTCCTGAGTTCAATTCCCAGCAACCACATGGTGGCTCACAACCATCTGTAAGGAGGTCTGGTGCCCTCTTCTGGCCTGCAGGCATACACACAGACAGAATATTGTATACATAATAAATAAAAAAAAATAGAACTCGCTCAGTAGACCAGGCTGGTCTCAAACTCTAAAATTTTTATTACACTTGTTGTGTATGAGTGTCTTGCCACATGCATGTTTGGTTCCACAGAGGTTGAAAAAGGGCATCAGATCCCCTGGAACTGTAGGTGCTCATAATTGACCCTGGGTCTTCTGCAAGAGTAACCAACTCTCTTAATCACTGAGCCATACTTTTAATCCTCACACCACACAGTTATTAAAAGATGTTTTTTCAGCAACAGACATTATTTTCTATCAATACTCTACCTGTTACTTTCTTTTCATCATCATCGTAGTTACTAGAGGTTAAGAGCTGTCCAAATATGAGAGCTGGGACATACATTTTCTCAACTTTGTGTTCAACAACAGGAATTCCTTTTCCATTATTCCATATACTAATTAAATTATTTTCTCTAAGAAAAAATAGAAAATTTTATTATACTATAAATTTTAAACTATGCTTAACATTTGTAAATAAAATACATAAATCCATAAGCTTCAATTTCATTGTGACTCTCTATATATCCCCTTTGAAGCTAGCTAGCACAGTCAATCTTTTCCACTATGCTTAGTTCCTAATATTCCTGAAATAGCATTGAGGGATAGGAAACAGAAACCTTTTCCAACACCTGGGTAGACACTGATAATGCTGAAAAAACATGAAATTTAAAAATATTAGTATAAACAAAAGAAAACAAATTATTCTCATTTAAAAGGACAAAATCAGGAAATAATACCACTTTCAAAAGTATCATCTGTATATTTCTACTTCCCTTAGTTTTCCCACCCAATAAAAAACACTGAAAAACATTAAAAAGAAAAAATATTACCAATAATTAACTGTCTTATTTGCTATCAAAATGTTAGTCACTCAAGCGATGTTTTACAAAAGATTTTTATTTTAAATTATGTATATGTGTGTGTGCTTACTGCACATGAGTTCAAGTGCCCACATAGATCAGAGGCATTGGATCACCCCACCCCCAATGTCGGTACTGGCACCAAACTCAGGTCCTGTTGATCCAGCGCTCTAGATCAGTTACTAGGACTTTTATCTTAGTTATTTTGGGTTCATTCACACACACACACACACACACACGCACGCACGCACGCACTCACACACATATATATAATTGCTAAAATGGGACACAAATAATAATACTGGTTTAATACTATCTATAAAAATCAGTTAAAACTAGCTCAACATCTTTAAAAGATCATTATCAAGTCCTTAAGTGAAATCAAGTGCGCAGTTATCATTAACAAACACCCAACAAGAACTTTAAGCATAGTTTATGTCAGCACTGATCAGGCTAATAAAAAAATGTTAAACAGGCATCCTGGCCACCCCACAAAGGAACATGATCATTTAAAACCAGAAATGTAAACCCAAATTATTCTCTACTACCACCTGCTGGTTTTCTGTTTCAATAGCATCATCAGAAAAGGAAAAAATAAAGAAAAAAAATAAAGAAAAAAACCCCTAAAAACCTTTTACATTTTTAGACGACTGACCAATTATTGGAAATGCTAGCTGAACCACTGCATTTAGAGATTAAGCATCATGTTTATAAATTACTTTGAAATGGTTCAGAGCAAATATGGAAATCTGTTTTGTTTTGCAACAGGGCCTCACCACATAATTCTAATTGGCCTGGAACTCAAAGAGATCTGTCTGACTCTTCCTTCTGTTGGAATGAAGGGTGTATGCTGTCACATGGCATTTGTTTTGTTTTTCTGTAGTACTGTGGCTCAAAGCATGGATTGTACATGTGCTACCATCAAGCTACACTCTCAGCCCTTTTATTAATTTAAAACTTTTATTTTGAAGCAGGGTTTCTCTGTGTAGCTCTGGCTTTCCTGGAACTCACTTCGTAGTCAAGGTTGGCCTCCAACTCAGAGATTCGCCTACCTCTGCCTCCCAAAAGTGCTGGGATTAAAGGTATAACAAGTCAGCATGCCCAGCAGGAATCTTAATTTATAAAAAGCTATCTTCACTAGTAATCAAAGCAAATATAACAAATAATTTGAGCTTTAGCAAACAGAAGGCTAGCACTTAGCACTTACGGATCAATTGTGACTCTGATACAAGACATTTTGGGGTCCCTTTGTTTGTTGTCTGCAGCATTAACTGTAAGAAAATGAAATACACACTTAGATGACAGTTAAGAGCATTAAAAACCACATTAGCTCTATAATATAGAAAATAAACCCACAAATAACAAAGGAATAGCATTAATAAGGTGTTAGTCTACAGCAACTTTTCTGGAGACAGAATCGCGTGCATTTCGCGCTGACTTTGAACTTGCTACACAGTTAATAGCCTTGAACTTTTGATTTTACTGCATCTACCTCCCCAGTAATAGAATTACCACCTCACTGTTTTATTATAGCAATTTTAAAAATAATTGTTTACTTTTATTTTCTGTGCATGTTTTTTTTTTTTTTTTTGGTTTTTTCGAGACAGGGTTTCTCTGTGGTTTTGGAGCCTGTCCTGGAACTAGCTCTGGTAGACCAGGCTGGTCTCGAACTCACAGAGATCCGCCTGCCTCTGCCTCCCAAGTGCTGGGATTAAAGGCGTGCGCCACCACCGCCTGGCTTCTGTGCATGTTTGTGTGAGAGTATCAGATCTTAGAGATACAGACAGTTGTGAGCTGCCATGCAGATGCTAGAGATTGAACCTGGATCCTCTGAAAAAGCAGTCAGTTCTCTTAACTGCTAAGCCATCTCTCTATAGCCTTCTACTATAGCAACTTTTGTTCATAGAATTCTTTCCAGAGAAAACTTAATTTTCTGAACTTTATATGACTTTCACTTTTTTTTTTTTTTTTGGTTTTTCGAGATAGGGTTTCTCTGTGGTTTTGGAGCCTGTCCTGGAACTAGCTCTTGTAGACCAGGCTGGTCTCGAACTCACAGAGATCCGCCTGCCTCTGCCTCCCAAGTGCTGGGATTAAAGGCGTGCGCCACCACCGCCCGGCGACTTTCACTTTTTTTGAGGCAGGGTCTAGCTGCTCTAGAACTCACTGTGTAGACCAAGCTGACCTCAAATTCAGAGACCTGCCCACCTCTACCTCTAGGTGCTGGGATCAAAAGCGTGAGCTGCCATATCCAGCCTGGCTGTCCTACCTTTTTTTTTTTGTTTGTTTGTTTTTGTTTTTTGTTTTTTCGAGACAGGGTTTCTCTGTGGCTTTGGAGCCTGTCCTGGAACCAGCTCTGTAGACCAGGCTATGGCTGTCCTACTTTTGACAACTAATTACTTAAAGTAAGAGGAGCAACGTCTACAGAGGGTTTTGTAAGAATGCTACTTAAGAATTTGACCAGTAGATCTTTATATAAAAATCCTTACTTACCTAGAATCTCATCGAAGATTTTATACAAACCAGGAACAAAAGTTACTTCCCTATAGTTAATGCCAACATCTTCATCATAAACCCACATTTGCTAAAAGAAAAAAAAAAGTTATTTTTATTTATTTATTGTTTTGTCATTAATAGCCTAGTCTTTCTTTTGAGATAATATCCCACTATGTAGCACTGGGTAGTCAAAAACTGGCTTACATAGACCAGGCTAGTCTCAAACTCAGAGATCTACCAGCTTCTGCCCCCAAGTGCTGAGATTAAAGGCATGCAGCAACACATCCAGGAATAAAGTCTTCTTAGATAAAGGTTGAAATGTGTGTGTGTGTGTTTCTGCATGTGCATGAACAATAGGTCAGTTCCGTGACCCTCAGTGAGTGAAGTACAAAACACTAGCCTGAAAAAGCATGCCATCCAACAACAGCTTGGTTTTACCTGGGTAACTAATTCCACAGAGCCAATGTAGGTATCTGGGCGGAGCAATATATGTTCCAATTGTGTTTTTTTCTGATAGATTCTTTCAATAGACAGTCTCTTCTTGGCATCTTCATTTTTCTTTTTGTTCATCTGCATATTTTCATTTACAGGCTAGTCATTGGGGAAAGAAAAAGAAAACTGACTGCTTAATCATAACTTTATCAGAAATGATCAACAAAATACGCTAGTGATAAACTCAATATGCTATATCACAATTTGTCATCTGTTTGTGGGTCCATAGTTTTGAACAAGCAATTCCATTACAATCCTTGTAACTAGGCTCTAAAGTGTTTTGTGTGTGCAGAGAGGGAGATGGAACCCGCGACGTGCCAGGAAAAACGCTCTGACCTCTGAGTTTAAACCCCCCAGGCCTTTTTTGGTTGTTTGTCTTTAACTCAGGGTCCCATTAAGTAGTTTAAGCCATCCTCCTGCCTCCGTCTCCGGAGCAGCTGCCTTCACAAGCGTGTCCCGCTAGGTCTGGCTAGCAGGTGTCCGTTTCCACAGGTATCTTATTTCTCAGATCGAATACGGGGAATTTCTTCCCTGAACAGTATTTTGACGTCAGAAATAAACTACACTCGGTTCCTTTCAGCCAATGGGCAAATACCTACTGCGTGCCCGCAGAGTCCCGGGCAGACAACAGGCGGTGTTGTCGGCTAGCGAGGCCAGCCCGTGGCCACGCTCACACCCCGAAACGGGACGTTTCCCGAGCCACACGGCCGGCCAGTCCCGGGGCAACTGTCACGCTCTGCACCTTCCGAGGTGAGGGCGGAGGAGAAAAGAGGGCCACGGCACTCAATCCCATGCCGCTCGGAAGTCACACCAGGGCCGTGAGAACACAGGGCGGCCACGGGACGAGTGGACCCTGCCCCGCGAACGAGCAAAACGCACGGCCCCCTAGAAGTCCGTGCGGACGCTAGCATCTCGTGAGGGACTTCGCCCCGCCCGCGGCCCCCCGCGGCCCCCCGCGGCCGAGGCGACCGGGTGTCGGGATGCCGCCCGGCCGGTCGCAGGCCTGCCCTCCGCCCCGGAGCCACGGATGCAGAGGCGGCGCCAAGGCCCCATCACCCAGGCCCACCCGTGAGCCGTACCTGCAGCGGAGAAAACTCCATGGTGACGGTCCTGCAGGGGGGCTCGAGAGTCCCGAAAGCGACGAACTCAGGGGGGGTGGAACGAGAGGCGACCCGCGACCGGACGCTGCTCCACAGACGCGCGGCGGTTAGGATAGTGCTTTCCTACTTCATTTGAATCTCCGCCTAGCCCGCCCAAACCAGAGCAACCAATCACCGAGCCGCTCCCATTAGCGCCGTTTAGAGGAACCAATAGTAGACGGTCTTTCATTCATACCCATTGACGAGGCGGCCTGTTCGAATGGACCAATTAGGTAAGGGAGGCGGGAGAACCTTCAAAATGGACCAATTACTATAGCGCAGTTGTTGTATACTATAGTTGTAGCGCAGACTGACAGGAAATCTGACCAATGAGAAAGGTCTATGTGCTCTGAACGGAGTACTCTGAAGAGAGAAAGCGCTACCGGAGTGCAAAGCTGTCCTCAGCTGTCCGCCTGAATGAAATGATGTAGAAACGGGTGTTCATTCTTTATCTCAGATTCGCTAAAATTACAGAAATTCTCCCCTAATCGTTATGTAGGCAGCGAGAGGAATGGATATCCTTTTTTTTTTTTTTTCTTGAGAAAACAGCGCGAGTTCTCGGTCACTTTGGTTAGGGCAGCGACTCTGAATCTGTGGGTCGAGACCCCCTACGGGTTGCATAGCGCATCTTTACATTACGATTCATAACAGTCGTAAAATTACAGTTACGGAGTAGCAATGCAATTATTTTATAATTTTATGGTGGGGGATCAGCACACGTGAGGAACTGAGAACCCCTGGGGTTCCGGTTGTCATCCCACCTCCCCTCTCCAATTTATTTTCAATGACAAGAGAGTTCTTTCGCCGTGGTCTTAGACTTCCAAACATGCAAAATCTCCAGGAGCATAAACAACCCCTTGTGGAAGACGGCAGGATCATGACTGATAAAAGATTCCTTCATGCTTCTTCAAGGGAATGAGAAGCCGTCATGAGACGGAACCTCTCTCTCAGTCGGCCAGGGAGGGAACCCACCAGGGCTATGTACTGTGCCTTCCAGCGCACTGATCAATCTGATATGAGAGGTTAGACTTGGTGGCTTCTGCCTGTGACCTCACCACTTAGGAGGCTGAGGCAGAAGGATTACCATGAGTTCCAGAGTTGAGACCCTGTCTGCCCCCGCCACCTCCAGCCTCCACCCCTGCTAATTAATTTTAAAAAACAGACATGAAGTGCTAGGTTGAATTTTTTAAATATTTTTTATAATTTATTTATTATTGTTTTATGTGCATTGTTGTTTTGCCTGCAGGCATGTCCATCCAAGGAGGTCAGATGCCCTAGATTGGAGTCACAGACAGTTGTGAGCTGCCATGTGGTTTCTGGGAATTGAACCCAGGTCATCTGGAAGAGCAGTCAGTGCTCTTAACCTCTAAGCCATCTCTCCAGCCCCCATAGGTTGAATTTTTTTTTTTTAATAGATTTCTCAGTCTTGGTTGGTTTAATGAAGGCTCGGGAAAAAAATATAAAATTCCAGATATCACATAAAGTACATGGAAATCACATGTTCCATTTGGTTTCATACCACACATTGTTTCCCTTTTCTCTTCTTAAACTAGCAAATGGTTTATGTTTTGTAAAGATGTTTGAATTTAAAATGGTTTTAGTATTTTGATTCTTTTCTCATCTTAATCATGGATACAGCTTATTGTTAGTAGTTCTTATAGAAATGTGCATGCCTGACACGTTACCAGAACTGATAAGACTATTTTTTATGTATTACAGGATTTTATTTAGAAGTATGTTATTTATAACTTAAACTTGAATTCATATGATTTAATTAATTATAAAGTTTCATAATTTTTAATGCTTGCAAACAGTTAAAATTTAATGTTTTCTTAAGTTTTACAATTAAATTTTCATTTTTTTACAATTTATAAAGTCATAAGTGTTCATAATCTAAAATTATAGTATGGAGTTTGAAGTAGAAAGAGAAGTCCCTTGTTGCTCAACAGTTTCTCAGAATACAAGTCTTTTTTTTTTTTTTTTTTTTTTTTTGGTTTTTCAAGACAGGGTTTCTCTGTGGTTTTGGAGCCTGTCCTGGAACTAGCTCTTGTAGACCAGGCTGGTCTCGAACTCACAGAGATCCGCCTGCCTCTGCCTCCTGAGTGCTGGGATTAAAGGCGTGTGCCACCACTGCCCGGCCAGAATACAAGTCTTTAGACTCTTCTGCTCTTTATATTTCATGTCTAAGTGAAAACCTTGGATTTATCTGTAGCGGTTTTGATGAGGTGTGACTTAACACATGATTCAAATAATGATGGCGTATGGAAGTTAGGACCTTATTTCTCTCTCCTGGAAATGGAAGACGAGTCAGTCCAGGGAAGTTATAGAGATCTGCTCTATGATAAAACACAGTACCTCAGATAAGATGTCATTAACAGCTAATGATCATTTACACTTCCAGTTTACAGAAAGGAAATTGGGATGGAGGGAAGTGCCCAGGCTATGTCTACTCAGGAAACTAGCTCAAGTCACATTCGAGCTTAGTCATGTGGCCACACCTAGGAGCAAGGGAAATAGGGCAGTATGGCTGTAACTACGTAGTCATAGGTTGAATTTTTTATCACAGTTGTGTATAAATTAATACAATCTCGTTTTCAAAATAAGATATTTCTGGGTATGTTGGGGGCCAGAAGACCCTCAAGCCAAGATAGTTGACCACACTTCCTCATAGATCTTTTCATAACAATAGCTTGTCATTATGGCACAGCCAGCTGTGTCGCAAGTTCTTGGGGAACAGTTCAACCGCAAGATGTTCCAAAAGATAGGTTAAAAACAAAAAACAGCCGGGCGGTGGTGGCGTACGCCTTTAATCCCAGCACTTGGGAGGCAGAGGTAGGCGGATCTCTGTGAGTTCGAGACCAGCCTAGTCTACAAGAGCTAGTTCCAGGACAGGCTCCAAAACCACAGAGAAACCCTGTCTCGACAAAACAAAACAAAACAAAAAAACCAAAAAACAAAAAACAACTACTTCCTCCTTGGCCTAGGGCACAGTATCTTTCCATCCCCCTTACCCCTACCCTGCCCTGCCAAAACAGCCCCATATAAAGCAAAACCCTGCCTGCGATAAACAGAGCCTTGATGCATCTCAGTCTGACTTTGTCCTTCTTTACGCGCTTGGTTTCCTTTCCCTCTCCCCCCATTATTCCCTAGGTGATGCCTCCTCGAGACCCATAGATTACCTGGCCTGCTGGACGGGTCATGGGTACTCCTGGCTAGCCTGAAACTTGCTGCATAGACCAGGCTGGCCTTGAAATTCTGGCGATCCTCCTGCCTGTGGGGAGTGTCGGGGCCTCAGGAACGCACCACGACCTTGGCACATCAATTTTGACTGCGTTTGTATTTTCCTTTTCGCTCACGTGTTACACGATGCTAGACAAACATAGCAGCATAATTTGAATAACTACTAATTTGGCTGAACCAGTTCCTTCTCTCCACTACTTGTTGATTTGAATTTCAAGCACAGTTTGTCAGTTGTGTCATCCTGATGGAGAAAGCGTCTTCGATTTCCTGTGTGTGGGGGAAACAGGAATAATAATAGGCTGGTTGTGGCGTCCACACATTTAATTCTAACACTCAGGAGGTGAGGTAGTTGGATCTCTTGAGTTCGAGGTCAGCCTGGTCTACAGAGTGAGTGCTAGAACAGCCAGGGCTACAAGGAGAAACCCTGTCTTTGAAAACAAAACAAAAGAATAAATAAACAAAACTAAAAATAAATTTTAAAATAGTAGGCTATCTGGGCTGGAGAGATGGCTCAGAGGTTAAGAGCATTGCCTGCTCTTCCAAAGGTCCTGAGTTCAATTCCCAGCAACCACATGGTGGCTCACAACCATCTGTAATGAGGTCTGGTGCCCTCTTCTGGCCAGCAAGCATACAGACAGACAGAATATTGTATACATAATAAACAAATATTAAATAAATAAATAAAAAATAAAATAGTAGGCTATCATCATCAAGGAATTGATAAATTTAAACATTTTTCCCTTCCAAAAGAAACCTGAAGGCCAGGAGGTAGTGGCGCACACCTTTTATCCCAGCACTCGGGAGGCAAAGGCAGGCAGATCTCTGTGAGTTCGAGGTCAGCCTAGTCTACAAGAACTAGTTCCAGGACAGGCTTCAAAGCTATAGAGAAACCCTGTCTTCAAAAACCTAAAAACAGCCTGAGATCGACCAGGTGGTGGGGCATGCCTTTAATCCTGGCATTCAGGGGGGCAGAGGTAGGTGGATCTCTGAGAGTTCCAGGCCAGCCAGGGATACATAGAGAGACCCTGTCTCAAAAAGAAGAGGAGGAGTAGGAGGAGCTGGGGGGGAGGGGGAGGAGGGGGAGGGGGAGGAGCAGCAGCAGCCCATGATCAATTATTGTTAAATAACCCTACATGCCCAATGATGACCCTGGTGGCGAAGTCAAAGAGAGGACCAATGCAGAACCGCGATGTGACAGAAAGCTGAGGATGAAAACAGCTCACAGGCTAGGGTGCTTTGACATTGTTCCAGTCCTTGTCCTCAGTGTCTTCAGCCGTATTCTGGTCACTGTCTGTTGGGAAGAAGGGTGACATCAGTGCTTAGGGCCACTAGGTACTCAGCAGCTGGAAGACTGATTGGGCGGTGGGCTCCAGAGCCGGGGTGCCACTCTCTGCGCCAGAAGCCAGCCGTGCTGCCTTCTCCCCAGCACAGAAGCTCGGTGGGCATGCTTCCCAAGGGTGGTGTTTCAGCTGCTTCCCCTCCTGCCCTCCACTCTGAGTTCATTCCAGCGAAGTCCACACAGGACAACAGGAATTTAGTAAGCTATTCCAGCACTGTTTCCTGAATCTCAGCTCTCAAGTCTCCCTGAAGTCAGTTTAATCATGACTCTGTTTATTCTACTTTTGAAACAATTTTTTTTCTCTTCTCTTCTCTTCTCTTCTCTTCTCTTCTCTTCTCTTCTCTTCTCTTCTCTTCTCTTCTTTCTCTCTCTCTCTCTCTCTCTCTCTCTCTCTCTCTCTCTCTCTTTCTTTCTCTCTTTCTTTCTTTTCTTCACAGAGTTTCTTTGCATAGCTTCCAGAGGACCCTGTCTGGGGTGAGGGAGAAGGGGGGGGGGAGAGCGCTCCTCCTGCTTTCCCTATGGGATTCTACAAATCCCTTCTTCCAAAACTGCCTGAACACTCCTTCCTGTCAGTAGGGAGCCCTTTGTCTGTCTTTTTAATGGTAGCTAGATTCTCTTAGAGTGTATTTGCACCTATTTATTTATTTATTTATTTATTTATTTATTTATTTATTTATTTATTTTTGAGACAGGGTTTCTCTGTGTAACTAGCTGTCCTGCCTCTACCTCCCAAGTGCTGGGATTAAAGGCATATGTGCACTCCTTTAATAAAGCATTTGGCTGTTTCCTCCTGGGCGTTGTGTGTTTCTGGTCTCTCCAGAGCTGCAGCAAAGAGGTTAGGAGATCCTGAAAGCTCTGGGTCTCCATCATCAATCCGGGGCAGTCCTGGAGAGGGAGCGTCATTTCTTCCCTGCAGCCGGCTGACTGAGTGGGGGATTTGGCTCTCTCTTCCTGTCTGTCTGTCCCTGTGTCTGCCCCCACCCCCTTTACTGAGAATACCAGTCAAGTATTCTGTTGGAGTAGATCAGGAAATCCCCAGATCTCCCACAGAGTTCAGCCTCTGGGCTGCAGGTGGCGAAGGGAGAAGAGTAAGGGAAGTAAGTTCCAAGGAAGGGACTCAGGATCATTAACCCTCAAATCTACTGAGAAGTTCCCTCTGGCAGTGCGTGCCCTCAACAATTCAATGTCTCGGACTTTTGAATGAAATCCCACAGCAGTGCCGAGTTGCACTGGCATTTGTGTTAGATTAGTAAAATAGCTGTAGAGAGACGGAAGGCCGAGGGAACCTTGGGCGGGACCATGTTTATTCACAACCACAGGGAGGGGGATCCTTGTCACCCACGTGCGTGGATGGCCAAAATGAGGAAGATGAGGATGCCGCCACTGCCGCCCCTGATGGAGCAGAAATGACTTCTGTAGTGCTCAAGGGAATCTGGGAAGTGTAGTTTTCGGCAGGAAACTACCATTCCTAACTCTGAGAGGATATAAAAAAAATGCAGGGCCGAGGCACGACAGCTGTTTTCTGCGGAGGAGGGTCTTTGTTAGTGCATACAGTTCTGAATCCACGGGTGTGTGTGTGGGGACCTCTGATCAAGTAGCAGACCTATCTTAACTTGATCGGCCACGACTGGTCAGGCGATCGCCGTCCTGTATTCCTGAAGATAATGAAAAAAATAATTATCAGAGGGCTGTATGATCTGGTTAGAGAGTAAAAACGGGGAGGGGATTTTCTGGAAGATATGGACAGAGGGAGGAGCGGAAGCAGGAGAAACGGAGTGGGTGACAGTGACTGGTCCCGTTGCCAGGACGGCCGCACTGAAATAAGCCAGCAGAAGTAACAGGGAGCTGCTGCGTTTTGTTTCTCAAGAGAGAAAACGGACGACTGAGGCAAAGAATTGTATTTGGCCCAGGGTGAAAGGGATGGAGGTCATTTTAGCCCGCGTCTCCACGGCAGCGACCTAAACGGCCGGCCATTTCAGCCGATGTATCGGGAACAAGCTGTCGTGGAGTGGGCGCTATTGGGAAAGCTTGTGTGGAACATTTAGTTTGGGTTTAGGGTGATGTTCAGCAAGTAGAATATTTAAAAGACAGGGTAAGGGGGCTGGAGAGATGGGTCTGTTGCACAAATTGGTCTTAATAATAAAAACTCGGAGTCAGCTATCAGGGGGTAAAAGCTAAAGGATCAGAGAAGCAGAATGGCCAGCCAGTAGAGTTCTTACCAACGCTCAGACCAAAGAGGCGATCCTGTCCGTAGGAATCCTCAGACTGAATCTGCTGAGCTCCTGTCTCCTCCGACCTTATATTTCTCTCTCTCTGCCCAGTCATATCACTCCTGTCTCCACCTCCCTAGTGCTGGGATTAAGGGTTTGTTATCCTAAGTGTTGGGATCACCTTTGTGTGAGCTCTGTTTCTCTTTTAAACAGATTCAATCTCGTGTAGCCCAGGGTGGCCTTGAACTCACAGAGATCCGTCTGCCTCTGTCCCGAGTGCTGAGATTGAAGATGTGTATTGTTAAGCCTGTGTCACTGGGCGCCCCCAAAGACCACCACAGAGCCAGCATCCGATGCAAACACATTGGGCCTTATTGACTACAAGTTAGCTAACCTGGACCACAATCCAACACACTGCTGCAGCGGGTGGGGGAGAAGGACCTTGAAGCTTTAGGGTAGGGGGGGCTTTAAAGGGAAACATCACAAGCAGGGTGGCACAAGCCTTGGCGTTTGGGGATTGGGTGCAAGTATACAACTTTTGAATTTGTTGGTTGGGTGTAGGGGAAATTTTAAAACAGTCAAGACAGTGGTTAATCTGGTACCTACAAGGACATTTGAAGCAAGCGGATGTAAACAGATGTTGTTTGGGTACCCTGCTGGGTGACTTTGACCAGGCAGGTGTGAGGACCTGACTTTGCAAACTCTATTTTAAAAGAAGGGGCTTCATCTTAAACCATTTAATGAGCAGGGCCTGATCTCAGCTCCAGAAATGTGCTGTGATAGCAGAATTTGAACAGATACCCTGAAAATGGCCAATAAAGGAGATAGGGAGCAGGACCAAAAAATTTAACGAGGTCCAGATATTCCTTGTAGGCATCCTGATACCTTGTCAGTTATTAATGGCTTTTTTGTTAGGTTTTCGTGCCCTAAAACTGACCAGTGGTTTCAGAAACTACCTTACCCTACGCCCTCCTTACCCAATCCCAAGATGACAGGACATGAACTCCCCTGATTACTGCATTTCCCCTTTAAAAGTTCTGCCCTCCAGGGCTCCCTGCCATACCATGCTGGGTGCTGGAAAGGTGCTGATCCAAACTTGAGTTTGAATATTGAAAACCCTCATGTAATTTGCATTGGAAATCCAGCTCCGTGAATTCATTTGGAGGACTAGAAACATAGGCACAGTTTCTTGGGAAAGTTTATGACTTTCCTGGGCTGCACTCACCTCTCTAGTTAGGTCCTGTCTCAAAATGGAGTTTGTTCCACCACTGCCTGGCCTCTATGGCTATCTAGTGGCTAAGCTCTGCACTCTGATCTTCAGGCAAGCTACATCACAAACAAAAATATCACTACATGGCTCAGCAGTCAAGAGCACTGGCTACTCTTCCAGAGGACCTGGGTTCAATTCCCAGTACCCACAAGGCAGCCTCTTTCAGGGGACTGGATGCCCGTACAGACATGCATGCAAGAAAAACACCAATGTACATAAAATAGGAATAAATAATTTCCCTGGCAGTGGCAGTGCACACCTTTAATCCCAGAACTTGGGAGGCAGAGGCAGTCAGATCTCTGTGAATTTGAGGACAGCCTGGTCTACAGAGCTAGTTCCAGGACAGCCAGAACTACACAGAGAAACCTTATTCCAAAAAACAAAAACAAACAAATAAACAAAAAAGACAGGATAAAACCTAAATATAAGGATAATAAGGAGGAAAGAGTGATCCACAGGAAAAGGAGCCAGAGTAGGAGGGAAGCAGAGGTTTTTGTCTGGTCCCTGTGTCTTCAGGCTCCATTTCAAACTGGTTAGATTTGTTGGCATGAAGAAGTATTGGTCATCGTTCTCCCGGTTCCTCAGAGCCCGCTGTGTCTCCGGCCTTTTGGCTTTTAATTTTCCAGGATTTACATTCTGCCATGTCTTCTGAAGAAGGGAAACTCTTCGTTGGAGGGCTCAACTTCAATACCGATGAGCAGGCACTCGAAGACCACTTCAACAGCTTTGGGCCTATCTTTGAGGTGGTTGTTGTCAAGGACCGGGAGACTCAAAGATCCCGGGGTTTTGGCTTCATCACCTTCACCAACCCAGAGCATGCCTCAGACGCCTTGAGAGCCATGAATGGAGAGTCTCTGGATGGGCGCCAGATCCGTGTGGACCATGCAGGCAAGTCTGCCCGGGGAACCAGAGGGGGTGCCTTTGGGGCCCATGGGCGCGGTCGCAGCTACTCTAGAGGTGGTGGAGACCAGGGCTATGGAAGTGGAAGATACGACAGTAGACCTGGAGGATATGGGTACGGGTATGGCCGGTCTAGAGACTACAGTGGCAGCCAGGGTGGTTATGACCGCTATTCAGGAGGAAATTACAGAGACAATTATGACAACTGAGATGGGGCATGCACACATAATATACACAAGGAATAACACTTCTGATCCAGGATCGTCCTTCCAAATTGCTGTATTTATAAAGATTTTTGGAGCTGCGCTGAAACATCTGTTTTAGTACATCAAGTTCTATTTTTGAATTGAGCTCCCAACGTAGTTTGATAAAGACCTCTTAGAAAGCTCCATGTGTGTAAACATATTTTTCCTTTTAAAGACAAATTTTTTTTTTTTTTTTTTTTTTTTTTGGTTTTTCGAGACAGGGTTTCTCTGTGGCTTTTTTTTTTTGGAGCCTGTCCTGGAACTAGCTCTGTAGACCAGGCTGGTCTCGAACTCACAGAGATCCACCTGCCTCTGCCTCCCAAGTGCTGGGATTAAAGGCGTGCGCCACCACCGCCCGGCTTTAAAGACAAATTTTAAGACATTGGTTATGGTACCAATATTTTTCCTTTATGCCCCCAAAAAGTTTTATTTCTGGCCAGAAAGGTAGTCAAGCTAATGTTTTGAAAATTAATATGTATTTAGGGACATTTTTAAAATAGTTGTACACAATGCTTATTATGGCCAGAAAGTGATTTCTGAATGTACCTATGAGCAATCTAAATCAAGATCATGACTATCTAGAGATGTTTTTTTTTTTTATTCAAGGTCACTGTCCTGGTTATATAGAAGAGCTTCTTTAAAATGTTTGTGAATGTCATTTTTTTAATACTGGAAGAAAAGATATTCTGTTGTGTTTGATGTGTTTAGGATGTCCTTTATGGAGCTAATTAAAACATGAAACCTGAACACACACACACACAAAAAAAGAAGTATTGGTCATGAAGGAGGGCACAAATCCCATCCTTAGCAGCAATCAGAGCTAGTGGTTTGTTTTTCTGTTTTTGTTTGTTTGTTTGTTTTGGGGGGGGTATGTTAGCAGTCAAGGAGTTGACTGAGCTGACGAGATAGAGAGGTGAATTGCTGTGGAAATCTTTGTACACTGTGAATATGTATTGTTCTCACTGTTAATAAAAAGCCAATTGACTAATAGCTAGGCAGAAAGAGATTGGGCAAGATAGCCTGACACAGAGAGAACACAGGGAAGAGGAAGGACAGAGGCAGAAGAGTAGCCATCCAGATGCACAGGGAGCAGGAGACCATGTGCTGGGCTGAAAGAAGGTATCATGGAATGGGGCTAGAGAGAGGGCTCAGAGGTTAAGAGCACCGGCTGTTTTTTTTTTTAAAGATTTATTTATTTTAATAATATTTATTTATTTATTATGTATATAGTATACAATATTCTGTCTGTGTGTGTCTGCAGACCAGAAGAGGCCAAGACCTCATTACAGATGAGCTACCATGTGGTTGCCGGGAATTGAACTCGTGACCTTTGGAAGAGCAGGCAATGCTCTTAACCACTGAGCCATCTCTCCAGCCCCAGATTTATTTATTTATTATGTATACAGTGTTCTGTCTGTCTGTATGCTTGCTGGCCAGAGGAGGGCATCAGATCTCACTACAGATGGCTGTGAGTCACCATGTGGTTGCCGGGAATTGAACTCAGGACCTCTGGAAGAGCAGTCAGTGCTCCCAACCTCTGAGCCATCTCTCCAGCCCTGGGCTAGTTTTCCAAAGGTCTTGAATTTAGTTCTCAGCAACCACACATGGTGGCTCCCAGCCATTTATCTAGTGCCCTCTTCTGGTATACATGGAGGCAGAATGTTGTATACATAATAATAAATAAATCTTAAAATGTAGCTAGTAACAGAATGTTGTATACATAATAAATAAATAAATCTTAAAATGTAGTTAGTAACAAGCCTGAGCTAGGGCTGGAGAGAGGGCTCAGCGGTTAAGAGCACTGGCTCTTCTTCCAGAGGTCCTTAATTTAATTCCTAGTACCTACATGGTGGCTCACAAACATCTGTAATGAGATCTGGTGCCCCCTTGTGGTGTGCAGACACACACCCAAACAGAACACTGTATACATAATAAATAAATCAATCTTAAAAAAGAAAAACAAGCCTGAGCTATCGATCGAGCATTGGAATTTATATGAAGTTTCCTAGTCAATTATTTGGGAAGTGGCTGCGGGTTACTTGGGAACAGGTGGTCAGGATGGAAAAACTCTGCCTGCAGTGAACTGATGCAAAGAAGGCTTCCGTCCAGCTGTTTTAGTTCTGAATCCCCAAAAAATCAGTGTCCAGAGTTGCAAGAAGAGGGAAGGATGAGTTGGATAGGCCATGGCTCATTAGTCTTCCTTTTAGAGGTCCCCTGACCTGCTTTCTGTAGATGGATTTATCTTTTTGGGCCACCAACTCACAAAAAAAGGTCATGGAGATTTATTATTAATTATGAAAACTTGGCCTTAGCTTAGGCTTGCTTCTAACTACCTCTTATGATTTAAATTAACCTATATATATATATATATTTAAATATTTATTTATTATGTATACAATATTCTGTCTGTGTGTATGTCTGCAGGCCAGAAGAGGGCACCAGATCTCATTCCAGATGGTTGTGAGCCACCATGTGGTTGCTGGGAATTGAACTCAGGACCTTTGGAAGAGCAGGCAGTGCTCTTAACCTCTGAGCCATCTCTCCAACCCCATTAACCTATATTTTTAAATCCACTTTCTTCCACGTGCTTGTTACCTCTCTCCGTTTTCCTGCTTCCACTCTGTCTGGCTAGCTCCTCTGCCGTTCTTCCTCCCAGAGCTCTCTCTGTCCTGCAGTCCTACCTACGCCTCCTGCCTACCTATTGGCCATTTAGGGTTTTTATTAAACCAATCACAGTGGCACTGAAGAAGCCTAACTTATCAGTAAGGTCATGACAGGCTGCAGACAACAATACTGGACTAGGCGTCACCCTTACAACAACCAGGAAAAACCACAAACTGTACCCTGCAGGGCACCAATCTGAATCGAGACAAAAAGTACTAGATGCTCCAGAACATTAAGGGTAGTTTGCATAACTTGTAAGTAGGTTGCCAATTTCCTTGCTGCAACGCCAATACAAATCCCTTGGGATTTGACAAGATTTCTTTTGCTCCATTCCTGCCCAATCAGGAGTTCAATCCCCATCTGAATCCAAAATTCCCTACTCCTTAAAAACCCTGCCACAGGCCAGGCGGTGGTGGCGTACGCCTTTAATCCCAGCACTCGGGAGGCAGAGGCAGGCGGATCTCTGTGGGTTCGAGGCCAGCCTGGTCTACAAGAGCTAGTTCCGGGATGGGCACCAAAGCTACAGAGAAACCCTGTCTCGAAAAACAAAAACAAACAAACAAAAAACAAACTGATAACAAATGTCTGGCCTGCAGGCTTACCAATACAGACAATAAGCCCAAAAGCCTCTGCTCTGGACTTTGGGGACCCAAGTCTGGAGCTCACTGGGAAATGGACTTCACTGAGGTGAAACCTGGCAAACACAGATAACAGGTACTTGCCTATGCTTATTGACACTTTTTCAGGATGGGTAGAAGCCTACCCTACCAAAGAAGAGACTGCCCAGGTTGTGGCCAAAAAGCCACATTAGAAGACATCATTCCAAGGTATAGAGTGTTGGAGAGGCCGCGCTTTTGTTTCCTGGATGCCCAGTGTAAATGTTAACTCAATTCGTGAAATAACCAGGCCAGCTTGAAGATAAACAATTATATTTTTACTTATTATAAGGGGAAACTGATGCCACAAGAATGGGAAGTACAAGCTCTCCTGTGTCCCGTGGTAATCACCCAGAGAGAGCGAGCACCTGGTCCATCCCAGTTCTTCTTCCTGGGCTCCAGGTAGCCACGCCTTAACTAGGTTCCACTTCTTAGAGGTGATTGGTTAACAAAGCTTCCCCCATCACCTCCCCCTTTTGTCTAAACAAGAACGATCCAAACCCAATACAACTATATACAATAGGAACAGATACCAAATATAAAATTACAAACAATATAAGCAATATTAAGCAAGGAACACAACAAAAGTTTTAATAAACATTCTATTGCATTGGAAATAAGCTTGGCTAAATCGTGAGGACGGTAACTACAACTATCTAATCTTCAACCCCATGGAAGACCTGAGAAGGGAAACAGTATTACTTGAGTAAGCAGGAAGTGCAATCAAGCAACTTCCAAAATGTGCAACAAATGACAGAGACAACTGGTTACCTGGGCGATCACCCAAAGCCTCATTTGCAACTTTGAAGCAACCAACTTTGGCTAAGGCCTAAAATGACTACTGACGGACCATTTTAAAGGCAAGAAACTTTTCAAAACTATCTTACCCTGTCTTGGCAGGATTTGACAGTCCTGTTTTATCCATTTCCGGATACTATGTATCTTGTCAGTGGTTGAGGTATGGGCATTTCTTTGCCCAAAGACCGGTTCTGCCAAGAAGAAAACAAGCTCCAGGTGGAGTGTCTTCGGTGCTCAACATTCTCTCGGGAAAAGATTGGTGCTGCCAGGAGCAATTATGTCTCACTTCAACTCTAAGTTATTTAAATACCATTTTCTAAAGCTCTTTGAAGTGGTTGAAGATTATCTATGCAGAATATAATCTCTATGTATCTAAAAAACCCGATTAGTCTAGCTATAAGCATGACAAATATTTACATGCATCACGGACTGAATTAATAAAGAAGGCTAAAGCCAATTCTTTAGCCTTTTTGTCGATGGATAAATCTCTAGGTCACCACATACTGACAGCAGTAGTCATATTCCTTAATATTTGACTTAAAGATAGATTGGTGGTTTAGAGGCATAACTTGTAAAGCAATATAACCAAATTAAACGATCCTCCGCCAGTGCTGAGATTAAAGGCGTGCATCTGTGCCTCCAGCCACTTTTATTATTGTTTAACAGGATACCATGGTGGTCAGGTCTGGCTTTGACCTGCTGAAGTAGTTGAGGATGACCCTGAACTTGTGGGATCCACCTCTGGGATGCTGTGTTTGCAGGGTAGCACCACCCTAGGCTTTTCCCTCTTGGTCCTGAAAGAAGGGAAGTCACAGGAGCTAAAAGATTGGGATGTTCCAGACATAGAGAAGGAGACCATAGAGAAGGAGAGTTCCCATTGCCTAGTGGATATCAAGGAGGAGTAAGGACTGCTGTGGGAAAAAAAAAAAAAACCACGGCCAAAGGCGTGGAGAGGAGAGGGTCTATTTCATTTTACACTTCTCAGGTCACACTCTGTCACAGAGAGAAGTCAAGGCAGGAACCACAGCAGGGGCTACAGGAGAACACAGCTTTCTGGCTTGCTCCTCCTGACTTGTTCATTTTACTTTCTTATATACCCAGGACCACTCGCCCGGGATGGTACTGCCCCACCATGGGCTGATCCCTTTCCCAACAGTCATCAATGAAGAAAGTGCCCCCACAGCCTTGCTGATAGACCAATCTTATGGAAATATTTTCTCAACCTAAGTTCCTCTTTTCAGATGACTCTAGCTCGCTTTTGTCAAACTGACCTAACCTAAACCAAAACACCAGCCAGGACACAGCAAGATCAGTGTGGGGAGCTGATCCTGTAGCTCTGACCTCGTACTCCAAATGTAAGGTCATTTGAGGAAGAGAGTGCCTGGAGAGTCCCGCCCTCCGGTACATTGCCCTCAGATGGTTCTTGGTACTGCTGGGAGGAGTCCTAGCTATGGCTTTGAGACCTGGCTCAGCTCTACAGCTATTACCTCATTCTATCCTCTGATGAATGAAGGAAGAGAGAGGGAGTCTTGGTTGGGATCTTTGACTTCATGCCTGTCTTCCATCTCTTCAAGTTTTCCCTTTCATGATGTCTCTCTGTCTTTCTGTGCCTTCGTATCTCTCTGTGATATTCTGTGATTATTTTCTGTGAGTGTTGTATTTGTGGTATATTCATGTGAGTGTATCAATATGCATGTACCTGTGTGTGCATACATGGAAGTCAGAGCAGGGCTTAAGGTGTCTTCCTTGTTGCTCTCTGACTTAAGACGGGGGTCTCTCACTGAACGGGAAGCTTATCATTTTGGTTGTGGTGGCTTGCCAGTGAGCTCTCTCTGCCTTTCAGTACTGGGATTATAGGTGTAAGCAGCCACATCCAGCTTTTTACTGGGTGCTGGAGATCTGAACTCAGGTTCTCATGATAGCAGAGCAAGAACCCACTGAGCCATCGTCCCAGCCCTCTTAAACCCTCTGCCCCTCAGCTTCTTCCTTGCTAATCCTCTTTTCCCTTCTTCTGTCCTTCTACACCAGCATCCAATTTGAGTAAATCCACTCATTATAATGATGCTATCAGTTTATAAACCACTTTCTTCTATCTAGAGTCACTAGTGTACAGAGATGCCTCTTTTAATCCTTCTTTTTTACTTAAAAACTTGAGAATTTCCCTCCCTCCCTCCCTCCCTCCCTCCCTCCCTCCCTCCCTCCCTCCCTCTTTCTCCCCTCTCTTTCTTTGAGTTTTTTGAGACAGGGTCTCATTATTTAGTTCTGGTTGTCCTGCAACTCACTCTGTAGATCAGACTGGCCTCAAACCCACAGAGATCCACCTGGCTCTGACTCCGAAGTGCTGGGATTAAAGGCACACGCCACCACTGCCTGGTGAAAATGTATTTATTTTTATGTTCATGAATATTTGCCAGCATGTGTGTATGTGTACCGTGTGTGTGCAGTGCCTAAGGAGACTAGAAGAGGATGTTGGATTCTCTGGGACTGGAGTTACAAGCGGTTGTGAGCCATCATATGGGTGCTGGCCCCTCTGCAAGAGTGGCGGTGTTCTTGATGCTGAATCGTGTCTCCAGCTCCCACCTGGTCCTTCTCAGCAGTCTTACAGAGTGAATCAGGGGTCTGAATCACAGATGTCAAAGCTGAGGTCAGTCATACTGAAGAGGGAAGCTCACAGTGCACAGCTGCTAAAGACAGCTAGACTTGGAACCCTCGGCTCTGACAGCAGGAAGCTGGGGCTCTCAGTCTCACAGCTGCAGCGTACAAATCCGGGAACAGAGATCTTCTCCATTCTTGGTCTACTGGGTTCCGTCTAGCTTATGGCCCGGTTTTCTGATGCTCTTACATATCATAACTAGGTAGGATAAGAATCTAACTGCACAGATCTGGAGAGTTGCTATCCCCAAATATCAAGTCTCTGGATATTGAGACACGACAGGCTGAAGGAGTGATGCCAGGCTTCATCAGTGAAGATGGGGGCTATGTGATTAGGGGATTCAGGTACTATAGTCTCGTTTCTGGGGCCACATAGTCCTGCCCCTCTGCCCTTAACTCTCCAGTCCCCACCAGTCAGTCATCTTTCAGAGTATTCTTTCTTGGCCAAGGACAAGACCGTAGCAGAAGAGATTCCTGGAATGAGAAGATGGGAAGGTCCTGGGGCTTCCCCCGAGAGTTAAAATTTAGTTTCGGGGCTGTATCCTCAGCACCCTGACCGAGAATACAACCGGAACCGTCAGGTTGGATCCACAGCTGGGTCATGGGAAGGACACACCAGCCTTGAACACAGAGACCTTGGCCACTGCAGCTAGAGGGACAAGGACTCAGCGCTAGCAGCATTGCCCAGTGATGGGAAAAGTTTGAGGAAAAGCCAAGGCTGTGGCACCTCTGTGTATGTGTGTCTATGTGTGTGTATGTGTGTATGCACATATGCTGGCATGTGTTGAAGGTTGGGTTGTCACACAAATAGGTTTAAATCACATTTATTTGCATATGACCTTAGGTCAATCTTTTAACTGCATGGAACTCTATATCACGGTTTGTAGGGTTACCATGGTAACTAATGACCACAGAGGCTAATGTACTGACACCAGCCCTGCCAGACATAGTGTTAAGTGAGCATCATCGCTGCAGTTTTGCCCAGTTCTCTCAGGCGGGGCTGACATTATCCCTCAGTTACAACTGAGAGCATTTGAGGAGAAAGAGAGAGTTCACTTTGCCAAATCTCAGAACTGGTTCCCAGCAAATCCAGGAATCAATGTAGACAATTTGGCTTCCAACTCACTTGGCCGGTCATGGTTCATAATACTCACTGGACACTTACTATGTGTTGAGTACCATTTTGAGCATTTTATAGAGAATCTTTTTTTTTTTTTTTTTAAACTAAATCATCATAGCGACTTTATATGACATTCACTTCCTATGAAAGATGAGGATGCTGAGGAACAGGCTAGCATCTGGACTCTGTTGACAGGAATACAGCCCAGGCAGACTGACTTAAAAGTCAGCATTACTGCTGAGCGGCAGTGGCGCACACCTTTAATCCCCACACTTGAGAGGCAGAGGCGGGTGGGTCTCTGTGAGTTCAAGGCCAGCCTGGGCTACAGGGTGAGTTCCAGGACAGTTAGAGCTACACAGAGAAACCCTGTCTCAAAGATATAATTTTCTAAAACACTTTATTTATTTATTTGTTTAGTGTGTGTGTGGTGTGTGTTGGATGTTAGTGTGCGTGTGTGTGTGTTGGATGTCAGAGGACAGCTTTCAGGCGTCTGTTCTCTTCTTTCCCCCAGGTGGGTTTTGGGTATTGAACTCAGGTCCTCAGGCTTGGCAGCAAGCACCTTCACCAGTGGAGCTGCTGCCTCATTAGTCTCGTTTTTGGAAATGAAGTTTAGGGGTTGGGGAGATGGCTTAGTGAGCAGGGTACCTATGGAGAAATCCTGTCTCAAGCACCCCTGCCCCCACAAAAGTGTATGAATGTTTTGCTTACATGTATGTTTTTTGTGTGTTTGTTTGTTTTGTTTTTCTTTTTTCCAGACAGGGTTTCTCTGTAGCTTTGGAGTCGTGGGACTCACTCTTTCGTCCAGGCTGTCCCCAAACTCACAGAGATCCGCCTGTCTCTGCCTCCCTAGTGCTGAGATTAAAGGTGCGCGCCACCACTGCCCGGTGCCTACATGTATGTCTGTGTACCACGTGTGTGCCTAGTTCCCTGGAAGCCAAAAGAGGATGTCGGACCCCCTAGAACTGGAGTTGCTAACAGTTTTGAGCTATTCTATGGGGGCTAGAGACTGAAACCAGGACCTCAGGAAGAGCAGCCAGTGTTCTTAACCCCTGAGCCATCTTTCCTGTGCCAATGGTGACTATGTTAAACAGTGTCTCATGAACACACTTGAACACTTTTTTTTTTTTACAATACACACATTTGTATTGGGAGTGGGCATCTGGGTGTGGAATTATGGGTTGCTTCCAGGTAGTTGTACACATTTGTCTTTTTACTGACAATGTGAGAGCCCCTTTACTCTACAGTCTGGTATTGTCGGTATTTAGAGCTTTACCACTTTGGTGGATATGCAGTTCTTGCCACGGACTGGTGGCTCCATGGAGGAGGTCTGCAAGTAAGCAGAAGGCTATGTGCAAACTCCTAGTACTGGTGGGAAAGAGAAGACACAGATGTGGGATAAGGAAATATGGGTGTGGGGCTGGAGAGGTGGCTCAGCAGTTAAAAGCACTGACTGTTCTTCCAGAGGTCCTGAGTTCAATTCCCAGCAACCACGTGGTTCACAAGCACCCATAATGGGATCTGGTGCCCTCTTCTGACCTGAAAGGAAACATGCAGGCAGAACACTATATACATAATAAATAAATAAACTTAAAAAAAAAAAGAATATATGGGTGTGTATAGGCAGGTGTTGTTGGGGTCTTTCTGCATCTCAATCCTTTGCTAGGGTTTGCTGAGTCAAAAGATTTATAGAATCTCTAAGCTTGGAGCCCCTTTGGGGTTTTCTCTTGGCTTGGAGTTCCCTTGGTAGAGTTTCTATAGTGGGTAGGTAGCCCTTTGTTCCCTGGAGTTGGGAGGTTAGGAGGTAGGCTCTGGAAGCCCTCTAGTGTATGGAGGAGTAAGAGCGGGCTTTCCACTTTATTTCTGGGCTTCTGACCTTTCTGGCAAGTGGCTGCCTTTCTGTTGACAAGACGGGTATCAGGGAAGACAAGACAAGTGCCTTCTCTACAGTAGCCTGTGGCTCTGTCTGCTTAGAGTCTCCGTGTAGAATCTTCTAGGTTGCACTTCCCTCTCTCCCTCCCATCCCTGCCTTGAGACCTGAGCTTGTGGTGACAGGCCCGGCACAGAGGCAGGAGTGTGCACAGGAAGTTAATATATTATGTATGCACAGACATCGTTGGGTCATGTGCTACCTGTGTGGGTGAGCCTTATCATTTCTCTGTGTGACAGAGTTCTCATGAAGTCCAACATTGTTCATTCACTTGGCTCGTCTTCTATACAGGCTTCAGCTAGTGAGGAAGAGATTTATTGGTGCCTATTGGCCTGGAGACAATGCAGACTCTCAAGGGTTGGAACCACATCAGAAGGGTGCTTTGGAGAACTCTAGAATTCTGCCAGGTGGTGGTAATAGTACATGCCTTTAATCTCAGCAGCAAGGAGGGCAGAGGCAGGTGGATCTCTGAGTTCTAGGCCAGCCCTGTATAGAGCAAGTTCCATAACAGCCAGGGCTACACGGAGAAACCCTGTCTCAAAAAACAAAACAAACACATATACACACACTCCAAAATTCTAATATTCCAAGATTGCCAGAGACGGACAGGGCTTGACGGTTCCGTGGATTCTCCCAGCCCACTGTACAAAGGGGAAATTGAAGTGGGGCAAGGGAAGTGGTCACAGAGCAGCCTGGTCTGGGGCTAGGAAACAGGATGTTAGCCAGCCCAAGTGCATATCATATGGACTCCCCTTTTCCCACTTCCTTCCCCTCCTGGAGCCTCTGCCTGTCCTGAGGGAAGAGCCAAGGCTCTAGAGAAAGGCTGGACAAGAGTTCTCTTTGTATTGTGGGGCCTCTCTGGCAATCCTGGCTCTCCTGACTAACGCTCAGCGAGCATGGAGTCCTAGTGGGCAGGAAGAAGCAGAGTCTCACATCAATGCCACTGCTACCTGACCTGCACGCTCAGCTTGACCTCTGTCATAGCCATCTGCCTTTGATGCTCCCGTAGAACGTTTCTGACAGCTGATTGAGGCAGCGGTGGAGTATAGCAGTTAATTGTGCAGATGGGAGCGAGACAGCTCAGGTTCACATCTTTGTCCCTCTACTTGCTGTGTGACTTTAAGTAAGTTACATAATCCCTTCGTGTCTCACTTTTCCTCCTCCGTGAAGCTTTTGTGACACAGTCTGTGATAGTTACAGGCTAATTCTCATAATTATATACCTTGCCCACGCCATCAGGCAAGATGCCCCCTAGGGCAAGTTTATCAGTTTATCAGATTGGGTGTTCCTTGAGAACAGAGAACAGAACTTTTTTTTTTTTTTTTGGAGACAGGGTCTCACTATGTTGCCCTGGTATCCTGGAACTCACTATATAGACCAGGCTGGCTTCAAACTCACAAAGAATCTCCTGTCTCTGTCTCCCAAGTGCTGGAATTTAAGGCTTGCGCCATCATAGCCAGCTAGAACTCTGTCTTTATTGGAGTTGAGATTCCCCCTCTCCCCTGCATCTGTTCTCAAAGGAGTTTCTCTAAGGTCGGCAGAAGTCTGGGGTTGTCCCAGTAAGGCGGCTGATGAGACCTTCTGATCAACAAGCCAGTGAGAAGGGGGCCGGAGGGACTGAAGGGTGGTGGAGGAGTCTTTTCGGCTGTGCTCCAGGGGGAGTGTCTTCTCAGCTCTGTGTTCCCGGTGGAGTGTCTTCTCTCCACTCTCTGGAAGTAGGGACTGACAAGGGTGTGCAGGCTCTGGCCCAGGAAAGATAACAGGTCAGCAGGATTGAGTTTTAAATAGAATTGCATTTTGCTTCCGAGGCTCAAGGTTCATTATGGAGCCTCCAATCCACAAGGAGGCAGCAGTCAGGTGGGAGAACCAGCAACGAGGGTCTGTGCCCTTGGCTCTGCTCATGGATTTCAGGCTTCTTTCTTGAAAGTGGTCACGGTCGGAGTCGTACTGTATAGCCCAGGCTGGCCTATCCTCGGTGCTGGAGTCATACTGTATAGCCCAGGCTGGCCTATCCTCGGTGCTGGGAGTAGCCGGCATGGACAATCATGTTTTCTTCTAACCATTCTCTGTGGCTGAGCCCAAGTATTTTGCCCCTCTGTTCACCCCTCCCCCTTCCTTCATTTCTTCAGAGATGAAGATTACCCCATTTAAATGTTAAGTGGGGACCTGGAAAGAGATGGCTCAGCTTCCAGGGAACTCCAGTTCAGGTCCCAGAACCAGTTCTCAAGTGGCTTATGACACGAGTTAACTCCAGCTCTAAGATATTTGACACCTCTGACCTCTTCCTTTGTGGGTACCCACCCACACCCACACAAACACACCCACACACATACTGTAAAGGTCTGTCCTGTCCCTTTAAAAGACAAGCCCTGCTCCCTGTCCCCCTCCACCATCTGCAGAGGCAAGTGGATCTTCCTTCCCTTCCCTCCTCTCCTCCCCCACTCTGTTTCTCTTTCTCTCTCTCCTCTTCCCCTTCTCCTTCCCTCTCCCCTTTCCTCTTCCCTTCCATAACCCACTAAATACATATCCAACCTCACTCTGCTTGGTGTGCCTATCTTTCTCTGTCTCTCACCCTCTGCAGCTCCTGGTGGGATTGGTTTACCCACCGAGGTCTCTCACCCTCTGCACAGCTCCCTGCCTGGGACCCGCTGCCCCTCATGGCCCACTGCCTGCTGCCGCCCCTCGGGGAATGGTGCCATTTTATTTTTACCATTACACATACGCTCATATACATAATTAATAAAAAAAAATACCTGGGCTTGGGGGCACATGCCTTCAGTGCTAGCACTCAAGAGGCAGAGGTAGGTGGAGTTTAAGCTCTATGAGTTTAAGGCTAGCATGGTCTATGTAATGACTTCCAGGCTAGCAAAGGCTACATGAGATCCCACCTCAAAATGAATGAATGAATGAATGAATGAATAAATAAATACCAATAACTTTTATATCTTTTATTTTTTAGAGATAGGGTTTCTTTGTGTAGCTCAAGCTGTCCTGGAACTCACTCTGTAGACCAGGTTGGCCTTGAACTGAGAGATCTGCCTGCCTCTGTCTCCCAAGTGGTGACATCTCTCTTTCTCTCTCTCTTTCTTTCTTTCTTTGCCAATAAATCTTTTTTGAAAAGATGTTAAGTGTCGGATCCAGGATCATATAGTGTTAATGGGTTCTGCTACAGCCTATACTCGGGCCCTGGCTCTGACTCTCCCACTTCTCCTTACTCCCTAACCACATTCCTCCCTGAGAGTCTCCAGTTCAGTGGGGTGTGGGGGTGGGGTGGGAGCGAGGACACAGTCCTGTCATCAGGAGAGCTCCTGGTGTCTGGAATGAGTTCCCAGCAGGGGAGGTCTAGGAAGGTGCTAAATTCATGGTGCCCATTTCATTCCAGGCCTTTCCCACGAGGGGCTCTTATTGAAGAGTCCCCTTTGCTAGACAAGCCCCGGAAGCTCAAAGAACTTCAGGGTCCCTAGTGATGACCAAGTGACAATGCTGGACTGATCTAGCCTGACCATGCCAATGCCAGTTTTATTTTAGTCTTGAGCACAGAAGGCGTGGTCTCTCAGGTCACCTCTTCAGTGAACACTTCTCATGCCCCAGAGATAGAACTGATCGCTTGTGCCTCTGGGTCCCCATGTGTCCCGTATAAATATCCCCCAGGACACCTGTGCACGTCTTAGAAAACTTATTTCCATGGCACACTCATCTTCTCTCTCCTTGAGGCAGAGTGGTTTTGGTCATCTCTTTGTTCTCAAGACAAAGCACAAAGTCCTGGAGCAATAGGTGCTTCATGAACACACCATATGTGGACAGTAGTTCTTGGTCTCTGGCTTCCTGGGAAAGAGTCTAGGCAGTGACGGGGAGGACACCAGAGGATGGGTTTGGGGCAATCGCTCAGGTTGAGACAGAGTGGGGGCATCTGTGTCATCTAGAAACCTGCACAGAATGCCCACCTTCTACAGCACCTGTACTTCATCCCAGGGTTTCTACCCATCTTGGGCTTGCTGTCTGGACGGCAAGTTGGGCATTGGGCTTCAAAACTGTCCTTTTTGGTCCATTTATTCCCACAAGGGTTCCAAGAGGTGGAAGAGGAGGGTGATACTCACCCTTCCTTTTAGTTAGAAATAAACTTGAAGTTTATCCGTTAAGTAGGAGGTCAACCGGATTTAAGGAAGAGAGTGGGGGCAGGGACTGGTTTTTGAATTAGAAAAACGCTGGCTTCCTCCCAGGAGCTTGAAGAACCTGTTCTGTTTACCTTTCTCCAAGGCAGATGGGACAGGAGGGATCCATCCTGATCCTTGAGATGTGACTGAGAGTCCCTGTCTCCTGGCCCTAACACGGCAGTCCTCCTGCAGTCCTAAGGGTTGCCAGTAGGTGCCGTCAGTTCGCAACTTTTTGGTTTGTCCTCCAGGTCCAGCTCTTGGCGCCTTTCTTCCTCCAACCGCGCCAACATTTTACTTTTGCCGAAAGTGGGAGGTGGCCTAATCCCGCGGCTGAAAGACCCTTGCCCAGGGACAAAGAGCAAGAAGAGATCTAGGAGCTATACTTTAGTTTGGCTTCTCCTTTGATGTTTAGGCAAGACCCTCCCGATCCCATCTACCCCCCAAATCCACCCGGCCTCCGATGATGCCCGGACAGACAGAAAGAAAAGTTGGGGAGGATGAAGAGGCGTGGGGAGAAATGAGAAAGAAGGTAGGAGGTGGGTCTCTAGATCTATTTCCATTTCCAGAAGGATTACTGCGAGGGGTAGGGAATAGATACGCTTAATCAATAGGATGTCACCCAGGGGCGAAGTGGCGTCGGGAAAATTAAGAGGCTTCCCTTTCTGGAAATCTTTGACTGCCACCTACTGGGAAATGGTCACAATAACCATACAATTACACAATGAGTACAAAGAGTGGTGCCCCCTGGGGTTGTTCAATGTACGTCTTGGTATATGGCCAATGTCAGTCTTGTAGGCCAATCTCCTTCCAGAATCTAAACGAGGCAGTAGAGGTGAAAATATCTAAGAAAGAGGAAGAGGCTTGGCTCTTTGTCCTGGAGTTCTGGAAACAGAGTGCAGCAAGACTCAAATGGAACCTGGGGCGGGGGGGGGGGGGGAGGGGGGGTCAAGCTGCAGAGATTCTAGGGCTAGTGAAAAGACGGCTGCCTCTTGGCGCCTCAAGCCCGGAGCTCTCCTGAACCCCTTATAAGAGTGCTTGCCCCAGCTCACACAGTGTGGTCTCCAGAGCTTGAGACTGAACGTGCCAGGGAGTGGGGTAGGGTGGCCGCCTCCGGCCAAGGAAGGTGACTCAACGCAAGGACCTTGAGTCGGCTAAGAGCTCAGGTTCTCAAGGGTTGCTTAGGTGTTTGGGAAGGAATCCTTCGAGGTCGAGGAAGGGAACCAAGCAGCACCCCCTTCGCCTCCCCTCGCCTTGCCTCCCCCAACCCCCCCGAGGGCTCTGGTTCAGAAGCTTAGAGGCCTTTTGCATGCTGGCCACCGCTTCCAAACTGCGCTGTTTTTTTTTTTTTCTTTTTTTATTTTTCTGCAGAGCAAAAGACTTTCAGATATTGTAGCATGGTTGTGACTCAGGCCAGCGCCCCCTCCCCCTAACGGCCTCTTCTCCCGCTCCAGTTCCCCCTCACCCGCCTCTGCTCTCCCACCTCAGGGACGGCGCTGGGGGTGTGGCCAGGGGGCCGGTATAAAGTCCCGGGAGCCGGTCCCGGGCAGTCGCTCAGCCCCCTGCCCCCGCCGCCTGCTGGGCCGGGCCGAGGATGCAGCGCAGCGCCTGGGTGGGCAGGCTCGCTCCGCTCCAGCGTGCTTGCTAACTTCCCCAGCTCCGTCCCTGCCTGCCGGGGCCGCCCCGTGTCCCCACGCCCTCCGGGTCTGGTCCACTTAGCGCCCTGGACTCTGCCTCCGGGTCCCTTGCAGCCCGCTCGCGAGTCCGCGCTCCCCTTCTGTGCCCAATCTTCGTCCTCACCATGCTGCCCTTCGGCCTCGTGGCCGCCCTGCTGCTGGCCGCAGGGCCTCTGCCGAGCCTGGGCGACGAAGCCATCCACTGCCCCCCCTGCTCCGAGGAGAAACTGGCGCGCTGCCGCCCCCCTGTGGGTTGCGAGGAGCTGGTGCGGGAGCCTGGCTGCGGTTGCTGCGCCACTTGTGCCCTGGGCTTGGGGATGCCCTGCGGGGTGTACACCCCACGCTGTGGCTCAGGTATGCGCTGCTACCCGCCCCGGGGAGTGGAGAAGCCCCTGCGCACACTGATGCACGGGCAGGGCGTGTGCACGGAGCTGTCGGAGATCGAGGCCATCCAGGAAAGCCTGCAGTCCTCTGGTAAGGCATACTTACCATTCCTTTGTCACCTTTCCCAAGAGCCCTCTTCCTTGCCACTTGGCTCCCATTCGGGTTGGCCTGGGAGGCCCGTAAAAGCTCCCAGTGAGTTGAGGAGAAGGGAGGTACGTGGCAGAGCCTGAAAACTGGCACTGAATCCCAGTGCCAGTTGCCACTGGTCAAGGGGAACCTGGTACCATCCCATCAGCTCAAACCTCCCTTCTTTGGGAAGCGGGGCCTCCGTCTCAATGGTAAGCCTAGCTCCTGAGGCGATTATGGTAAGTTAAATGATCTGGTTCAGTTACATTTGCCAGAAAACTGCGATAAGGGTGGTGTGTGTGTGTGTGTGTGTGTAGTGTGTTGGGGGGGGTCCCTTTCTGTTCCTGATCCAGGGCCTGCTCCACACCCATTTTCCGGTGGCACCCAAAGGTGTGAGGAACCAGGGCCTGGACTTTTCAATCGTCACCCCTGGTGAAGTGGGGCATACAAATTCGAGGGACTCCGATAGTAAAGAATGAGATTTGTGCTTCCCGGAAGGCCCCAGAAGCAGTGGAAAGCAGGGCTCTTTCTTCCAGGCTGGCACATCCAGGTTTCTTGTTCCTTCCTCCCGGCAGGTGCCATCTGAGGGGACCGGAGGGAAGTGCTGGCTGGCAGCCCAGAGCTGCAGAAATCTTGGGATTGTATGGGCTGAGAGGAGAGGAGGGACAGATGGACAAGTAGACGGTTTTCAGAATGTTCCTTGCGCCGATCTTGTATTTACTTTTTCCTGTTCTCGTTTCTCAGTGGGCCTTTCTCAGTTTCTTCTAAGAATCCTTCTCTTGTTCTTTTGTTATTTCCTGCTGTGCGGCTCAACTTCTAGTTTCACCAAACAATCCCGAGTTCTCTCCTCTCGCTCTCCTGAGTTCTATAGGTTTCCTTCTCTCGCTCTGCTTTAGTTTGCTTTTCTGCTGGCCTCTCTCTTTTACCTCAGACTCAGGTGCTCTTTTGATGTCTCTCTTGGTGACTGTTCTGCTTGTCTGTATCCCCGACTCTGGTGATTGTCCCTTCTCGGACCGCCTTGCTGCCGCTGAGCCGCTGAGCCGCAGTCTGCACTTCTCTCTTTTCCTGCTGCTCACTCTTCCATTGTTGCAGTCCGGATGCTGGGACTTAGACCCCAAGCTTCCTGCTCTGGGTCCCAGACCGGTCCACTTCCTCAACCCTCAGCAACGTATTAGTCTGAGGAAAGCAGGATGCAGGGAAAACAGGAAGGAGGTGGACCCCAGGGGTGCCTCTCTGCCCTTCCTGCCCCTGAACAAGGAGAGTTGGGTCAGCAGAAATAGTCTGAGAGAAATGCCAGCCTGGCACCCAGCATTGCCGGAGGGGGAGGAGGGTCCTGGGAGAGTGATTCCTTGATCTTGGGGACAGTGAGAGCAGGAGACAGGGCTGCATGTTTAGGGTGCCCACTTTGAGTCTTTGCTGTCTACCAGCTTAGTGGGCATCTAGCAGTGGGTGAGGGTGGCTGGTAGTCTCCTCTCTTCCCAACTTGAGCATGAGCCAGAAGAGATCTACAAGAGCCTTCTCTTCTGGTTGAATAGCAGCATCCCTACATTGTGAAGGAAAACCGGATCCCCTCGGGGGTTCGGAACTCCTGGCACGGTTTCTGATTGTGCTGTGGATGTGAGGCTTCTATAGGAGTCTGGAAATGGTCTGTTTTGGAATTCGGGTCTCAAGTCACTAATTCTCCTCCCACTTCCTGATCTTGTCTTCTGCCCACACCATGGATGCAGCTATCTGAAGAGGGAAGATCAGAAACCAGAAGGACCCTGGCTGTTCTTGAACTCTCTCTGCTGACCAGGCTAGCCTCAAACTCACAGAGATCTGTCTACCTCTACCTCCTCACTGCTGGGGTTAAAGGTGTGCACCACCACCACCTGGCTAACATTAGACACTCAACTGGCAAGTTATGGCCAATGCTTCCTAGTACTTCCTTGTCATGGCCTGACACCTTTGCATCATGGGAGGAGTACACAAAGAACTGTACAAAGGCCATGCAGGGTCTCTGGTGAAAGATGGAGCAAGGCTCAGTCCCTACCTCACACCTTACTTTGTCAATGGACCATTGTCCTTTGCGGTCTCCAGGTTTGGGACCCATGTCCTGAAATACTTTGGTGAAGGGTGTTAGTCTATCTTTCTGCTCTTTGCTCTTGGGTTTGAGCTTCAGCAGATCATTTAAGTAAGTGGTCCTTTGGCACAAGCTCTCCTTTTCATTTTTTATAGCGGCATGTTGTCCCAGCCTGTCCTGTTCTCCTTTCTAACAGGTTGGGGATCAGCACTACCAAGGCTACCAGAGATGGGGTCAGGTGCATGCGTCATGAGTCTACAATTTCATATCATGATATTGACCCCTCGACTCTTGAAATTCAAGAGAATGTTCAATGGGGAGGTCAAGCTTGGGACAGGGAGTTCCTAAACCAGGCACTGGGTCCCTCCGGGACAGGGTTAGAGAACAGGCAGGCTGGGTTAATTTTTAGTCAACACAGCAAATATTGTCCCACTTTGGTACTGGGAATCTAGTCATGTCATGGAAACTGGGCCTTCCCAAACATCCTGTGCTTTAGGGGAGAGGGGAGGAAGAACATGGCTGCCTAGTGTTTTTCTTTAATACCGACAAAGCCCAAATTATTGATGCTTAAAGCGGCCAAAGACGAGTCTCCCTTCCTCTTTTCTACCTCAGTTTCTCTCTTGGTCAAATGCCTCGTTGTTTTGAGGTGTCTGATACAGAGTGTAAGGTCAATTTGGAGTGATGATGAGGGTGTGATTGAAGAGGCTAAGAGACTTTGCAGAGCATAGGGTGAGGGAGAGTCACGGGGGTGGAGAAGGGTTGGTTGTTTTCACAGGGTCTCTTGTCTCCTTAGAGGCCAGCAGCAGGAAGCAACAGTAAAAGGCACCCCTTGATCAAAATCTCATAGAAACCTGGGGTCTGTCATGGGCAGTCTTCGATTCTTCAGCCAAGGTCTAGGGGATGAAGGAAGAGAAAGGCATTTTTGTTGGACAGGTGGGTGACTCTCCAGAGCATGGCTGAAACATCTCAGTCTGGGTGGCAGGACCCATTCAGTTCTTAGCCTGTGTGACTTGGAGGGGTCGGGGGCTGGTCCTGAAGAGAAATCATGGAGGTAAAGTTAGGCAGCGGGATCTTTTGCCTCTACCGGGGCCAGAGCTGTACACAGCTTCTCCCTGGGGGCTTGCCCCTTGCCCTGCTCTGCTATGGAGCGAGGAACAAGACTTGTGCCATGGCTGGCTGGCAGTGTGCCCAGCTCCACATGCTCCTGCTCTGCTTTGGCAGCTCCACTTTCTAGACAAGCTTCTCGGAGCCCCCCAAAAGAGGAGAGGTCTGCCTCCGGCTCCCGCTCAGGAGTATTGGGCGTTTGGTAGAAGGCATTAGAAGCTAACAGTGCTAGCAAGTTAAAGTTTTTGAGAGGCTCAGCACTACCCCCCATCCCCCGGCCTGTTCAAGCTCCGTACCTAAAGGTGGCCTCTCCAGGTACGCATGGACGGACAAGGAAAAGTTACAGATTAAATGGAGAGTCAACAAACCGTGGCCAGAGAGACTGGGGTGTTAGTATGTCCTGGCCTGGTCTGTGTTTCTGGCCAGAGTAGGGTCAGAGTACTTGAGTGGGTAGAGGTGTGCACACCTGGAAGAGCACGTGCCTGGACATGTGGTTGTTCATAAACATTTGTGGTTCTGTGTGGTGGGTGGATGTGGGCTTAATCTGTGTTATGCCCCAAGACCAATTAGAAGCTACTCTCCTAAAATGGTGGGTTTTACTCTAAGTGTAGATTTGAACCAGGGGTCACTGGGCTAGGCCATGGAGACAGTCGTGTTCAGCTATGTCCAGTTAAGCCCCTCTACAACATGGGACTATTTAATTTTGACATCAGCATGAACTATGCTTCTAGGCTCACTCTATGCCCCATGTAGTTCTAGGCTTCAATGAGCTATTCAATTGCTCTCATTAATGGTGAACACCTCAAATACCCATGGATAAGCCCCCAAGGACCCCTCACTGTTGACTTCTACTCACAGAAGCGCCACACTGGGAAGCGGAAGTGTTGTCAAGTCTCGGGCCATCTTTCTCTGGACTCTGGAAGGCCCATCATATCAAAGCTTATCATATCTCGCTCCCAAGCTGCTGAGACAACTCCTTTCTTTAAAAGCTCCTAAAACAAACTGAAAAATAATATCAGGGCTGGGAGCCAGATTATAGCGGCGCCTGCCGATAACCCAATACTTGGGCAGGGAAGGTAGGAAAAAGGGAATTCAAGGCCAGCCTTGGCTACACAGCAAGTTTGAGTGAGGCCTCTCTGGGTTATATGAGACCCTGTCTCAAAACAAAAGAAAAAGAGATAGTAGGGTTGGGATTGTTGTTTGGGGGTAGAATCCTTGCCTCTCCCTCCCATCCACCATCCCTGCCTCAAATTCTTCTTTAATCCCTGAACTCTGATCCTAAAAACATCTCATGTTTACCAAAAAGAACCAGAGAGTCTGTGCAAAGGCATTCTGAATGTGAAAAGACAGCCAATCAGAGAGAACAAATAGACTGGTTATGTCATGTGACTCTCAGAACTGCCCTCCATCCTCTTCAGCTGACTCTCCCAAGCTTGATGTAGGGCCGGGGCCCCCTTGGGACTATCTTTCTGTCACATCTGCAGAAGGATGGCTGTATCTATCTGCTTTACCTATTTCTGTCCTTTAATTTTCTACAGTAGCACATCAAAATCTCCAATCCCTGGTGAGTCAGTTTTATTCTGGTATGGAATCTTTACAGTTTATATATAAATGGTACAGATCCCTCCTTGCCTGGCGTCCCTTCATCGGCATGCTTCCCTTCCCTTGTCTCGCAAACCAGAAGAATAAAACAAAAACCAACTCCCCAGCTTTGGCTAGGCAGAAAAATACCATTTGACCCAGAGGCAGCTCTGGGACTGTTGCCATGTATGGAGGAACCTGCTAACTCCTCAGGAAAAAAAAAAGTCCTGAGGCAAACCAGATGTAACCTCCTGTCGGCCTGCCAACATCTGGAATGCTGGCAGGGACTCTGCTCTTGGGCCTGCATTGAGCTGCCAAGTCTGAACATTTCAGAGGTGGCTCTGATATGCTAAGAAGTTTTTCCAACCTCCTTCCCCTGCTCAGCCTTGCATTCCGGCCCTGGCTGCCAGAAGGGAGCAGCATGGTCACAATACGGGACCTGCTGGATGGAGCAGCTCACATAGAACTTTTAGGAGGGGCCGCGGAGACAGGGTCCAACTTCATGATTCGAATCTCCAGATAGCCCTTTTCCTGTTTCTGGGTGACTCACATGGACATTGAATGATGCCCTACGTTTAAAGATGTGAGACCTAGGGGTTGAGGCTGGAGAATGTGGGTGGCTGTTTTCTTTGCCCCGGGGCCACAGTCTCTCCCCTCCCCTCCCCTCTCCTCCCTTCCCCTCCCCTCCCCTCCCCTCCTCTCCCTTCCCCTCCCCTCCTCCTCCTCCTCCTCCTCCTCCTCCTCCTCCTCCTCCTCCTCTCTTCTTCCTTCCCCTTTCCCCTCTCCTCTCTCTCCTCTCCTCTTCCCTCCCCTCTCCTCTCTCCTCCTCCTCCTCCCCCTCTCCCCTCCTCCTCCTCCTCCTCCTTCTCTCTCTCTCTCTCTCTCTCTCTCTCTCTCTCTCTCTCTCTCTCTCTCTCTCGGAGACACACACACTAACAGACCCAGACAGTGGGAGAACCTTTGGGGCCAGACTCCTTGCTCATGGAAAATATGATTTTGGCCCTAGGGATCCCTGGCAGGCTCAGCCAGATGCTGAAAGAGCAGGGAAGGAGACCGGAAGAGTGAGCAGATGGAGAGGGGTTTGGTAGGAGGAGCTGAACAGAGCGGGTAGAAGATTCAGTAGTCCCCCCTCCCACTGCCTGCCTCAGACCTCCCTGCAGGGCCCAAGGGATCCCCCCTGCCATCTGGGCTACTGCAGCTGGTGACTTATCTGAATCCTGAACTGGGTGGGGTGAGGAACAAGTCAAGGACTTCAAGAGGAATATTCTTCCAAAGACATCCTCAGGAGTGGGGTGGTGCTGGAGGCTGCTCCTGTTTCTTCAGAACAGAGGCTCGGTGGTGCTATGAAGACTCCTGATGCAGGAGGAAGCAGGTGGGAGGTTGGGGGAGTGTAAACCTCTGTTCTTTTCTGATGTTGACCTCTGCCTTTCCCCCCATGGCCTACAGACAAGGATGAGAGCGACCATCCCAACAACAGCTTCAACCCCTGCAGTGCCCACGATCATAGGTGCCTGCAGAAGCATATGGCTAGAATGCGAGACCGGAGCAAGATGAAAGTCGTGGGAACACCCCGGGAGGAACCCCGTCCTGTGGTGAGCACCTCTGACCCACAGATGTATGCTTACAGAAATCCCATTACTAGATCTGGGCTATGTTCACCCGGCAAACCCCAGAACCTTCTATGTGTAGAAGAGCCCAGGGAGAAGCCTCATTTTTCTTTTCGTGATTCCTCTTCTGCTCTGCAAATAAATATGGCATAGCTGAGTTGATTGATAAAAGCAGGATCCAGGCTCCCTAGTGCTTCTTTTTTTTTTTTTTTCTTCTTCTTCTTCTTCTTCTTCTTTTTTTTTGATTTTTCGAAGACAGGATTTCTCTGTGTTTATCTGGTTATTCTCATTCTTACTATGTAGACCTGGCCTTGAACCTAGAGATCCTCCTGCCTCTGCCTCCCAAGCACTGGAATTAAAGGCATGTGCCACTACCACCTAACTCTTGGTCCTTTTCTTGGATTCTCTGCCCATATCTTAGAAAAAAAAAGGTTTGATAAGCTGGCCATAGCAAGAGGATTTGGGATCCTCTAGGGTCTGGCTAATTGTTCCAGTGGGCACAAACCTAGATGTTATATTGTTTATTCCTTTTGCTTAGGTCTATAAATCCCCAAGGCCTCTTTCTTTACCACTCCCTCTTTAACCCTTGCCCCCTTTTTTCCTGATTATTTCTTGTGAGATGGGGTCTCACTTTGTAGCCCAGGCTGGCCTAGAACTTCCTATTTATACCAGGCTAGCCTTGAACTTGCAATAGTCCTCCTGCTTCTGCCTCCATAGTGCTGGGGCTGAAGATATGTGCCACCACTGCCTGTTTTTTGAGGCATGCTTTTGTGTCCATCCTTGTTAGTTGAATCTAAGTTTCTGCTTTCACTTCTTGTGTCCCTGCCCAGTACCCAGGCCTTGACTCTTCGCACAGGGCCTTTAACCCTCTTGTTTCTCTCCCGACTCCTTTTTTTCCCCCGAGACAGGGTTTCTCTGTAGCTTTGGACCTGTCCTGGAACCAGCTCTGTAGACTGGGCTGGAGCCCCAGCTTGGTCTCCCTACCTTTCTCTTCTGATGAGCAGTTTTGTTGTTCACTCCTCAGCCCCAGGGTTCCTGCCAGAGCGAGCTGCACCGGGCCCTGGAGCGACTGGCTGCCTCGCAGAGCCGGACCCATGAAGACCTCTTCATCATCCCCATTCCCAACTGTGACCGCAATGGCAACTTCCACCCCAAACAGGTGGGTCTCCCCTCCTGCTGCGAGGTGCTGGCCTCATCCTGGGGAATGCCTGGCTCCCCTCAGGATAGGACGAGAAGCTCCCCAAATCCAACCCAGCCATTGGGGTCTCCCTCAACCCTACTCTAGCCTAAGACTCTTAGCATATTCTGTCCATCTCTGTTTTGAAGACGAGAAACAGACTCAGAAAGGAGCAGCTCACACCACCTAGTGAGTTCATGGCAGAACTTGCCTTCCTTCCAGAGCTGTTTGCAGTTCTTGAGAATCCCCCATCTGTGCCGTAAACCCTGCTCCCAATGCTCTCCCTCCTCCTTCTTCGAAGAAGTGCTCCTTGTGTCTGAATGTCTGCAGCTTCATCTGGGCTTAGGGACAGACCCCAAGTTATGAGAAGTCAAGGAGGAAAGAATGCACATCTCCGCAGCTGGGCTCAGATTCTCGGGTGTAGTAAGGACGGAGACAGAGCTGGGTCTAGTGACCGGAGACAGTCATGAGGTTGGAAGCAGACGAAAGAGGGATCAGGAGAGAAGGCAGCGGGTAGCGGCCTCACATTCACTTACTTCTTCAGAACGCCCCGCATGCTGGCGCGTATATATAGCAGGAGCAGCCCGCTCCATCTCATCTCTGGCCCATCAGGAGGGTGGTATATCTTGGCAGGGTATTGTGCTCAATGTGGTCTGGGGAGCCTTGGCCTGCTTCTCTAGGTTGTATGAGTGTAGGACCCTCCCACTAGGGAAACAACCCCAGTGTGGGCTGCTACTCAACCAGCAGAGGCCTCACTAGGAAGATGACACTCCTGTTCTGGGTCCTTCCCAACTCAGGAAGATTAGGGTGTGATGGGCCAGAGACGGTGCCTCAGAACCCGTGCCTGGCCTACCTTCAGCCTTTATCCCAACACAAATTCCATGTCTCAGTTCTTAACAGCACCGCTCCTCCCCCCCCCAATTAAACAAACCAAAACAACAAAAACACCTGACCGTTTCTAAGAACGGTTTTGGGGTTTGTTGAAAAACAAGGAGAAAGTGCAGAATTATCACCCTCCCTCCCTGACAGGGTTTCTCTGTGTAACAGTCCTGCCTGTCCTGGAACTCACTTTGTAGACCACGCTGGCCTCGAACTCACAGAACTCTACCTGTCTCTGTCTCCCGAGGGCTGGGATTACAAACATTAGCCGCCACCACCCAACTGCAGAATTACCTTATACTTTGCCCTCGTCACAGCTGATTTCATTACTCTTATCGAACAGTAGTGGGGTTCATTGATGCAAGTATTAACTGAAGTCCATTGTACCGGGATTATATCAGGATTTGTTTTTCATGTTATATAATGCTGCATGTATTTTTACCTTTGATTTCTGTTGCAGCAAAAAAGCTGTGACGCTTGGCTCTTTATCCCCATACCAGTTCTGAGTCTTGAGCCAATCTGCCTTCCAGCTTTGAGTCAGGCTTTGAAATATGCTTTTGGGCCCCACCCCCACCCCGGTCTAATTCTGACCTGAAGTTCAGCCTGACCTCAGTTCTTCTGACCTCGACTTCTGTCTTTATTCTGATTTAAGTTTCTTGCAACAGTCCTCCTGCCTCTGCTTCCTAAGGGCTGGGGTCACAGGCATTGTGCTAGCACGGCTAGCCTAACTGCTTCTGACTTAGGCTGCCACTTTACCTGGCTCACATTTTAGCGTTTTAGCCATAACCCCTAACCCAGCTTCAGCTGTGGTCCAGATGCTACCTTTACTCCAACTTGGACCCTGCTCCCAGCTTTAATTCCATGTTTCAAGTCCCAGCCCAGTCACAACCCAGCCGAATGAAACATCTTCAAAGAATCCAGCCTTTATAGTCCTTCTATGCCTTCAAGTCTAAGGACTTTCTTAGGTCCCTGAACAGAAGGTCTCTAGGACATTTCCTTGGACAAGTCTCCCTACTGCAGTGAGCTCTAGGGACTGGTGCTCAAAAAGAGCCCTTGCCTTCAGCTATCATTTTGGAAGAGCGGCCATCTGATCTGATGGGCCGGGCTGGAGGTGGTGGGGTCTCCCTGGGAGCTGACCTCTTGTTCTCATGCTCTTTCTTGGCAGTGCCACCCCGCCCTGGATGGACAGCGTGGCAAGTGCTGGTGTGTGGACCGGAAGACAGGGGTGAAGCTTCCAGGGGGCTTGGAACCCAAGGGGGAACTGGACTGCCACCAACTGGCTGACAGCTTCCAAGAGTGAGGCCTGCCAGCAGGTGGGGGACTCAGTGCCCCCTACTAGGCCCCTGCGCTCTGGGGGCTGTAGAGTTGACCTGGCATGGAGTTTTGGGCTGAGTCCTGGCTCTCTGCCTCCGGCCCTGCCCGAAGTTTCCCTTGGTGTGTGTGTGTGCGTGTGTGTGTGTGCATGTGTGTGCGTGTTTGTGTGTGTGTCTATGGGGCACAAGTGTGGCCCATGGGGTAAGCCTGAGCCTAGAGTAACCACTATGGGCTTAGATAGCCCAAGAGGTCTGAGTGTAGCAACAGGAAGCCCCAGTGTGTTTTCAAATCAATCTTGAATTCATTCATTCATTCAGCCATCCAAAAACATGTATCGACAACATACTACATGCCAGCTTTAGTTTTCAGCCCTGGGAGGCCTCATTCTAATTCCCTCTGATTATGGCATGCGAGGTGTTCCTTTAAGGTGACCGCAAGCCTAAGGAGAAAAGAAACCTCATTTTTGGAGTCAGAGAGAAAGAAAGTCGTGTACATTGACCACTCTTCCTCTCCTCAATCTAGTCAGAAGGTGTGGAGTGGAAGGGGGCTTAAGGCTCATGAGACCCTCCCCCACGCTCAAGTCAAAATCTGTTGCTGTCCCCTGTTCTCCTTCCTCAGATTCTCCAGAGGGAAGCAACTGAGGGGCAGGGCCCATCTTTGGGTCTGGTCTGGGTGTTGGGTCCTCTCATTAATTGCCTTGCAGATGAAGCTCTGTGGTGGGAGATGAAGGCCTGAGAACAGGGGGTGGGGAGGGAGGGTATCTCTTTGAGTAGTTAAGAATGAAGAAAGGATGTAGGATTGGATTGTGTGTGGAGGATTGGATTGGATGGAGAGGATGCTGTGGGATGAGGAGCTGCTGAGGTCCTGGCCTGAGCCCTAATTGTAGTTACTGGTCACAAAGTCACCAGGACAACCCTCTCTTTCCAGCTGCCCGCTGCCTGTGGCCCCACCTCCTTCCCCATATTGCCCTTCCCTTACACCTCCTGTCGCACCCTCTCTCTCCTCCTGGGCATTTTCTGGCTTACCTGGATAGACTTAGAGACCTGCTTGTTGGCTGTGATGTCTTTTCATTCATTTTTTTTTTCTTTTTTTTAAAAAACAAAACAGAACAAAACCAAAAAACGTCCAGATAATTGTGTTTGGCTTATTTTTTTTTTTTAAACAGTTAAAGGCAGGGATGAATCCGGGGTGGAGGGAAGTGGGCCCTGCGTGGTCACCAGACCTTTCCTGCTGCAAATCAAAATGCTTCTCGCCAGGTACTCCCAAGGTACTGTCAATGGAGGTAGGATCCTGCGGCTTTGGAGGCATGGCCCAGGAAGCCTTACAGGGCCACATCCCAGTGGAGCTGGGGCATTTCCTAGAGTTTGCACAGCTAACTGATGGGGATGGAGAGGGCCCTCTGCACTTGTGGGACAGGATGGTGGTGGTAAATCTCAGCACATTCCACAGCCCTGGGGTCTTTGTTCTTGACTGGGGATGGACATGCTCAGTTCTCAAAGACTGGGAGAGTGGGAACCCCTGACTTTAGACTCTGCCCCAGCCTTTGCTTCAGAACACGCTCCCACATGGATTCATAGCTTCTGCTTCCACAGGTGTGTGTGTGTGTATGTGTGTGTGTGTGTGTGTGTGTGTATCAGCTGATTTCTGATGAATGTTTCTTCCCTGGAGGTCAAAAGCACCCTGGAGACTCTGTTGAGTTTCTTGCCTTCTGGGGATGGTGTCCTCTCTGTGTCCTTGCCCTCCAGTCTCCTCCCTGATCTTAAGACTCCTAGGCTTCAAACATCATTGGCTCCCAACTTCCCACCCGCCATGCATATACAGGGTTTCTCTGTGTAGCCCTGACTGTCCTGGAACTCGCTTAGTAGATCAGCTGGCCTCAAATTCATAGAGATCTACCTGCCTCTGCCTCCCAAGAGCTGAGATTAAAGGCATGCACCACCATGCCTGGCTCCTAAATTCTTTATTATCTGGGCTTTCTTCTGAGACTGTAGTCTCCCTAGGTCTCCCTAGATCGCTAACTTGACCTCCGCAGGACAGCCTGCAGCCGTCTGGTGGCCCTGAGGCACCTGTCCGCTGCCAGCAGCAGAAGATAAAGAATACAGTCCTGTTGAGAATGTTCCCCCAGTCCCTGGCCTCCTTCTTGTGGGGTCCAGGCCAAGGCTTGTTGAGGTAGTGGGGTGGTGTAGCCTGAAGATTAAGTTTTGGGTCCCTCAGCCAAGCACAGGCAAGCATTTCCTCAAGGCACAGCTTCCTTAGCCCCTTTCGCTGAGCTCTGACCTTGCACTCTTCAGGATGGGCTATAGGAGATCACTTTTCTCTCAGAAACCTCCGAAAGAAGGTAGAGCCTAGCTTAGTAACTTAGTAACACAGTGGCCCGTATCTGTGTGTACCGTATATGCGCATGCATGCATGCATGTTTGAGTGTGGTTTAGTTATTCCCGAACTGGGGGAGTATGGGCTTTTACAGGTACATATAACATATTATCTGTGTGATGAATGTAGCCGAGACACACACCTGTATAACTGGTATCTGGGCTCTATGAATCTGTCCAATGGAGCTCTCCTGAGTGACAGTTTCCCTGTGGAGCTTGAGGGGGGTGTTTAGCACCAGATAACAGAGGCTGTGTGCTTTGGAGTGGGTTCCACATTTCACACAAACACCCCTCCTTTCCTGGATAACTTGTCCCATGGTCTTGGGGCCAGGTCCCAAGTGTCAAAGCAAATAAAAGCAACACTATGTTTGCACACCATTGCCAGATTCTGAGGCTCCCCCACCCTAGCCTCTGCATGTCCTTGAATGGTCCCTCTAGTCCCAGAGCTGGCAACTTAGAGAGGAAGCAAGGACCAAACTTTTGTGTCCTTGTGGGGTCACTGCCCCTTGAGAACTGAGGTCCTGTCTGCGACTCTCCTCCACAAGAAACTTATCTCTGGACTAGCAAGGTGGTTCTGTGGGCAAAGGCACTTGCCACCAAGCCTGAAGATCTGAGTTCGGTTCCTGGGACTCACGTGGTGGAAGGAAAGAATCAACTCCTGCGAGTTTTCTTCTGACCTCCATAGTCAAGCCATGATGTGTGTGCAATGACACACGCATGCCTACATGTTCATACATTACATCCTCGTTCTGTCTTTCTCTTACACACACACACACACACACAGAAATATGAAAAGAATGCTTTTTCCTTCTCCTGGCTCGGCACAAGGGTCTGGGTGGGGGTTCCTTAGCTCACCCTGGCATTCAGTTTCTATTTCCCATCTCTTAATGGAGATCAAACCCTGGTCTGCTGAGGGCGGGTCAGCCCTCCATCCTGTCATCCTCTGGAAGGGTCCCGAGCCTTAGCCTCTGCCATTCCCTAGCTCCTTCCAAGAAAAGTCTATCACCCCAGCCCTCTGGCCCGCTGCCACCAAGCTGCTCCAGGAATGTCTTGAGGTATGCACCTCCAGAGTTCCCCTTCCTGGAAGGCACATGGTTGCTTGGCAAAATGACCCCCAAACATTCCTAGCTAAAGAAGTTCCCACTGTGGAGGGATGGAGTGGGTTGAAGGATCTGGGAGGCCAGCAGCAGCTGAGAGGACGAGTCCTCACAGGGAGTTAGGAGGGAAGGGGCAGTTTGGGAGGACCGCAAGTGGAGAGGAGACAAAGAAACCAGCCTCTGGGCACATCGCTAGTGGGTGCCAGACAGCACCTCAGTGAATCAAGGGTCTATTTCGATCCTGCTTACTCTGTGTCTGAGGCCCCAGGAGCTGGGGAGGATTGAGGTCAGAGGGTAGAGGTGGGGGATATGCAGATAATTAGAAAAATACTCTTCTGAGTGGCAGGCGCCATGAGGACCACCATCCCCCCACTGCTCCTTCTTTCCTCAGTCCTCAGGTCATCTCCCTACCCCCACCTAGACAATCCCAGGCAGGCTGACAGGAGCCTGGGAGTCGAAACTCCCAGGGACTGGCTTCCCAGGCCCCTTACACAGTCTCTAAAGTGCAAACAACATATTTTCACCATGCAATGGTATTTAATTACACATAAAAACAGAGCCATTAAACTGAAATTAAACCCTTGTTGGAATCACTTAATTCAAGGCATGACAAATTGCTTTCAGCGGAGGCGGCTGTGTAGTCCCCTGGGGTGGAGTTGGGGGGGTGGTGGAGATTAGTGGCTTCCATGGCTGGCTCGGTCCCCTCGTTCTCTTGGTCCTTTTGCCAACTCTAAATTCTGAAACTGGGGCCAGAACCCTTTTCCTAAGGACCACCCAGGCCAAGGGGGAAGGCTCTAGATACACTTGGGATGACAGGGACAGGAGGTTGGGAAATCACTGTACCACCATTTAACCCAGTTATAGACGACCTGGGCTGTATGGATGGGGAAGCCGAGGCCCAGATAGGACAGGAATCCAGAGCCAGGATTAGGCCCTTGGCATCCAGCCATGACCACAGATGCTGTTTTTTTTGTTTTGTGTTTTCTCCCCAGGCTGATATCAATTGGATCTTGGACCTGGATAGAAGTTGGGGCTGTGCAGTGAGAGAGACCAGAATTGACCTTGGGTGACTTTCTGGGGTTAGCTTTGGAGTCAGCCTCTGGGGTCAGGCAGACTAGGTAATACTCTCGGTGAAAGGCAGGTTAGCTGAGGTCTTTTTTAGCAGGCAGAAATGAAGGGATTCTAAGGAGACACTTGTGGCTCTCAGTTGGACTATTGGGTATGATGGACCCCAAAGAAATGGGAGATTCTTCCAGAATATGCAGAGAGGGAAAAGGTGCCATTCAGAGGGGGATCTTGGCAGAAGAGACTTCACACAATGACTTGGCAAAACACCTTAGGGAATGAGACAGAAGCCCAGCCAAGTGTGGCTCGCTGGTGGGCAGAACCACACCTCGGCCAAGAGTCCTTTCAGGTGCCCATCTTTGCTCTCTACTGAAACTGTAATCTCACTTAAGGCCCCTGGAAGACAGACTTGGGGGCGCTCTCTGTACCTCTTTGTCCCTCTTCCTGGCTTATTGAGGACAGGCAGTCAGAGCATAAGTTGTGACCCCCAAGTTTGGTAACCACAAAGGGACGTGAGAGACACAGTTTTGGGGTATCTACCACTGGAAGTGGGCTGACCCTGGGTGGAGAAGAAAGAAGGGAGCTCCCATCTTGAGCCGTTTTACTTCAGGGATATTTTTTCCTCTTTCCATGTCAGCGGCATCAGCTGCGTTTTCACCTGTTTCCTCTGACAAACAAGCATTTTGTTAACGCGTGTGTAACATGTGTGTAAGATACACTGGTTCAGAGTCTGCTTACGATAACCAGCAGTGTTCCCTAAGTTCGGAAGGGACTTCAGAGTTTGATTGTTGGCTCTTGGACCCGTTGGTTTCAAGCTAGAGACATCAGAGTGGAGGGAGCCTGCTTAAATTAAGAAAACACCTCCATAAGTCTGGCTGTAGGCAGGCCCGTAGGGCATTTTTTAAAATTTATTTTATTTTTTTGGTTTTTTGAGACAGGGTTTCTTTGTAGCTTTGAACCTGTCCTGGAACTAGCTCTTGTAGACCAGGTTGGCCTCGAACTCACAAATATCTGCTTGCTTCTGCCTCCCGAGGGCTGGGATTAAAGGCGTGCAGTCACCAATGCCCAGTTTTTCTATAGGCCATTTTTTTTTTTTTTAATTAGTGGTTGATGGGAGAGGACCCAGCCTATTATGGGTGGGGCCGTTTCTGGGCTGAGGTCCTGGGTTCTATAAGAAAGCAGGTTGAGCAAGCCAGTAAGCAATATTCCTCCATGGTCTCTGCATCAACTCCTGCCTCCAGGTTCCTGCCCTGACTTCCTTTAATGATGAACTGTGGTGTGGAAACCTAAGCTGGAGAAACCCTTTCCCAGCTAAGTTGCTTTGGTCCTGGTGTTTCACTCAATAATAGTAACTCTAACCAAAACAGAACTATAGATTTATTCTTCGAAGTCAAACATTTCAAATTTTGCTTTAGAACTAGCTTCTGGCCAGGTGTGGTGGTGCACACATTAAATCTTAGCACTCAGAAGCAGGGGCTAACTATTGGCATTGTAAAAACATGTAACCAAACTGTCAGTAACATTCTACAGACGTATGGCTTCTGGCAAAGAAGCATGAACATTTTTGAGATGTTAGAACAGTACCCGGCAGACAAGAGGAATGTCTGACCTATGTGTCATTTCTATTCCAGTTGCTTAGGTTGATCCTAAAGGGTTTACTAGCACTAACTCCTTGACTCTTACCACTTACCCATCCCCCAGTCTGGGATCCTATCAGACCAACCAGGATGAATCCTTTCCTGACAGCATGGGACAAAGAGAGAACAAACCAAGTGGTTAATCAGCAATGCCTTCAGAGAATGTTGTACAGAGACACGGGAGGACGTTGTCAGAACTGAAATAAAGTCACACTGGGCATGGAAGCCCTGCCCTTTAATCCTGGGGAAGCTGAAACACGAGGATCAGAAATTTGAGGCCACTTCAGCGCTAGCTCATGCCTCAGCGCTAAAGGCAGTCTGAAGCCAATGCGGGGTGGAATAATGAGTCCTTTAGTGAGATACCGCGCATGTCCTTCCAAAATTGCCCGCCCCAGTGCCGTGATTGTCGGCCGCGTGCTGTAACTATGTGTTCTCTCAAGTCTGCCTGCTTTTTGAGTAACTTCTTTTCTTCATTGTATCTCCTTTCTCAGCTTGCTTTCCTTTAGCACTGGGCTTCTTTACTCTTTCTCTGAAGTCTCCTTTCCCATCACATGTCTGTTGGTCTGTCTTGTGGCCAACCTCCATGCTGGGTTAAATGGCAAAGCTTTTTTCCTTCTCTCTTCCATTATCTGGGCAGCAGTTTTCTTTGAAACTAATAAAATTGTCCTTGAGCTTTTATTTGAGTCCATTCTTAATTTTTTTACCCCTTAAGCTTCCCAGCTCCAACCTGTGTTCCTCTGTGGACATGAGACCCTGTTCTCCCTATCAGAACCAGAAGTCACTTGTGACTGGGATTGGAGACCTGTCTAAAAAGTCAGTACTCCCAACCCAGGAAAGGTAGGGGGCACCTAAGGGAAGCAGGGGCATAGAACTTCCTTCTCCCTGGTGCCTGGAATGGACAGGGTTAAGTGGTGGACAGTGGTGATATAAACATCTACTCTTGGCTTGGGTGAGCAGTCCCTTTCCTATGGGAGCAGCACTCTTTGTTGGGGGCAGAGCTCAGCTGCGGGTTGCTAAGCAGGGACTGACCACTCCTGTCCCCTGGTTCCCTGGCGTGACTCCAATGTCAGTCTCCTCACCTTTGGCCTCCTTGGCTCTGGCAGAGAGGTTCTTTTTTTTTTTTTTTTTTTTTTTTTTTTTTTTTTTTTTTTTTTTTTTTTGGTTGTTTGGTTTTTCGAGACAGGGTTTCTCTGTGGTTTTGGAACCTGTCCTGGAGCTAGCTCTTGTAGACCAGGCTGGTCTCAAACTCACAGAGATCCGCCTGCCTCTGCCTCCCAAGTGCTGGGATTAAAGGCGTGCACCACCACCGCCCGGCCTGGCAGAGAGGTTCTTATACAGGGCGCTGGGGCGAGAGATCTGGAGCCTGGTGGCTTCCCGCACTGCAGAGGTTCTCTCAAAAGCCTGGCAGTGACACCAACATTTCAGAGTTGTGGCTCCGCCTATCTGCTTGCCCATGGGGCCTTGAGGCTGAGGTGACCTAGCTGGGTGTGGACAAGCTAAGTCAAGCTGCTCAGTGCCCTCAGGTTGCTGAGAGAATGAGTTGAAGTTGTTAAACAGCTGCCTGGGCCCACAGCAGCTGCAGGGGGCTGCCCAAGGCAAGCTTAGGTGCTGACACATGGGGCTAGCTGGGGGAACTTTGGGTTGCTTCCTCCTCTTCCTTCTGGTGTTTGAGCTAGAATTTCCAAGCCAGGGGAACTCAGAGGGAGGGAGAACGAGCCTTCCTCCACCCAGGGGAATTCGACCAGACTGTTCAGGAAATCAGTGCGATTTTCCCAGCACCGTCGAAGGTTCGTTGGACAATAGGGTGTTTTTTTGTTGTTTTTGTATTGTTTTTGTTTTGTTTTTAATAAAGAGAGAGAAGTTCAATCGCTTTTTGCAGAGTTGTTTTCCGACTTCATTTCTCAGCCATAGCTGAAGGCTTCTCATTCAATGTGACATATGACTGCTTAGTGACCCTGGCCTGGTCTGTGTCTGTGCCAGGGAGGTCAGGCCAGGCCAACTGGAACCCATGCTCCTTGCGTCTGTGACCCCCTTTTTATCAAGAGTCCTACAGTGGGGTCTATAGGAGCCTCTGCAGGCTGCCCCAGCTGCTTGTCCCCAAAAGAAAGAATAAATTTAGAAGCTGGTGAATGTTAATGCCAGGCACAGCGGGGCTTATATAGTGGCTCATGCCTTTAGTCCCAGGACTCCGGAGGCAGAGGCAGGTGGATCTCTGTGAGTTCAAGGCCAGCCTGGTCTACATCTACATAGCAGGTTCCAGGATAGCCAGAGCTACATAGTAAGATCCTAGCTGGAAAATCAAAAACAAGCAAATAAAAATCTCTATAAATTAGGGCCTTGAAAATACTGAAAATGTTTCCCCTCCCACCCCCACAGTGAGCTGGAAGGCAAGACTGCTCCCAGAATGCAAAGGGCCCTTGTAGAAAAACATGGAGAGAGGGCTGGAGAGATGGCTCAGCGGTTAAGAACATTGCCTGTTCTTCCAAAGGTCCTGAGTTCAATTCCCAGCAACCACATGGTGGCCCACAACCATCTGTAATGAGGTCTGATACCCTCTTCTGGCTAACTGTATAAATAATAAATAAATAAATATTAAAAAAAAAGAAAAACATGGAGATTGTTCTTGGGGCTCTAAGCTGTACAGATGATGAACTTGTGGGGGGACACAGGTAACTTTGGGGAGAGCAGGGAAGTGTCACATCCAAGAAGAGAGAGCCAAGTGTGGGCAGACGGAGTAGGGCCAGGTCTGTCTAACTTGGTAGCCAAAAAGAGCAAGACTGGGAGCAGCAGCCTGTATGAGCAGTCTTGTTTGGTAGCTAAGCTGAGCCAGTATGAAGACGGGTGGGGGTGGGGGAAGAGACAGGCATAGACACCTGCTTGTCTGAGCCACAGATAAGCTGGTGGCAGAAGCAGTGATGGCAGATGGTGGCTGGAGAGGGGAATCTTTGGGCACCTGGATAGACAGGGACACTCACATCTGGAAGGCAGCGCTGTCAGGAGGAGTCACGTGGGGAGATGGAAGGAGAGGCATGTCACTGCTGAAGAGGAGCCGTGACCGCATGTGATATGTGAGCACCTGCGAGGTGTCGGGGTCACAAACCTAGGGATTGATCTGGCTCTGGTACACTGGGATCAGGGTCAAGGGAGGGTAGTGGGAAGGACCCTGTTTTACAGTCTCAGGAGCCTCCTACTGGGTGCCCTGGGCTTCTCATCACTGTTCCCCAGCCTCTTTACCATCACCCACACCAGCCTCAGGACCTTCGCAGGTGCTGTTCCCCCAGCCTGAATCCCTTCTTTACAAGGTTGACTTTTCAACCTTCGGCCCAAAGTTACATCCTTTGGCAGCTCCTCTGCCGTCCTCCTCTACCTCCCTACCCACTTTTTCTTTATATTTATTTATCTAGTACAGTGCTCTGCCTGCATGCGTACCTACACTCCAGAAGAGAGCACCAGATCTCATTACAGATGGTTGTGAGCCACCACTTGGTTGCTGAGAATTGAACTCAGGACCTCTGGAAGAACAGTCAGTGCTCTTAACCACTGAGCCATCTCTCCAGCACTCCATCTTTTCTTTTATTCCTTTTCTCTTTATTTTGTTCCTTCTTTTTTTCCCTTCCTTTCCTCCTTTGACAAGGTCTCACTCTGTAGCTCAGGCTGGTCTGGAACTTCCTAGGTAGCCCAGGCTGGCCCTGAACTAGTGATATTCCTCTTCCTTTGGACTCCTGAGTGCTTGTTCTCGGCATCAGCCACTGTGCCCGCATGGCTCTTCCACCTTCCTATTTAACGTGTGCGTGTTTTGTTCACTGGGTTTTTCCAGAACATTCACTTCTCTGGCTACCTAAAACACACACAGTAGATGCTCAGTGAGTGTTTGCTGAGTGAATAAATGAACAACAAAGGAGACAGCTGAGCAAAAGCAGACAGGTGGGGGCAAAGACAGTGGGACCAGGGGATTCTTGTCCTCCCGTCTCCTGTCCTGGCCCCCCAAGGACAGTTGGAGTGGTGGCGGTGGCAGGAGTGTGCTTCCCTAGGGAGTCAGACCCGATGTCTGAAGGGTCCCTGGAGTGGCTGAGGGGGATAGGTACCAGTTGCCAAGTAGAAATAGAAGGGGTGGGCTTTTTTGATGTCCCCAGCACCTTGGGGCTGGAGACAGACAGGGACTGTCCCCAGGGTCCCCGTGTCTTCACTCCTTACACTACAGCTCAGCACACAGTGGTTTTTATCCTTTGCTTGGCGAGACAGGGTCTCACTCTGTAGCCCCAGTAGGCTAACTGGCTGTGAGCTGGCACTGATCCTCCTGCTTCTGCCTCCCCCAGTGTCTTATCCACTGAACCGTGTGCGCTACCCGGCGGGACTAATGCTTTCTAAGAAATGTGAATTCTTTCCCCTCCCTGTAATGACCTAGGTGAGCACCCAGCGAGGAGGTGGCCGTCAATGAGGCAGGGAGATGGGGCATCTGGCGAAGCCTGGTCATACTGTACCCTGACCTCTGCATTTTGCTTCCAGGGTTACGGAAGTCAGTATCTAACGGTCGAGGCCTCTCAACGTGGTTATTTGTCCTAATAACCTGCGCTGAAGGTGACAGGGCCCCCAGTCTGGCTTTTCCCACATGGTCCTCCTAAATTCACGGAGAACCAGGAACCTAGGCCCAGACCAAGCAAGGCCAGAGAGTTTCTTGTAGGCATTTCTTTGTCCTGCTCTGAACTCCAAGTTCACACAGATCCATTACTCGCTCACACTCCTCCCAGCCCCGGCCTCAGATCCTGTCTCCTGCCCCACAGCCAGCTTCTAAAGCACAGAACACATAGTAAATCTTAAAAAACAAAAAATGAGGTTAGCGTCAGGACCACTGTGTGCTGGTCAAAAAGTTGTGCAATGTACAGGCATCACGGCCACGCTTTTGGACTTCACCCTAGAGGTAATAGGGAGACATTAAAAGGTTTTTCCATCATGGGCAATTCCTTTTTTTTTTTTTGGCCTGTGTGTGTAAGTGTACTGCATGCATGCCTGGTGCCTATGGAGGCCTGAAGAGGGTGTCAGATGCCCTGGGACTGGAGTTATTTGTGGTTGTAAGCTTCTGACTTGGATCTTCTGTAAGAGTACCCAGTGTTCTTAATCGCCGAGTCATTCTTTAAAAGGGGGAAAAAATAATTTTCTAGATTTTTTTGATCACACGCTGAAAGTTCTGGTGGCCCTGACATCTCTTTCATCTGCTCCTTGGGGAACTTTATAGACAGATACACGGAATATACCACATCTTTCCACACTTCTGTGCTTCATGCATGCGTTTATTCACCTGCCCAACAAGGGATCTCCAAGTCTCGGTTTCCTAATCTGAAGAGTGGGATTAAACATAAAACTCACTCCTCATGGCAATGAGCACATAGGAGCCCTTCAGTTAATGTGATTTCTTGAAGGGTGGTGGTAACGGATGTCTTTAATCCCAGCTCTCCAGCCCTCCAGAGGCAGAGGCAGGTGGATCTCTATGAGTTTGAGGCCAGCCTGGTCTACAGAGTTCCAGGACAGCCAGGGTCACACAGAGAAAACCTGTCTTGAAAGAGTGGTTTCTCGCAGCTGGGTGTGATGGCTCATGCATGCCCTTCCATCCCAGCACAAGAAAGCGGAAGCAGGAAGACTGCTATGAGTTTCAGATCATCCTGGGCAATAGAGTGAGACCCTCTCTCCAAAACAAAATAAAATTAAACAGTAACAGGGCTGGGGAGACGGCTCAGTTGGTAAAGCCCTTATTATGTAACATTGACGACTAGAATCAGGATTCCCAGAATCCACACAAAGCCAGACACAGTAGTAGTACATATCTGGAATCCCAGCATGCCTTGGGGAGATGGGAAAGCAAAGACTAGGGAATCTCTGGAAGCTCCAGGACAGTTAGCCTGGTGTGCACAACCATGAACAACAGATCCTGTCTCAAACATGGTAGGAGGTGGGGATGGACATCTGAGATTGTCTTCTGACCTTCATACATACACGATGGCACGCACGTACCCATACATGCCCGAGTTCACACACCCACACACTCTAACAATGACCACAAAAACAGAAAAAAAATCCCCTTCCCTGGGGGCTGGAGAGACTACTCAGTGATTCGGAGCACCGGCTGCTCTTCAAGAGGACCTGGGTTCGATTCCCAGCACTACACAGTGGCTCACAACTATCTATCCAGGGGAGTTTCAACACCCTCTTCTGGCCTCGGTGGGCAATGCAGACATATGGTCACACTCTGTTCTGCTGGGTGCCCTTCTCTGCTCAGCACTCAGGAGATAGCTCTGGATGTCCAGGACCAGCTATTATACAAAGAAACTTTATTTTCCACGAAGTACACAGGATGTATGGAGGACTCTTCCCACTAATCCTGGAATGGGTGGAACGAACGGAGCCCGATCTCATGCTGGGAGGGCCAGTCTTAGCCTGCAATGTGAGCCTAGCACCCTCCCCACTCCACCCCTGCACTCCCTGACCGATTTGCTTTTCCTGAGTTGAACTCATAATCCCTCAGGTCTGACCTTGGCCAAGGACAATGGTGCTCTGTAGGCTGATGACAGGAGAGGATAGACACTTGCTCCACATTGAGTTACAGCGGGCTTCTGTGAGTGTCCCATTGCATGCCATGGCATAGTCTCCTAAGGAGGCCGGCAGGCTGGAAGCAGAGTTTTTGCAGGGCAGTCTTGAATGTGGGAGGGAAAGAGCCCAACTTCTCCAACCAGCTAGAGACGCTGCCTCTTTGTATTCTTGACTCTCTGCTGCCCCCTTGTGTTTGTAAGGCTGGTGATGCCACAGAGTGTGTGTGTGTTGGACCTGGAGGACCCAGCAAGAATGGAGTTGGGGCAGGGAAATACACCTCTATCTGTACTAAAGCAACAGGGTCTCTCTTTCCCATCCACCAGATGTAGGTTATGAGAGCAATGCCAGGCAGCTGTGATACCTCTTCTGGGGCACATGCTTATCAAGAAATTGAAAGCCAAGATGGGGGGTGATATTCATCTGTAATATATTGGGAAGGACGGATTACACATTAAGAATGTGAGCACTGCCGAGACTTTTCTGACCATGGGGACAAGGGTCTTCTACTAAGCTAGCCCCACAGGCACAGTCAAGCTAGCCTTCAGAATCCTGGGCCAACATCACAGAGCAGTTGACCAACTAGACAAGAGCCCAAGTTTGTAACTGCAGAGGCCAGGGACTTTCCTAGCCTGCCCTTGGGAAAAAGATCCCAAGGCCTTGGCAAATTATACCTAAAATCAGAGGAATCCAGAAAGTTCCACCAGATGGCTAGGAGTTGATCAGACTGCAATGCCCAGATCTCCAGATGTGAGAACGTTTTAAATACTGCATTAGAGAGGACTATGCTGACAACCTTGATCGCAAAGCAGAAGCAGCGAGGGTACGAAAACTCACTCCGTTCTGTGCTCAGACTCGACTCTGACAGCATCTGATGGGTCCCCCAAAGCAAGCTGAAATGTGTTGCGCTATAGGCTACACGCACTGTGCTGACAGGTCTGCTCTGGCTGAGGCCCTTGACCCTGTCTCCTCTCCATCATAGATTGTGGACCTTGCAGGCACCTGCCCATTTTGAAACCCTCTTCCCACGGCAGCTGCTTCTTGGAGTGGTTCCCCCCGATCTGAATTGGGAGTGTGGTCTTTGCAGGTGAAGGCTGTGATGCTCATTGGGTGAGATTCATGAAAACTAAACTTTCTCTCTCTCTCTCTCTCTCTCTCTCTCTCTCTCTCTCTCTCTCTCTCTCTCTCTCTCTCCTCTCTCTCTCTCTTTCCCTCTCCCCCTCTCTCTCTTTCCCTCTCCTCTCCTCTCCTCTCCTCTCCTCTCCTCTCCTCTCTCTCTCTCTGCTTCTTTCTCTTTCCCTCAACAAGGTCTCATGTAGCATAGACTGACCTAAACTCACTATGTAGCTAAGAATGACCCTGAACTTCTGATCTCCCTGCCTCTTCAAGTGCTGGGATTTTTAGCACTCACCACTGCCCTTGTCCTTGTCAGGCAAACCCTCTAGCAACTGAGTTACATTCACAACCCCCAAACCTTTCCATCTCTTGAAAACAAAAGAATCCTGGGCCAGCAGGGAAGGGACAGGTGTGAGGGAAATCGAACCTGTCCCCAAACTGCACCCACCATCACCGGCTTCCAGCCAGGGAGCCTACGAGTTCTGACCCAGCACCTGCTGTTTGCCGTTTGCAGGGGTCATAGGTCTCTGGCTCAATCTGCCACATAGGGAGAGTTCAAGCTGATGAAGCCAGAGTGTCGTTGCAGGCAATTTTTACGCAGGGAGTCTTGGATGTGGGTGGGCTTCAGCAGCATGGAGGAACACACTGAAGATTCCCAGCTGAGTCTCCAAGGGACAGTTTTTCTTGAGGATGGGTCTCTTTATATATAATTGAAGAGCCTGAGGCCCAAGAATTGTGTGAAGGTTACTGCTGAATGTCACAGCAGGCTCAAAAGCTTCAACTTGCTCTGTCCTCAGGTCCGACAGTCAAGTCTGTCGATGTGGCCACAGCGGCATGGCTCTTGAGATGTCAGAGAAGGCCCATAGGCAGCTCCCTTCTCCTATACCCTGTCTGCATCCTGCAGCAGAGCAGTCACCAGGCTGATGACCTGGAGAGCTGGCTGGACTGCTTCGTACTCTGCGAAGAGGTGGCACACGTTCTCTTGTGTCTCCGTCTGGCTCTTGGCCACAAACCCAAAGATCCTGGTGAGAGAAGACAGTCTGTGGGGATGTGGGCTAGGGAGGAGAGGCCTCATGCTGAGGGGGGTGTTGGAAGGGGAGGGAGGACACTCAGCTTGCACCTCACTGCTTCTCCCAAGCTAGCTGACTGCAGTGTCTTGTGTACTGCGTCTTGTGTGTGTGTGGTATGTACTTGTTTGCAGGAACATGGCATGTGTCTATTCATGTGTGGAGGTTGGTGTTGGATGTCTTCCTCAATTGCTCTCTACTAATTTTGAGACAAGGTTTCTCACTGAATCTAGAGCTCACCCATTGGCTAGGCTGGCCAGCCAATGAGCACCAGGGATCCGCTTGTCTCTGCCTCCCCAGCACTGGAGTTATAGGCATATTGGTTGACTTTTCATATGGGTTCTGACCTCATGTCCTCATACTTGAGTGATACTTTCCTCACTGGGTCACCTCCCCAGCACTTCAGTACCTCCTTTTAATGGGGCAGCTAAAGGAAGAAGGTGCCTCCCTTGGCCAACTGGGCAAGCATTTATTTCAGACTCTGGGTCTCCATTTTGAACGGGGTTTCCTGAAGATAAGATTTGGAATCTCCATTGGGGCAAGGATGTACTTAATAATCATCCCTACAGCTCTGATATACAACTGTGCCTCTGGTACAATACCTCGGGCTCTAGATTGGGGGATCTCATAAGAGCCATACCACAATGGCTCCTAAGACCAAAATGGAAAACACCCTTCCTTCCTTCCTTCCTTCCTTCCTTCCTTCCTTCCTTCCTTCCTTCCTTCCTTCCTTCCTTCCTCTCTTCTTCTCACCCTCTCTCCCTCCCTCCCCTCCTTCCTTTATTTCTATTGAGATATGGTGCTGTGGAATAATCCTCTTGTACACTGTGAAGATGTGTTGTTCTCATTGATTTAATAAAGAGCTCACTGGCCAATAGCTAGGCAGGAAGAGATTAAGTGGGAGAGTCAAGCTGGGAGAATGCTGGGAAGAAGGGCTGAGTCACCAGCCAGAGGCAGAGGAAGCAGGATGTGTAGAGAATGAGGTAATAAGCCATGAGCATGTGGCAACATGTGAATTAATAAATATGGGTTAATTTAAGTTGTGAGAGCTAGTTAGTAACAAGCCTAAGCTATTGGTTGAGCATTTGCAGTTAATAATAAGTCTCTGTGTGGTTATTTGGGAGCTGGCTCGCAGGACAGAACCCTCCTCCGCCTACAATAGGGTTTCATTATGTATGGTCTGGAACTGACTACATAGACGATGCTAGCTGGAACTGGCCTCGAATTCATAATAATCCTCCTGCCTCAGACTCCTAAATTCTGGGATTACAGGTATGTGCTGCCAAACCTGGCTTGCCCTCTTTCTGTCAGGTCTGGAACCCTGGCACAGGGCCACCTCTTAGAGCCACTGAATGGTGGGAGGGGCTTACCTGGAAGCTTTGCAGTACTTCTGCCACCTGAAAGAAAGGGACACAACAGGAGTGAGTGACGGGGCTCTGCCCTGCTCCTCAGGACTGATAAACAGTGGGAATCATGTTTCCACCTCTGCCATACCCGGCCTGGCCTGATCCCTGACCTCTTAGGGTTCACAGGCCACCTCTGCTATTTCAATCCAGGTACCGTGGAAGGCAGCTAGGCCTGGAGCGGCCTTTTTAGCTTAACTCGGCCTTGAACTTACTTCCGTTGCTCAGGGTCCATTCCACAGAAGCGGAGGGTGGCGAGTGGGTAGTGGCGTCGGAAAAACAACCTGGGTGGATGCAGGAAGAAAAGTCAGGCTGAGGAGGGTCTATTCCTACGCCATGCCCCCCCATCTCAGAATTTCTGGGTCCCCCGAAGCTCACACGTGCTGTCCCAGTAGGACTCTTACAACCCGTCATGGTTTCTCCCTCACTTTCCCCTCCCATGGAATAGATCTGCCGTATGCTCTTCTACTGGGGTCTTCTCCACCCACCCCCATGGCATTCATTTTGTGAGGCCAGGAGTTACAGCTTGGTCTACTCTTGCCTGGTTAAATTGGGGAAGGCTTTGGCTAGGTTGAGTCTCCAAGTCCTGGGGCGAGCTCATTGCACGGTCTGAGGAGTCATTAGTGTCTGGCCTATATACAGATTTAATCAGCACCCAATGAAAACTGCCTAACTTAAACCCTGTTGGTTCCAAAGACGGAGGCCTAGGGAAGGCAGGGACCTTGTCTGGTATCACCCAGCATTTGCTAGCCCTTTCCATTTGGGGTGCTGATCCCTGTCTCCCACCTTCCCTCCAATGCTGCTCTGTTGTTAGCCTTGCAGCCCAGGAGCTAGGAGAGGCCCTTACTTTCTCTGGACATCTGTCAGAGTGATGCCCTGTTCAGTGACTTTGAAATGGACCACAGTAGGTGTGGGGAGGACATCCCTCTCCAAGGTGACTGAGATGGCCTTCTGCACAGCCAGGGCTCCGCTCAGGGTCTCCACGCTCACCGAGCTCAGGTACAGGGTGTGGCAGCCTATGGGATGCAGATATTAAGAGGGGTCTGTAGCCAGGGTCTTACAATGTGTATGGATCACTGGGCTCGGGTCCAGGGACAGGAACAGGGCAGAGGGAATGCCTCTTTTCTTTAGGAATCCAGAGGGACCCTCTGAGAGCCACCAAACAGACTAGGGGTCCGAGGGTAACCAGAACTTCTTTTCCTCTACCTATGATCCACCCACCCACCCTTTGGTGAGAATAGGGAGAGAGAGAAAGAACAGGAGGAGGGGAGCCACTGTGCTTAGGGGGAGGGGGTCACAAAGTAGGAGCCGCCACTGAGTGCTAATAGATGCTTGGCCTCTGGAAGTTGGGAACATTGAAACCCTTAAGATTCAGACCTCATCCCCCCCCCATTCCCCTAACAGAGGATCCAGACCTGGAGACCACCCCCAGGGCAGGAATCTCAAACACAGAGAGACACTATTACAGATGTGTGTACAATATGTGCACGAGTGTTGGCTTACCAGAACCCTCCCCTGCCTCCCTCCCCCTCCCCCGTGCCCAGTCCTCTTTCCTCCCCACTGGCCCACAGCGGCAGCCTCTCATCTCCTTGGTTTATGAGGCCGAGGAGGGGGTGTGCCGTGGGCTGTTAAGGCTGCAGAAACAAAGCAGTAATAGGAAGCATGTGTGGGCTTGTGTGAGTCTGTGTGCCTGTGTGTTCATGGGGCTGGGAAGTGGTCTCCAGGGTGCGGTGAATGCGGTGCCTCCCCTATACCACTCACCAGCTGATATCTTCAGGCAAGAGGTCTGGCCATGCGTGGGGGAGTCCAGTGCTGGTTCTGCGCCTCCAAGTTCTGAACAGAGACGCCCCAGGGGAGAAGGAAGAGCGAGTGGATCTCTCTCAGGGGGAGCAGCCGGCAAGAATCCCTTTGAACACCTCCCACAGCCGCCCCCATCTCCAGGAAGTGACAGGCTGGGAAGCCAGGTGCGATTGCCTCAATTAGAGCCACGAGGACCACTTTGCCTAGCTTGCGAGCCTTTTGATCCCTTCCCACCTCTCCCTGCCAGCCTCCCAGGTCTGGGCCTGCTGCTCTGACCCTGTCCTCACAAGCCCCTGACCTCTTCTTTTGGACCCTGCCCCCCATCCTCTTCTATGCGGAGTAGGGGTGCTGTGTCTCTATCGCTTGTTTAGGGCTCTTCCTGCACCTGCTCCACCTTCCTCCTGCACAACTGAGATGACCCCCTGGGTCTGGGAGCTCCTAGGGGGCTGAAAGCTGTGGGTGAGGCTGTTGAACTGAGCTGTGGGCCTGTGGACCCTCCACCACCCTTTCCTCTTTTCCTTTCTGTCTTCTTTTTATCAGTCTTATTATATAGAGCTGACTGGACCGGAACTCACTGTGTAGTCTCAAGTCCCTGGTCACCTTGCCTTAGCCTTCCAAGTGCTGGAGCCAAAGGGAAAGACCACAGCCTCATTGCTTACGTATGGGTTATAAGGGTGGTGGGGGCGGTATGTGTGGGGGAATAATACCAGACTGTTAGATTGCTTTCTAAGCCAGTGACCTAATGCCACCTTCCTAATGCTGTGACCCTTTAATACAGTTTCCTATGCTGTGGTGACCTCAACGACAACATTATTTTCATTGCTACTTCGTAACTGTAATTTTGCTACTGTAATGAATCATAATGTAAATATCTGGCATGCAACCCCGGTGAAAGGTTTATCTGACCCCTCCTCACCCCTGCAGGGGTCACGACCCACAGGTAAGAACCGCTGCTCTGAGGTCTGTTCCGGGCCAGGCACTGTGGGGTATGCCTGGCCTGAACAATCTCATTGAATCTGGGTGCTGACATTTTGGGTATGTCTAAAAGACAGTTGTTCTTGAAGGGCAGGGGTGGCATATGCCTTTAATCCCAGCACTTGGGAGGCAGAGGCAGGCGGATCTCTGTGAGTCGAGGCCAGCCTGGTCTACAAAGTGAGTTCCGGGACAGCCAAGGCTACACAGAGAAACCCTGTCTCGAAAACAAAAACAAAAACAAACAACAACAACAACAACAAAACAAAAACAACAACAACAAAAAAAACCCCAAACCCCAACAAATAACCAAAAACAAAAAAATAAAAACAAGTTCTTATTTGTGTGTGTGTGGTGGGTACTGGGCACTGGGGGCTCGGAGGAGCCGACATCCTTAAATGTGAAATGGAGAGACATGGACCTAGTCCAGATCAGGCACTTGTCATACTGACCCTAAAATAAGTCATAAACAAGGTTGAAGTAGCCACTTCGGTAGCCACTTTTAGTAAGAGCCCACAGGGCTGACCCAGCACCTACCTTTGTGTGGGATGGTGAGTTTGCAGGGCAGGGCCAGGGCCATGATGGAGTGTTGACACACGAAGGCAGAGAGGCTCCCTGCAAAGGGGCAGGAATCCCTGAGTAAGTAAATAGGGCTTTCCCAGCCCCCTTCACAGTGCAGGAGACCATGTCCTGGAGGCCTGGAGACTGGGGAGGGTGGAGGCTGAGGAGGCTGGGGAGGCTAGGGAGGCTGTGGAGGCTTACCAAAGTAGGGCTCCTCATCTGCTCCTTTCAGATGCACCCCTTTGGCTGAAGACTCCACCAGGAAGTGACGTATAAGGTCAGTGCTGTCCTCACCTGGACAAAAAAGGAAGGATTTTGTTTCAGAGCTCCATGTTAGCCAAAGCCTGGCCCACAGGACCCCGCCCACTTCTTCCAGATCCTTCTGAGGTTCGCAGGAGCCTCTGCCTCCCTGTGAGGCTGCACCTAGGAAGCCGTGTTCATGGGCTCCAAAGTGGCAGTGCCTTCGCTCAGCCTATCCCAGGTGCCATTATTTTCCATCAGCTCCTTCCTGCAGGAACAAGGCAGCTTCGACAGGCAGCAGAGTGCCCTTTGACCTCACCAACCACAGCTTCCTCCTCCATTTGGACTGTGGGAGGCTCTTTGAAGCTTCCTTGAAAACCAACACCTGCCCTGTTACCCTGGGACCTTGTAGCATGGTCATTCTTTGTTCTCACCTAAACTCCCCAAAGAGGTGGTTTCTGCAGGGGAGTGAGTTCCCTACATGTCTAGTTCTTACACAGGGTCTGGCATGCGGCAGACCCCTGAGAGATGTGTGTGCTGAGTTACCAGATAAGCCCATGAGATCATAGGATAGCAAACACGCTATCACACACATGTGATTAGCAGTTACATATGTGATAAACTCTCTCACACAGGATGAGCTATTTGTTTTTTTAACAAGACAGAGTTTCTGGGTAGCCCTGGCTGTTCTAGAACTCGCTCTGTAGACCAGGCTGTCCTCGAACTCACAGAGATCCGCCTGCCTCTGCCTCCTGAGTGCTGGGATCAAAGGGCACCGCCCAGCAGGATGAGCTATTGAACACGTGGTAAGTTATTACAAGAACGATAAGATATTGGGATTGTGATAAGCCCACGCATACATTAGTCATATTAGGCTCCTGGAGATAAGTCCAGGCTAGACAGAAGTGCTCAGAAGACAGCAGCCTGAGGAGAGGCTGGGACCTTTCTCCTCCTCCATCCTTAAAGGGTGGAACAGGGAATTTGAGGAGGCAGGGCATCTCCGCCACTCAGAGATGCTCCTCATGGTGCCTAGGTGTTGGAGGGCAGCTGGGAGAGCCAGGACTCTCTTCCTGGGAGTCATCCTGATTGTCACTGTCAGACTGGGACAGAGTCCACCATGGTGAGGACTCTGAGGTGATCAAGCAAAAGGTACGTACCTGGTCGGTTTGGGGTAGAAGCTGGCGTCTCCTGTACCTTCAGGGCAAGGCCGAAGGAGCCCCGGTAGGAGGAACTGTCCCTGATGACGAAAGCACCTGGCTTCTCCTTCCTCAACAGATCAATTGCTGGAACAGTGTTTGGTTAGAGGCTGATTCACTCTGTATGTACACTCTCTCTGCCCATCCCCACAGAGTCCTCCCAGAGAAGTCACACAACCTTCTGTCCCCAGGAAATCCTTGTTCCTGTCTACTTTCTGCAGGTTTTGCTTACTTCCTAATTCCTAATAAGGCCAGCAGGTCACCCACCCTTCCACGGGCTACTATTTGCCACCTTCCTAACCACCGTGACCCAAGGTCCCATCTTCCTGCTGCATAGTACTTGCCAGACATAGTTACAGGGACACTAGTCCCCTAAAATACAGTGCTGACCTTACCTTGCTCTCGAGTAATGCTTGGCTTAAACCAGTATTTGGATGTGTCCATCACAAACTTCATGGTGGGCTGCATGCCCTTGGCAGCACCTGGAGACAGGCAGAGAAGGGCACCCTGTCAACTGGGTAGAGGGTGGCCGAGAGACAACTGGGGAGAATGCTGGAGACCTGTCCTGCTCCTCTTTCCAGGGATCCGATTCCATTCGTCCTTTCTGAGCCATCACCAGGGTCTTTCTACATAGCCTAAAGAGGAAAACCCCACCAGAGCTGTGGCTCAGTGGATAGAGTGCTTGCCTAGCACACATGAGGCCTTGGATTCGATCCCTAACACCCCATAAAGCCAGGTGGTGGTTCATGGCTGTCATTCCAGAAGTTGAGAAGCTGAGACAGGAGGATTGCATTGTGGTCAAAGCCAGCTATCACAAAAGCTGGAAATAGAGTTGGCAGAATAGCTCAGCGGGTCATACTTCTTGGCATGCGGGCCTGACAACCTGAGTTTGATCCTCTGGACTCACATAAAGGTGAAAGGAGTTGACCCACTTAAAAAAGTACTTTGACCTTCACATGTGCTTTGTGGCACATGGGGGCCCCCCAGTAGTAGATGAGTTTACTGTTTGAAAGGCCTGGCTGAGGCGCCATTTTCTCCTGTTAGCTGAGGGAGGAGAGTCTGGGACTAAGTCCTTGGGTCCCTGCTCACGGGAGGTGTGTACCCCAAGGGTGCTCCAGCTGAACTTGTGTTTACTGCTTTGAGTTCTTTGGATGTCTATAGTCACAGGCTCTGGGAAGAAGGGTGTTTGCTATTTTGTGGTTTTTAGCCATCTGTGTTGGAATGCCTTGTCTCCATTCCCCACTTGCCCCTGTATGGTCTTGTCATCCATGAACGTCAGAGCGAAGACTGATATACTCTCTGGTTCTCCTGGGGTTAGCCAGTTAGTCACCACGCATCTTGTTCAGATTGCCTGAGGGTTGCCTGGTTCTGTTTCCTCTCTTACCCCAGCTGCCCAGCCCTGGTTCCAGTCTCATAACCCTCCTGCCAGGCAGCTTCCATGCTGAACCCTTGTGTTTGCACTGCTGACCCCACATCCTCTTCCCTGCTTCAGTTTCTTATTGTCTAAAGAGTAAAATGGCCCTTGTTGTTAAAAGAGTACAACCCACTTTTTAGTTTGGCCTCTGCCACTCTACCACAATCTGCCACTATTCCCAGTGACCTGCACCTAACATCCCACAAGTTTCCTTGCTGTGCGGGCACATTGCCCTAGCTATGAGGTCACAGTTATCCCTGCAAGGAATGCCTTTTATCCCTTCCTCTGGGTGCTGGCTAGCTTCAATGTCATCTCCTCCAGTCTCCAAGCTGCCTAATCCACTCCTTCATCTGTCACCTATGAAGCGTCTATACCTCTGCAAGGATCCTACTCTATGGGAGGTCTTGGGTTGAGTCACTCTTTCTAAACTGTGCCCATTTGTGTATCCTCACACCCTGGCACAACGCTTGGTGCACCAACATTGCCGTAGTCAGTCGATAAAAATGTTAACTGCCTGTTGCCCAGTCCCCTTGGTCTTTGACTAGTCCTCTTAACTAAATCCTCCGATGCTAAAGGTGATGGATTACAACGTACCGTCTGGGGATGCAGCGACAGGACCAGGACCATCTGGCAGAGTCTGGCTGTGGCTCTCGGTAGCCCGACAGGGGTGGCTGGGAGATGCAGCCCAAGGCTGGACAGAGCCCTGGTGTCCTGGTGTCTGCCGGGCTGGGGGAGGCTGTGGTTCTGGGCACCCATTGATTAGCACAATGGGTACGTCCACCATGGAGTTGGTGACAGAAGGGGGGCAACTGCCGGCCTGCTCCTTGGCTACTGGAGGACAGTAGGCTGCTTGGGGCTGGCCCATGTTCGGTATTGGGTTGCTGGGAGCCTGGGCATCATCAGGTCTCACACACGGGGACCCTCGCTCCAGGCTGTGGAGGCTGGAAGAGGAGCTGGCTGGACTCGCCAAGGATCGCGAAGACGACTGATAACTGGAGAAGCTTGAGTGTGGGAGGGACTGGCTGCTGCAGAAGAAAGCAGATGGAGTATTAGGGTGTCGGGTGGTGACTGGGGACCAGAGCTATGTTCTGGAATCTAGCCAATCTGGGGGTTCCTGTCTGGGTTCAAATAGAGCATATACACTCACCCCAAACCCAGAGCAAAAAGTACCCCATCTGAATTTCAAGGGTGCAACAGTGTATAGAACCTTCCTAGAACCGGGGGACCTTTTGCCATTTAAGCTGACCGGTGGGTTTAACCTCCAGCAGTTACGTTGGCCTGGGTTTCCCCTGCTTTCCCAGTCAGGCTGATCTGACAGAACCATCACAGACAGGAGGACCTCCATGCCCCAGCACTCTCAAAAGGCCTGCAGAGAGGCTGCTTGCTGCACCTGGCCGGACATGCCTGTGGCTGGCGCGGGGCAAGGTTCTAGCTGGAGGAGACTACACCGCTAGGCCAGCAAGCATGGTGGTGGATCCCTGGTTCCCATGGCTGGGACCGCCATGGCCAATGCCTTTGGAGTTGGTGTGTGGGACTGAGGTCTTGTGGTTTGGTTATCCTGGAGCAGGATGGGCTGTTGTGTGATTTGACTGTGAGGCCTAAGATCAGTGACCTGGGATCCCTGCCCAGGGGGTTGGAGCCTCCTACCTGGTTTTGTCAGTGGCACGGATGTTTCATCTCAGGCCCCCAAGTCTGTTTATACTCCTGAGATTTATTTATTATTTTTTTCAATAATTACTTATTTTATGTGTGCGAGGGTCTCGCCTGTGTGTGTGCCTGTGTGCTGTGTGTGGACAGTGATTGTGGAGGGTCAGAGGAGGGCACTGGATCTCCCAGGACCGGAGTAACAGACGATTGTGAACTGCAGTGTGGGGGCTGGGAACTGAATCCGGGTCCTAAGCCAGAGCAGGCAGTGCTCTTAACCATTGAGCTCCCTCTCCAGGTCCCACCCCCGAATTTTAATGACCCTTCCTCCAGATGGGTCATGTGGGGGCTGGGAAGAAGACAGGTGAGTCTCATTAACGTGGTACTCTATTCTCAAAAGGTCAGTGGAAGTCATGAGTTCAGGACACTGAATTATGATCTGAATGCTTTGAGGGGAATTTGAGATAGAAATGGCTGTGATGGTAGAAAAGACATGTATTTTTTTTTCTTTCTTTTCCTAGACAGGGTTTCTCTGTGTAGCCCTGGATGTCCCGGAACTAGCTCTGTAGATCAGGCTGGCTTTGAACTCACAGAGATCCATCTACCCCTGCCTTCTAAGTGTTGGGATTAAAGGAGTGCTCCACCACAGCCCAGACAATGTGTATTCTTCTATTCTTGACGGCCGTACATTTTGCCCACAGAACAGAGTGCCCTTCTGTTATGTGTGTGTCTGTGCTCATGTGTGTCACCATGCATGCAACGTTATGAACTTACCTTCCAAATACATAGCTGACATCTGACGTGGGGCTGGCTGACAGCACAGAGACCCTGCTGCCCCGCTGTGGGGCCCGTGGCCCTTTCTCCCAACCTGGAGGAGTGGCCAGTGGGGAGCCTGAGGCCCTGCTCTCCTGGCCAGAGCTGGAACTGCTAAGGGAAGATGGGGTGTGGGGAGAGGGACCCCTGCCCTGGTTCCCAGAGAAGATGAGGCTCTCGCTGCTGCTTCGAGTCTCTCGGGGAATGTCTCTGGAGAAAAGGAGGCTGCCGTTGCGTGGGGAGCCAAAGGGTGGAGTGACACACGGGCTGGAGCAGCGTTGGGGACCGTCGAAGCATCTTGATCTGGTGGAGGTCACTTCGATGTACTTTATATCTTTGTTGGAGGTGAGGGGAGAAAGAAAGCATTGGTGAGAGCCAGGAGTCAGAGAATTGATGGGTGGAGCACTATCTGGCAAAGGTGGTGGAAACTGGGGTGCACAAGCTGTCCCCCCCTCTAGAGGGTCACGAATCCTATCCATGGTTTCCCAGGCTGGAAATTAGGGTAGGGCCCTGGAGAGCACTCAGTTTACTAAAAACAGCTCATCCCTCCCCTGTTCAAAACTGTGGAGTCCAGCCTGCCCTGGGTACTCATGGCTCCTTCCCATGAGCCCGTGGTGCCTGAACCCGGGATCCTGGGAGGAAGAGGGCATTCTATTAGATGCACAGGGCTGGTGGGCTGACTCGGGCTTGCTGGTTCAGGGGATGCAGAGACAGCCTGGCTTTGCAGCCACACAAACTTGGGCGGGAATCTTGACGTTACCTCTTGCTAGCCAGGAGGCACCGAGTAACTTTCCAGGCCTCACTTTCCTTTTCTGCAAAGCGGAGATCTAGATCCAGCCCTCTAGGGTGGTGCCAGGAGAAAACACAGATGAATGGAGCCTGGTTCGTGGCAGAACTCCTCACAGAAAGAGCATTCCCTACCAGCTGCTCTTGGGAACACCTCAGTGGGAGCCCCTCACTAGCTGAAATGGGGATCTTTGGCTTAAGAGAATGGAGCGACAGAGGGGACTCGGGAAACTGCACTGTAGGCTCTCAAAGGGCTGTGAGAGTGACATGGATTTTTCCAAGAGGCTGGCAAGTTCCTTTCCTTCATTTAAAAATAATTGTGGGGTGGCGGTGATGATCCACCCTTTTAATCCCAGCAGTTGGGAGGCAGAGGCAGACAGATCCCTCTGAGTTCAAGGCCAGCCTGCTCTACAGAGTTCCAGGATATCCAAGGCTGTTACACAGAGAAACCCTGTCTTGAAAACCAAACCGAACCAAAACCTTTTGAGATACAATCTAGCCCCCAAACTCCTTGCGTAGCCCAGGATAGCCTTGAACTGATTCTGATAATCTTGTCTTTACTTTCTCAGTGAACACAGGTAGAAGCCACTGCATCTAGTTTTTATGTGTCACCTGGAGTACTGGGGATAGATCCCAGGGCTTCATGAATGCTAGGCAAGGCCTTTTACTGAGTTGCACCCCGAGCCCCAGCATCTATTTTTGTATTTATTTATTAATTGATTGATTTTTTTTGAGACAGGGTTTCTCTGTGTAACAGTCCTGGCTGTCCTAGAACTCACTATGTAGACCAGGCTGGCCTTGAACTCACAGAAATCCGCCTGCCTCTGCCTCCCAAGTGCTGGGATTAAAGGTGTGCACAACCACCAACTGGCTAGCTTCTATTTTTATAAAGACTTTATACCGTTTATGCCCATAACCACCGCTAACCCTCAGCATGGCCCTTGGGTAGGCCAGACATTGGTTTTACAGAGGAGGTAACTGGGGTTGGAGATTACGTGGAAGTAGGAGTTGGGGTTTCTTGCATCACTTTTGCCAAAGACAGGCAATTGCTAGCATGCAACATAGCATAACTTGTCCTGTTACGGCAGCTCTATTAAAATGCTATTGATCCCTGTGTAACCAATAAGAACTCAAGGTTCAGCTAGGCTGAGTGAGTTGTCCAATGTCACAGAACTAAAGGAGTGGAGGGCCCCAATTTCTGCCCCTGAGCTGTGTTTGTGGCCTCTTCTAGGACAAGAGGAACTCTTTGGGATCCCATTCTAAGGCCTTCCTGGTGTTTGTCTGCTCTGGTGTGGGTCTCCTGACCTGGTGAGGCTTCTAACTCCCAACTTCATGGGTCATAAAAGTATCTAAGACCTTGCCTGGGAGCTGAGCAGAGTGGGAGGGGCCTGTGCTGTGACTCACCCCCTACTCCTTGTCCTGAGGTGGATATGGTTGGGGAGGTGGAGGCTCCCACCCCATCCCTGGGGTGCAGCCGCTGTTTACAGGCCTATGGGGCAAGTCCCGGCAGTGTAGGGTGGATGTAGGCGCCAGCCGCAGGCCTGGCCGGTGAAGGGAGGGCATGTGGGTGGGGGGAGGAGAGACAGTTATTAAACAGCCTGCCCTTGGGACTGGCAAACAGCCTTGCCTGGCAGAAACTGCTGGAAAATGAAATGTGGGGACCTGATCCAAGGATGGGGTGGGAGGTCGTAGAGAGGATAAGGGAGATGGTGTTTGGGTCTAGGAGCCAGGATCCCTCTGGGGTGGTGACTCTGAAGGAGGAGTATAAAGAGAGGTGAACAGGAGGCAAGGAAGGGGGTACTGACAGAGTTTCAGAGAAGTGCGGGGGGGGGGTGCATTTTAGAAGAGAAGCCTGTCGGCTTCCTCTAAGCAAACTCCAGTTTAAGGAGACAGACAAAAACAAGGGCTTTAAGGATTCGAAACAGCCTGATCTGCCACTTGGTAGGACCATGGCTTCCTTCCTCATCCTCAGCTAACACATCTATAGAAAAAGACCCCTGTGATTTCCTTCAGGGCAGCTGCAGGGACTATACATCCTAGGAGCTAATCTCCACGAACAATCTATTCAGCTGTGTCTAGGGAGTCACGAGAGGGTGGCTTCAGCTTTACCAAGTGAGGAGGCGAGCCTCTGCTGCTTCCTGATGACAGGGTGCCTCGGAGGATGGATGGGATGGCACCAGGGTGTGTGGGCGAGTTGGGGGGGGGGATAGAATCCACGCTGAGGATGTGAAGATATAAGGGATCTCACTCAGAATTCTCGGCAGTGTCCTGGACCGTGAAATCCTTCTCGCCAGCAACAGGGGCCCACTGGAGGGATTGGGGAGGCTGAGATGGGCATAGCAGGCCTGCGGTGTGGCATCTGCCACTCTTGGTAAAGGAAGACCAGCCCCTTGAGGGGGTGCTGACCCTGATGTTTTAGGGGGAAGGAGTTCTGAGGTATGTGTGAGAAGCATTTGAGTAGGGGTTGGAGATGAGGGTGCCTGTGGTCCAGATCTTTAGAGACTGGGGTAGGAGGCTGCCTGGTTGCTGGTTAGCCTGGACTAAAGAGCAAGACTTTGTTTTTTTATTTAAAGAAAAGGAGGAGGAGGAGGTAGTGGCATGGCAGAGGGCAATAAGGACCTTCTGGCCACCACCAATCTTTCTGTACCCTTTGTTCCCCAAAGTTGGATGGACCCATGCTTTGGGTGGCGGGCTGTCCTCGGACAATCTGAGGATGGAAACCACTGCCTTGACAGCCATCTGCTCTTCACCAAACCTTCAGCGGTGTCTACCCTGCACCCCACCCTATACATGCGGACTCCTAATACTGATCTTGCCCCAACTGGTCTTGGCCAGGTGGAATCCCTGCCTTGGGGCATGAACATTAAAACCCTGGGCTGGCTCCTGCCAACGGTAATTAGGTCTAAAGCACTTCCCCGCAGTGCTGTGCCCATGACTGGCCTTCAGCAGCAGAAGGCTGCTGCTGTAATAGGCTTGGGAGGAAGAGGGGAAGCAGTGGGGGCCAGGATCCCCTGATGGGTGCCAGAGGGCTTGGGTGCTGTGCCGACTTCTATCTCAGAATCTAAACTGCCCTGGGGCTGGCTGTACAGGCAATTCCCCACTCTACCATGGCTCACCAAGACTTGTGACAAACAGGCAACAAATCCTTTCTCTTAATCGCTGTACTCTTGGAGGTAGGAACTCTTTATTTTGTCCATTTTATAGATGAGGAATCAAAGACATAGAGGTGAGGTCAATAGCTTGCATCAGGTCAGCCTGAACCCAGGGGTCAGGCTAAACAGGTTCCTTATTCAAGCCCATGTTAACTTAGTTTTTCATCTGTACAGTGGAGTCAAATTCTCCTCTCAGTGGGGTAGGATAGGAAAATTCCATACAAGTCAATCACGGCAGTACATATCTGTAATCCTAGCGCTTGGGAAGAGGAGGCAGGAGGATATGAGAAATTTAAGGTTATCCTGGGCTACCTGGCATGATTGAGGCCAGCCTGGGCTACATGAGAAGGCACTCAGCAGAGAGACAGGGTCTAGCATGCAGCAAATGCTCAGGAAGTGGATGCTAGCCTGGCTTCTGTGTGCACCCCCTATTCTTGCTATCTGACCCCCGGGGACCTGACCTTTCCATCTGCTTATGGATGCCTCTGCTGTTCCCTCACTCCCAGAATACCCTTGAGATGTTTTAAGTATGGGGAACCGAATCAGCACCCAGGGCTTCCCAGATTCCCCTGGCTGTGTGTGCTGGTGTCAGCCTGTACCAGCTTGTTACAAGCTGGAGACTGCAGGCTTCTGATGTTGTCTAGCTGGTTGCTGAACTTGGCCATTATTGGCAGCTGCACTCTGCAAACTGATAGTGAAATAGCTTACATTCAAAACGAAAGCTGGCCAGTTGCGGTGTTCAGGAGGGGGAGGTGGAGTGGTAAGACCTAGGCTGGGTTACACAGACTCTTGTCTCCAGAAGATTTAAAAGAATAAAAAAACGAAAATATATGTGTGTAATACAGAAGGTCAGACACACCCAAAACCCACACATCTGCACTCTCTTACTATAATGCAGGCTCTGAGATTTTATGGTTATTGTATTGGTACAGTGAGATTTTATTTCTTTTGTGCTGAGGGCAGTTTAGGTTATCACTGAATTACATTCCCAGCTTTAAAAACCCCTCCTACTTTAAAAACTCCCTCCCCGACAACTTGGAGACAGGGCCTTGCTATGTAGTGCAGGCTAGCCTAAAACTCACGACTCCCCCTCCCCCCCGTGCTGAGTGAGCATCCAGGTGTGTGCCACTATGGCCTCTGATGTGTAGTGCTGTTCTACAGAGCAGGACTACTTCACTTTCAGTCGTACGCTCGGTGACGTCCTGTCAGTAGCTCAGAATTGGGAGAATTTACACCGTGGAAATGGGCAGAAGCTTCCGACTGGGACTTGTGTTTCCCACAGGGAATCAGCATCCTACTTCTTCTGTCCTGCCTCCCTCTCGTCCCATCCATCTTGGGCCTCTCTCAAGAGATGTTCCCCTAAGCAGGGATCGGGGACCATCTAGAAATCCTAGAATAATTTTATGGGACCAAACCAAATAAAGAGAAACATCAAGAGCTCAAGTAAGGTACAGGGACTCTGCACTTAGGAAGCTCTTACTATGTGCACCTCATTGTGGAAGCTGCTTACCTGGACTAGCACATCTGAGTTCTCATAAAAACCACCTGAAACTAGAGTCTACCAGTTTCCAAACTCAGGGACCAGGCAGAGTTGGTTGGTGAGGGAAATCTGTACTTATACAGCAGAGAAATCAGAAAGGTCAGAAGTTTGTGTAGGGCTCATTGTACTTCCCACAGGACAAGAACCCCTGCACCTCAAATTTCGTAGAAGAGCCCCTATTCGCTTGAGTTCTGTCTCCCAGTTCCCTTCTTGCTTGTGCCCCCAAATCCTTACCTAACGCTTCAGGTTCCTCCTTCTTGCTCCTTGAAGTGATGCTGCTGGCTTGCTCAGCCTGGGGACCAGCAGTCCCAGAGGGAAGCAACTGGAAGGTGGGGTCTAGTTCCAGGATCATCTGGTTGAGGGTCTCCAGTGAGAAGTCAATGCAGGAGTCGAGGTCCTGTGAGGTCCCTGAGGCCTGCTCCTTAGGGTGCTGCAGGGGGCAGTGAGCTTTGGCTTCTGCTTGCCGAGCAGGCTGGAACCTGCTGGAGGTGCCTTTGCAGAGGGTGGGGGCCATCAGGGGCTGGGTTCCCCAGCTCTCTGTGGTGTAGTAAGGACACAGTGCTGGGAGGCTGGGGTTGGAGCTTGGGTGCAGGGCCATCCTGGATTCTTCGTGGGGAGTCAAGCTGACCACATGACCTCCAGCCAGCAGGGAGCTGGACATGATGCGTCCGTGAGTCCAGTGGTTTACCTCTGGCTTCTGATCAGCCTCACTTCTACCCCAGAGTTATAGCCTGCTCCCAAGAGCTCCAAGGACCTGAAAGAGGAGGGTGGGATCTGAGTGCCGTCTGTAGGTGAAGCCTTTGCCTGGGTCCTTAGTGAAGAACAAAGCATCTCATTCAGTTAAAGGCCCAGTTGGTTTCCTGGCTCTGACACTCACTGTGTAAGTTTGGACAAAGGAAGTAATTTTTTCCCCATCTTAGGTCCTTCATTTGACAAATGAGCTAGCCTTAATCATATGCTTAGGACAATGTCTGGTAGGTCTAAGCCTATGCAAGTGACGGTTAAGTGACTGAAAGGGATGATTGCCAATCACTTACCATGTCATGCGTGTATTTCTAAACGGATGTGAGCTGATGTGTATGAGGAACCACTACGTTCAGAGGCTCCGAGAGTTGCACAAAAAACCCCTTCAAGTTGCTGTAACAACCTGATGAGGTAGGCACCACTACTGTCCCATTTTGCAATGAAAAGAGCAGAGATACAGGGGGAAGGGACACGAAGGAGATTCCATGGCCCCACTGAAAAGGTCAGGGAGGACTTCTGTGGAGAAGGAAGGAGACATACAAAGCAGAAAAGAGGGAGCTAGCTGAGCATGGCAGGTAAGAATGAGGAGGCAAGGTAGTGTTCAAAGCAGCGTGTGGCGTGTGCAAAGGCCCAGCGGCCAGATGGGAAGTCAAAGGTATCCAGGAAACAGAGGTGCTGGGGCTGGATGGGCAGGTGGGGCAGGTGGGCTAGCTAGACTCTTCTGAAACTCAAGAGGTAAGAGAGAGACACTGGGGAGTGATAGGGTCAGATGACAGTCACTCCCCCCAGGGCTCATGCAGAAAAAGAAATGCCCTAACTTGCTATCTCCTTCCTGTGAAAAGTTCTTCCTGTTGTCTAACCTTGATGCTACATACTTGTTTCTCACAGATTGGTGTGTAGGGGAGGAGGTAAAAGGTCCTAGGACAGACCAGTGAGAAAACTGGGTGGGACAGGAACGTGCTGACCTTAGTCCTTCTGGCAGCCTGAGCCTTGCTGCCTCCCTCCCTGTGTCAGAGCGTGAAGCCACAATGTGATGCATGGGAAACCAATGGACAGTTCTGGAGATGACTTAGAAATTGGGGCTTACGGAGTGTGACACCCTCGTAAGGGGTTCCCAGCTACAGAGCACCCCCATCAGGTGCCAGGTACTGGCCAACATGCCGTGTACAACTGCACCAGGCATTCTGCCAGAGCCTCTGCCCTCCGTCCATTCTGCGCCTGAAGATACCCAGACTCACAAAAGTCCATAAAGTTTTAGGGATTGGGTGTGGTGTACACACCTGTGATCCAAGCAAGAGAGAGGTAGAGGCAGGAGGATAAGGAGCTACACAGAGAGTTCAGGGCCAGCTGGAGACCCATGAGACCCTGTCTCAATCCCCCACCAACCACCCACCCACCCATCCAACCAACCAACCGAATAAACAACAAAATCCTGAAAGGAACCAACAGAGGGTTCAGATCTGGGATTTAAATCTAGGCTTTGGACTTTGGTAATCTTAACTCCTTCAGCCACATGGAGTTCAAAGGCAGAGGGGACACAGAGAGGGGGCCCTGATATGCCGAATGACAAAAACCCTGGCCTCTCTGCACCCCGCCTGGCCCTGCTCCTCACCCCAGAATCCTATGGCTTTGTTATCTGACTTTTTGGCTGGGTCCAGGGGTGGGGATGCCATGTGGGGAAGCATATCTATAAATGGCAGTGGAAGGGAGCTGGCCTGAGCTCCTTCCTTGGGGGCAGCTGAGGACACAGAGCCCAAGCAAGACACAGCTTTTCCCACATAGTCTCCAAGAGTCCAGGGAGCAGGCGCAGCTTGCAGGGTTCACTGCCAGGCCTACAGAGGAAGCTGGGGATACTGAGCAGAGTGCACTGGAACCTGAGTGTCCCCCAAGACCAGGACTCGAGATTACCCACATGCTCATCCGGAGGCTCTTTGTGCCTCTCCAGACAGATCTCAGTGGTTTTCCCATCTGATGATGACCTGATAATAAGACACTTGACACTCCTATTTCCCAACAGTTGTGAGGAGGGAGTACTGGCAAGGCTGAGGGACTTGCCCAGGCTACAAGTGTGTGTCCGGGAGTTCACGGTGGGTATTCTTGCCTCTGACAGTCCTCCATGATCACCCTGCACTCTTCCCACAGGTGTAAGATCTCCCCTACCTCGGCCCCTTTTGGGATTCTGGAACCAACTGGTACTGAGAATCCAAGGAGACACGGAGGGCAGGAAGCCCTTCTGCAGGTTCTCATTTATCCTTCCCAAGTCACCCCTGGTCCCAGACACAGGCTCCTCTGCTCCTCTGGGACGTTGCTACACAGCCCGGGTCCTTCCAGTGCACCTCTCTAGCTGGTTCCTTTCAGCTCTAAGTCTTAGGGAGGAGTGCCTGGGCACACACACACACACACACACACACACACACACACACACACACACACACACACAGGCCTGTATCTTAGGAAGGATTCCAGTTAGCTCTGCCCTATTTACAGCTCCCTCCTACCTTCTCCTCTTCAGATTCTAACTCTGTTTCTTTCTCTTCTCCGCCCCAAAATTCCGGGGCAAGGACCTCCAGGGGCACAACCCCAGGACCCTATTATCTGAGCCTACCTCCTCATTGTCCTTTGCCTCCCCAAGATCCAGGAAGCCTCACCTAGGGCAGCAGGCAGGGCCTGCGGGACAGCGGGCAGTCTCCTAGTCCCGCCAGTCTCAGAGCTCTGCCTGGGAGGCAGGACGCCTGGGTCTGTCCAGGCGCTAATCAGGTGTCCAAGACCCCAGGTCAAGACCGAGACCCCTGCACCCCGGCTGCGGCCTTAGATCTCTTTAGGCTCTGGACTGAGCTCCCCCACCCACACCCCAATAAGTAAAGGCACCTACCTGTTCACGACCCCCCGCTGCACTCACTTACGGCTCCCAGGATCAAACTGTGCTGAACTCAGGTAAGACAGGACAGCAGGCGCCAGCAAACCTCAGGACCCGCCTTTAAGAACAGCCCGCCCTCCGTCCGTCTCCCTCCCCTGAGGCCCTACACGTGGCCTTGACAGCGGCCAGCCCCGCCCCAAAGGTGTTCTAACAATCCAGGTGGGGCAGCCACAGGCTGGGAGGGGTCTGTGTGTGTTGCGGAGGTGGGCGGGGGTGGGGAGTGGGAGTTGAATGGAGGGCTGGCCTGGCAGGCGCCGGTTAGGGTGTGTGTAGGGGGCCCCAAGTTCCCAGCTTGGCCCTTTCCGTGTACCACGTGGTCAGGAGGATGCCCAGACCAAGGTGTGCTGCGGGCTTCCTCTTTCACCTTGTGGTGGCAGAAGGAAACAATGGGTTGACGGAGACAGTGAGAAGGGGAGCTTCTACTGGAGACCCTTCCCCAGACCTATCCCGTGGATCTGGACGCCCTTGTTGGGCCCACGTGTTGTCTTTTCTAACATTCTGTCCTGTTACAGGGCCACCTCTAGCCTAGGAATGAGGCTTCTGTCGCCAGCGAGGAAGCTGGAAGGCCCTGGAGGGCTCTATCAAGAGGACTCGCTGCCCTGCTCAGTGATTCACTCTCCCAAGAAGCTCTGCTAGGTAGAGGGCGGAAGTCACCCCTTCCTTCTCCAGGACAAAAACTCCCTTCCTGCCAGGGGTCCTCAGGACGTTGTGAGCTAATGTCCAGCCAGGATGAGTGGTAGGGCTCCATCCGGGCAGGTTTTCAGCCTGAAGTCACCAGCAGGCTGATCTGGAGAGTAGGCTGCCCAGCGTCTCTATTAGGTTCTGCAGCCTGCTTTCTGGATTGCTTTCTGATGCCCTGTGGTTTTGCAGAACCATGTTGAGCCAGTGTGCCCGAAACAAAAAGGTCCAAAGTGGTCCAAGGCTTCTCTTCTTGAGAGCAACATAAAAAGGGATCCTCAAGGATCCCTGTGGTCCCGCAGATGCCAGCCTTGGTGAATACAGGTATAACTTTGTATAAAGAGTCTGGCTAGCTGCAAGCCAAGGCAGCCTTGGTCTGTAGGCTTTGGCTTAGTTGGCAGGTGGGAGGGCCAACTGCGAGCCTTTTGGGTGGAAGGGTTGGGCTACATGGAGGAGAAATGGCCTGGGACTGTAGCTCAGTTGAGACATTGCTTGCCCAGCATGTAGGAAGCCCTCGGTTTGATTTTTTTTTTTCCTCTCTGCAATTTCTCTCTGGTTCACATGCAGCCGCTTCCTTCAGCTTAGCTGGCTCAGAACCGTGATTTCAGTTTCAGCAGCCCCACAGACCTTGTCCAGTCCCTCTGCCCACCCCCGGCGTTGGACACAAGTAGCATTCTGAAGGGGATGACATGTCTTTGTATATGTGCCGGTAGGACTGTCTTCCTCATGCTGCTGCCCTGGTGGTCTTCCATCAGCACACCTGGGCTGAATCTCTTGTTATGCTGGGGTGAATCTCTAGTTATGCTGGGGTGAATCTCTAGTTATGCTGGGGTGAATCTCTTGTTATGCTGGGGTGAGTCTCTTGTTATGCTGGGGTGAGTCTCTTGTTATGCTGGGGTGAATCTCTTGTTATGCTGGGGTGAATCTCTTGTCATGCTGCTCAATTCTCTTTGGATTTGGTGATATTTTGGTGAAGGATTTGGCACCTGTACTCACGAGGGCTATTGTTCTGCCGCTGTTTTCTGCTTGTGATATCTTTGGTTTTGACATTAGGGTAATGCCTGATTAGTAAATGGAGTCAAGAAGGACCCCTCTTGTGCTGTCCTCTGAAAGTGATGTGGGGAACTGGCGTGGTTTCCACTCTTCCTCCTCGTTCTTTCTTTAACTGAGTCTCACTACACAGACCAGGTTGACTTGAAACCCACAACCTCCTGCCTCAGCCTCCAGAGAGCTGGGATTATAGGTGCCAATCAACATAGCCTACCTAATAGCATCTCTTTCTTAAGCCTCAACTACACTATTTCTCTGGCTTCGGCTCTGCATTAATCTTTCTAAGAGAAGGGATCCCCTCAGCAGAATGTTTAAAGATACATTTAGAAAACAAAACAAAAACTTTCCTTTTTTTTTTCATGTTTCCTTCACTTTCCTCAGGAAAGAAGAGGGAAAACTGATTAAGTAAAAAAGCAAAAAGTGCTATTCCTGATAATTTTTTCTTCCTTGTAGGAGCTCCACTTCATGTGCATTTATATATTTCTCTCTGCCTGGGTGTGTCCCAGTGAGTGACTGTCAACTTGACACAGCCTCAAATCACGTGAAGAAAACAAGTCTCAACTGAGTAATAATTGACTTTATCAGGTTGGTTCATGAACAAGTCTATGAGATATTGTCTTAATTGATGTAAGAAGGCCCAGTCCACTATGGGTGGTGCCCCTTCTTGGGCAGGTGGTCCTGAGCTACTGGAGAAGAAAATGAGCTAAGCGTCTCCTGTGAGGAAGCCAGCGAGCGCATTCCTTCGTGTTTTCTGCTTAGGTTCCTGCCCTGCCTTCCCTTTGACAGATGTGTAAGAAGAAACAAACCCTTTCCTCCCCTGAGTGGCTTTCGGTCAGAGTGCTTTTATCACAGTGACAGAAAGCAAACGTGTGTGTGTGTGTGTGTGTGTGTGGTGTGTGTGTGTGTGCACATGCGCACGCGTGTGTGTGTGAGAGAATTGTGCATGTATGTGTGTGTGAGAGACAGTGTACGTGCTTGTCTGTGTGCATGTGTGTGTGTGGTGTGTGTGCATGTGTATGTATGTGTGTGCATGCATGTGTGTGTGAGATAGTTGTGCGTGTATGTGTGTGTGGTGTGTGCATGTGTGTGCATGTGTGAGTATGTGTGTGTGGTGTGTGCATGTGTGTGCGTGTGTGCATGTGTGAGTGTGTGTGGTGTGTGTGTGTGAGTGTGTGTGCATGTGTGAGTATGTGTGTGTGGTGCGTGCGTGTGTGTGAGTGTGTGTGCATGTGTGAGTATGTGTGTGTGGTGTGTGCGTGTGTGTGAGTGTGTGTGCATGTGTGAGTATGTGTGTGTGGTGTGTGCATGAGTGTGTGTGTGGGCAAGAGATCAACTTCAGGTGTCTATCCTGAGGAGCCATCTACCCTTGTTTGTTTTTACTTTTGAGACAGGGTTTCTGAATGAGACCAATTAGTGCAGGCTAGCTGGCCAGCAAGCCTCAAGAATCCCTGTCATTTGCCGGGCGGTGGTGGCGCACGCCTTTAATCCCAGCACTCGGGAGGCAGAAGCAGGCGGATCTCTGTGAGTTCGAGGCCAGCCTGGTCTACAAGACCTAGTGCCGGGACAGGCTCCAAAGCTACAGAGAAACCCTGTCTCGAAAAACTAAAAAAAAAAAAAAAAATCCCTGTCATTGCCCCCTCAGCACTGGGATTACAAAGTCATGCTTTTGCACCCTGTTTTTTATGTGGGTGTCAGAAGCTGAACTCAGGTGCTCAAGTTTTCATGGCAGGCCGGGCAGTGGTGGCGCACGCCTTTAATCCCAGCACTCGGGAGGCAGAGGCAGGCGGATCTCTGTGAGTTCGAGACCAGTCTGGTCTACACGAGCTAATTCCAGGACAGGCTCCAAAACCACAGAGAAACCCTGTCTCGAAAAACCAAAAAAAAAAAAAAAAAAAAAAAAAAAAGTTTTCATGGCGGCATTTCACTGACCGAGTAACCGCCCTGGTCTCAGAGAACTCCATCGTTCATTCAAACACATTTATTGAGCTCTATATAGAAATGAAGGAACAAGATTGCCAACTCCAAGGAGCTCACTGTCTACGAGGAGGAAAGGTTTTAGTCTCAGCCTGGTACTGGTCTCCCAAAGACCGGAACTCCACTATCCTACCTGGAAGCCATCAGTCAGGTACAGCTTTTGGGTTAATCCACACTGAAAGAGCTTTGGGATAAAATAAAATGCAATTTAGATGTTACTAGCTTAGCATGAAGGATGTAAGCTGTATTCATGTATTCATAATTAAAAATTTATCTATTTGCTGTGTGAGGTGGAACAGGGGACTTTGTGTCACCATATGCATGTGGGGGTCAGAAGACAATTTGTGGGAGTCAGTTCTCTCCTCCACCACACGAGTACCGAAGACCAACCTCAGGCCTAGGGCTTGGCAACAAGGACCTTTCCCCCCTGCGAAGCCCTCTCATTAGCCCTCTTACTCATAATCTTTTATCTCAGTGCTGTGTTGAAACGATGATGCTTTGTGGTCTTGGGTTAAATAAAGTAGATGATTAAAAGTAATTTCATCTGTATCAAATGACCACAAACCCAGTGACTTTAAACAACCAGAATATGTTATCTCGCAGTCATGAGCCCCAAATCTGACTAGGACACGTTGCTTTTGGAGGCTAGAGGGGAAGATCCACTTCCTGCCTTTTGCAGCTTTTGGGAGCTGCCTGGAGTCCTTGAGTTTGTGACTGCATCCCTCCCGTCTCCTCTCATGCTCGTCTCAATCCCTTCTGCCCATCTGGTATAAGGCCACTTGAGAAGGCAACTATGGAATCATGAATAATCAGGGTGACCCTCCTCACCCTGACATCCTTAATTACATCTGCAAAGGTCCGTCCCCATCTCCCACAATTTAATTACTATTTAAAGGTGCTAGAGGGTAATCCCAGCACTCGGGAGGTAGAGGCAGGTGGATCTCTATGAGTTCGAGACCAGCCTGGTCTGTCTACAAGAGCTAGTTCCAGGACAGGCTCCAAAGCCACAGAGAAACCCTGTCTCGAAAAAACCAAAAAAAAAAAAAAAAAAAAACAAAACCCAAAATAAATAAATAAATAAAGGTGCTAGAGGGTAGGACCTGATATATTTGATATCTTTGGATGCTTGTTATCCAACCTACTCTATGTGTGGCTTGCATTATATTTCCACAGAGCAACTTCAGCCCATAGTAACCCAAAAAGCCCAGGGAAAGTGTCATAGATTCACAAAGGGCAGAGGGTTTGTTTTGTTTCTTTTTGTTGTCATTGTTGGTTTTGGTTTTTCAGGACTGGGTTTCTCCATGTAGCCCCGGCTGTCCCAAAACTCACTCTGTAGACCAGGCTGGCCTTGGACTCACAAAGATCCACCAGCCTCTGCCTCCCAAGTGCTGGGATTTAAAGCGTGCACCATCACTGCTTGGTCTCAAATAGGGCAGATGGAATTGGAGGAGCATTCCCAAGAATCATCCCTTGGAATCATCGCCGTAGCGGGAACACAGGTGAGCTTGGCAGACTTGCTGAGGGCGAATGTGTGCAAAGTGTGGCCCCCACCTAACCTCCTAGTGAGCCCTTCTGAGCTACGAAGCATGAGTGCTAGACACTGCATTCCTCAGACTCCTTTGCTGTTAGGATCTTGCTAACATAGTTATGTCTGCTATGCAGACTTGGGGGTAAGGAGTTGGTACAGGAAGCGTCTTCCTTCTGATGGTCAGCATGGTGTGGACACTGGAACTTTGCACGGCTGCCTTCTGGTATCCAGTCTCCAGTTTGGTGGCTACAAAGTTGTTGAAATGACTTTTCAATCCCCTGATCAGTTATGAGCATGGTTCTGGAAGTCAATGGTCCCTGAGTAGTTCCTCATTTAAAGCTCCCTGACAGCACCAGAGAGGCACAGTTTCCCCAGGGATTCATTCATGCATGTTCTTCCGGGATCTGCTGCAGACATAGCTGGCTTCTCCAGCCTTTCCAATGCATTCTCTAGCAAAGGATAATGGCGTAAAATTCTTTCTGTTCAAATTAGCTATAATGGGGGGGTTGGAGAGATGGCTCAGTGGTTAAGAGCATTGCCTGCTCTTCCAAAGGTCCTGAGTTCAATTCCCGACAACCACATGGTGGCTCACAACCATCTGTAAAGAGGTCTGGTGCCCTCTTCTGGCCTGCAGACATGCACACAGACAGAATATTGTATACATAATAAATAAATAAATATTAAAAAAAATTAGCTATAATGGCCCCCGTCTTGGTTAATTTTCTATTGTTGTGATAAGATACAATGACCAAGGCAACTTAGAAAAGAAGGTGTCTATTTGGGACTTCCAGTTCCGAAGGGTGAGTTCATGACTATCATGGTGGGGAGTGTAGCATTAGGCAGGCAGACACGGTGCTGGTGCAGTAGCTGAGAGCTCACCTCTCGAGACACAGTCATGAGGCAGAGACAGCTAGGGAAAGCCTCAAAGGCCACCTCGGTGACACACTTTTTCCAACAAAGCCACACCTCCCAGTCCTTCCCAAACAGTTCCACCAACTGGGGACTAAGCATTCAAATACATGAGCCTATCAGGGTTGTTCTCATTCAAATCCACAGCCCCTTTCCCTGTAGCTGACTAATGCAGTGGGCTAAGAATGGAGAACAATAGGCCACTATAGGTTGTCTAGGCAGCCTGGATTTTCTGCTGTAAGCAATGAAAATACAAGAAATGACGTCTATGGGCAGAAAAAGCACAGGGAGAAAATAGAATGGAATGGCACAGTCTTTCCTCAGGAAAGTCTTTTTTGCTTCAGGGGAGGTTGAGCCACTCCACAGGTAGCAAAAGTACAGACTCTCTCTCTCTCTCTCTCTCTCTCTGTTTTTGAGACAAGGGTTTCATTATTATAGCCCAGGTTGGCCTCAAACTCACAACCCTCCTGCCTTAGCCTCTCAAGTGCTGGAATGACGGGCATATGCCATTATGCCTGGCTTGTGATCGACCTAAGACTTTGGGGAGAGGTGTTCTTGCGACCACCCTGGGTATTTAGCCTCCTGGGCATCAGAGGCTTTATTCGCAGCATGCCAATCCGAAATTACAGCAGAAAGGACTCTCCAGCAGAGACTGTGTGATGATCTTGGTAACCAAGGACCAAACTCCAATTTAGGGCCAGATGACAAGCAGAAAAAGGTCATGGGCCCAGTCTCTGGCTGTCTGAATTCACACAGCCTCCACTGCCAACTTGCTGCGCTGACCAAAAAAAGACAGTGACTTTTAGTGTCCTTTGAAGTCCCCCTTAGCCTGAACTGGCAACCTTTAGCTCTTTCTTCTTGTGGGGAGGAAGGGTGAAGAAGAGAGAGAGAGAGAGAGAGAGAGAGAGAGAGAGAGAGAGATTTTTTTCTTTTTGGTTTGGTTTTTCAAGACAGGGTTTTTCTGTGTAGCCCTGGATATCTTGGAACTAACTCTGTAGACCAAGCTGACCTCAAACGCACAGAGATCTGCCTGCCTCTGCCTCCTGAGTGCTGGGATTAAAGGCGTGTGCCACCGCCAGCCCAGCAAGCTCTTTTTCTGGGGAGGAGATCACCTTCTTTTCAATGGGGGCAGCTCCTGCCCTCGGTTAATTCTTTCAGGCCTGTGACTTCTAACCTATAACAACACACATGCCTGAAGCCTTAATTGACCCCTTGCCCCTGCGGGGTAGGCCAGGCCCAGTCCAGGGACATCTTTACGACATGTGTCCACACCCAGGGCAGAGTAGGACCCATGTCATCTCTACTGCCAGGACTGGAGGGAACACAGGCACTGCCAACATCCTTCAATTTAGAGTTTATTGTTCATATAAACCACCAATAAAAACTGTGGAGTAGTCACGGCAGTTCCCGTCTACGTGTAATGTGCGTACACAGAACTATTCTAGAAACAGATATGAACTACCCATATATGTGTGTACTTACATTATGAAAACATATGTCCATTATCAAATATACACATGACATATAAGTTCATACAGGATATTATGCACATCATAAAACTATAGAGAGACTACAAAAATGAACAATATCTTAAAATGATTTTATGGTGTTTCATTTAGCTCAAATCCCTTTTTGCTCTCACGATGAGAGCAACGTGATTGAATATGCTTGTTTATTTTTGAAAAATCTTGGTTTTACACTTTGCGGGGCCGGGATTTGAATGCCTTATTTAAAATCTGGTTTATTTCAAAGTTCAGTTTTTTAATGGCTGCCAAGGATGACAAACAGGTCTCACGAAGACACCTAGATCCAGACGGACGAGGTGCATTGTGGGGCTCAGTTCAGGAAATCGTGGCATTAATTTTCAGTTTTCAATTTTATCCACCAATTATGGAGAGGTTTTGTTCAAAACTGGCTTGGAAATTCTCATCTTCTCTCATGTCAATCAGTTGTTCTTACGAAGAAATTGGAAGAATGTTGCATTTTAATACCTCCGGCAAATGGATTTTAAACCCACTCAACCTCTTCATTTAGAAAGTTTTTTTTTTCTTAAAGCAAATTAAAATTTTCTTTTCTGTTCCTTGTTTGAAGGGCAGATATGAACGATCTTGGAAATGCATGAGGTTTTCAGCCACCAAAACCATGAAATAACGAGAATGCTTTTAAACTTGGTCTCCAAATTCCCCGATGTATTTACCTTCCTTTCCCAACAGCTGCTTATTCGATACCTCTCCCAGCTTCACCTTCCTGCTGGCAAGCACAGAAGCCTGTAGAAACAAGTCCACTACAGTCCGCTTGATAGGTAGAACTTCATTTTCCCTGCCACACAAAATCTCGTCTTCACTCGGGGAGATGCTGCTGTTTTCTTGTGTTATTACATAAATCCTTTTCAGCCATTTGCCTACCTTTAAGGGTGTGTGCGTGCATGCACGCGCGTGTGCACATGCGAGTGCAAGGTTTCATTCTGTAGTCCAGACTGACCTGGGACTCACTGTATAGGCCAGACTAATGTTGAATTTGTAGGTGGTCCTCCTGCCTCAGCCTCCTGAGGGCTGAAATCCCAGGCATGAGCCAGCACGCCCTACAACCGCTACTTTTTAAGGAGTATTCATTTAGTTTAATCAGACATTGAAAGCTGTGATTTCTTTGGAACTGGGCACATGGAAGCATTAGCAGGCCACAGTATATTAAAAGCAAGCAACAGAGTGAGGATAAGTCTGTCAAGTCCTCCGCCTAATGGAACATTCTCCTTCCTTCCAGAAACCGACTCATGCAGGGGATATGACTGGCCAACAATCAGGAGGACGTGGGTCAGGCTAGATGCCAAATGTTAGAAGTCTTGAGTTTCTTGCTTTTGGATATATATATATATTTCTAACTTTCTTTCCCACATTCTGCACAACACTGCTCAGAGGACAATCTTGCTGGAATGTCAGGTCAGCTGGGACTGGGGCTAAAGAACCCTTTGACAAGCCGGGCGGTGGTGGCGCATGCCTTTAATCCCAGCACTCGGGAGGCAGAGGCAGGTGAATCTCTGTGAGTTCGAGACCAGCCTGGTCTACAAGAGCTAGTTCCAGGACAGGCTCCAAAACCACAGAGAAACCCTGTCTCGAAAAACCAAAAAAAAAAAAAAAAAAAAAAAGAACCCTTTGACACCTGAGTGACAGAGTCAGCACTGGACTTCCCTTCTAGGGTCCTCTCTGCTGTGCGTGGGCAGTGGGTGGTGTGATCCCGTCATCCTCTCTGCTGTGTGTGGGCAGTATGATCCCATCATCCTCTCTGCTGTGTGTGGATGCAGGGCGGTGGGCCGTGTGATCCCGTCATCCTCTCTGCTGTGTGTGGATGTGGGGCCGTGGGCGGTGTGATCCCGTCATCCTCTCTGCTGTGTGTGGATGCAGGGCCGTGGGCGGTGTGATCTCTACTCCTATATCCTCTCCTTCACCTATACTGAGTATCATCCTGTGGCTTCAGGAATGGAGCCAAAGGGATCTACCCGTGCTCCATTGCAGGGCCAGGGCTGGACCGCTGACATCTCTGCTGTACTCTCTGAGGGCAGCACTGGGAAGGTCTGAGAGCAGCTGCCTGTGTGCTCAGTTCTGCTTGTTCACACTTTCCTTTCGCTTGTCCTTGCTCACACAGGATGGACAGGCAGGAGTCACAGACTCAGAGAGCATCACTCAGACACTGTCTGGACCAGGGAATTTGTGTTTGGCTTTGGGAAATAGTTTGCTGATTCTTACAGCGAGATCTAAAAGAAAAACCAAGCACTGTGTCTACAAATACAGCAGCGGGGTTACAGGTAGGGGTATGCCACTATCATCTTCCAGCCTGCCCTGCTTGGACTCTTCAGTTTTCCTGAAGGAAGCGTGGGGACAGTCCTGAGGGCATCTGTACCTGTGTTCTGTTCCTGACTAGGAGCGGCAATGACCTAAGCTTCTGGACTGACTGCCCAGGGGTGGCCAGGAGCGGGTGTCCTTGACCAGTTTGTGAGCTGTCCTGCGTGGTCCTAGGCTCATCAGATGAGCAAATCTTCCTGCTGAGTTGCCGCTGACTGGAGGAAAAAAACCATAAGGCTGGGGAGATGGCTCAGTGGAGAAAAGTGATTGCTGGGAACATTTGAAGCCCTGAGGTCAATCCCTGAAACCGCAGTGGAAGGAGAGAACTGTTGTCTTCTGACTTCCATATGTGTGTCATGGCATACATGTGTCTGTACTCACACACGCGTACACACAATAACAGTGAAGAAACAATAAGTAAAGGAAAAGTACTCTGCTGAGTTCAGTGGAGGCGCAGCCTTTAACCCCAGCCCTCGGGAGGCAGAGGCAGGCAGATCTCTGTGCATTAGAGCCAGTCTGGTCTACAGAGAAAGTTCCAGGTCAGCCAGGACTACAAAGAGAAAGTCTGTCCTAAAAACAAAACAAGACAAAACAAACAAACAAACAAACAAATGAAAAACAAAGACAAAAAGAAAAGAAGGAAGGAAGGAAGAAAGAGAGAGAGAAAAAAAGAAAGAAAGGAAAAAAGAAAAAAGTTTACTGCTCTTGCCCCTTCTAGGTCACGCAGGGATCTCCGCTCCGCTGTCACCATTGCATCGGGTGGCCAACCACACACCTGGAGCTACGAGTGATTATTGTTCTATAATATCTAACAGAAGCAGCATAAGTGGGGAAAGATTTATTTGGGCTCATGGTCTCAGAGTGTGTTGATCCATTCCGGCAGAGAAGTCAGTGCAGCCGCTTACTGCATGATGGTGAGAGCATGCAGTAGAGGCTTCACGTCACAGGGGAGCAGAGAGCAAGGCAGAAACCAGGGGACGCTCTTAACTGTCAACATCCGTCTCTACTGATTTCTGCTAACTACACCTGAATTCCTAAATCGTCACAGCCTCTCAAAGCAGCACCCTCAGTGGAGAATAAAGGGTTGAAAGTATGATTTCTCTCCGCCCCCCCCACCGTGGAACATGTTTAAGATTTAAACCATAACAGCAGGCAACAAACATGGTAACCAGCATGCTGTGTGCTGACCAGATTCGAATTTTCTTTCTCCTGGATTGCCCTTCTCAGCTTCCTGTGCAGTTAGGTGAGGTCATGGACTGAGTTACGGTCAGTGTGTGTCCCAAAGGCTAGAAGCCATGCTGTATTCTGGTTTGCTTCTAGAAAAATCTGCCTTGACTGGCTCTCTGCTTGCTGGTTACTTGGGAAACATCCCGAAGAGCATGTCAGGAGACTTACTATGCTGGGATGGGAAGAATTGGGTTCCTGTGTACCTACCAGACATGAAAGACATAAAATTAACTGATTGTGATTTATTTATGCCTCAAATGAGGAACCATTAGTGGAAAAAAAATGAATTAACTTTGTTTGAACTTTAAACATGAAGTTGAGTAATTGTGTTTTTATTTATTAAATGTTATTATGAATTCCAAGAAAAAGTTAACTGATTAATTAAGGCTTTCTCTTGTGTCAGGTGGTGGCAGCGCATGCCTTTAATCCCAGCAGTGGGAGGCAGATCTCTGAGTTCGAGATCAGCCTGGACTACAGAGCGAGTTTCAGGACTGCTACAAAGAGAAACCCTGTCTCAGAAAACAGGCTGTACTTAAACTTGAGACAAGATCCCCTGTCTCAGCATCCTGAGTGCTGGGATTGCAGGGGTGGAGCTAGTTTATCGGACTGAAGGAACTTGACATCCTGAAGAGCCCCAGGAATGGGTTCTTCCTCACAGTCTTGAACGAAGAGTCTAGATTGGCTGACACCCAAGTTTAACTTTGTGAGACTCCCAAGCAAGGAACTCAGTGAGCTCACATGGATTTCTGTCTTGTGCAGGTATGAGCTAATAAGAGGGTTGGACTGGGAAGATGGTCCAGTTGGCAAAATGCTTGCCCTTGCAAACTTGAGGATTGAAGTTTCGCTCCTTAGAAACCATGTTAAAACCAAAGCAAAACCCCTTTACCAAGACGCTATCAGCAATTGATAACTGCTGGCAAAGGGGAAACCAGTCTTCCCCAGTGGAGTGTCACGGATGTACACCCACACTCCAGGGGAGACCAGTCTTCTCCAGTGGAGTGTCACGGATGTACACCCACACTCCAGGGGAGACCAGTCTTCCCCAGTGGAGTGTCACGGGTGTACACCCACACTCCAGGGGAGACCAGTCTTCCCCAGTGGAGTGTCACGGGTGTACACCCACACTCCAGGGGAGACCAGTCTTCTCCAGTGGAGTGTCACGGATGTACACCCACACTCCAGGGGAGACCAGTCTTCCCCAGTGGAGTGTCACGGATGTACACCCACACTCCAGGGGAGACCAGTCTTCCCCAGTGGAGTGTCACGGGCGTACAACCACACTCCAGGGAAAACCAGTCTTCCCCAGTGGAGTGTCACGGGTGTACAACTATGCCCCATGCCCAGGAATAGGTGACCAACACAAAATGAATTCCATTTTGTTAATTTAATTTTGGTATTTTTTTTTTTTACTTGATTGGTTTTTTGATTTTCTTTTTCTTCAGTTTTCTGAGACAGGGTTTCTGTGTAGCCCTGCAACTCGTTCTATGGACCAGGCTGTCTTTGAACTCAGATTTGCCTGCCTCTGCTGGGATTAAAGAGCCCCAGCATTTGTGGCATTTTATGTGCATCGGTACTTTGCCTGCGTGCATGTCTGAGGGTGTCGGGTCCCCTCGAACTGAAGTTACAGACAGTTGTGAGCCGCCATGTGGGTGCTGGGAACTGAACCTGGGTCCTCTGGAAGAGCAACCAGTGCTCTTAACTGCTGAGCCATCTCTCAAGTCCCTTGTAGTTATTTATTTATTTTTTTTTAAAGAGAGAAAGAACATAAAGCATAAAGTTGGGTAGGGAGGGACGTGGGGAGGATCTGGGAGGAGGAGAGGTAGGGGAAACATGATCAAAATACATTGTATAAAACCAAATAAACAAACCAATCAGCCAATCTTGTTATGGTGGTGTGCATTTATAATACCAGTCCAGAGGAAGCAGAGACTCCTTCTGCTCCTGCATGGCCTGCCAGCAAGCTCCAGGCCAATGAGAGAACCTGTCTCAGTAAACAAGGTGAAGGCTCCCGAGTAACTGAATGACACCCTCAGGTTGTCTTTGCACCTGCATGCTGACACGTGTGCTTACACACATATGAACACACTTTCACACATGTCCACACATACACAAGCATGCTCATACAAGTGTGCACACACATGAACGTGATCACACACATGTACACATACACGAGCATGCTCACACACAAAATAAATGGGTATTGGCTTAAGCCACTGAGTTGGTGTTTTCTTTTTTGGTTGTTTTTTGTTGTTGTTACAAAGTAATAGAAGATTAATCCAAACCACAAGTTTAAATATTTAAAAGTTCCATGTCAAACTTAATCATTGTTAAAGTATGTTGTGCCCATCTGTAGTGACAAATGTCTTCACAATAACCTCGAAGGCTGGGGTCATGGTTATAGTTCCCTGATGACTTGGAATTCTGGGCCAGGAGGCAGCTGCCTGGGGGAGACCTGGCCCCTTGGATCATAGGCCAAGCCTGTGGTCTCGGTTTTTTTTTTCTTATCATCTCATTCCTGTTTCCATCTTGAACCAGAAGGTGCATGGCCCATCCCAGAGAAGCCAAATTCCAGTCACTCCTCTGCAAACTGCTGGCCCTTGAGAGCAGGGTGTGGTTTGCCTTTGGTTTCCTGCCTGATTGGGGAGGAATGCTGCCAGGACCAGGACGTGCACAAAGTGAGACCTAGGGAGAAGGGCCATGCCTGGGGGGGCACGTCCACTTGGACCCCTGGACTCCTCATTCCCCATGGGTGGCCAGAGCTGTTGACTCATTTACAGCTGAGATCCCGGGGGAAAGGATTTTCATGTCTCCATGTATTGTAGTAGATGCATGTGTCATAACCTCCACGAGTGACATTTAGTCCATACATGATGTTGTGCGAACACTATTTCTTTCTAATTCTGGAACTTTTTTTTTTTTTCTCTAAAAGAAAGCCATGTCTCCAGTAAGCAGTCACTATCTGTCCAGACAATCACTAATCCATGCCCCATCTTTGTGGCTTTACCTATTCTGGATATCGTATGGAAATAGGATCTACAGTGTGTGGCCTTGTGTGTTCTCTGAGCACGACCTCAGGCTCCTCTGCATTGTGGCTATGGTAGTACACGGCTAAACCATGCTAGCTAGCATCTTAGGTGGTGCTGGATTGGGGGTGAGGGGAAGCCAGCGGATAAATGCTACCTTTTTGTCCCTTTCTGTTCTGTCCTTTTGGGACCTGTCACAGTGGACTATGCTACTAAAGCCTGGGGACCCCCAAGAAACAGTCAGTGTCATGATGTCTCCTGGTCTCGGCAACCTGATCCTGAATCCTGATTAGCAACAGCAGCCACAGCTGGCCTAGACCTGTCCTGGGAGGTCCCAGAGACTGGTTCCCAGTTCTCTCTGGTCAGGAAAAGCCACAGCCTGTTTGTGGTGACACTTTTGAGGTCACAGAGGGTGTCAGGGGGAGGAGTGCATGGCCTTGGGAGTTGGGGCGCCTCACTGCTGTGTCTGGAAGACGGAGGTGGGGTGGGATGGCGTGGGGGTCTGGCTTGGCACCAGGGGAGGCAGCAGGCCTCAAGGGCGGCTTAGATCTTCAGCAGAGCAGCTCATTTTCCCAGAGAAACTTAAACCCACATTGTTTGTTCTCTACTCTGCAGACGCCTCAACTGAGGAAACCACTGGAATCTCATTTGTAGGGGAATTTGGCCCCAGAGCCCCCTCCCCACCCCTTCCCCACTCCCTTGGGGGAGAGCGCCAAGACTTCAGTCACTGCCACCAACTCCAGCAAACCCCAAACCGCAGGAATGCAACCCGGTCACCTGGGGACAACAGAATGTAGTGGCTGGACAGTGAATGGACCGCAAGCTGACAGCCTGTGCTGTGTGTGTGTGGAGGGGGGTTGGTTGTTTTATGACAAGGTTATTTGGATTCGGGGTCCCCAGACCTCAGTATAGAGCCAACCCTGACACCCTGGTCATGGAATCGTGGGTGGTCACCTCTGTGACTGACCATACTCACCTAGCCAATTCGGCCCTCAGCCAGACCCATGTGAGGAGCTGACTTTGGCCAGGAAAACAAGGGATGATGGGAGGAGTGGGAAGGGTAAAACCCGCCAGTCTGCAGGCTCCACAGGCTGAGCTCTCAGTGTGGCTCCTCGGGGTGAAGCAGGCCTTAACTTAGCAAGTGCTATGCTGTTCCAGGTACTTTCCGTATCTGATAGCTTTTCTCTTCACAGACAGAAAACCGAGGTGTGTGGGGGGGGGTGAGGGAACAGGAACAGGCACTAAGGGCAGAAGCCGGGGGGGAGCAGCCACCCCCTAATGCTATGCTTTTACTACACAAACCACTGGTCCCCAGTTTGGTGTCAGACTTGGTTCTTGGTAGGATTCTAGCTGGATTTAGGGTTTCCCACACCACTGTCTTCTATTTTTCTTTCTTCCTTCCTCCTTTCTCTCCTCCCCCCACCTTCTGTCTTGTGTATGTGTATATGTATGCATGTGCAAGTGCACGTGTGTGTGTGGGGGGATGGGAGTGGTTGTGGAGTTCAGGGAACAAACTTCAGGTGTTATTCCTCAAGGGCCATTTATTGCTGTTGTTGTTGACACACGAGCTCTCATTGGCCCGGAACTCACCAAGCAGGCTACGCTGGCTGCCCAGTGACCCTCAAAAATCATGCGTGTTTCCTGCTTCTCGGTGCTGGGATTACACTGCCATGCCATGTATTTTAAATTTTGTTTTATTTAAAAAAAATGTGGGCTCTGGGGTATTGAACTCAGGTCCTCAGGCTTGTAAAGCAACCATTTTACTGACTGAGCTATCATTACCCAGCCTGCCTGCCTCCCTCCCTCCCTCCTTCCCTGTTTTCCCTCCTTTTTACTGGAGGTGAGACCCAGGGACTTTTGCATGCTAGGAAAGCACTCTACCACTTAGTATCATTCCTAGGCCTTAAAAAGAAATGATTTTTAAGATGGATCTTGCTAAATTGTTCACACTGGTTTTGAATTTCTATTTCTCTCACCTACCTCTCAAGAAGCTGAGATTATGGGGCACACCGTTATACCCAGCTCGAATCATACTGGTTTTGAGATGGAATGGACCCAATATTAAGTTGTTTAAGTTTTCTGCTTAGAGAGGAAAGCACCCAGTCTTAGATGAGAAGCAGCCACTCATCCTAAGTCATCTGGGCAGAGCACACACCTATCCCAATCTTCATGGGCCATCATGGACTTTGTGCTCAGAGGGGTGGGAAGGCGTGAGGGATTTCAAGCTGGGCAGCACCCAATCAGATGTGCGTTTTGAAAATTTATCTCGGCTGTGTCAGAGATGACCTGCTGGAACAAGAGGATACTTGGAGGGTCTCGGGGGGTGTGTGTGATGGGGTGAGACATTTAAAATGTCAGAGGGCAGCAGAGCTGGCTCAGGGGTTAAGAACACTGACTGTTCTTCCAGAGGATCTGGGTTTGATCCCCAGAACCCACAGGGCAGCTCACACCCATCTGTAACTCCAGCCTTAGGGAATCCAACATACTCTTCTGGTCTCCAAGGGCATCAGACACATGTGTACACTAACATACATGCAGGAAAAACATCCATACACATTAAAAAGATAAAACTGAGATAAAAAAAAAAAAAAAAAAAAAAAAAAAAAAAAAAAAACTATGTTTTTGTGTGTGTTGGTTTGTGCACATTTAAGTGCGCGTGTCCATGGAGGCCGGAAGAGAGCCTCATATCCCTTAGTTACAGGAAGTTGGGAGCCACCCTATGAAGGTGCTGGGAACCAAGCTCAGGTCCTTCCTAAGAGCAGTACATGCTCTTAGCCATGAGCATCTCTCTAGTCCAGTGATCCTCAACCCTCTTAACGCTGCGACCCTTTAATACAGTTATACATGGTGGTGGCCCCCGACCATAAAATTATGTTGCTACTTCATAACTGTAACTTCGCTGCTGTTACGAATTGCAATGTAAATATCTGATATGCATGATATCTGATATGCGACCTCAAAGGGGTTGCAACCCACAGGCTGAGAACCACTACTCTAATCCCTGTACCTTTTTTCTTTTCTTTTCTTTTTTTTTATGCTGGCTGTGACTCACAGCTGGGGCTGCAGATGACGGCTTGAGAACTGTCTAGACACTAATGCTCGTGAAGTCAGAGCACTTTTACTCATGGCTGTGTCCTCGGGGCATCGCACAGGGCCTGGCACATGGACAGGTGCTCAACCAATGTTTGTTGAATGACCCTCTAATACATTCAAATACCAATGATTAAGTGAACCTGTGAATGAATTGCCTACCCCGCCCAGACAGGAAAGAGTGACTTTGATCAGAGTCTTCCGTTTCTGAGAAAACCCCCGCGGTTCCTGTGGCTTTGATCCGCGGCCTTAATTCTAAACTGTTCTGCTCCAGCCAACAGCTCTAGCGGATCATTTCCTGTTTTCTGACCACCTTATCTCTCTTTCTCCCCAAATAATCTTTGGCTTTCTCTTTCTAGGTGACTCTGCTCCATGGCTCCGCCCTCTAGTTCTTCCCCTCTCTGTCTTGTCTTGTCTCTGGCACAAAGGAGAGCTGACTAGCTGGGTTAAGACCTCTCTCCCCAAATCCAAGCCTCCTGGGGTGCTAGGACTTCCTGGGTCAGGCTCTAGGTCTCATGGAGGGCAAAGGGCAGGAGTGGGGCTGGGGTTTGGTCCACTTCCAGCTGATGCTTCTTAGGGTAGAAGAGGGAAGAGCCTAGGGGTGGAGGCTTGACTGCGGCAGAATAACCATGAACTCTGGAGGATCAGGGAGGGTTCCCGCAATAAACAAAAGCCAACCAACCAACAGACAAAAATCCCTGAAGACAGTAAGTGTTAGCTAAGCCAAGAGGGATGTGGAGGTGCTTGCTAGTGGCAGTCCCTGAACATGCAAAGGTCCTGAGGTAGACGGGAGCAGTGATGACCTGCTTGAGGGGCTGAAACAAACCCAGTGGAGCCCATGCCCAAACAGCGAAATGAGGCTAAGGAGGTAGCCTGGGGCTAGCCCCTGTGCACCAGACTAGACATTTTGGCTTCATCCCAAGAGCAGTGGGAAGCAGCAGAACATTTGACTAGACCCCAAGGACCCTGTATTTTGAAAAGACCTTTGTTATAGTATGGCTAACAGACAGGACGAAGGGTCAAATGAGGAGCTAGGTTCCAGGCCTGTGTAGTTGCTTAGAGAGGGAGCAGCATCAGGGTGGTGGTGGAGGAGTTCCAGGCACATGACTGGCTTTGCGAGGTCCTGAGGTCATGTGTTCAGTGGGCACACTCAGGAGTCTGCCCTAGGGAGCCTCAGGGCCTTGCTGGACTTTGCCTCCCATGGCTGGCTGTCTTACCGCAAAAACAACCTAAGGTAAGCCAGACAGGTTGAAAGTGCAAAGTCCCGAGATAGGTTCAGACTGCACGTGCCAAAGGCACAAGGTTAGCGGGAGAAGCTCCCCTCATATGCAGCAGTGAGGACAGGACCCTGGAAAAACCGCCATTAAGGTCTCCCCAACCACCAAAATTTACAGGAGTCTTGGTGCTAGGGATCCTCTGTGTAACTCCTGGGGCATGCCCCATGCCCTGGCAAAGACCCTTCCTTAGAGTAGCAGGGCTGAGGGCTGAGACCTGAGACCTGGAAGACCTGAGGCAGCCGCTGAGTCGCCTGGCCAGTGAGAGGGGCTTGCAGACCTGATCCCCCTTTCTTCCTCCTGTCTCCTCTGACTCAGTTCTTGGAAGTTCATTCCTCTGTAACCTGATTACTCATGGAGCCTCCACCCTTCCCACGCAGATCCACACCCTTCCCTGGAGGAGGGGCTGGTAGGGGAGCCCTGAGGTTGTGAATGTGCAAACCTAACAGCCATGCCTCCGCCCCCTCCCCACCCCGCCAGAGTAAGGTCTGAGTCTCCCCTTTGGGGTGGGGGAGCTCTCGATGGATGTGGATACTCCTTAGCTTTGGAGTTGGGAGCTCCTAGGAGCTCACCAGCAGTGTTTGCTGACAGGAGGCCTTGGTGTGAACGCTGAATGGCTGGCGGGTGTAGGTGGGTGGTAGGACCTCCAGTCCCTGCCCCCTGCAAGTCCCTGATACTGAGGACTCGGCTGTGGGGGACAGGCCAGCATGGAAGAGTGTTTTCTCCTCAGAGTCCATCCTGCCTATGTTACCCAGGAAGCCCCCCCCCCCCCCCGCTGTGACTGTGTTGGGATCAAGAGTTGATGGGGGTTGCTAGGGACCCAGAGAGTCTGGTCTCCAGCTGTCTTTTCCTTTCCTGTCCACCCTGGGGGTAGAGGAGTGATTTTTGTCATTCTGTTCTATGGCATCTGGTTCCCCAAACAGGTTCACAGGCATGCTTTAGGTCAACAGACCTTCGGGGAGGGTAAGAAGTCACAAGCCAGAAGAAGAGTTTCCAGCAACCAGCAAGGGCATCTGAAGCAGCCCTGTCATTTTATCCCCGGGCTGCCTGCTCACGTCACGCAATCCAGGATGGCTCTTACCAGCCGGAGTGCACACTCAGGGGACACCATTCTCTCCCTTCCTGATCTTACTACATTTTCGTGTCTGTCCATCCCCCTCTACCATGGTTGAGGATGCCCCAGAGAAGCAAGCGCCCACTCTAAGACAATCCCTGATTGCTGGGAACATCAGGAGCTGGGGACACAATGACCAACAGGGACCCAGAGGTGCACAAAGGCCATGGGAGATTCTGAGGGCATGGTGGCAGCTTCAAACTCTCTTCTAGAAGTTCTAAGGAAAACCAGTTGGACAGGGCAGAGCCACCCCGGTTACCCTGGAAAGATCATAAGCCTCAGATAGCTGAGAACCGAGTGGTGATCAGTGGAAGTGGCCTCAGAGAGAAGGCATGGTTTTAATCCAGAGAGAGACCTGGAGCCTTCTGCCTGCCCTAAGGACACAAACTAGCAGGAGTTCCCTTGGGTCTACTCCAAGGTACCAAAATCCAGAGACCTGAGTTTCTTGGTGTCAAAGTGTCTCTGAGGCACCATTCCTGGGTGGGACACCTGGCTGTGAGATCTCACAAAATGCCAGTAGCCTGACCTTGACTTGCTTACGGGCAGAAACTTCTTTGGGCCTCAGTTGCTGACACAGGATCACCGGAGGCAGAGCCGCACATTCTGTAACAGCATCCTGTTGAGTGGAGGGTAAGTTCTCTCTGATTGTCTGCTGTCCCTGGAGTCCCCTGGCCCATTCTGACCTTCACAGAGACTGTACACACTTTCCTTCATGTTGGGGACACCTCACCACCTTCCTCAGGATGAGTGCTTCCATGTGGAATGCTCTCCAGTGAGCTGTAGGAAACGGGCCCGAAGGGAATTCCCTTTGGTGGCCTTACCTCCCTGGAGACGTGGAGATACAAACACATGCACATCCTGTGGAATTAAGAAGAGGTCACCACACCCTGGAGGATGCTTTGCTCAGAGCATTCTCTCCAAGCCTTTGAGTCACCACCTCTTCCCTGCAAACACCCAGGGGCAATGCGGACTAGGGACAGGGATGTGTGTCCTCTGAGTTCTGTCTCCCTGGGCAAATGTAGAGACACCTGCCCACTTCTGCTCCTGGCCAAGAGCTCCTGGCTAGGCCTAGCCTTTCATGTATCAAACAGGGACGTTAGAGTCACCCTTATATGGTGGCTGTGAGGAGTAAACGGGGCTATATTTCACAAGCAGGAGGGACGTCAGCAGTATGTGTCCCTCCTCTCCCTGCTCCCTGGAAAACATTCTAGGAAGGCTTACTCAGGTCTAAAAAATTGATTCGTTTACTGGTTTCCTTTGTGCCCTAAGAAAGGTACCTATTTATTGGAGCAGTCTGCAGGTATTTCTGACCTAAAACAGGGAAGAGAGAGAAGGAAGGTGGATGGGGACAAGCTTTGGAGAGAAGAGAAATTAGGTTTCCCGACGTAGCCCCAGCTGGCCTGCAATTTGCTGTGTAGACCAGGCTGGCCTTGAACTCACAGAGATCCCTTGCCAAGACTCCAGTTAGGGTTAGGAAAAATTCAAGGAAACAGTTTGGAAGTACCATTTTCACGTTGCCGTTCCTGATAACTGAACTGCTTGGGAGATGTCACTGGGGGAAGACAGACGGGGCATGCTCCGTGTGAGGGAATCAGCCAGCGCAGTGGTTGCTGCTGGGCGCTCCTGGGCATGCCTGTAGCCTCCCATAGTCCACTGGTGTTTTCTGAGTGCAAGGATGGTCATGTGAACTTAAGAGCCACTTGGGGAGGGGCAGGTGAATCTTCTTGAGTTTGAGACCAGCCTGGTCCACATAGCAAGTTCCAGGACAGCCAGAGCTACGTAGTAAGATCTTATCTCAACAAACAAACAAACAGTCACTGGGGACCTAGGTCTGTACTTGCTATCCCTGCCTGAGTTGTTAGGTTGGAGGCTCCTTGATGACGGGGACTTTGATTTTTTTTTTTTTTTTTATTAGATGACGAAGTCTGGCATGGATGGCCTGGATTCTTTCTGACCTTGGGCTCTGCCTGAAGCCCCAGAACAGAATTCTGCTCAGGGTTGGATCCTATCCCTGTATTTGCCTGAGCCTGTCGTTGAGGAGGTAGGAGGAGGGGAACAGGCAAAACATTGTCTCCTGCCATGTGCTGCCCAAGGAGATTGAGAGAATAACAGAAAAACAACCTGCTCCAGCCCAGCCCCAGAGCTAGACTTGTCATTTGGGTGCATGAAAAACTCCCAACCCCACCCAGGAGGTTCTCAGAGTTCCAGGTAAGCTGTGTCTGGCCCAGAGATCTTCCCTTCTCTGACTGTGTCTCACTGGGCGGGGCAGGGGCCTAGCCAAACCAGCGCTCTATCTCGTGGCAGCAAACGTGTTGGCTTGTGTTTGGCAAGGTGGCAGGGGTGGGGGTGGAGGTCACGATGACAACAGCTCAGAAGCTTCTGCAAGAAAGGAACAAAGTGTTTGCATTGTGGACAAGTTAGGATCTGTCCGTGTGGGTCAGAGTTTGGGCAGCGTAGCTCAGAGCTCAGCGTGGCAATGGAATCAAGCTGTTCATACTTGGGTTTAGATTGCTGCAGTTCTATTAATTCCGAGTATGGATCGAATGCCCATAGGCGCAGGCTATGGTACACGTGGGGTTGGGAAACATAGGACCAGGTCAGGACATTGTAAGAAACCCTTTTCGCTAGAAGTGCAGGCATGGGCCTGACTCTTCACATTGCAAAGAGAGTGGAGCCATGGCAACTGTGGGAAGTGGGACACACAGGACAGAGAAGTTAAACCTTCTTCCTCTTCCTCCTTCTCCTCCTTCTTCTTCTTGGTTGAGACAGGGTTTCTCTGTGGTTTTGGAGCCTGTCCTGGAACTAGCTCTTGTAGACCAGGCTGGTCTCGAACTCACAGAGATCCGCCTGCCTCTGCCTCCCGAGTGCTGGGATTAAAGGCGTGCGCCACCACCGCCTGGCTGTGAAGTTAAACTTCTTGAAGGTTGGAGAAGACCATCAATGTAGATGATCTGAATCTTGGAAAATGAATACATAGGTAGCTTAGTAGTTAAGAGCACTTGCTCTTGCGAGGATTGGTTCTAGTCCCAGCACCCACGTGGTAACACGTGGCTCTCTGTGACTGCGGTTCCAGGGGACCTGGCGCCCTCTTCTGGCCTCCACAGGTACCACCTACATGTGGTGCATAGGCACACACGCAGGCAAAACAGCCAAACATATTAAAAAAATCTTAAAAAAAAAAGAGGAGTGATTGAATAGGGATTCAAGAGGTTGAGAAGTGGGGGTGCAGAATCAGAGCAAAAGGACAAGGGGGTAGAAATAGAGTAGCTTAGCATTAAGTGGGGAGGAGGCGGGGGAGGGGGAGGAGGGAGGATGAGGACTTAGTTTTTACTGGTGCTGTGCTAGGAGCCTCGCCCATCTCGTCCTTTCAACGCTCCGCTCCAAGCAGTTGGGTACAGATGCAGGGCCTCACTCGGAGGATGTAGATGGTTGAGTCAGGTCCAGTGGGGTCTGTTTGTGTCCACGCGTGTGTCCTGACTGTATTCTACAAGATTTATATCCTGTAACATTTTTAGGGTTCTGTAGGGGTGATTTAAGGACAAGCTGGATTTTAGTCTCATATTTAAAGTATGAGCAACAGACTCAGAAACGTGTTATGTAATAAAAAGGCATTTCTTCCATGCCTGTGCCTATTTCTGAATTCTTTATAAGTGTATCATTGATGAAAAGGGCTGCACAGGCTGTTCAGGTCCATAGGAACCCGCAGCAACTGGAGCAAGGGAGAGGGCTCGGTTGGTAAAGAGTTTGCCACATGAGACTGAGGATCTGAGTTCGGATCCCCAACACCCATATGAAGCTGGGTATCATGGCATTTGCCTGTAATCACAGTACTGGGGAGGCAGAGACAGGAGGACCCTTGGAGCTTGCTGAAGAGCCAGTCTAACTGAATCAATGAGATCTAGGTTCAGCGAGACAGCCCTGTCCAAAACAGAACAAAACAGACAAATGTGGATGGCTGCAGAGATGGCTCAGTGGTTCAGAGCCACTGCTTCTTCTTCCGGAAGACCCAGTCTTGGTTCCCAGCACCTAGCTAGGAGCTCACAAGCATCTGTAGCTGCAGCTCCAGGGGCTCTGAGACTCTTTCTGACCTCCTCAAACACTTGGCACGCACACGGTGCACATGCTTGCAAGAAAAATGCCCATACACATAAAATAAATAAAATCTTTAAAACATATCTCAGTAGACTAAGTGGTTAAGAGCACTTACTGCTCTTGCAGAGGACCCAGGTTCAATTCCCAGCACCCACATGGTAGCTCACAACCATCTGTTAATTCCAGTCCCAGGAAATCTGATGCCCTCGTCTGACCTCAGTGGGCACCAGGCACACAGGCCAAACATACTCATATACAAAAAATAATAAATAAATAAATAAGCCTAAAAAATACCTCCAAACCTAAGATGGAGGAAAATACCAGAAACTGACCTCAGGTCTCCACATGCACTGGCACATAGGCAGGAACATATAAGCACACACACATATGTGCACATACATACATACGTACTTTCACATGCTAAGTAAATAAATATACAACTGAGAACCCTCCAAGCCCATCAGTCTCCATCACAAGGCAGTTGGCTTTCCCATCCAAATTCATTCTTTTCCCTCTTCGTTCAGAAACGGTAAATAGTAAATAAGAAAGAGAGGTTTGATAGAGGATGGCTGCCTAGTGAGCAGGGCAGTGGAGGCTTCAGGCTGACATGCACATGGCAGAGCTTGTAGCTGAAGAGGGAGCTGAGCTTCCGAAGGAGCCTGGAGAAGCACAGGACTTTGACGGGCAGGGTACGGCAGAGAGCTGGTTTTGCTGAAAGTCTGTATCAGAACATCAGAGCCTTTAGAGCACATCGCTTGGCCAGCCAGATGTTTGCGCAGCTCTGCGTTTCGTCCCTTCTCCCACATTAGAGGCTCGTGGTGGAAGAAAATTAAATTGTCTGGGGGAAGATTAGGCCAGCTGGGTTTGAAGGTGGCTCCTAGAACAAAGCCCATTGCCGGCTGGCATTCAGAAGTCTCCAGCAGACAGAAGAGCCTGCTGGGAGACAAAGCCTCCCATTCATCTCCTCTTATCCATGTGCACAGGGCTTCCAGGAAACTTTGTGCTGCTCCGTTCTTAAATGTGAATGGACAGCCAGAAGCCAGGAGCTATTTGAGGAAGCCTGAAATATGAACTAGAAAGACTAAGATAAATAAACTGAAAATAAGATCTCTAAAGAAACAGAAACAGTTCACAGACCGGAAGGAACTTTAAAAGAAAGAATTCAACAAGATACTGTATCTATTAAACATGAGCAATGGGGTGAAAAGGAATAAATAGCAAAAAAGTCAGTTAGAGATATATATAACTAAAATTCAGTGGAAATGTTGAAATAGAAAATAAAGCTAGAAGGAAAAGAATCAGAATTTTTGTTAGAGAAAAGAGAGAGGAGTCAAAAAGCAGCCAATAAGTCAGGCATTGGTGGGTACACCTTTAATCCCAGCACTCAGGAGGCAGAGGCAGGAGAATCTCCATGAATAGAGGCTAGCCTGGTCTACAAAGTGAGTTCTGGGATGGTCTGAGCTGTTACACAGAGAAACCCTGCCTCGAAAAACCAAAAAACCAACCAACCAACCGACCCACCAAACAAACAAAGCAGTTAATGCAAGATGTCTGAATTTGACCAGTAAGTATCATTTTTTCATCCAGTGAAGTGGGTATTGGGGATTGAACCCATGGCGTCATGAATGTTAGGCAAAGCTCCACGAATTGACCATTTCTCTCTCTCTCTCTCTCTCTCTCTCTCTCTCTCTCTCTCTCTCTCTCGTTAGTAAGTATTTGAGGGAGAAGAGAGAAAACAAGGGAGGATCCCCCCCCTAACATAACTTCACAGACTGCTGCAAAGATTTGTGTGTTGAGACTGGGCTTGATAAACTACTACCATAAAAAACAGACAGAATTTAGAGACTGTGGAATGCCTGGAAAAATGAAGACTCTACAATTCCAGAGAAAGCAAAAAGTCCCCTGTAAAAGAGCACAAACCAAGGGCTGCAGGGACGGCTCAGTGGTTAAGGGCACTGGCTGCTGTGCCAGAGGTCCTGAGTTTGATTCCCAGCACCCACATGAGGAGATTCACAACCGGGGATCTGATACCTCTAGTCTCCTTGGGCACCCACACTCCCACAGACACACATACACCCACATGATTACAAATAAAAATAAGTATCAAAGAAAGAACTATAAATCAGAAAAAACACCAAACATCTCACTGGCAAGTCTAGATGCCAAATGGCAAAGGAGCAATGAGGTCAAAGTTCTGAGGAAAATGACTTTCAAGTTAAAATTCAGTACCCAGCTAAACTGTCTAGTGGGACTGGGGCAGACGAGATTTTGAAAATCTCAAGAACTAAGAATATTTTCTCTCCACAGTCTAAGCAGGCACTTGAAAACCTGTTGCAGTAAAACAAAGGGGAAAACAAGAAAAAGGAAAACAGTTTGTCAGTTTGTAAATCAATGGTTGAATTAATGGCTTGTCATGGTAATTAGCTAACCGATGACATTTTCTCTTCGTTAGACTTATGTATCATGGCTAGTTTAGTTCTGTATTATGAGTTTTCTGGGTTTTGTTTTGCTCTTAATGCTTTGAAAGAGATTGTGTAGAGATAATCTTTTGAAAGTGGGGTAGAAGAATGAAGAAACAACATCCCTATAGCTTTTAAAGAAAACAGTTCTTTGTCGGAGGTGTGTGTGTAGAAGGGGGGTGGGGAGCGGGGGCACACCTTTAATGCTAGCACTTGGGAGGCAGAGGTGGGTGGATTTCTGTGAGTTTGAGGCCAACCTGTTTACAGAGCAAGTTCCAGGACAGCCAGGGCTACAGAGTAACCCTGGTTCAAAAAAAAAACAAAATAGCAGTTCTATGACAATTATTTTCAGTGTCTTCTTTTATTATTACGCCACGACCTTGGTAGTAGGTTATTCTCTGTTCGATACTCTCTCTTTCATTATCTAAAGGAATCTACTTAAACAAATTTCCAAATAAGTTCCAGAGTCTGGGTTTCAGAACATTAGGGCAAGTCGTGCCTGTAGTTATAACGAGGTAAAAACACGTCTATCACGAGAGGTTTCTAGAAAGGCTATTGCTAAGCCTTGTCCACCTGGCTGAGATGTGAACAGGTAGAGAAACGTGCGACAAGGCCACTCTCTAGGGTGGGGCCAGCCAGAGGAGCCAGGTCCTGGTGACACCGCTGAGCTCCATACCGACCAGAACCACCCACCCTTGGATTTCCTGTTAGACAAGAAAAACATACCCGTTTGTTGTTTAAGTTACTGGTTGTTCCGTTTTCTGTCCTTTGTAGCGGATTCACTTTCAATTAAAATACCCTTAAACTTACTAGCGGCTTCCTGGAACACAGGTGTTTTTAGTTTCTGTTCAAGTACCCGGTGAATTGAAGGCCGTATGAAGGGAGACAACTCTCTCGTCCCTCCCAGTCTGGCCATCAATGGGAACCGACATCCTCCTGGAGGTTGGGGGAGGAAACTTTGAGGATTTTCTTGGTGCCCTGTCTCTGATTCCCCACTGTGGGAGCAGGTGGGACCCCGAGTGTGGGATGCTGGGAAAGGGAACGGAGCCTGCAGCATTGCTCAGTCTGTCCCTGGTGAGGTATGGACGGACCCGACTCAAGCAGCATGCTCTCTATGATTTGCGTCCTCCAGGCCTCCTCTCCAGGCCAACCCAGCTCCTGCCCAGAGAGAACTTCAATAGGCCAGCTGCTCCGCTGAGTGGGTGGGTTATTTCAAGGCAGGGGGTGGGAATAGGAAGCCCATTTGGGCTTTGGGTTCTAGCCATGTCCTCCGGTCCATCTGGTCCCCAAAGAAAGCTGATATTTGAATCCCTGTGTGTCTCCTGTGACTCTTTTTCCATTGGAACAATATAGAGAAGTGTGTGTGTGTTGGGGAGGACTAACCAGCACCCACAAAACCCAGTCTCTGCTGAGTACCTAGCCACAGTGGGGAAAGTCTCCAGATTGAAAGTAAACACTGGTTTAAAAATGTTTGATCATTTTAGACTCCATCGTTGATGGATCTTCTGATCTTACCATTAGGTATATTTAATTTTTATTTTAATTTTTTTTCTTTTTGGTTTTTAAGACAGGGTTTCACTGTGTAACTGTGCCTGTCCTAGAACTCACTCTGTAGACCAGACTGGCACTCACAAAGATCCAACTGCCTCTGCCAGGATTAAAGGTAGGCACCACTACCACCGGCAATTTAAATTATTTTTAAAGTAGGTGCCTGGGCTGAGAACTGTTAAAACTCTCTTGTGTTACAGTCACTAACTTTATCTGTGGCCTGACTTTTGCAGGCTTCAGTTTTACTGGTTACAAAACAAGGTCATTAGACTACAGGAGTGATAAGTACCACGCCAAGCTGTAATAATAGTCCTGTGTTCATTTAACACCCTTTTCTTGGGTACCTGTATTGTTGAGTGTTGTGCTGGAGGCTGGTCATACAAGATTATATAAAACCAACCTGACAGCTGGGCGTGGTGTTGCATACTTGTAATCCCAGCACTCCACAAGCTGAGGCAGGAGGACTGCTATAAGTTTGAGAGTACCCTGAGATACATAATGAGTACCAGTCCAACCAATAAGAGCTGTCTAAAGAAAAAAAACAAAAAAACAAGCAAGCAGGCAGTCAAATCAACAAGCAAACCCAACACATTTTGGGATAAATAAAGGCTGAAGTCCCCTGAAAGCAACAGACCACACAGGCACAATCATAGGCATCTTATTCTTTTAATCAGTGTAACTGTAAAACAGGAACAATTGGATTGGACACGCATTCCTACTGGTTCTCACTCATCTGTACGCGTGGAAAACCTTGCCGGCTGGTCCAGCAGCCACACATGGAGGTGCTACCGCTTACGCAGCTGTGTTTCAGTCACTGTGCTTGGGAAACAACAGAGAGGCTTCCAAAGGGCTGGGTTTCAGGTTAAAAAAAAGAAAGAAAGAAAGAAAGACTAAGCAATTTTTAAAAAGTTACAAATTAAGAACATGTTTGCTGAAAAGTTAAGCAACGCAGAAAGAAAGTTCTCCCTCGCCCCTCCCTCCATGCTCACTTGGAAAATAGCAATAATGGGTAGAGGCTTATTCTTTGATTAGTTACAGAGTTTGGGAGGACAAGGATGGGGTCTACCCGAACTGTGATGTATCCCTGGTGTATGTCAAATAAGTATTTGGTAACTGAATTAATGATTAAATGATTGTAGAGGGAAGTTTCTGTCCTGCCTGGTCTGCAGCTCTTCAGTCCCAACAAAACACACAGAGATGTTTATTAATTATAAACTAATAGGTTGGCCTATTAGCTCAGGCTTATTATTAACTAGCTCTCACAACTTAAATTAACCCATAATTATCTGTGTTTAGCCACATGGTTTGGTACCTTACTCAGTGAGGCATTCTCATCTTGCTTCACCTTAGTCTGACTGGTGACTGCAGACTGAGCCTTTCCTCTTCCCAGAATTATTCTAGTCTGGCTGTCCCACCTATACTTCCTGCCTGGTTACTGGCCAATCAGCATTTTAGTAAATCAATACAAGTGACAAATCTTTACAGGGTATAAGACTATTATCCCATAGTACTCCCCTTTTTCTCTTTTCAAAACAAGGACTCTGAATCTAATCTCCTTTGTTTAGTTTTTTTTTTTTCCCTGACCACTATCAATAACAACTTGTTACCAACACTCTAAACAAAGACAAACATCTATAATCCATTTTTTGGAAATGTGGGTGTAGTTTTCTAGGCTAGTTCCTGCTGATTAGGGGCATTGATAATCTTATGGGGACCTAAAGAAAATTTATGATTATGGTCATGTCCTGACTAAAGTATCCTTTGAGGCTGGATCATCTCAGCCAGAAGTTTTGAGGCTGTTCTGGATGTAGAACTCAGAGGAAACTGTAACAGAGGTTTCTAAAATGTTGCATCATATGGGCCATCTGCTTCTATTGGGGATTTTTCAGGGGGCCTTTCTTGATCAAACCTCATTTTGCTTAACCCAGAATGAATCCACAGCCCTTTACCTCCTGTGGAAACAAAAATAAAACCTCTTCTCCAAAGTAACATATCTTTTGACTTAAATTTTGAAGTCAAGGCATTTTCAAAATAAATAGGTTGGGTTAATCCAGCAGTATTTATAATCAAATGTCTTTTGGCAGCTGTTGCTCCTCCCTCAGGAGTTAAACAATTCAAAGAAACACAATGACATACAGTATCCAGATTCTCTGTATTTTCCATCTTTTTTTTTCAAATATTTATTTATTATGTGTACAATATTCTGTCTGTGTGTATGTCTGTAGGCCAGACCTCACTACAGATGGTTGTGAGCCACCATGTGGTTGCCGGGAATTGAACTCAGGACCTTTGGAAGAGCAGGCAATGCTCTTAACCTCTGAGCCATCTCTCTAGCTCCCTGTATTTTCCATCTTTACATGGAAGATAAGCTGGGGCAGATGGGCGCTGGAAGGGCTAGTTTTTCTCCCAAACCTAGGTGGCTAGGTTCAGGTCGGTGGCTAAAAAGCCTCAGGCAAATGGCTTTTTTGTAAATTCGTGCCCCAAAAGTTGGGCACCAAGTAATAATCCTACGCAAAGATCATATGTGTATATTTCAATATTAAAATTAGTTTTTGCTATGCGGTGGTGGTGCATGCCTTTAATTCCAGCACTTGGGAGGCAAAGCAGGCAGAACTCTAAGTTTGAGGCCAGACTGTTCTACAGAATGAGTTCTAAGAAAGCCAGGACTACACAGAGAAACCCTGTCTCAAAAATCAACAAAAAAAATGTGCTTTTATTATTTTATTTGTGTGTATGTGTATGTTGGAACCCCTGGAAGGGGAGTTAGGCAACAGTGGGCAGTCTGATATTGGCGCTGGGAATTGAACTCAGGTTCTCTGAAAGAACATTAAGCACTCTTAACATCCGAACCATGTTTTTAGCCTTTATAAATTATATTATAAGAGGACAGTGGTAGGTTAGGTTTGATGGTGCACAGCTTTAATCCCAGTACTTGGAAGGCCGAGGCAGGCAGGTCTCTGTGAGTTCGAGGCTGGCTCAGTCAACATAGTGAGTTCCAGGACAACCAGGACTACTAGTGAGACCCTGTCTCAAACAAACAGACAAACAAATAAACAACAAAACAAAAAAACTAAACAACAACAAAAATGAAAAACAACCAATTTTCCCATGCACAGAAAAAAGACGATGTTATGCTTGTTTTACTCCTTGCTCCTTAATCCGCCCCTCACCGCCAGAAATCTTTTATGGACATCTGTCTGTGTTTTGTTTAAATTTAGACATTCCTTTTGCTATGGCTTGTATTGCGTCATCCCTTAAAAGGTACATTAAGGTACCCCGTCCCTGGTGCTGATGAATGTGACTGTATTTGGAAAAGAGTTTCAACTCACGTGATCAAAGTCAAAAGAGGACTGGTTTTGCCAGCACGCTGGATTCTGGACTTGTCATCGTCAGAATGGCAACACAATGAAATGGCCGTTGTTTTAAACCATTTAGCTGTGGTCTTTTGTCCTGGATGAAGAATCCACTCTTTTGGTAATATTTGGTTGCTTCCAGTTGTTGAACTGTAATCATGACACCTGCCACCATTTTTCTGCCCTGCACGGGCTGTCTGGAACAGCAGCCTGAGGAACTTGCTCTTTTCTCCAGGAAGCTTTTGGAACAATGATGGACCAAAGCCTGAAGGCTTTAGCCTTGGTATAACCTTGGCTGTGTTACTAGCTAACACCTGGGACACCTGTGTCCTATTGGGACATACCCTTGATTGAAAAAAAAGTATTTGTTGCACATTTGAAATGCAAATGTCATGGGACTTCTGGTTTTTTTTTTTGCTAAACCTGGCATCTGTCATTCTCTGCTCTGGGCAACTCACGCTGTGCAAGAAGGAGCCCTGGGACCTTCCTTACTTTAGGCTCTTGTTTCCTGACTGCAGAGACTTGGGGAAGAGTCCTGGCTCCTCTTCTCTCCTCTAGTACCCTGACTGTGTACAGTGGCACCAGCCTCTCCAGGACTCAGCCCATGTGGAGAGTACTCTACTTACTCCCTGCTCCTCAACCCTGCACGGGCAATTCTATTCTGACTATTCCCCGCCTGCCCTCTCTCCCCTTCACTGGCCTTGCAAAGGCGGGCTTGCTTTGTCCACAGGACGGAACTAGCTCATGGTGCTCAGATGTGTGATGAGAGCCTGGGAGAGGAGGGCAGGGCTTCCCAGTCTTGCCTTGCTTCAAGATTTGCCTGAGGGCTAAAGATGCTACTCTCTGGGACTGAGAGTTAGCTCAGTGGTTAAGAGTCCTTGTTGTTGTAAAGGACCCAGGTTCCCTCCTCTGGCATAATTGTGATGTACAGTTGTACACAGAGGCAAAACACTCATACATGTAAAGTAATAATAAAAAGAAATTAGTTAATTAAAAAAATAGATGCTACTACCCCACTCCCCATTGGGGTAGTGACTCACACATATAATTCCTGCACTAGGGATTCTTGGGGTGCTGAGGTAGATGAATGGAAGTGAGCTTCAAGTCCAGTCTGGGTTACATAGTGATTTCAACCTTCCCTGGAGCTCCAAAGTGAGACCCTGCCTCAAAAAAGCGGAAAAACAAAAACCAAAACAATGAAAAAAAAAACCAAAACAAACAACAACAATGACAAAAAACCAAGGGAGGAGGGAAAAAAGCTTCTTCTGTTTGGCATCAGACATCTCCAGGGGAGGGGTCGTTATCTGTGAAGACCCCTGCCCTTGTCTGCAAGGAAGTGTGCTCTGACCGAGTTCTGCAGTCTCTGTGGGAACCTGGCAGAAGAGATTTTTAAAGCGAGGGGAGGGAGATCAAGGAGAGGAGGGAGGACAAGAGGCCAAGAGCCAAAGAGGAAGGGAGAGCCTGCTGGAGTTGAGCTGGAATGCAGAAAGCTTGGAGAAGAAAGGCCCAGACAGGCTGGAGAAAGCCGAGGCCACATCTGCTTGGGACTTACTGGCTGATTTAGAATGCAGCCTAAAAAGCGACAAGAATGGCCTTGGAGCAAGGGACCCACTGAGTCCTTTTCAAAGGTGAGCCTGGGCTTGCCTCCTTTCTGTGACACTTGGCTTCTGCAACGTCACACTGCTCCCCATTCAGTGCCCCAACCCCCTAATCTGGCGCAAAGCCAGGCATACTGACAGATCCAGCAGGGCCTTTGTGTGAAGGGTGGTGAGCGGTGGACCTTTAATGCTCTGTGTGGTGCAGGGAGGGGATCACGCTTGCGAGGAGTAGGTACAGGCATTCCGGATGGAGCTAGAACGTTTCCATATTAGACAAGTAACTCCAGCGAATATTGTTTTTGTTATCGAGACGATGCTATAAATGTTAGAGCATGTGGTAGGCATACCGCACGTCCTCCTGTGAGCTCCCTCGAGTGTGGGCTGGACCTAGTGACTTGCTTCCTAATGAATAAAACATGGCAGAAACGAGAGATGTCCTTTTCGAGATTAGACCCTGGGAAACTGGGACTCTCTTCTTGCTCTTACTCATCCCCCACAGCCTTCTCCACTATTTGCTGTGATCAAGTCAGCTGCCGTGTGAGGGTCATCCCACGGAGAGGCCAGTGTGCCAGAGATCGGAGGTGGTGAGAAGATGGAGGCCCTCCGTCCCACTTTCCAGAAGGAGCTGGATCGTGCCAACGACCGCGTGTGAGATCTTGGAGGTGGATCTTTCCATAGTGGAGCTAAGGGATACCGTGACTGCACTTGCAGATGCCACACCTACATTGTCACCTGGGGCACCTAGTCACTGAGATGACTGAAGTGCTTGTTTAGGGCACCAGCTTTGGGGGGACTTAGTTACATAGCAGTGGGCAACTAACACAAGTGTGACTTGGGAAAGGCCAGCCATACCTGTTCTAGTCTCCAATGCACTTTCTTTTCTTTAAAAAAAAGAAAGATCCCAGCACTCGGGAGGCAGAGGCAGGCGGATCTCTGTGAGTTCGAGACCAGCCTGGTCTACAAGAGTTAGTTCCAGGACAGGCTCCAAAACCACAGAGAAACCCTGTCTCAAAAAACCAAAAAAAAAAAAAAAAAAAAAGAAAGAAAAGAAAGAAAAAGAAAGAAAGAGAGAGAGAAAGAAAGAAAAGAAAGAAAGAAAGAAAGAAAAAGAGAAAGAAAGGAAGAAAGAAAGAAAAGAAAGAAAGAGAGAGAGAGAGAGAGAAAGAAAGAAAGATAAAAAGTACATATTGTGTCTGTTGTGGATGCCAGAGGGCAAGCATTGTCTTCAGGAATGCCGTCTTGTGCTTGGAAGGTAAGAAGGCAAGTGCTTTCTAGCCTGAGCTACCCCACAGCCCCTTGCGTATGCATTTTCATGAATTGAAGCCGTGGTGTTGGAGCACGGATGTTGGAGTCTTTGTCCATCAGTTATCATTAAGGGGGTGGGTCAACAATTAGATATCTAGGTTCATAGTCTGTTTCTGGAGCTCTCCGGCTACCGTTAGTAAACGCCTATTGGGGTGACAAGATGGATGAACAGGCAAATTTGTGGACTGGAACCCGAGTTTGCTCCCTGGAACCCACAGTGGGGAGGGAGAAGTCACTCCCAAAAGTTGTCCTCTGATCTCCACATTGGTAGTGTGGCATGCTTGCATTTTCAATCACATGTGTATATCACACACACACACACACACACACACACACACACACACACACACACACACAGTATATATATATATATATATATATATATATCAAAAAAGAAACTCTACCTATTATCTTAATTAAAATTTACACGAACAGCTAGATTACTTAGCAGCCAGCAGTGTGGAAGGTGAAGATCATCATTAATAATCAAAACTACCCTGGGTAAAACTCCATGTAACGCCAGGACCCAGGGCCTTGAAACCCCCAAAGTCAAGAATTATTGGGCTGTTACCACTGCTGCTTTCCAGTGGTTTCCCCTACTTCCTCAGAGCACTGGGGATTAGAGTCTAACTTGGCCGCGAGCAGAGAGCCCCCTTCCCCCACCAGCATAGTTGACTGACTAGCTAGTTAGGTGGGAGGGCCAGGGATTAGATGTATAGTAAAAGCACTCGACTCATTCCCGGCAGTTCCACAGCTGTGGTTTCCCAGGCTTGATTGCCCATTGTGTAGAAGCTCCAGTTTTGAAACCACTTCCCTGTTTTGGTTCCCAGCTTTTGACCTTTAAAGAAAGACTTCCATGCATGTAGTTATGCAGATTAATGCTTGGCTTCCATTCGGATTGTTTCCTTGGGATAAATTCCCAGGAATGAGCTGATTAGGTCAAAGGGAGTGGGGGGGTGGGGGAGAAGAGCTTTAGACCCCTTGCTAGAAATTGCCTTATTGCTTTTGCTATGAAGACATCACAGCAGCTGACAACAATGGTTTACAAACTGCGAGGGGTCAGCTTCAGGGCAACATGTTATTCACACCCAGAAAATTAACTCCCAGATCCTCCACGACTACCCAAGAGGAAGACCATGGAAGTGGGGTTCACTGCGTAGCATTCTGGACCTGGCCATAGGATGTCAGAAAGTCTAAGCCCCAGGGAGCAGAATGAATTGTTTCAAACTTGAACTGCTAGTGACAGGTCTTGGGATTGAATTCTTCTTTCTTCTGAGGCAGGATCTTATGCAGCCCAGTATGGCCTCAACTACCTAGTAACTGATACTGAACTTTAACTCTGACCCTCTGCCTCCATCTCCCAGAGGGTGAGTGCTGGAATCACAGCCATGGGTCACCTCCCCTGGTCGGTTCTGAGTTAGAAGGAGGACTTTGCCACTGAGTGTTCCTAGGCAAGTTACTTTAACTGTTGGAGACATTATTTTTTAGTTTGTATCTGTAAGGCAGAGACTATAGTGACTCTGACCCCCAGAAAAATGAGAGAAAGGGGGGCTGGAGAGGTGACTCAGTGGGTTAAGAGCACTGGCTGTTCTTCCAGAGGACCTGGGCTCAATTCCCAGCACCCACATGGCAGCTCACAACTGTCTGTAACTCCAGTTCCAGGGGACATGATACCTTTATACCAATGCACATAAAATAAAGTCAAATAATTTTTTTTTTTTAAATGAGAGAAGGGACTAGAGAATTGGATCAGCAGTTAAGAGCACTTGTTCTTTTACAGGACCCATGTTTTATTTTCAGCATCCACACGGCTCACAACTCTCTATAACTCCAGTTCAAGGGATCTGACACACTCTTCTGATGTCTGAGGGCATCAGGCACGAATATGGTGCACACTCAGGCAAAAACACCCCTATGCACCAGGCGGCGGTGGTGCACGCCTTTAATCCCAGCACTCGGGAGGCAGAGGCAGGTGGATCTCTGTGAGTTCAGGGCCAGCCTGGTCTACAGAGTGAGTTCCAGGATAGCCAGGACTACACAAAAACCCTGACTCGAAAAACCAAACCAAACCAACCAAACACCAACAAAACAAAACAAAACAAAACAACAACAAAACAAAAAACACTCCTACACATGAAATAAGAGTTCTACACACAAAGGCTTAAGAAGTGACTGGGAGCTAAATGAAGTATTATCACGGAGCAGGGGGTGGGAACAGGTGGCAAACACTCTGCCAGCGAGCAGTGATTCACTTACACCACACTGTGACTCAGCCTCAGTTTCCTTCTCAGCCCCGTGGTTCTCTTCCTGTGAATTTCCACAAGGGACTCCCCCATTTCATACTCTCCAAAATATCACGAGTCTCCTTGTCTCTCTGAGGCCAAATAGTAGTAATCCTGGTGCCGAGAGCTTGAGTCTGGTAGTCTTTGGATGCCCCCTTGTGGACAGTGGTTTTCATTCATGTCCCGTCTTCTAAAAGGTGTGTGTGTGTGTGTGTGTGTGTGTGTGTGTGTGTGAGAGAGAGAGAGAGAGAGAGAGAGAGAGAGAGAGAGAGAGAGAGAGAGAGAGAGAGAGAGAGAGAGAGAGAGATTTGGGGTGGGAGAAAAAGATGTGTGTGTGAACGCTGTTTGCAGATAAAATAAAAAGTAGGGACCTCCCATTTTCCTTGTTGGCTAAGAAAGGATGGCTAAGCAGACTCTCTAACCTGTGTATATGGATGCGAGCTGCATGTGCATGGGTGCACACACACCTGATATCACGTTTCCTATCTTGGAAACTCATGTGATTGATTGAACAAGGCCATTGTTTTGTTTTGTTTTGGTTTTTGGTTTTTCCAGACCGAGTTTCTCTGTAGCTTTGGAGCCTGTCCTGGAACTAGCTCTTGTAGACCAGGCTGGCCTCGAACTCACAAAGATCCGCCTGCCTCTGCCTCCCGAGTGCTGTCAATAAAGGCATGCACCACCACTGCCCGGCAAACAAGGTCGTTGTTATATAGTCTAGCAGCTTCACTTCTGCTCCTTCAGATGGACATTCACTCCCAGACTATCCAGCAAGTACCTGCTGTGTGCCTCTGCAGAGGCAATGGTGACTGAGACAGGGCTATTTCTGCCCCTCTCTGTTAGACAGCTAAGTACATCACTGCAACCCAGCGCCTTGTGGTCTGCAGGGAAGCTGCCTGGCGGAGGAGACCTTGCAGCTGATCCATGACAATGTGGGTACCCTGGCTCCTCCCCAGTTGTGGGGCAGAGGCACCAGATGGAGAACCCTCTTACGGTTTTGGAAGGAAATAAGGCCGTTTCTGAGCTTCTTCCAGTGTAAGCCAGGCTTTGGCCACGATACCCACATCTTCTCTCGACTTTGATGTTTTCGGATCTTTATTCGCTCATCCCAAGGAATTCTTTTGCTTCCATCCTTCCGTCACGCTCCACCCGCTTCCCTGAAGAAATGGAAACCAGATTGCACGGTTTAGGCAGGAAAACACTGGCACACTCTCGCAGACCACGGATGTATGTCTCTGTTCTCTCACCCCTGCCCTGCTGGGAACCTCCCTCTGCCCAGGCCAGAAGTGATGGGTGAGGGGAGAGGACTGAACAGCGGCCATTCGAGGGTCACAGTGGGGAGGTCACTGTGCTTGTCAGACCGTGTTTCTAGTTCAGCAAAGTGCACACTCACCCGACCTCAGTGGTGACACGGTGGGCATATGAGAAGTGTTCCTAAGGAGGACCCAGGAAGCTACCAAAGAAAAGAAACTGAAAGGCAGTTACAATGAATCTGTTTAATGTGGGTCAGACACTTGTACTGCAGGGGTGAAGGTGTGACCAGAACATTGACTACTTGCCCCCCCTTTTGTTTTTTCTTTTGTTTTGTTTTCTTTTCTTTTTGGTTTTTTGAGACAGAGTTTCTCTGTATCTGTGGAGCCTGTCCTGGAACTCGCTCTGTAGACCAGGCTGGTCTCAAACTCACAGAGATCTGCCTGTCTCTACCTCCTGACTGCTGGGATTAAAGGAGTTCACCACCATGGGTCCTACTTGACCTGGCCTTTCTGTTCACAACAGTTTGGTGAGGGGATGGGAGATGGGAGGGTGTGAGTGGGGTGTCAGTAGGGGCCAAGAACCTAAGGTGACTCTGCATTTGGTTATAATCAGAAAACGGTTTATTCACTGGGTGACTTTGGCCAAACGACCTAACTTTTCATTATGGTTTTTTTTTTTTTTTTTGGTATGGATGAAAAGTCTACCACTGAACATCAGCAGTGTCTTTCTGCCTGCCTGCCTTTCAGATTTTAAAATAGAATTTTGCTGTTTCCGAAGCTGGCCTTGAATTCACTCTGCAGCCCAGGTTGTCCTTGAACTTGTGATTGTCTTCAGGTTCCTGAGAAGGTACTCTGAGGACTGAGGATGGACTGACACAGGAAATGTAGAAGTGTTTAGCTGTGGGCTGGGCCATTGCTCTCTTGGTGAAGCCCTTGTCGCACAAGCCTGAGAACCTACAAAGCAAAAGTCATGGTGTAATCTCAGCTTTCGTGAAGCAGAAAGGAGGCTCTCTGGGGCTGGCTGCCTTGGCCAGTCTAGTTGAATCAGTTCAGGGAGAGACCCTGTTGCAAAAACTAAGGTGGAGGGTGGTTGAGGAAAGGGACTCAGTGTTAACCTCTGGCCTTACACACATGCACACTTATGTGCAGCCACATACATGCACCAAGGTACATACACACACACACACACATAGACAAAGACAGACAGACACACACACACAGAAGCACACACAGACAGACAGACACACACACAGAAGCACACACAGACAGACACAGACAGACAGACAGACACAGAAGCACACAAAGACACAGACAGACAGACAGACACACACACAGAGGCACAGACAGACACACACACAAAGTTCCTAGCACTCCCAAAACTGGTAGCATTTGTATTGGTCTGGATAAGCTAACTGGTATAACAAACAGGCCCAAGAATAGTTAATTGCTTAGGGACAATAGAGCGCTTCTTGTCCTATTTCGCTTTAAAGAAATATCAGGGTAGGCAGTGGAGCTGCCCAGAGACCAACCAGCTCGCTGACAGTCTGTCACCTTTACTGGGTAGCTTCCAAGACCATGCTAGCCATGGGTATCTGGCTAGTAGACCAGGAAGAGAAAATAAAGGCATGCCAGCTTTGGCCCAGAAGGGACACCTCTGCTCACATTCCACGCGTGGAAGCTGATCATGTGGCTCCAGCTTAATGTCAGAGAGGCTTGGGAGATGTGGTCCCTGGCTGGGCACTGCATTTCCAGGGTCAATCCTAGACACTGCGCGGAAGTCTTCGGTAGACATCAGTAGACAAGGATGTCTGCCTCTATTACTGTGGCTATCTCCTTCCAGAGCAAACCGTCATAGCCCTGGGTGGGAGACATGTGTGAGTATGGGCATAGCGGGGGGTCAATTCTAGCATAGGGGTTGGGGAGATGTATTCCGGTTGGGGATCAGGCGGTGTTGCTCAGGGTGGGTGGAGCACAGGGGTCAGGAGTGGATCCTTCGAGTCAGGATTTCCACCAGGTGAGATAGCAGCTAGCAGGGAGGACACAGGTCACGGGGAGTCACAAGACTCCCATGACTAGCCAGGAGGCAGGAAAGTGCAGGCCTGGAGAGTTTGTGGGGCAGAGAGGTGTGTGTGTATGTGGGGGGCCCACCGGGAAGGCCTGGAATGTCAAGATAAGGGCATGGAAATTGGGAGTCACGCCTGGTCTTCATGCACTACGGTCCAGGAGAGTGGGTGGTTATGGGAGGAAGAAACAAGAGATGGGGGAGGAGGCTGTGAGGACATGGAGGGAGGGTGGGAGAGTCAATCAGAGGAGAAGGAGGAGGGACAGGATGGGGCTTTGACTCAACCTGGTGCCCGTCCTTCTCTCCTGGGCTCCCTAAACAGTCACCCAGCAGCCCCCTCCGCTAGGGTTGCCTAGGTTGCTTTAGGCCCAGCTCTCTGCAGCCTTGCACGCCTGGAGAGGCCTTATCTCCACTGTCGGCTTTGTTCAGCTTCCAGGAAGGAAGTGGCTCCAGTGGCCCGTAGGTGGGACATTCCTTGGCTTGGCTCACTGTTCCCAGATTTCTCGTGATTCCTGGTGGCAGAGCTGGCATCTCTAACCAGGCTTGGAGAGGGGCAGAATCTTTCTCAAGAACAGTCTGAACCCCAGGAAGTCAAAGCCTTCTTTTTAGCTACCCCAGCTCTCTGGGTACAAAAGCCACCTCCAGTTGGGGGAAGACTGGGCTGGAAAACGCCCCGAGGGGACAGTAGAGGGGGACTGGGATGTGGCGATGGAGAACCACAAGCTCCATGAAGTATGACCTACAAGGCGCATATCTGCAGGAATGAAACAAAGGAACATTTACCTTAAAATACTGCTTCAGGAAGTGACATTTGTCATGGCTGTGCACACAGAATTCTAACAGGTGACATAGGTCTCTGGTGGCTGGGGTGGTAGGGAGAAATTGGGAGAAGAAATTGGAAAGTAAGGATGACGTAGGACTTCTTAGTGGAACATGAATTGGTGCAGATTTTAGCTGTTAGATAAGAAGTCAAGGGGGGCCAGGTGGTGCTGGCACATGCCTTTAATCCCAGCACCCGAGAGGCAGAGGCAGGTAGATCTTTGTGAGTTCGAGGCTAGCCTGGTCTACAAAGTGAGTTCTCCACAGCTAGGCTGTTATGCAGAGAAAGTCTATCTTGAAGAACCAAAAACCAAAAACAAACAAAAAAGAAAGAAAGGAAGGAAGGAAGGAAGGAAGGAAGGAAGGAAGGAAGGAAGAAAGAAAGAAAGAAAAAAAAGAAAAGAAAAAGAAAGAAAAGTCAAGGGGACCCTGGGATGTTGGGGGCAGCGGGTCAAACGAAGGAGGAGAGCTTGTATGGGAGACTTATGTTTCACTAGGCGGGTAGTGGCACTTCTCAAGGCTTCTGAGAGTCTGCTACACCAGGGTGTCCTCTGTTTAGCACGCTTCTCCCAGCTGTCTCTGCTCTGACATGAGATCCTTTAGACTTCAGGGCCTTCCCGAAGCTGGTCTAGGGGTAGTCTGTTCCTGAATCTGTGCAGGCCACTAGAGGTCAGAGGACTTGGGGGCCCGGAAGGCTCTATTCTGGTCTCAAGAATCAGCTCAGGTTCAGCTAAAGGCTTGTGGTCCTGGAAAGCGGCAGGCTAAGTTGGAAGGGAGCCAGGGAGACTGGGGCTTGCACTGCTTCACTGACTGCCACCTGGGCACGCTAGGAAGCACTTCCGGGCCTTGCTTTCCTCCATGGGACGGAGGCTAACAGCACTGCCTGCTTACGGCAGGGTGAGATCACTACACTGGCCTACTCACAGTTGTGTTTAATAAATGTCAGTTCCCCCCAGATTGGGGTTCGCATGGGTGGGAAAGCTGGGAGGATCAGTGATCCATGCTGCTGATAGCTCAGCTGGAGCAGTGTTGGGATGGCAGCTTGGAGCCTTCGAACCTGGTCCAGTGCTGCCTGGGAGGAGCCCTATTCCTTTCAGGCCACCCTGGCTACCTTCCTGTCCTTTGCCTCACACCAGGAGGAACCCTTAAAGCCTCAGAGTCTGTATCATCCCTCCGTGTCACGTCATGTCCTACCCAATAAACCTGGCAGGAATTATCTGGCTCTGAGGCTGTGGGCCCCTGGGAGAGATGGGCTTGACACAGGCTTGACCTTCCTTAAGCCTAGGCTAGCCCAGCACAGGGGCAGGAATCCAGGCCGTCAGCAGGTACTCCCTGGCCAATTTGCCACCTTGCTTTCTTTGGTTGGCTTTCCTGGTACTGGAGTCGACAAGAGCTTGCAGGACAAAGTTCACTTGCCAAAGTACATGAGAAGCGGGTGTCGGGGGGCCCCCTGGCTCCTCTGCAGTTCTTGGAAGGGGGCTGAACAGACTCTTGGCTTCCTGTCTCCAGACTTGGCAGGTAGCAATGGCACCAGACCCATCTTGGTTCTAAATCTGGCCCTGCGTCTCACGGGTTGGGTGATGTTGTATGTGGTACTAGTTTCTTTCAGCCTCAGTTTCTTCCAGCTCATGGTTCCCTTGGCTGTAAAGTGGGAGTGATGTCATCAGGATTGTGAGAAGTGAATTGCTAAGAGTTGCACAGTTAAGAGTTAACATCGTGACCAGCATGAATCAAGAGCCTCGGAAGCATCAGTTCCCCTCCTTCCTCTGTTCCCCCATCCCTCTGTGTCTTACCCCTCCCTCCATCCCTTCCTTCCTCCCTTCCTCTTTCCCTTCTCTCTTTCCATCCCGTCAGAGCTCTGAAATGGGAGACCTGTTGGCAGGTAGAGGCAGCCCTCATTTTCATAGATTCCCTCAGACACCCGGCCAGGAGACTGATGGGTAACAGGGAATTGGTGACCTGACTCCTAGATGTAGCCTTTCAATGTCCACTGTAGTACAGACCACCTCCGGGGACAGACTCTTGGTTTATTTTATTATGTTTTTCATGTTTTTAAAGATTTATTTATTTTTTATGTATACAACATTCTGCCTCCATGTATACCCGCATGCCAGAGGAGGGCACCAGATCTCATTACAGATGGTTGTGAGCCACCATGTGGTTGCTGGGAATTGAACTCAGGACCTCTGGAAGGGCAACCAGTGCTCTTAACCGCTGAGCCATCTCTCTAGCCCCTGTTTGTTTTTTTTTTTAAAACAGGGTTTTTTTTTTTTTAAATATTTATTTATTATGTGTACAACATTCCTTCCATGTATGCTTGCAGGCCGGAAGAGGGCACCAGATCTCATTACAGATGGCTGTGAGCCACCATGTGGTTGCTGGGAATTGAACTCAGGACCTCAGGAAGAGCAGTCAGTGTTCTCAACCTCTGAGCCATCTCTCCAGCCCCCAAAACAGGGTTTTTATGTATAGTTTTGGAACCTGTCCTGGAACTCACTCTGTAGACCAGGCTGGGCTCCGACTCACAGAGATCCGCCTGCCTCTGCTTCCTGAGTGCTGGGATTAAAGGCATGTGCCACTACCCCCGGGCTGGGGACAGACTCTTCTATAACCCTTGTCTTTGGGCCTCACTGAGACTGGGGTAAGTAAGTCGGTCATCCTGGAATGGGAGGAGGGATGGAAACTAGCTAGCCTGGACTTTTTCTTTCCTGGGACTACTGTCTTCTGTCAAAACTCAACAGTCTGTAGAGCTGGGTTCACTCTGCCAGCCAGAAGTTAATTCACACTAAGATGTTAATAGCAATAAATGAATCAATGCTCCGTCACCCCCAGGGGTGTTGATGGCTGTTAATGGCTCAGGTCCTGCCAGCTGCTTTCAGAACAGCTCAGTTCCCTTGAGCTGCGTCTGTCCTGGGCTCAGCATTCAGCACTCTCTGCACTTGCTTCACGTGCAGAAAGATCTCAAGAAGGCTACCTCTCGAGCAGTGGAGGGCCCAGACAGGTGGCTCTAGAACACTGAAAACCAGGGAATGCAAGCCCAGGGGCAGGGCTGGGGCAGAAGCTGGTGACCCTGGTGCCACAGAGAAAGTGGTGAGAGATAGGATGCTGCGTGGAGCGACCCTGGCCATGGGATGGCCTGTTGCATGTTCCTCTTCAACATGGATAACATCCTTCACGTATCTCATTAGACCCTTGGGTCACTTCACATGGTTTTGGCTGGAGGCTGTGTCAAGTAGGTGAACTGGCCAGTTCTTTGGGCAGAACACAGCTCTTAGGAACTCAGGCCTGAGTTGAGCTTAGTAGTGGAGCCCAGCAGTGAGTTTCAATCTTACTGGGCAGGGAAGGACCTGGGGGTCAGGTTAAGATGCAAATTCTGATCCTGTGTGTGTGCAAGCTTGGGCCTGCATTGTGTATAAGTTTCGGATGATGGATAGCATCCCCAGGAACTGGCAGAAATGGCTGCTTCCCTAAGGAAAGGATGCTGCCCTGACCTGTATCCCTTCGGACCTTTCTCTGGAGGGCTTCTCTCTTTCTCTGCCTCCCTGGGCGTGAACCTTCCCTTGGTCACTGGCTGTGGAGTCATGGGGACTGGGGCTGCCCTGCTCTGTGGTAGCAGGGGGCTGGGCAGGAAATATGGAGGCTAGTGAGATGGGGGTGGGACTCTCCCTATGGGGGGGGGAGAGACCTCTGGATATGACATACTAGATCAGATCAGTGATGAGTTCATTCGCTCACTGCCGCTCCACTATATGCAAGCAGTTATCTTTAATGGGATCAATAATAAGATCAGTCACCAATCACTGGGAACTTTCTGTAAATGCCTGCTCGCTTCTTCACGGCAGAATCTGGCCCCAGTATGTTTTTGAGGTTGGAAGGACCCTGAATCTGGAGAGTTTGGGGATGAGAGACATTGGACATCGCTTTCTATCTCTCAGACCTTAGACAGTGATGAGGAACGTATTAATCCTTTTCCTGGTCCTGGAGCCCACTTCATTGACAGACACACCAGTGCGGGTGCGCTGTAACTGTGATGCCCCTGAAATGCTTCCGGCAAACCACAGGTAAACATTAAACCTTGTACCTAAGAAGCTTCCCTCTCAGGGCTGGGTTCCTGTCAAGGAGAGAAAGTTTCCACTGTGTGTGTGTGTGTGTGTGTGTGTGTGTGTGTGCGTGCATGTAGCACCCACGCGCTACTGGTGGAATGCTTATCTTTTCTTCTTTGCAGAAAATCAGGTCAGTGGTTTCACAGTTGTCTTGACCTCGAGGTGCAGGAGGGAGGTGGCTCCAGCTGCCGTGGCCTGAAGCCACTAGGCTACAAGGTCCCCAGAAACTAGCGAAAGTGGCTGTCCACCTAAGGAGAGGATGCTGCCCTGCCCCTGTCCCTTCCAGTCTTTCTCTGGAGGGACTTTCTCTCTCTCTCTCTCTCTCTCTCTCTCTCTCTCTCTCTCTCTCTCTCTCCTTTTCCTTTCTCTGCCTCCCTGGGTGTGAACCTTCCCTTTGGTCACTGACTGTGGAGTCACGGGGACTGGGGCTGTCCTGCCCTGTGGCAGCAGGGGCCTGGGTGGGAAGTGTGGAGAGCGCTAGTGAAATGGGGTGGGACTCTCCCTAAGACCGTGACAGCGGTAGAGAGGCCTCCACAGCTAGCGAAACACTTTCACACATGCGTCTTTGCCTTGCCCACAACACAAAGCCGGGAAAGGCGGGTGTTACGTGTGTGGCTGGTGCTGATGACAAGGGAAAGCTGCTTCAAAGGTGTCCCAGGTCTCACCAGGGCCTCAGACTCTCCTTCTGGACCCCCAAGGGACCCTGGGACACCCCCTCGGGGATGGAAGGGAAACTCTTGGTGGGAGCAAAGGCGTCTCTAGTAGTAGCCCTATGTTGGACCTGGAACCTGAGTGGCCTAAGCTGGCTCTCTTGGGTCTGGGTCCCTCGTCATCTCAAAACCGGATGAGGCCTGGACCTGCTTCCTGGGCCCAAGCTGAGTGCCGTGGGGACAGGGTTGGACACTGTGGCTCTGGCAGTCCTCCACTCTCTTCCTACCCTGTTGGTGGTGGTGCTCGCCTTTAATGCCAGCCCTTGGGAGGCAGAGGCAGTCAGATCTCTGAGTTCGAAGTCATCCTGGTCTACAGAGGGAGTTCTAGGACAGTCAGGACTATTACACAGAGAAACCCTGTCACGAAAAACCAAAAGAAAAAAAAAAGTACATGACCTTGTCTACTGTCTCCCCCCACCCTCTAAATCCTCGGGCTCTGCTTCTGCTTCCCAAGCTGCTTCTCAGAGCTCAGACAAGGGAGGCTGCCAATCTGATGGAACCTTCACCCCATCCAGCCGCTGAGAGCCTCCTCGCAGCACCGCCCACTCAGCCCCCAGCCAAGCCAGAAATCATCTGTTAGCCATCCAGGGTACCGGATTGCCAGATGAGACCCTCCCACCTCTTCCTGGAAGTGAGCCCCCTGGCTCTCCACTCCCTGTCACCCCTCCCCATCCTCCCTCAGGGAGGTTTGAGAATAGTGTATGGTCTCTCTGGGTACCTCTCGGTCAGCCCCCTGCAGAGAGGAGGCAGGGGCTTGGTGCCAAGGACCTCCTATGGGGAGGTCAGTCTAGGCATGACTTCTACAGGTCGGCTCAGTGGCCTGTGCTGGACACGGCCCAGAGAGTAGGGCAAAGTAGCCTGCTGGGAGGTGATGAGGCTGTTGCACAGACCCTGCTGGAAATTACAGAGCACTGGGGAGGGAAAACAAACTGGGGTTTCTGTTCCCATGGAAACAGCATCTATTTGCATAGGTCCCTGCGTCAGAGCCTTGGACTCTGTGTTATGTGTGTGTGTGCATGCGCACGCGGGGAAGGTCGGGGGAACATTGGAGGTCAAGGCCATCAGTTTACTGTCTGGGACTGTTCCAGCCCAACCTAAAAACAGCAATAAAAAATGTCCCCTGTTCCTCATTCATGATAAAGAGGTCTTATACAGGGCTTTTTGGCCTAGGTGGCTCTTTGCTGTACAGGCACAGGTTCTTTTTATAGATTTTAAATTTATAACTTAATATGTAGAAGATGCAGGAAGACTCCAAATTCATCATTCTTCCAGTTCTTAGACAAAGTGATGGTTTAATTTATTGAGTTTGAACCCTCCGATGTATCAGTCCCTCGGCTCTGAAGCCATCAGGAGTTCTGTACTTCTTAAGCATGGGCAACGCCAAGCGACAGGCCTTCCTTCTTGGAAGGCCCTGGGCTTCAATGGGGCTGGCCAGGGTGGCTTCTTTGGGGAGATCAACAAAGCCCAGGAACTCAGCAATGTCACCTACCCTGCTTCACTCTGTAATCAAAGTGACTGACTTCTGTCCTCATGTGTCAAGGGGGCCAGTGTCTTCATCTTAGAGTGCAAAAAATGGCCCCTAAACTGCCAAGTGAGCTACCCAGTGGGCAGGGGATCAATCATCCTGGTTATTGTTTGCAGCGTGCTCATCCTGGCTTGTCCCACCATCTCACGTGTTGCTAAGAGCCCGTCACTCACGGCTCATGTAATAGAGTCTCTAAAACAGCATGCCTATTCACAAACAGAGACACTAAAGTTGAGGAAGCATTTGTCAGGGCTGCACGGATGATAAGTGATGGAAACCAGGATGCAGAGTGGAGGCTGAAGGGCTCTTCTCTCTCTGTCTCTTGCTCTGCTTCTTCCTCCCTGTCAAGGGGGCACCTGGTGACCAGACCTCCCACCTTGGCCGGCCTCCAGCCAGCCTGCTGCCGTTCCCCTTCCTCCCCTCAAATGGGAAGCAGCTGTGTTGGTGGAAAGGCGGGTGGGGGTAAATGCGGCGGTGGTGCTGTATCTGGCCCCATGTATCCTGGAGGTTGTGTAGCTGATTGCAGGCGCCAGCCTTGCTGCTTGACAGTCATTTCATTCTTCGGTGACTCAGTTTCCTTCTCAGCCAATCAGCAGGGATGCTGTGCAGAAGTCCGAGGGACCTATGCCTTTCCCGTACAAGAATTTTGATGGTATCTGGTTTTCTGGGTCTAAGAGATGGCCCAGTATGGGTAAAGGCACTTTAAGTCTGTGTTTGTCTGTTTTCTTGCTTGCATTGACTGAGACGAAAGAGTCTTGTGTAGCCCAGTCCAGCCTTGAACTCACGACGAAGCCAAGAATGATCTTGAACTCCTGATCTTCTGGCCTCCATTTCTCCAGTGTTGGGATTACAGGTCTTTAACCACCACACTGAGTTTATACGGTGCTCACGCGTGCTATGCAAGCATTGCTCTAACTGAGCAGCTTGTCCCCACCTTTTGTTTGAATTTTTTTGAGACAGGGTCTTGATCTGTAGCCCAAGCTGGCCTAGAATTCCTTCCTTCTCTCTCAGCCTCCTGAGTGTGGTGGGGCTACAGACATGCACCGTCACAACGGGCTGGACTGAGTTGTTTTTCTGGGTCATTCTTGGAGCATCTGGTATCACCTAACAGAATGGAGGGGCTTTGGGAAAGGGGCAGAACCTTCAACTGTTTCTTACAGGCAAAAGTTAGGGTTGGAGGTAGAGGGTAGGGGAAGAAAATGCTGGAGGTCTCGAGGCCTGTTTGGCTTGTGGCTAGAGCAGCGGGATCAAAAGGAACTCAGGACTGTTGAAAGTCCCTGAAGGGAGGGTGGGCCTTGAAATATATCCGCTTGCCATGTTTGCATCTGGCTGGGAAGTGATGGGAGAAGATGAGAAATAAACACATTTCGAAGGTCTGCCGTTAATGAGGGGGTCTGGAGTTTCTGAAGCAAGAATCAGATTGCAAGACCCGGCAAGAAGACAAGCTGTTGAGTGCTGGGAGAGCCCAGGAGACACGTCGGTGCACACCACACAACCCCGCAGTGTAGACAATGTTTTCCCATTCCATGGAGACGGAGGCTGAGGCCAGGCAAGTTCAGTGGTGTGTCCAAGGCCACCTAGCAAGTAAGAAGAGGGGGAGGGGGTATTTTCCCCCTATCTCTTGGAAAGGGATTGAATACGCATGTGTGAGAGGAGGTGAGCTCTGACTTGTGTGGGTTCAAGGTCCCCTAGGCTCTTCCAGAACCACAACTACAGGCCGGTTCCCTAGGAGTCTGTTCGCACCACACCGTGCCTGCTGTTTTTGGCTCTCTTCCTCTCCACCCAACCTTGCATCCCCAGGGTTCCTGCACTCCCCAAGCTCTCCTTTTTCTTAGTCTCTGCTGCAAGGTTAGTTGATGAGCCCATGGCCCACAAGACAGGCCAACTGTAACTGTTGAGGACCAAGGAAAGGAGATTAACCCCTTCCTTTCCATGCCATTTCCAGAAGCCCTGATCTATCATCCCTAGGGCTAAAACAATCCAATCATGTCAGCGGGCTGCAGCTGAGCTCTGCATCTGAACCCTGCAAGTGGCTGTCCATGTCCCTTCTGGGGAACTGCCTGTGACTGCAGTGCTTATGCACAGGTGAGGCCCTGCAGTACTGTGTGTGTGGTGTGCATGTGTGCATTTGTCTTTTTCTCTGTGTGTGCATTGGGTGCATTTTTGCCTATTAGTGTTTGTGTGATTTTTTTTTTTTCCGAGACAGGGTTTCTCTGTGAAACAGTCCTAGCTGCCCTAGAACTCACTCTGTAGATCAGGCAGGCCTTGAATTCACAGAGATCTGCCTTTCTCTGCCTCCCAACTAATGGAATTAAAGGCATGTGCCCCCACTGCCCGGCTGGTGTTTGTATGATTTTTAAGCATACTACATATGTGAAATACTTATGAATAGATATCAGCAAATTTGGCTCTGTAACTTGAAGGACAAAGTATAAAATATTCATGTTCAGCTCCTTGTTTAAAAACTATTGAAAACTTTGGGGCTGGAGAGATGGCTCAATGTGGCTCAATGGTTAAGAGCATGGGTTGCTCTTTTTTTTTTTTTTTTGGTTTTGCAAGACAGGATTTCTCTGTAGCTTTGGAGCCTGTCCTGGAACTAGCTCTTGTAGACCAGGCTGGTCTCGAACTCACAGAGATCCGCCTGCCTCTGCCTCCCGAGTGCTGGGATTAAAGGCATGCACCACCACTGCCCAGCTTGGGTTGCTCTTTCAGAGAACCTGAGTTCAATTCCCAGCACCCACATGGCAGCTCACAATTGTCTGTGATTCCAGTCCCAGGGGATAAAATCTCGTCATGAACATTAGGGTATACAGACACACATGCAGACAAAACACCAATATGCATAAAATAAAATAAAAATCTAAAACATTATTTTAAAGTACTGAACATTTTAGCTGGTGGTGCACTCCCTTAATCCCAATATTTGGGAGGCAGATGCAGACAAAATATCGTGAGTTCAAGGCCAGCCTGGTCTACATGTAGAGCTCTAGAACATCTAAGGCTACAAAGAGAAACCCTGTCTCGAAAAACCAACAAAACAAAACAAAAAACAACCAACCAACCAACCAAATCGAACAAAACAAAACAAAACCCAAAACATGAACATTTCAAAATGGAGCGGAGAAACCATATCATGTGACACACATGACTCTTGTGATGTGTGTCACTGCCTACCGAGCTGGCCCCTTATTCAGGAAAGTCCACCTCATATGTTTCTGTGTGTGGCTGCGTGACATATGTATGACGGAGGTGTGTGATTTGTACAGTGGCATTTCTTGTGTGATTGTTGAGTACCTACTTATGTGCATTGTGTGCAAGGCCGTGCGTGTGCATGGCGCGTGTGCATGGTGCATGTGCATGGCGCGTGTGCATGAACTGGGGCATGAAATCAGAGCCTTTTTCTCACAACCCCCAGGCAGCTACCAGTGCCTATCAAAGGAAAGGTGTGTTTTATTTTTGGCGCCTTTACCACTGTTCCCATAATGCCCCAGGAGGCTTTTGTTTGATCGCCTTTGTTGGAACGGTGACAAGAACTTCCCTCCACCTGCTGCCACGGTGGTGGCCCCACCAGAAACCACAGCTGGGGGTGGAGTGGCTTCCTCAGCCCCTCACCCATTCACCTTGCACCCCTTCCAGGCATCAACATGCCCAGAGATGTGCCCAGGCTCCCAGACCCCACCCAGTCAATGTACCACCCACCGCACCTCAGAACTGGAGGGGGCGGGTGGAAAATACACGACCTAGCAGCCTTCTCTTGCTCCGGAAGAGCTGGAGCCGAGGTGACTTGCCCATGCTGCCCAGTGACAGCATGGTAGAGCCAGGATGCCTGAAGGGGCCTGGGAGGGGAGGAGGAGTCACCAGCCTGGTGCAGGAGCACGGCTTTGCTCCCAGAAGCTGGTGGTCTTCCTTATCTGCCTGTGTCTCCTCCCAGGTCAGAACTCTGCATCCAGCAAGCGCTGAGAGATGTATGTGCACCTAGCACAAGGTCTAGCGCCCAGCTCCCCAAGTGTTTGATGAGAATAAGCAGTGATGTGGTTGAACACTGCAGCGAGCAGGCAGAGGCATGGCCTATGGAGGCCAGCTGGAACTGGCTGAAATCCTTTAGTGGTTTTATTGCTCTACGGGACTTCCACTTGGTGAGCTTTACTTTCCTGTCTGTAAAATGGGCCTCCTGTAGGATGGCTAAGGGAATTCGATAAGGTAAGGTTTGAAAACATACTGTAAGCAAAGCAGGTGACATGGTCGTAACACAGCTGCTGGCTGGATCACCATGAGTCAGTTACACCAGCCCTCTCTAACCCTTTGCCATAAGAATTCAGTGGGAGAGCTGGGCAGTGGCAGTGTTCGCCTTTAGTCCCAGCACTCGGGAGGCAGCACAGGCGGATCTCTATGAGTTCGAGGCCAGCCTGGTCTACAAAGTGAGTTCCAGGACAGCCAAGACTGTTGCACATAGAACCCTGTCTCAAAAAACCCAACCAACCAACTAACCAAACAAACAAACAAACAAAAAAGAAAGAAAGAAAGAAAAAAGAATTCAGTGGGAGGTGAATACCTAGACTGGACACTCAGCAATTGCCAGCCCATCTCCTCCCTTCCTCAAAGCCTCTCTTTGGTCCCCAGCCCCTCTGATTCCTGTCATCCGTTCCATGCTCCCTCTCTTCCCACCCCTATCCTCCACGTGACTCTTTAACAATAGATCTCAAAAGCTCTTGCAGTCCCTGTCTGCTCCGGGCTGGCTCTCTGCTCGGGAGCACTGGTGATAATGGAGCGACTGAGAGAGGCTGTGGGCAGAGCAGGCACGAATCCTCATTGTCACCATCTCTCCCACCCCCGACCCTGACTTTCTAGTCCAGAGGTTGCCTACAGCGCCCCAGCCACGTGGAGCCCGGGTGTGAGGAACAGGGCCGGTGCAGAACAGAGGTGCCCGCTCCAACGAGGTGGCACGTCCACCAGTCAGCTGCGGGACCTGTCGCGCGAAGGAGGCAAAGGTGGTTCACGATTGGGTGACTCTTCGGCATTAGACTTAGCGACAGGCCTAGCGCTAGCCAGGCTGCAGAGAGCATCCTCGGGGCCGGAGGAAGATACCTCTGCCCCGTCACTGGACTGTAGTTGCATAAATCATCCAAGACGAACGCACACGAGTTCCCAGCTGCCTTGTGACTCAGGGAAAAGGTTCGGGGGCAATTCATCTGCAACATCTGTTAGACCTCACCACGGCGGATGCTTACTTAGGACAAAGCATTTTGTGATGGGCAAGCTCTGACTTTGAGTGAAATGTCTTCTCTCCTGCCCTGTTGATAGAGGACTTGGGTGCTGGACCTCAGGATCTCCTACCCGGAGCTCATGCTGAGAGCTGAGAACTGGGGGTGGGGGAGCGAACTCTGTGTGTGACACAGCAAGCCTGGCCCGTGAACTCCATGGGCTTAGTGGGCGATAGACAAAATAGGGTAATAGCCATTTTCAAAACGCACACAGGAGGGGGCGAGCCTGACATCAGCAGGGAAGTGTGACCAGATCGCACACAAACCAGAGGGCGGGACCTGTGGGCCATGGACATCCTCTCATATCTGAGGTCGCAGGGCCAGTCAGTCAGAGCTACCTCTGTTGTCAGCGTCCCTGTCTGTGTCCCTGGCTGGGACGGCTGCTGGGTGAGTGAGCTGGGACTCAGATATCTGTTCCTGTGCCGTGGAGGTTGGGAGCGTTTGTTCTTCTGAAGCCAGATAAGTTGTTCTTTTGGGGAGAGAAGCCCCAGGACCATCACCCCTAGATTTTTCTAGGGAAACATGTCCATTTTTTTTTTTTACCTTTACCTTGAGACAAACAAACAGTCATGGGCTCACTCTTCTTCTCTAAAACTCAGAGGCTTGAGGATGTGTGTGTGTGTGTGTATGTGTGTGTGTATAAGGGAGAGTGTGCATGTAAGGGAGTGTGTGTGTAAGGGAGGGTGTGTGTGTAAGGTAGGATATATGTGTAAGGGAGTATGTGTAAGGGAGAGTATGTGTATAATAAGGGAGGGTGTGTGTGAGGGAGAATATGTGTGTAAGGGAGTGTGTGTGTAAGGGAGAGAGTGTGTGTAAGGGAGAATATGCGTGTAAGGAACTATGTGTAAGGGAGGGTATTGTGTAAGGGTGTGTGTGTGCACACGCACTCACACTCGAAAATTCATCCGTCTACTGAATATGCTCTCCAAGTCTCGTCTCCAATATATAGCCCTTAGACACACCCTTATGTCCTGCCCCTCCTCAACCCCTATCCTTTCTTCCCTCACCGCCATCACGTGGGTTTGTTTCTTCCCCACCAACTCTGTCCTTGGCTAAAAAATGAAAGTTGATTATCTAATTCCCAAATGAGATGACTTTTTTTTTTCTCAAATATGTCATATTAATGACAGGAACTATCTAAGGGGCAAGATAAGTTGTTTTTTCTTTTGTTCTTTTTCTTTTTCCTTTTTTTTTTTTTTTTTTGGCAGGGTTTCTCTGTGTAGCTTTGAAGCCTGTCCTGGATCTCACTCTGTAGACCAGGCTGGCCTCAAACTCACAGAGATCCACCTGCCTCTGCCCCTCCCCAGCCCCCCAAGTGCTGGAATCTAAGGCCTATGCCACCACTGCCTGCCTGAGAGGTTCTTATTGAGTATGGATTGAGACAGGATTGAGGGTGACTCTGTCAGGTGGTGGGGCTGGAATTCAAGGGATGCTCTGAGATCAAAGGGCTCCTAGAGATCTCAATGACGACATATTTTCTTTTCCTTGGGCCTCAGGTGTCTCACCTGGAAACCTGGCAGGAAGATGTCTTCTAGTTTGTCGTGAATTGGATGTGGCTGGACATGGGGCTGAGGAACTGAATGTGGTGGCCTTGAATCAGCAACCATTCTCTTTCCCTGGGACGTCTTCCCCTCTTGCTCTCCACCATTTGCTTATCCACCCGTCGATTTCGTATTTATTTGTTGAGCCAGGGTCTTGTTATTGAACCTGAAGCTTCTGCTTTCATTGAGACTCAGCTGGCCTGAGGCTCCGGGACCTCCACTCTCCTCAGCACCAGTCCTGGCTTTTGCATGAGTGTCGTGAATTCTGGATGCTGGGCCATCTCTTATGTGCCACCCCCCCCTTTTTTTGCTTCAAGACAGGGTTTTTCTCTGTAGCTCTGGCTATCCTGGAACTCGCTTTGTAGACCAGGCTGGCCTTGAGCTTGCAGAGATCCACCTGCCTCTGCCTCCGGAGTGCTGGGATTAAAGGTGTGGGCCACCGCTGGCCCTCTCTCTTTTTAAAAAGAAACATTTTATTTTTTAAAAAAAATTATTTATGCTGGGTGGTGGTGGCGCACGCCTTTAATCCCAGCATTCAAGAGGCAGAGGCAGGTGGATTTCTGAGTTTGAAGCCAGACTGGTCACAGCCAAGACTACACAGAGAAACCCTGGAAAAACAAAAACAAAACAACAGCAATAGACTTATTTATTTTTATTTTATGTGTATGAGCATCTTGCTGGCACATATGTCTGTGCATGCAGTGCAAGCTGAGGGTGTCAAATCACGTGGGGCTGGAATTGCAGACAGATAATAGCTGCCATGCAGATGCTGGGAACTGCAGTGGGGCCCTGTGGAAGGGCAGCTTAACCACTGAGCCGTCGCTCCAGCCCTGTAATGTTTTAAAGCTCTAATTTCTCAAATATCTCCCAAAAGATTATATCACTTGCTTGGGTGTTTCTAAGTATTTTCTTTTTATAGATGAAGTTTCCTCCTTACCTCAACTCTGGGAGGTAGGCTCTACTAATGACTCCATTATGCAGATTTGGAAACTGAGGCCTTGTAAGGGAGTGGGGCTCTGAAGCAGGCCATCTGGCTGTGGAGCGGGAGCTCCCCACTACCCCGCTCAACATTCCGGGCTCCTTGCTAAGTGTTTACCCAAATCGTTCGTGTTTTGCAATGGAGAAATCTGAGACTCAGAGCGGTTGAGCAACAGCTGAAGGTCACACAGCTGGGGAGCAGCAGGGTTGAGATTCAGGGCCGGCTGGGCTCCAGAACCTCTGTTCTGCATCCCCTTTGGCAACCCTGCCAGACCCTCAGGCTCCACAGCCAGCTTAAGCAACCTCCCCTCATCGCTGGGTCCCTCTGGGTGAGTCAGCTCCTTTCTCCATCTAGAGAATGACAGGGGTCAGCCCCTGCGCCCTGAGGTCTCCGGCAGTGGGCTGAACCTGTGAGATGAGAGGGGTGGTACCTTCCAGCAGGAAGGGCAGCTCCGTGGCCTGGGAAGATCTGAGATTTGACCTATGAGTGCAGCCAGGGAGGATGTGGATGGGGCCTGGTGTGTGTGTGTGTGTGTGTGTGTGTGTGTGTGACAGGGGAGCGTTGAAGAAGAGAAGGGGTCTGTGGACAATTCTAGGATGATGGCGAGGAGGTGCAAGCTTAGGGAGAAGGTATTGTTTTACCAAGCAGATGAGAAGGGAGAATGGGAAAGAAGACCGGAATGGGCTCCCTGGGGATCTTTCTCTTCTCTTCTGGAGGACACCCTTCAGTTCAAGATAGGCACAAGAGTGCATCAGGCCAGGCCTCTGTGGTCAAGCCAGCGTAGGGCTGAGGTTAGAACTCCGGAGACACAGCAGTTTGGGGAATTAACATTGCTGGGGGTTATGTTGTTTCTGTAAATATTTGGAGACGTCCAGTTATACTAGAAAAATGTATTTGAAGCCAGGGTGGCGTGTTTGTGTGGTTGGCCCAGCTTCCTTTTCCATGACCACTCGGTTACATTCCTCCCCTGTAGGAATTGAGGGTTGTTTTCCCATCTGTAACCTCATTAGGGCACACACACCCACACACACTCTGGCAGGTTCCCCTTGGGGACGTACATGTTCAGTGGCATCATCCTCCTGCCACAATGCCTGTGGTCACACAGTCGCAGCTGTACCTTTTAATATTCAGTACCCATCATCCCGAAAGCAGCTGCCCGCTGGCTGCGCTCGCTCGTGCTAGTCCCGTTCCTCCCAGGGTGCTCAGTTCCAGGCCTAGAGGGCGCCTGAACTGTGTTAAAATCCTCCTAGCCCCGTGCATCCTGTGGAGGAGGGTAATGGGTGTGTTTGTGGTTCCAAGATTAGAGAATGGGCATCCTTATGGGGCGGGCTCCATTTTCTTTTGGCTTGGGGAAATTGGAATTATATTTCTGTGTGAACGGCTCGCCTCTCTCTCCTTCATGCCTCATCCGCACCCTACCTCCAGGCTCAGAGGGCTTAGGGTGCCTTCAAACACTGTCGTGGGCATCGTAGGTTGGACTAACCTCTCTGGCTTGGGGAAAGTAGGGACACAGATGGACTCTGGGGAACAATGTCAGGGACACTTGGGCTGTGGGGGTGAGGGTGGACAGAGTCAGGTCCTCTCCCTCTGCTTTCCACAAGGATCCCTACATTGCTGTCTTTTGAATGGAGATGTCCTTCCAATAGCCCCGTGCTGGAACCTGAGCCCATACTGACGGTACTGGAGCCGTTCGGGAATAACGGGCTGGTCAGGAAGGTTCTGCCCTTCATGAGTGGGGCTAATGCCTTAGAAAAGGGCTTGAGAGAACTAGCGTGGACTTTATGCTCTTTGTCTCACTTCCAGAACTGTGAGAATAGATTTCTATTGTTTATAAGTTTCCCTGACTGTGGTATTCTGTTATAGGCATCAGGAACGGACTAAGACATGTGCTACAGAGGGCCGCTGTTACTCGAGGCCAGAAAGTAGGACACTGAGTGTTTCCGGGTCTCCAACACCCAGCGAGGAGTCCTATCCAGCCCGTGCCTCCTGTCTCATCCTAGCCCCTTACTCCCGAACGCCGCCCCGCCGTGACCTCTTAGCGTCCCACCAAACGCGAGTTCTCAGAGGGGTTTGTGGCGGTCTGAAGGCTGCCCGACAAGGACCAGGGCTGCTCCAGGCTGGTGGAACAGCAAACACACCAGGGTGCAAACGCGGCTGGGGTCCACTGGGGTCCCCTGGCACAGACGCTCCCTGCACAACCTGGCCTTTCCGTTTTCTGCTCAGAGTGGTCTCTCACGTGCACGGCTGCCCGCAGGGCCCTGGGTTCCCGCGAGATGAACATCCTGCCCTCCAGTCTCCTTCCATCTCTCGTGGCTCCCTGGGCTCCTCTCTCTGGAGGCACTCAGTGACCTCATGTGTTTCTGAGAGCTGAGAAAGGAAGGCTGCGGAGGAGGGGTGTGCGGATCGGAGCGAGCAAGAGCCATCAGGTGGAGTGTGGGGATTACCAAAGAGCTCACTCCCTTGCCCTTTACAAAAGAATTCCCCCCCTCCATCTTTTAAAGTTGCTGTTTCCTCAAGGGAAATTTTTATTTGTGTCTGAGTAAAATGTGTGCTCTTATAAATCGAAAGCAGAACATGAGGAGAGGTTTCTGTTGCTGACAGAGAATAAAGAAGCAGCTTGCTGGCCTTTGTCAGCCAGCAGGGCCACTTTCCTTCTTGCCCCTGACCCTTCTCACAGCTTTTTCCTCCTACCCGAGAGGAGAGGCCTGACCACTTGTCCGTGGTCATCCAGAGCCCTAGCTGGGACTGCATTCAGGTTAATGATGCAGCCTGGCCGGCAGGAAACACCACCCCCTCCCTGGGGAGAACTGAGGAGGGGCAGAAGGGAGGGGCAGCAGTGTTCTGAGGGAGCATGGAGACCACCATCTCCTGTTGGCTTGGTGACTGTGGAGAAGGAGGATGGAAGAAGGGAACTAAGTCAGAGTTAATCAGACCAGTCCGTGGCTCCCCTTCCCACCTCAAGCCAGGAAGTGATTCCTCCAGCTTGGCTTTGGGGGACAAAACCTGGGTTTCTGGAATATGTGACCTCTGTCCTTGAATCCACGGGACTTCTTGCTAGGCTAGAAGAGGGTTCCTGCAGAGGTCTCACCAGTCCATTCCCACCACGGGGATGTCCACCAGACCCACACCCTTCACTCCAGAAGGTACGATGGCCTCTCAAATCTTACTTTCGCCTGTCAGTTTGGGGACAGCTGTCCTGGTTTGGGTAATCATTTCTCAGCAGAGTCTCTTCCAGCCTTGGTTGAGGTAGCATGGGTAGCGGTTTCTTAGACCCTGAGGTCAACCTGACTGGCCAGACCTGCTCTTCCCTCAGCAGCTCTTTGGTGGGTCCTGAGTCCTTGTGTATGCTCCCAGTCCCCACCGTAGGGCCCCTGGGAGAGTTCCTCGTAGTCCGAGCAGGGGAGCCCTTATGGGGAGAAGGTGGTGGTGGTCTCGGCCTCCATGCTCATGGAAGCATGTCGCACATGCCGGCAGGAAGACCACTGCCGGAGTTGCTCCTGGCTGAGGCAGCCCAGGTCCTTGAAGAGCTTAAAGAGGTCGCTGCGGAATTTGACCCCGATGAAGGCATACAAGAAAGGGTTGACGCAGCAGCGGACACAGGCCAGGCTGTAGGTGACATCATAGGCGATGTTGAGCTGCTTGCTGAGTTCACAGCTGCTGTTGGTGATGTTGAAATTGGCCACCGTCTGGGCCAGGACCACTCCGTTGTAGGGCGCCTGGAAGACGATGAACACCACCACGACAGCAATGATCACCTTGATGGCCTTGTTCCGCTCAAAGTTTCGTGCCTGGAGCAGGGTGCGGATGATGACGAGGTAGCAGAAGCTCATGGCCAGCAGAGGCACTAAAAAGCCGATGATCATCTGGGCCACTTGGATGGTGATCAAGGCCTCCACGTGGTCAGTGATGAGCGAGCATCTCCACGTGTCCTCGCTGTAGCTCTTCTGGAGGCCGCTGTAGAGCAGCTCCGGGGTGGAAAGCAATAGGGCCAGCATCCAGATAAAAACGCACGACAGTTTGCTGATGAGAAGCACGCGGGCGCGGTGGCGGTGGGCTGACACGGCCTGGACGATGGCCACGTAGCGGTCAATGCTGATGCACAGGAGCAGGAGCATGCCGCTGAAGAAGCTCACTTTATAGATGCCAAAGATACACTTGCACAGGTAGACCCCAAAGATCCAGGACTTGGCTGCGCTATAGGCCCAGAAGGGGAGGATCAGGAGGAAGAGGATGTCGGCCACGGCCAGGTTGAGCAGGTAGGTGTCCGTCATGGTCTTGAGCCTCTTGAAATAGATGTAGGTCAACACCACCAGCCCGTTGCCCATCAGGCCCACGAAGCAAATGACCGAATACATGATAGGAAGGAACCAGGCCTTAAAGTTCCGCACGTCTTTCTTGAAGCACACCGACTCGTACAGGGTATAGTCCACTGTGGTGTTCTCACCAATGTAGTCATCTGTGACTTCGTCTTGGCAGAAGCACACCTGCAGGGGAAGAAACATCCGTTTAGCTAGCTGCCTGGATCTGCTTGGGACTCAGCCTAGGATGGTGCTTCTATCACGGACTTGCTACTTCTTGGAAATTCTCAGACCTTAGCCCCATGGAGCCAGCATCTCAGAAGGCAGGGCCCAGGAATCTGTATTTGCCCCTCGAACTCTGAGTAAGTCTTTGATCTAAAATCAGTGCTTCTCAGGCTGGAGAAGTGGCTCAGTGCTTAAGACCGTGTGGTAGATGCTCTTGTGGAGAAGATTGGTTTCGTTCCCAGCGCTCACAACTGTTTGTGACCCCAGTTCCACAGGATCGGATGCCTGCTTCTGACCTCCCCAGACAGCCTGTATACATGTGGTGCGCTTAATATGCATGCAGGCGAAACATTTGCACACATAAAATAAATCTAAATAATGAGTTTAGTGTGCGCGTGAATTCCCTAAAGAGGGATCTTGTTAAATTGCACATCTTGACTGGGTAGACTGAGGCAGGACCTGAAGTCTAGGTTTCTACTCATCAGAAGTCACGTTTGGTTTTTGCCAACTCTTGGGACACCCAGTCGCAGGATCGCTGTTGGAGGACTGGAGAGAGTCTAGGGTTTTGGGATCTGCTGGGGTTTGGTGGGGGCAGAACCTCTGTTAGGGTCAAGGTTGAGGAAGGTCTGGAGCAAGAAGAGAAGATCAAAGTTCCTGGGTAGGACTAGATTTCAGTTGATGGACCTCTACTGTGGTGACTGTGGACCATTGGTAGGAGACACGGAGATTTCTACGGCTCCATGATACCCACTACACTCGGGTAGTAGATGCACATGTGTACCACTGGATGGCCGAACCTCCGGGGCAGGGCTCCTGCAATGTCCTTCCTATGGGTGCTCGAGCCCCTGGAAGGAAGCTCTTTCTTCTCCCTCTCTCCCTCTGTGTTCCCACCCTCTCCCCACCCCACTTTGCCTGACTTCCGGCAGATCCCAATCAGCAGGGCTCAGCTGTTCTGGGCTTTTTTTAGCCCTTTTGCAAGGCTGCAGGGTGTGTGGGGGAAGGTTCAGCATCTGCTGTGATTTTTATCAATGGAGGGGTGCCTGCTGTGTGTGTGTGCCTGTGTGTGTGATAAAGATGGACCGTGGTAGATGAAGGGGAGTGGGTTGAAGGCCTACTTTGGAAAGCTCATGGTTCCTCCACTGGGTAAGTGACTTTCAACCACTCAGTGGGAACCCACAAATTGTACCTTTACTGGCAACTGAGGGAGGACAAAGTGGCATTCGGGAGCCTTTTCTTTGGGCATTGCTAACTTGAGAAGAAAAGTCTGCAGTAACGTTCTTTACCTGGTCCAGGTGTGACTGTAGCCTCCCCCTCGGGGGGGGGGGGAGCTAGATAGGTTAGCTGCGTTTAGCCCCTCATGAATGGTTCCAAGGCCTTGGGTCTGAGGCCTGTGGATTTAGGGACTTCTAGACACCTCGGAGGACAGAACTCCCAGCTTCTAAGAAATGTGCTCCTATGCTCCCCCAGTCTTGTCCTCTCCCCCTACCCTTGCTCCTCCTCCACACCCTCCCCCTAGGCTTGCCGCCTCTGCAGCCCACAGTCCCACCACATCCGGCCCTGTCTGAACCCCCCTTCCCCCAAGTGAAAGACAAAAACCAGCCACAGATGTCTTCACCCTTCCCTGGCCTTCCAGCCAGCAATACAGGAGGGGAGGGAGCGGTGATGGGGAAGGGGCCAGGCTAAGGGCTATAGCCCAAGCTCCAGGGGGCCTCTAAGATGGGGTTTGAGGAACAGTGCCCAGCGTGGGGCCTGCCCCTGGCCTGAGCTCCTGGAAAGCTGCCCTTCTGGCCTCCGGACCTGGGGGAGAGTCAAATTCTGAAGCATTACTTCTCCAGGCTGGTCTTGGCCACCCCCTCCACCTCCAGAGAGCTCCCACCCAAACGGAGGAAACTTGACTCTGGGAGTTACAGTTTCTCTGACTCGGTGCTTGCTGGGGCACCTTCTGCCTCCTGGCCAGGCCAGAGAATGGAGCACTGTGAAGCAGGCTCTCTGCTGTGCAGAATTCAGACCTCTATACGTGTTCCGTTCACCATACTCTCTACAGGGTTCAGGCGCCACTCTTTCTCCCGTCCCCTCCCCCACGGGTTGGGGGTTCTCTCTTTTAGGAAAGAAGACATAGAATGAGGTTACAAGGAGAACCTTGGACTGAAAGGCAAGAGGAGACAACTTTGGGTGACTGGAGAGGAACTAGATTCCCAGCTCACAGTCGGACACATGCCTATGTGCAAAACAGGCCCCCTCCGAGCACTGTGCTGCGCAGCGGAATTCTCTCTAAGAACTCAGAAACTGTGTTTCTGTCTCCTGGGTGGGAAGGTGGGAGGTGAGGCGATGGAGGTGTGGGTAGGTCACTTCCCCCTGAGTTTAATTTAAGTGGGGACAAAGGAAGTCCAGAGAATGCCTGCCCCAACCCCCAAGCCCCAGGAGAGAGGTGGCAGTCAGCTTAATAAATGACAGGTGGGCTGCGTCTGGGCCATTCCTTCTCTTCTAGCGAACCAGAAGTCCTGGCTGGAGAGGGGACATGGAGGAGGGAAGAGAGAGAGCTTCCCCTGGCAGGAAACCTCACCTGGAATATGACAAGGAGAGCCACCACCAGCACGTTTTTCATGGGTTTGCCTGTAGAAGACAAAGGAGGTGATGTTATTGCCTGGCAGAGACAAAGCTCTGTTATTAAGGAAAGCGGGGGATTGCGGGGGGGTGGGCACCGTTGGGAACTTTCATCCCAGGCTCCAGGCATCGCGTTTGCTGAAAGAGAACATCAGAACCAGATTGTGCGTCTGAACACCTGGCCTGCTGCCCAGCATCCCTGTCTTCACCTCCCTCCCTTCCTCCTCCACTCCCAGGTCTGGGAAAGAAGCAGAACAGCTCCCCCCTCCTGGCCCAGCCAGGCTGTTGCTGGTTTGCAGAATTCATTGTACCCCATCAACCCCTCGAGACTGCTGGCTCCACACAGGGACCTGAGCACCTCCTTTTCCCATTCCACAGGAAGCAGGAAGAGGAGGCAGGGCTCAGGGGTGGTCAGGGTGTATGCACACATGTCCAGCTCTGCCCTGGTGACAGGATCCACTGGCCTGGGAGCATTTCTTGGTGTCTAGATGTGTGGACAGCCACCTGTGAAGCCTTACAAATGTCCCAAGGGAGTCTTGTTTGCTCTCTTTTAACTTGTCTTCGAATGCCCTGTAGACAGGGACCCTTGGCTAGAACAAGTTGTTTGTGCCATGGACAGCTCCTCATTCTGCTTGAGGCTGAGCCTTGGGCCAGCCTGGGTTGTGTGTCCTTCTAAGCAAGAAGACAACTGGCAAAGCGGTTTTATATTATCCACCCATCTTCGCCTTTGAGACCCTTCTCTAGCTTCCAAATCCCAGTTCCTCAGATCCACAGGAGAGTCAGTCTCTGTGATGGGATGCGTGAATGTCACCTAGGCCAAACCAGAGAGAGACTTTGTTCCAGGCATCTTCAGGAGGCTGGGGGATCTCTGGAGGTCGGGGAAGCTGCAGAAACCCAGAGGTTCTGTGTCCTTGGCCATAGCACCACCTGCTGGAGTTTGAGTTACATGACACCCCCATGTGCTCCAGACTGAGAGTGCCCGGACTGGGGATTTTAAGCTTGGCTACTCTCAGTACAAGCAGGGAGGGCATCAGGTCACCAGATGAGCGTTCTTCCCTCCTGCACATCTTCCTTCATGCTGCATAGACACGTCTTACTAAAGCATAGCTCTGTGGTCTCTCCCCACGGTGCCTCCCTCCTAAATCTCCAAGAGTTCGTCCTTGCTCTAAAGATGGAGAGACTCTTATGCTTAACACAGTGCTCAAACCTCCAACCATCTCCTCAAAGTCCTTGCCTCCCTAGCTCCATCTTTTTCTGGGGACAGCCAGGCAGTGTCGCCTTGTTCTCAGCTTGCCCCAGATCATTTGCAGCCAGGAGTGGGAACATCACCACGTGGCCTCTCAGATCCTCTCTCCTCCTCCTCCTTTCTAACTGAATTACCCCTTGAGCCCCCCGTGCTCAAGGCCACGTGTTCATGCTTAACCACACTCTCTTCAGGGTCTGATGCACAGCCCTCCCTCCCCTGACTCATTTCAGTGTTTGCGCGTTCGAGGTTTCTTTCAACACGTCAACGTCTTTCGGTTACTGCAGGGAAAGCTCAATCTGACTGTCAGTGAGAGCGAGAACTCCCTAGGGGGGCAAGAACTGTTTCTCTGTTTTACTCTGTCTGCCCCATCTCCTGGGCCCTGTCCTGGTCCGTTGGCAGCCACTGTGGGGAGGGGCTCTAGGGCGTGTGATTAACATTGCCTTCTCATTCCAGGGATGGTGGATATGGGGTGGGGGCGAGGGGTTGGTGAGTCTCAGGGTGCTATAGATCTAGGACAGGCCCTTTTTGAGGCAGTTCACCAGGGGAACTTGGGGGAATTTGCATGTGTGATGGCAGAAGGACCTGGTCAGTGGCAGTGAGTCACAAGGCTCCTACCTGTCATCAGTCATAAGGCAACTCGGCTCTTGGGCAGTGGTTGGGAATGTCAGGCTTGAGGAGCCACGGACTGAGGTGCTGGGTGTTTCCTGAGTTCTCGGGTTTGCAGAATGAGTATGATGAAAGAAAAATTCCCTAGCACTCCAGCCTGACACCCCCACCCCACTCCACCCTGGGAAACCGTCTCCCCCTTCAAGCCCTAAAACTCCCACCTGTTTACTTTCCCAGTCCCCCCAGACTGCCCAGGAAACCCTGGCTGCCCACCATCGGGCCCCAGAGACACCTCAGACATTGTCCTCTCTGGACCTCCTCAGCCACAGTGGCAGGGATGGTAGGCAGGGACGTGGGAGAGGGAGGAGGCAGAAGCAGGGAAGCGTTAAGAGATCCAGAGAGCAGATGGGAGGCAGGGATGTGAAAGCTGCTGGGAGCGTGTCAGTAGGGTACCAGATCTTTCATCAATGATACAGTTGGCACTCAATGGGTTCTCATCACGCTGTCCACATACGGGTGCCCTTGCCCTGTCTGTCCTCATGGATACCCTGGAAGGTTCTCACGTGAGGAACCAGAAGCACAAGGCTTCCCCAGGGTCACCCAGCTGGCCCTCTAGCTGTGGCAACCACACTCCTACCCACTCTTGCTATGTTTCTTCCCCTCAAGACATCTTGGAAGCTACTAACTGTACTCCTTTTATATTCTAGAGAACAGAGGCCCAGAAAGGTTAAGCTGCGTTACTGGAGCCACACAGCTACTAAAATGTAGATCAGAGATGTGAATGAGACACCTAGCCTGGGTTCTCACGACTGAGTCATGTGACATTTCTGATGGTCCTCCACAGGCCAAGGCAATTCTTGCCCTCTATATTGTCACTGCCACCAGCTTCCCATTTCTGTTGCTTCTACACCTTCGTCTCTTGAAGCCGGGTCCCTTCTCTGTCCTGATCCAAGGCCTTGCTGTTCCTCACTCTTTCCAAAACATACATTTCATCTGTTTACCCATCTCTTTGGAAATCAGGGAAAAAAGTCTTTGCTGGCTCCCATTCCTTTTAGGATGATGTATGGACCCCCTGATGCTGTCACACAGAGCTGTAAGGATTGTCCCAGCCTGGCTTCCTTTTTGATACACCCACTTTCCCCCACTCCCCTTGGCCTGTGCCTTTTCCTCCTTCTTGTCCCTCTATGGTCTACACCAGAGCTGAATGACTAGGAGTCCAAGGTGTATGTGTGACCATATGAAGGTTAGAGGTTGACATCAGGGGTCTTCCTTAGTTTCTCACCACCTTTTTTTTTTTTTAAAAACAGCGTCTCTTACTGAACCTGGAGTTTGCCAGTGCCCTAGGGATCCCACAGTCTCTGCCTCCCTAGGGCTGGCATTGCTTGTGTGCATTGCTACGACCAGCTTTTAAACATAGGTTCTGAGGCTCCCAACTCAGGACCTCGTGCTTGTGTGGCAATCAGCTTCCTGACGGAGCCAACTCTCTGGTCCCTCATTTGCCTTGTCGACTTCCAATGGCCATAGAGTCTGAAGTCCCTGCCACATCCTGACCCCTTAGGTCTTCATTTGGCTTGACAACTTCTACACGCTCTTCCCAAACACAGCGTAGATGTGTCCCTGATCCGCACTCACAGTCTTGTTTTTGTTTTTCAGTCTTGTCCTCATACCCTAGGGAGCGTTGGAGCATGTTGACATATATGTTATCTCCCCAACAGACTGGCTATTCATAAAATTCTCACTGAATGACACAGTGACTGGAAGAGAAAACCATGAAAGGGGAGTGCTTTCTCCTAGCTACCCTGGGCTACCGTGTTGTTCTCCACAGCCAGGTTTCTGAAGGGCCGGGAGGGGCTGACCCTGAATCCCCTTTGCCACCATCTGTGGATCAGTGGTGAGACACCAGTCTCTCATGGGTTCGTTTTTCTTATCTCTGCTTTTGAGAAGTTGTGCTGAGATCTGTGGCCCCATTTCTTGAAGGTGGGGAGGGCACCTCAAGGGTTGCTCATTCAAATCACGAAAGAGCCCCGGTTTGGAGTTTTTCATTTTGTATAACAGAAACCCGGCCTCCTCACACACGTCTTGTCTCTGCTGGGCAGACGGAGAGTGAAAAACAGATTCTTTGTGGCCCACCCGCCCTTCCAACGGCCCGGAGCCTGTTTTGAGCAAAGGTTCTGGGCAGTTTCCCCTCACACCAGCAGTTCAGGGTTAGCTGTTGGGGTGCTTTTGAGATGAGTGAAAAAGCAAGACAACCCCTTCTTCTAGGACCAGAGGCTGCTCCGCCCCCTGTACCAAAGCCATGCGTCTAGCATCCCCAAATCTAGTCCAGGAGAGGCACTCTATCATGTCCCAGTGCCAGGAAGGCTGGTGTCCACACCCTCCCCCCCCGGTTTGTGTTAAACATTTGAACCTTGAATGGATCAACTGGGATGGGAGAATTTACACCATGGAATTAGCAAGTGCTATAAATTCAGAGCCTTCCCTCTATCCTGAGAGCTGCTTCTTAGAGGTTAATATAGTGAAGGTGGAGAAGGTGAACAGTGTGGGCACTCTGGGACAGTGACTGGTGGAGGTAGATACCTGGGGGTGGGCACAGAAACAGGCTGCTGGCAGAACAAGCTGGAGTAGACAGATAACCAAAATCTAAAACCTACTTGGAGTGATTGATTCCATCCATCCATCCATCATCCATCCATCATCCATCTGTCAATCATCCACCTATCTATCCATGCATACATCATCCATCCGTCAATCATCCACCCATCTATCATCCATCCATCATCCATCCGTCAATTATCCACCCATCTATCCATCCATCTATCCACATCCATCCCCATCCATTCATCATCCATCCATCAATCATCCACCCATCTATCCATCCATCAATCATCTACCCATCCATCCATCATCCATTCATCCATCTACCCCATCCTTCCACTCATTCATCTCATCAATGTTTTCTAACTATACCCTGAAACATCTGGGAGGCAGAGGCGTAAAAACAAAACTCTGCTTCCCCCGAGTTCCCAGCCAGCAGAGGTGGTCACCATATATACCTTCCACAGCTGGGTCCAGACCCAGTGTGCAATGCATGCTGGGCAGGGGAGGCAAAGATAAAGGTGCTGCTGGCTGTGGTGTGGTGGGGAGGGATGTGAGGGCAGCACCAGGGAACCTTCACTTTTTAAAGTCAACCCCTTGTGGCTTTGAGGCCACAATGGTGCTTTACTGGCTGATGAGCGGAACCCTCTAGGAACTTGGCCTTTTTAGCCTCAGTGGGGTCTGACTCTGCAGCCGAGATTTATGATTCGTAACTGGGGAGTCTGGGGCTTGTCTACCTACTCAGTGCCTCCTGGGACTTCCCTGGTACTTTGCAATAGTAGAAACAGAGGCTAGGCTGAGAGGAGCAGTCTGTCTGCTGGGCTGTGGTGGGTGGGATTAATTTAGGGGCTCTGCTGTGCTTGGAGGTCTGACTATGGCTCCTCTATGCCGAATGCTCCCCCCACCCCACCCCGTTAGTCACTGGTCCTTTAACTTGCAAGAGGCACTGAGCTAATGGGATGGGTAGGAGGAGAGAGAGAGAGATAGAGACAGAGAGACAAAGAGAGAGAGAGGCAGAGGTTGCAGCTTGCATTTGGATTTGCATGACCCCACAACACACAACACTGCCCCCTCCAATTTACTCTTTCTTATCAAACTCCACAGAGTTGGAGATTCAAATCCTGGTTTAATAGGAGAGAAAAGGTGGGCACAGACAGGGAGCAGGGTGTCCTGAGGTGCCAGAGAACGTCACCTATCACTCCCAACTGAGAACAAGTTCTATCCAGGTCAAACAAGGTCAGCCAGCCACACTCTTTATTCCCTGCTGCTTTAGAAGATGCCACTCTATTCCCCTTGTTCCTCCTGGCATCTGTCGCCGTTCCCTCCCTTTCAGACAAGTCTGAAAGGCAGGCACATCCTCGGGGGCCAGGGGCAATAGGGTGACATTATCTGGGAGCAGCTGCCAGTTCATACCGACTGCCCTGATTTCTCTGGCGGCTCCCCTCAGGACCCTATCCCACCCTAGACTCACTGCCCAGAGTCTGGTTTTTCTCCTCGCATGAGGAGGCTTACTCACCCAGGTCCATGATGCTTTCTGGGCAGCTGAAGTCACACAGGAAGGCTGTACTTGTATGTCTGTCTCCAGCTACCCCTGTCTGGGAGGAAGTGGTATTGAGCCCCTTTTAAGTAGTAAGAGAAGACACCCTTGTCCTTGCTCCTCCCACCCCTGCTCCTCCTCCCTCAACCGTCCCTTAGAGTCTTCTGAGACCACAGGGTAAAAAAAGTAACAGAGTGACAGCCCCACTCAGCGGTCATAGGACTCTGAATCACGGGTCCTTTACCTTCTGAAGGGTCCTGGCAGCACCTGGTAGAGCCTCGGCCAGGGGCTCTTTCCATCTGTGGTGCCCAGCTGGCTGGCTGTGCCACCAGGCTCAGGAGTCAGAGATGGGCTTCGTCCTTCTGTTTGTTTTAAATGAAACTCTTTTCAAACCAGCATGGACTTGAACAACAGCGACTGTCCCAGCATCCACCTGCACAACTAGTTAGCGCAAGGTCCCTTGAGGGGTCTGGCCATCATGGATGGACCGGTAAGCCTTCAATGACAAAACCACAAAGTGAAAGTTGAAGAGTTTGCTTTTAGTGTTTAAAGATGAGTTTAAAGATGAGTTTAAATACGAGAGTGCCTGTAACCCTTTGGCTTTCTCTGCCACCAGAAACGGCATAGGCGTCTGTGCCTTTACCCGGCCTAAGCCATTATCCAAACTGGCTCCCTACAGAGAAATTTATTTATTTATTTATTTATCTATTTATTTATATTTCTTGAGACAGGGTCTCATTTATCATCTAGCCCAGGCTGGCTTCACACTTGCTACATAGCTGAGGATGACCTTGAACTTCTGGTTCTCCTGCCTCCACCCGCCCTATACCGGGATGAATAGGCACACACTACCAGGCCCCCTTTCCCCCGAAGGAGACTGGTAATTCGTGTTTTAAATTAAAAAATTATTTGTATTAATTTTATTGTTGTGTGTGTGTATGACTTGCGTACACGTGTGTTTGTGTGTAGTCGTCTGCATGAATATGGGAATTTCATGCCATTGCTCGTTTGTGGAGGTCAGAGGACAACTCCAGGTGCCAGCGTCTTCCCTTTTGTTGGAGGTTCTGGCGATTTGAACTCAGTTCCTCATGCCTGTGAGGCAAAACAAACTCTTTTTATCCACTGAGCCATCTCCTCAGTCCAATTAGTGGGTTTAAAGCAAACATAGAGCCCATGCTGGGCTTGTTAGGTGGCCACTGAATTCTAGAGCAAATATCTGAATGTTCCATTTTCAGGAAAGACACCTGTACATCTTTATCTCTGGCCACTGGCTGTAGTCAGTTCAGTGAGGGACAGTACCTGGCACGGAGTTTGGAATGGCTTAGCCTTGCTTCTGTACTAAATAGTTTAAAAACAATTGCCATGGCAACATAAGGCTGCAAGCCCTCACTTGATCCCCTTGTTCTGCTCAGTGTATAGGGACTACATTTCCCAGATAGCTTTCCCTTTGGCTTCTGGGGAGAACTGACCAATGAGTATGCACTGACAGGCAATGGAAGGTTAAGACAGGGCTGTGCCAGGATGTCTCTTTTTTCTAAATTAAAACAAAATAAAACAGTTTTGTTTAGATATAGTTCATATGCTATAGTATTTGCCTTTAAAAAAGATTTATTAATTTTTATTTTATGTGTATGAGTGTTTGCTTGAATGGACTTATGTGTACCACATGTGTGCCTAGGGCCTGTGGAGGTCAGAAGAAGGCATTAGATCCTCTGGAACTGGTTATTGGTGGTTGTGAGCTGCCACATGGGTGCTGGGAACCGAACTTGGGTCCTTGGCAAGAGTATCAAGTGCTCTTAACTGCTGAGCCATCCCTTCAGCCCCAACATCTACCCTTTTAAAGTAGATCACCTTTCCACGGTGTGTATATAGTCACAGAATTTATTGCAACATGGTAAGTACTGAATTATTTTTAAGGCAAATCTTCTGCTGTTGTTACCAGTGGTTCCCATTTCTTCCCATTCACACAGACCCTCATAGCCACAGATCTACTTTCCTTCTGTGAATTTGCTTCTGACTGTTATTTCACATCCACAGACACATGCTGCATGTGACCTTTGTACCTGTCTCCTTTTAACTAGGTTCATCTATGGGCAGTGTGTTCCAATTCTTTATTACTTTCTTTGGTGAATAGTATTCCGCTGTCTGGATATACCACCCTTCTTTAATCCACCACCAGTTGGCTATATGGATCGTTTCTACTGTTTAGCTATCATGGGTATTGCTGCTATAGATATTTGTATACAAGTCATTATTCTAATTTACTTTTCTGTGCCTGTGAAGAGACACCATGACCAAGGCAACTTATAAAAGAAGTCAGTTTCGGAGGGTGAGCCCATGACCATCATGGTGGGGGACATGGCAGCAGGCAGGCAAACTGGGTACAGGAGTAGTAGCTGAGAGCTTTTGTGTTGAGACGAGAGAGAGAGAGAGAGAGAGAGAGAGAGAGAGAGAGAGAGAGAAAACTGAAACTGGTGTGGGCTTTTGAAACCTTCTCCATCAAGGCCACACCTCCTGACCCTTCCAAAACAGTTCCACCAACTGGGGATCAGGTATTCAAACATATGAGCCTATGAGACCCTTTCTCATTCAAGCTACCACGTCCTTTATCCCAGAAGTTTCTCTCTCATCGCAGTGATTAGTCTTTCCCATCTCACTTATTAAGCTTATGTGTTACATCCCTAGCAAGACACTAAAGCTGGGACTTTGGGACTGGCTGCCCTGTTAGACCAGGTTAGATTAAGAGAATTGAAAAGTCAAAACAGGACCTCTACAGCTGGAGATTCTATGAAAGCCCATGGCACCCCGAGGACCACTGTGGCCCACGCTGTGATGAGCATGTGTTTGTGTATGACAGTGAATTCTGAGTTTGTATTCTCCAATTGCAGCTTCACAGACTCCAAGGTATTATACAAAGGCAAGTCCACAGGAGAAGCCAATTTAAAAAAAAGTACCCTGACTCTATCTTTGACCCTTTGAAACTGGCTGCCTTATGGAAGTGGAGGCTGTTTGACAAGGCATACTTAAGTAGCGGGTGCTTAGTGAGCAGTTCATTGATGGATGGTGTGACTTCAACTTTTCCCTGAGATGGTGACCCTGTCTTCTTTATTATTTCTTTACTAGAACCTGATTATAGAGCCGGGCAGTGGTGGCACACAACTTTAATCCCAGTACTCGGGAGGCAGAGGCAGGCGGATCTCTGAGTTTGAGACCAGCCTGGTCTACAGTGTGAGTCTCAGGAGAGTCAGGGCTACACAGAGAAACCCTGTCTTGAAAAATCAACCAACCAACCAACCAATAAATAAATAAAAACTTAAAAAAAAAAAACCACACCTGACTACAGAGCCCAGTTGAAGCAATAGCTTGAGTAGGATTTGTTTTTTTTTTTTTTTTTTTTTTTCTTCGAGACAGGGTTTCTCTGTGGCTTTGGAGCCTGTCCTGGAACTAGCTCTGTAGACCAGGCTGGTCTCGAACTCACAGAGATCCGCCTGCCTCCTTGAGTAGGATTTGTATTATTTCAAAATAGATACTCTTGATCTTAGGTATGGATCCTATCTGCTTTTCAAACATTTTAAAACATTTATTAGAGAGAGAGAAAGAGAGGAACAAGAGCTTGTGAGCAGGCGCATGTGCCACACAGCACACTTGTTGAGGTCAGAGGACATCTTGCAGGAGTTATTTTTCTCTTTCCACCATGTCAGCTCCTGGGATCGAACTCAACTTGTCAGGCTTGGCAGCAAGCACCTTTACCCACTAAGCCATCTTGCCTACCCCAGAACCCTATCTGATTTGTTTCTGAATGATCTCATTTATTCATTCAGTAAATATTCGATGTAAGTTTATGTGTTTAGCATGGTGATGGACTATACTGCTCTAAAGACAAGCACACATGATCCCTGGCCTTGCTAAGTTTACATGGAGTGTGTAGTCTGTTTGGATTGTCATAATAAAATATCACAGGCTAGGTGGCTTAAACAACAGAAATTGGCCGGGTGTGGTGGTACATGCCTTTAATTCCAGCACTCAAGAGGGAGAGACAAGCGGATCTCTCTTAGTTTGAGGCCAGCCTGGTCTACAGAAGGGAGTTCCAGGACAGTCAGAGGTGTTACGCATAGAAACTCTGTCTTGAAAAACCAAAACCAAGAAAAAAAAAGTCCCACAACAACAGAAATGTATTTCCTCATGGTTCTGGAGGCTGGAAGTCCCAAGTCACAGTCCAGCAGGGTCAGTTTCCGGTGATGGAACTTACATACTACTGAATGAGGACCCTACTCTCTGACTCTGTTTAATTTCAACTTCCTCCTTAGATGTTTGATTCTTCAATCCAACCCTTTGAGGATTAGGACTTCAATGTGTGCTCTTTCTGGGCGATGGTGCTGGGAAATATCCAGTCCATAAGAGTGAGGACGATGGACAACGTTGTGATTATCAACCGAGGTTTCTGGTACAGAGGCTGAGGCAGGAGGATTATCACAAGTGCAAGACCAGCTAGGGTTGCATATAGAATACCAGACACGCCAACTTTACAGAAGGAGACTCCATGACCAAAAAGATCCAAACAGCAAAACAAAATAAGGCAAATTACAAGCACTATGAGAAGAAGAAAAGCACCCATGAACATGTTAGCGAAGGACACGGAGGTAGAGAAGACTTCTTGGAAGCTTAACAAATATCACTTGGCATGCCGGGCGGTGGTGGCGCACGCCTTTAATCCCAGCACTCGGGAAGCAGAGGCAGGCAGATCTCTGTGAGTTCGAGACCAGCCTGGTCTACAAGAGCTAGTTCCAGGACAGGAACCAAAACCACAGAGAAACCCTGTCTCGAAAAACCAAAAAAAAACAAATATCACTTGGCAATGCTTGTGATGTGCCCAAGTCTCCACTGCATTACTTTTATGGCTTTATATATCATATATTAAATATCACGTATTTCAAGAAATTTAAGAAATGATGAAAGACACCATTGACTACAACAGTGTGGGAGTTAGCGAAGGGGACAAACTCGGCCTAGCATAGGAGCAGCAGGAAGTCAATTCAGATGCCTGTGGGAGCAGGAGTACCAGGAGGGGTGTGGAGCAGCCCAGGTGAGGGAGGAAGGCAGTGCTGAGTGGTCAGAAGTCTCACTCAGTCAACTTCAAAAGGGTTGCTGAACTTGGTCGTTTGGAGGGCAGAGAGAGCCACACTGTTTAACTTGGCCTCATTTCAGAGCGACGAGGCCACTGGGCCTGATTTTTGGCTTTGATGCCTGTTCTTCGGCTAGGCTGTGTTTGGCATGTGAGATACTTTTGGTTGGTATGTTTGAAATGAGGCTTTCTGTGTTGCTGTGGGGAGTAATGACATGCTAGACTTTTCTTAGGCATCAGTCTGTGTCAGTCTGCCCATCTGTCCATTTGTCCAGCAACCATTGATGAAAAACCTACTGCGGAGGTTTGGGGGTAGTTACGCAGATTTTAGGGTCTATCAATCATAGTCTGGAGCTTCTAACCAGGGACAAATAATATCTCCAGATTTCTACGTGGCTTCTATATTTCCGAGCACAGGCTCCATTGCCACAAGTTCAAGGCCAGTCAGGACTACAGGTAGAGTCCCAGACCTGCCAAGTTTATAGACTGAGACTCCATGACCTATCTCGTGTAACCCACAGGCTGTTGTGTTTGGTAGGTTTCTATCCTGCCACCCCAGAAACTGAGACTTAGTTTCAAGACCTTTTGTTTAAAGTGAAGGGGTTTTCACCTAATGTCAAGCTAGCTCCTGCTGATGCAGGGCCTGGCCTTAAAGGGCCAGAGCTATGACTCTGACCTCTCTGGTTGGAAAAGGTCCCACTCCACAAGGCTCACTATATCCACCCCTGTGTCTTGGAGCATATATGTCACTGCTTCTTTTGGAGAAGTTCTGCCTGGGGGCAAAGGTTTCAGAGCGTGAGTGGGAACCAGGATCTAGAGGTCATCTTCAGAACCTTGTCACCCAGCCACTTCACTGATGATTATCCACAGGACGAAAGAAGTAGTCTAGCATGAAGGAACGCAGCAAGTCTTGAGACACGGGGAAAAGGTCCTTGACCTGAAGAGATCCAGGAGAAGAGCCAGAGCAGAAACTTCTGGATGGAACCAGGTCTGCAGAAACTTCCTGTTGTCTTTCTTGCACAGGGCATGCACACTCAAGCACCAGCTTTCTTGTCCACTGACATCACCCAATGTATTCTAGCCCTCTCAGGCTTGCAATTCAATGAGTAAAGTCTAACTAAAATTATACCTCTTACCCCTGTCCTCCGCCCTCACCTTCAAGCTCTTTTGGATTTTACCCGGGAATGATCAGTGTGCTGGCTAGTTTTATGTCAATTTGACACAAGCTAGAGTCATGGTGGCGCACGCCTTTAATCCCAGCACTTGGGAGGCAGAGGCAGGCGGATCTCTGTGAGTTCGAGACCAGCCTGGTCTACAAAGGGAGTTCCAGGACAGGCTCCAAAGCTACAGAGAAACTCTGTCTCGAAAAACCAAAAAAAAAAAAAAAACCTAAGAAGACAGAAACCTCAGTTGAGAAAATGCCTCCACCAAACTGGCCTGTGGGAAAGCCTAGGAAGCGTTTGTTTGTTTGATGAGTGATGTGGGAGGGGCCAGTTCACTGTGGGTGGTGTTGCCCCAGGCCTGGTGGTCTTGGGTGAAGGGTTGATGATCTAAAAGTCAGCAGGCAGCAGAGAAACTCCAGATAGGAAAGCGGAGACACTGATAAGATCTGCAGGCAGTTGGGAGCTGGGGCTCTGCTCAAAAGAAAGTCAACTTATGGATAAGAACCTCCTTGGTGTTTACAGCTCTGAGACTTCAGGGAAGCGTCTGCAGATGGAATTTTCCAACCTCAAAAGTTTCCTTTCTGTCCTATAAAGCCCTCAGGCCCCCTGCACCTTGGTGCACAGTCCCCTCCCCCTCCCAGAGGGCGCACTGCCTTTCACGGTCCTACCAAGAATTATGTGTTTCTGTTGAAGTACATCTCCCCTCCCTCCCTCCCTCCCTCCCTCCCTCCCTCCCTCCCTCCCTCCCTCCCTCCTTCCTTCCATCTTCCCTCCCTCCTTCCTTCCTTCCTTCCTTCCTTCCTTCCTTCCTTCCTTCCATCTTTCCTCTTTCTTTCTTTCTTTCTTTCTTTCTTTGTTTCTTTCGGTTTTTCAAGACAGGGTTTTCTCAGTAACAGCCCTGGCTATCCTGGAACTCGCTTTATACAACAAACTGGCCTCAAACTCACAGAGACCCGCCTGCCTCTGCCTCCTGAGTGCTGGGATTAAAGGCGTGCGCCACCACCGCCCGGTTTCATCTCCCCTTTCTTTTATTTTTACATTACCTTGATTAATTGGCAATATAACATAGCAGGCTTTGCAAGCCAGAAAGCAGCACTCCTCCAAAGTCTCCGCACCAGTTTCTGCCCCCAGGTTCCTGCCCTGACTTCCTTTGATACTGGACTGTGACTCGGAAGTGTAAACCTATAAAAACTTCCTTTCCCCAAGTAGCCTTTGGTCGTGCAGATCTGGCATACACTTAGGGAACTCAGAATTTGAGAGACATCATCTCAGACTTTACCTAGAATTTTGTGACCCAAAGAGCTACAAAACTTGCTAAATTTCAGCACAGGTGCAGTCTTGTGTTGCCTGGGTAGTGTTAGGAACTTTATTTGGAAGTTTTTTTTTTTGGGGGGGGGTGGGTGTTCAAAGCTTCAAACAGAACTTTGGTTTCCAAGGGTAAAAGGACCAAGAGATGTGAGCTGCCAGGCTGTGAGGAGGAAATGTTAGTTTTTATTTTCCCCTGCTGTTGTGATCAAAAATACCCTGACAAGAACACTTTAAGGGAGAATGGGTTTATGTGGCTCACAGCTCCAGGGTACATCGGCCATGACTGGGGAGTCAGGGCCACAGGAGCACGAGGCAGCTGGTGACATTGCATCTGCAACCAGGACACAAAGGGAACTGGACACTTGCGATGGAGTGTAGGCTCTCTCCTTTTGATGCGGTCTAAGACCCAAGCCAGGCACCAGCCGTTCCCTTCCCATCTCGGGTAAGGTATTGAGGACACCCACTCCCAGGCTTGCTCAGAACCTTTTCTCCCAGGCGATTCTAGACCCTGTCAAGCCATCAATCACTATTAACCCCCACGAAGAGAGCGCTCTGTAGGAGGGAGGAAAGGGAAGAAGGGCTGGGCACAGGCTGGCGGGAAGCCTAGCGTCACCCCGACACCTGTTGCCATGGCTGGGTAGTGGTTTCCTGTACTTGTGGACACGTGAGCAGAGAGAACACAATGGGTTTGCCTTGACAGGAAGAGGCTTCCTGTTTTGCTGCGAGGGCTCATTGTTGGACATTGAGAGGAGGAGGCATGTGTGTCTGTGTTTTTCAAGTTGCTAAGGTCCCTGAGGAGAGGGAAGGCGACAGGTGTGGAGGGGGTCTGAAGATGACAAATAGAAAAACAGGGGTGGGGGGGTCTATTCTTTCGGAGTTACTCATCCAAACCTCACACCATTTAGGAGAGGGCCAGTCTGGCTATGCTGCCCTGTTGTCATGACAACTCCAAGCAACAGCCTTGGGGCTCACCTGAGGGTCGTCTCAATGCCTCCTCATCCTCTGGTAAGAGTCAGTGTTGACTTCTGAGGTGACCTTTATTGAAGAGAGGTGGCAAGCCCCTTAGCTGGGAAGTTTGAATTGAAACTCTGGTGTGAACAAATGGAGGAAATGATGGGGCTGGTCTGGTGGCAAAGGGTCGAGTTGAGCTAAAGCATGTACCCCGAGTCCCGCATGTCTGTTTGCACACCTAACAACTGACTTAGACACCCTGAGTGCCCTGATGCTTGTGTAGGCTTGGAGCTGTCTGCTGTAGTGAAGAGGCTTTGGGGTCAGCTGACTCGGCCAGTTCTCTGTGGGTCCTTTCCTCTCACTTCCTCATCTGGAGATTGGAGTGGGAAATACTGACTGTCTGTCCTGGTTTGGTCTCACCTTCGGGGACCCCGCTAATTTTTTAATTTATTTATCTTTATGCGCATTGATGTTTTGCCTGCATGTCTGTTTGTGTGAGGGTGCCAGATCTTGGAGTTACAGGCAGTTGTGGGCTAGGAGTTGAACCTGGATCTCCTGGGTCCTCTAGAAGAGCAGCAAATGCCCTTAACCACTGAGCCATCTCTCCAGCCCTCCCCACCCCTGTCAGGTTTTAACTTGTCATTCATTCAAGATCCAGCTTACTTGCCGTTCTTACAGAGGACCTTGGTTTGGTTCCCAGCACCCATGGGGCAGCCAATAGCTGTCTGTAATTCTTCCAGTGCCAGGGCATCCGATGAAGCCCTCTTCTGTTTCTCATAGGTACCAGGTGTGCTCATGGTGCACGTGCATGAAGACAAAAATACTCATAGACATATTTTTAAAAGATCCAGCTCAAAGAGCTCCCAATTCCATGAGGAATTTCCGGTGGCCTCACGCCCGCAGGATGCATTGTGTCGCTGGGGTGTCTAAGCATCTCCTCTCTAATGGGTACCTCATCGATTTCTTAACACAACAGGTAGCGTATTCTTTGTGCTCAACCAAAAGGCACCTGGGGTTAAACTGAAACAGATTTCTATGGATTTGACCTCAGATAGGCACCACTTACAGCTCACACAAGACTAGGAAGGAAGCAGGCAGAGGAGGGAACTCAGGAAAACAGATTTCCACAGCCCCCGTTTCCGAAGGTCAGCTTCAGTTTCAGCTAATGGGCAAAGTTCACAGTCTCCACTCTGAGAAATAATTCAGGCTTGTATGAGGGAGCACAGCCTGACCTTCAGGGAGCTTCCAGACAGAGAGGCAGATCACCATTTCTGGGATCTGAGAGACTGAGCAGAGACGGGAGCTAGCACTTACGCAGTACCTAGGGCAGTACTTACTTTCGGTACCTATGGCAGTACTTACTCTCGGTACCTATGGCAGTACTTACTCTCGGTACCTATGGCAGTACTTACTCTCGGTACCTACGGTCGGCCAGACCCCAGAACACGTCATTTAATCTCACAACAGTTCTGTGAAGTCAGTGTTGTCATGTCCATTCTAGAGATGAGGAAATACAGAGTCGGAGAAGTTAAGGACTTTCCTAAAAGAGACTCACAGGCTGAGAATGGAACTCCCCATCCAGGTCTTCCCCTGACACCATTGTTGAACAAGGAACTCAGTTTCACAACTACTGACGAAGTCTCCAAAGCCAAACACTTCTGCTGTCCCAATTCCAGTACCAGTAAAGAAACGAAAGCTCCGTGCAATGCTAGGGTTTATTCCTATAGTTCCCATTTCTTAGCACAATCTGCATATGTGCTTCTGATTGGCAGAGTGTAGGTCACGGGCCTGTATCTGGGCTGTGAGGTTAGGAGTTCTTGGCTTCTTGGTGGGGCGGAAGAATAACAAGGGAATTCCCTCCAGAAAGGGGGGTTGACTGGTGAGATGCTGAAAGGCCACAGACCCAGGAGATGGCTGCCACACGGTCCCTCCCTAAATGGCACGTCAGAGGAACTTAATTTATAAGCCTTAATACACTCCCTTTTGAAATTCCCACAGCTTTCTTAAAATGTGGTTTGGAACAAAACAAACAAACAAGCAACCAGGACATAATTTTAAAGTATAATTTACATATAGCAAACTTCAGGTATGTAGTTCTAGGGCTTCTGTCTCGCTCTACCCCCTGCCCCCGATACTGATAATTGTCTCGACACTACCAGAAGATGTAGTTAAGTAATAGCTTCCTTTCCTCGCCCTCCCCAGACCCCTTGAATTCCCTCTGTAATCTCCATCTTCCTCCATGCTCAGCCTTGAGAACCACCCATTTGTTTTTTTTGTCTAAGGATTTTGGAACAAAGACTTTCAAAGCAGAGAAGAGGAGCAGCCAGTCGAAGGGATTCTCTGTGCAAACACTAGTGTGTGGGGGTTGAAGCCTCTTCCTACTTGGCCCCATCTTGGGGGTGGGGGAAACTAGTTCTAGAAATGGATTGAATTGATTGGAGGTATAATCTCTGCAAGTCTGGAGGCACAGGCCTCCACTTTGGAAAGCTGAGGCGGGGGGATCTCAGGCACAAGGACTGTCAGAACTACAGAGTGAGTTTAAGCCAGCTTGGTCAATTTAGTGAGACCCCTTCTCAGAGTAAAAGCTATGAAGGAAGCCGGAGTTATGGTTCAGAGGTAGAGCAATTGTCTATCGTGCGCTAGGCCTTGAGTTCAACCTCCAGTACTGAGAAAGATGGGTATAATTTCCTTTCAAATATTAGGTTTAAGACTTAACATGTATGTCTGCTGGGCTCCAGCTCATAGTGTGAATTCTCTTTTAAAAGGACAGGCAGAGAGAATGGGCAGTGGATGCTCCACTGGGCTCAGGTTTGGTAGAGGGACCCACACCTTTGAGGCCAGCTCTCAGTTTCTCCAGACTGCCCTCCTTTCTGACAGATAGAGCCCGGGTCCATGGTCTGTGTCTTCCTGCTATGCCCCACCACACCCCAACCCCAATTCTTCACTTAAATTGCCCTGAGCTCTTTTCAGGCCTCCACGGGAGAAAGCACAGCAGTGGTGGACACTCTAGACTAAGCTGTGGCCTGAGGTTGCTGTTCATGAAGGCCATTCACAAAACTGAGGTGTGCAGGTAGAAAGAGGGACTGTCTGTCTGTCTATCTGTCTATCTATCTATCATCTGTTGTCTATTTACCTACCTCCAAGGAGTGTTGATATTCTAAATTTAGGAGCCAGAGAGATGGCTCAGTGAGTAAGTGTCCTTGTTGCTTTTGCAGAGGACCTGGCTTCAGTTCCCAGCACCCACATGGCAGCTCCCGGCTCCCCATAACTCTAGTTCTAGAGGATCTGATGCCGTCTTCTGATCTCCCAGGCTCTAGGCACATATGTGGTGCGCATACATACGTGCAAGCTAAACACTCATACACATAAGATGAAAGTAAATCTATTTTTTTAAAGTTTGAATGTATACGGGGCTCCTCAGTTAATCATAAAAAAGATTTTTACAATTTTGGTATTTTGTGTTTTCAAATGCGGTAGAACCCCTTTTATTGCAAGAGTCGATTAGATTGACAGATAAGGTGACTATGGGAGGCAAGCAATATGAAGGTCTGTTTGTGCTCTGCCTTGGGCCCTACAATGTTCCAGGCAGGTCTGGATGAACGTGAGCCAGTATTCTCTGAGAGACGTAGCAAAGTCCCCTTTGGTTCAGCCCTCCTTTGCAGGCTGAGACCACACTCCCAGGCAGTGGGGAGGGGAAGACACTTAGGTTTCTTGAATCTGACCTGGGCCTTTTCTTTTGTGTTGTCTTTGATGGTTAAATTTCACTGTCAGCTCTACAGTCACCTAAGAGGCTGGTGGGAAACACCTCTGGGTGTGTCAGTGATGGTTCTAGAGAGGATGAGCAGAGAGAGGAAGACCCACCCTGACTGTGAGCATCACGTACAAGCTGGGGTTTCTCCCCACAGCTGAAGGGAGCTGGCATTGTTCTGCTTCCCTGTCAGCCATGAAGCGCATAGCCTCTCCCTTGCCACCTGCTCCCGCCACCATGATATTCTGCTTAGGTTCGTGGAGCTGAATGACCTTGGACTGAATCCTCCAAAACCGTGGGCCAAAGAAGGTGTTTGGACCAGGTATATTGTTACAGCGGCATGAAGACTAATACCTCATTTCATTCTTTTGACCACCCTGCCAGTTGGGCAGCTTGTTGCCACCTGGTAGGTGAGGCAGCAGCGACTTAGCGATGTTGAGTTCCTTCAGCTGCAAGGCCAGTGGGCTTCTCCTCTGCCGTCTTACCTCATCCCCTTTCCTAACACGATTCTGAGGGGAAAGGAACCAGTCACTTCAATGGGAGGGGGGGATTAAACCAAACCTTAGAATTCCAGAGCCTTCTGTGATTGGCCCTATTTTTATTTCAAAGAAGAAAGAGGCAAAGTTCAAGAGATGGTTAGCTGGGAGCAGAGATAATGGAAACACACGGGGGAGAAGGCACAGATGAATTCGGGGGCGCGCTTCAGTGAGTTAGGTATAGGAGACGGAGAGAAGTAGAGGGTGCACAGCTAATTGCCCCCCTTTTTAGTGTTGGCGCATCCATGCTTACACGCCACAGCTCGGATGTGGAGATGAGAGGATGCTTTCCGGAGTCAGGTCTCTCCTACTATGTGATTCCTAGGAATTGAACTCAGGTCATCAGGTTTGGTGCCCATTGCCTTTACCCATGGAGCCATCTCAATCAGCCTGACTGTGGCTTTTGGGTCCAGGCTGGTTTAATCCAAGTCTCCACACTTGGGAATCGACTTTGACCAAGCCCCAAACTGCACAGAACTTCAATTTCTGTGAGAATGGAGCCCATACAAAGATGCCATCTTAGAAACACATAGGGATGAAATGAAGTTCCCACGAGGGGATCCCTGGCCTGCCGCAGGTTGCGTACAAATCCATCCTCTCCCTGCTTCTTACTCTCCTTGACTGATTCGCGCAAGCTCATGTGGGCACTCTGTAGCAACAGCTGAGAAGTCCAAAAATAAACTTGAATTAAAATTAAGAAAGGTTCAGCGCTGAGGTCCCTGGCAGGCACCTCTGTGTGAATAGCAGAAGTGAAACAAAAAAGAAAAAAAAAATAAAGAAGAAAGACAAAGCAATTTCATTTCTAGTATTAGAAGCAAAGATCCCCAATCCTGTAGGCCAGCCATGGTTGAGGGAGCAGGTATGGCAAGAGGAAGATTTGGTATTTTTGTTGTTTTTGTTTTTGTTCTGTGATGATGTTAGGGGGGACTCTCCAGGGACATCATGCGTCACAGAGTGAGGAAGAGGGGGTGGTGAAGGCAGGCATGGGCAGGTCGGAGAATGTCATACTGTCATTGATGTCATATGGTACAACCAGGGAGAGAGAACAGAGGTCAAGTCATGGAAAGGGTCGGGTGACTGTCATGCCCTTCTCACCTTCTGCTCCGGGGACACAGATGGTCGAGTTCCTTAATTCGTCTTTCGATGAGTTTCTGAAGAAAGGTCAGCTTCGAGGACCTGGAGAGCAGGACTGCAGAGGCTCCTCATCAAGGTGTGTGTGTGTGTTTGGTAACTCGGAGACCGGCGGAAACAGAAGCCAAGGGCTGTCTCCCACAGGCCATGGGTTGATGACAGGCTATTATTGTTGCCACTATCGAGGTCCTTTGCTCCTTCTCCGACTCTCATTTTTCGCTCTATGCTTTGCGGGCTCAGCAAGATGAGGGAATTTTCCCAAGGGTCTCTGTAGCAGGGCTTTCCATTGGCTGTTTTCTTTGTGCGGGGCTGGGACTATCCAGCAAAGCAGACTCAGAATTGGAGGCCTGGGGGAATCTAGGTCTCCCTGGCTTTTACCCTATCTCTGATTTCTACAACTGTTTTAATTATCTATCAAATGGGCATAATGACATTACAAGTCATTATTTCTTTTAAGGAGGAGTGGTTAATACAAAAGACACTCGATTCATCAATACTATGCTATGCTTAGCATCTTGGTATGGCAGTTTCTAAAGATGGATTTATGTAGACTGTGACCAAGGTATTTATGTCCCATTACAAAAGATCATAGAAGGGATTTGTGTGACAGGAAGGGCATGTTAGACAGATCCAAAGAAGAGCTCCCACCAAATGGAGTTGAGTGTGGAAGCCACTGGAGGTGGGAAGTGGTGCCCTTCCCATCCCACCGCCCCTCTGACTGCTTCTCAGTGTCTATACTTACCTTCTGGAGCCAGTTCAGGTGTCGCCATAGCAGGCTTTTTAGTGTGTCCAGGGAGAATCCATGGGCTTCTCCCCCATGCTATTCTGTGTAAAAACACCTGTGGTATTTTCAGCTAGCGTCCAAGTTGACCCTTGACCTGAAGTCAAGGATTTCATTCTCTCCTGGCCTGAGTTCTTCAAGGCTGAGATGTGTTTCATTCACCTGAGTTGCCAGTACCTAAGGATGTACCTGGCCACTTGGATATGCTAAGTTAGCTATTGCTTCCTTAAGAACATTCTTCTTCAAATCTTGTTACCTTTGAAGAATTCAGTTTTCTCATCAGACGGTGGTGATGGTGCACTTCTTTACTCCCAGCACTGGGGAGGCAGAGGCAGGAGAATCTCTGTGAGTTCAAGGCCAGCCTGGTCTACAGAGTGAGTTTCAGGACAGCCAAGGCTACACAGAGAGACCCTGTCTTGAAAAACAAAGACAAACAAACAAAACTATGAACAGATTCAAAATTTCTGGAGTGACTCAGTAAATATTCAGAAGTCTTAATATTTTGTATTGTTTTGGTCTAACTCTTTTCCTTTCTCCTACAGGGTTAGTGGATGGTTTTTCATAAAGATATTGATATTATTATATTCATAGCAATTATTTTTTAAAGTGAGACCAAAATTGAGGTAATATTATTGCAGACTTTGATGAATAAATTGTTTTCTATACATCATAGAATACCCTGCAGCCATTATAATTGATGGTGAAAGAATATTGTTTTGTTTCTTTGAGACAGGGTCTCTCTGTGTAGCCCTGGCTATCCTGGAACTCACTCTGTAGACCAGGCTGGCCTCAATTTCAAGAGATTCTCCTGCCTCTGCCTCCCGAGTGCTGGGATTAAAGGCGTGTGCCATCACCACCTGGCTGGTGGAAGAATATTTGTTAATCAAATGAGAATGACAAAAACAGCCACAGGATAGACAGTGTACAAGCTGGAGAGATGGGGCTCAGTGGTTAAGAGCAATTGCTGCTTTTGAGAAGAACATGGGTTTGGTTCTAAACTCACAACTGCCATAACTCCAGCTCCGGTGAGGTCTGACGCCCTCTTCTGACACCTGAAGGCAATTGTACACAGACCCCCCCCTCCCCACAGACACACACAAATAAAAATAGAGAGAAATCTTTTTTTAAAAAACATAAAAATTCAGTTCCTTAGTCACATTGGCTATCTTTGATCATTCAGTACTTGTACGTGTTTAGTGGCTACAGCACCAGATGGAGGAATTAGAGATCAGTCCCTCAATTTTTCAGGAAGGGAGAGAAACCAGAAAGGCTCCTTACAGGTGAATCTCTCCTCCTCACAGCCCCATGAGGGCTCATTCATGCCCATTCTTGCCCACAGAACAGACCTGCACGGTCCTCCAGTGTTAGAACGACTGTGTACCTAGAAAGTCCCTTCTGCCTCCTCGTGCCTACCATCTGCCTCCATCGTGAGGATGTTTATACTGAATGTTTCATTTCAAGGATGCAACGGGTCCAAGCCCTCTGATCTGCTCGGCCCAACAGGCAAGCTGTTTACATGGAATCCAAGTGCTGCTCCGCCAGGGGCCGACCGCGTTTTTCCACAGCTGCTGAGAAAGACGACTGAGTCGAGGCAAATAACAAAAAGCCACTTCAAACACACACCAGAAGAAGTCTCGAAGCTGAGACAATCACAGGTTTGAAACATCCCCTCCTCCCAAAGCTCTGACAAGAGAGTCAAAACAAGTCACAAGGGAGCCTGGGCCCTGCTGGTTTCGAGCTCCGCGTGGTTGCTGACTTGAGAACGGGGCCTGTCCCTGTACTTCTGAGAGGAGCCAGGACTTGAGGTGCTGGGGGCTCAGAAACCTCACCTGAGTTCTGAGAATGGTGGGGGACAGTCCCTAGGTTCTCAGTGTCTCTGGGAAAATGAGTGGGGAGACTGTGGGAAAGGCAGGGCCTGGATGGATGGGCACAGGTGTGGGGACTCCTCCTGTCCAGAGAACAGCAGCTATAGTGAGAAGCAGATCCCTGTCTTGCCTCCCGCTTCTGAGGAACTGATTACCCCAGAAGGCGAGGCATCCACAGATTAGCATGTCAGGGGAATCAAGGGCATAAGTCACTCATGTCCACAAAATTCTTCCTCTGCGACCTAATGCCTCTCCCTTCAACCCCATTCTCCTCTGCCGGTCAATAGTTGTCCATGAGCAGGAACCTGGAGCTGGAGGTATCGGCTCAAGTTGCTGTGAGACCTTAGGTTACTTACATAACACTCTACTAAATGAATTACATCGCTGATAAAAGAGAGTACTGGGAGAGGCTAAGCTCTGTGTTTTGTTTTGTTTGAGACGTATAGCTCAGGCTAACCTCCAGCTCACTGTGTAGTTGAGAATGGCCTTGAATCTGTGCCTCCCAAGCGTTGGGATGACAGATATGCTCAGTTTGGGCTTTGCTTTCTAGTTTGTCTTTTTCTTCATTCCTTGTTTGGAAACAGGGTTTCAAAGGTGGAGCCCAGATGGGCTTCCAGTCTCAGCTCCTGAAGGGCCGAGCTTACAGACATGCACTACCACGCCTTCTTAGCCCTTTGTTTCTTGCCCTGCACAGTGCAGCCTTCGTTTAGAAGGTGAGCTCTCAAGCCTGGCGGCATGTTGAAATCACCTGGGTGGCTTGACGATCACCAATCAATCAACCCATGGATCGGTGTGGTTCTCAGTGGCCTGGGACTTACTCTGGTCAACAGTAGTTTTTAAAGCTCTCCAAATGATTCTAATGTCCAGACAAGGACTGTGATCCTCCCAGAATATCTCAAAGTCTGGTGTGTGCAGGGGTCACCTGGGATCTTAGAGACCCCAGCTGATCTGGTATAGCTAGCCCTATAGTTCTACCAAACCCACAGGTGATGCCCATGGACCACATCTGGATTCATAGCTGTCCATATTTATGTTCCTCACTGGACCTGAACCAGGAAGCTGGACGCTAAGTTCCCCAAACTCAACCTGAGTAACTGTGGGTTCCCTCCAGCAATACTGTGTGTGTAAGCTTTGCCTTCCCTTTCTCCTTTCTCACAGGTATCTTGTCTGTCACTTGAATTCTTGTTAGATGCTGTGGGCCTGAATCAGATAGATAACGCCAAGAGCAGAAAATGACAGATAAAGCCAAGCTGTGCTGTGCCCTCAGGTAACAAAGAAGCCATTCTAAACTGAGAGAGCCAAAAAGATTCACAGAGCATAGAAGAAAAGCTAACAAGTGCTGTTTGTCTACCCCACCCCTCTCGTCCCATCCTTCTCTTGGCAAATGTTGATAATGTCCCCGTGCTTGCATGTGGGAGAAACCAAAGTTTAGAATTAGAGACTTTTCCAAAGACAACGTGTATTGCTGGGCCTGGTCTCAGTTGGGTGTGGTGGTGCACACTTGTAATCCCAGCACTTGGGAGGTGAGGCAGGAGAATCAAGAGTTCAAGATTATCCTTAACTGCAAAGTAAGTTCAAGGCCAACATGAGCTACAGCTACGTGAGACCGTCCAATAAAACAAAACAAAACACAAAGAGCAAGGACAGCCAAACAGCACAAACACCAACAGTTGGTTCCTGTGTTGACCATGTAGGATTGGGTAGCATTTGAGCCTCATGCCTGGCCAGACTGGGCCAGACCCAACCAGACCCTGCTTTTAGAACGTATCAAGTCAGACCCATCTTTTAGAATTCAGTGGTGGCAAACCTTTAATCTCAGCACTTGGAAGGCGGAAGCAGGTGGATCTCTGAGTTCAAAGCCAGCCTGGTCTACAGAGTGAGTTCCAGGACAGCCAGAACTATTACAGAGAAACCTTGAAAAAAAAAAAAAAGGAATAAACCAAGTTCTGTTGGGATGGGCTGGGATGCATCTTGTGGGCATCATTTAGGCCATCTTTCAGTCCCTCCACCACCTAGCCAGAAGAAGGACAGTTTCCTTCATCCTCTAGCTTCTTACACAAGCCTCAGGGCCTTTGCACAGAACTTGGGACCCAGATTCTGCTTTCCCCAACTTGGCAGCCTATCAGAAACTTTTCTCTGCTGCCCTCATCTTCCTCTCCTGACATCACTTCCTTTTCTCTAGGCGTGGGTATAGCATATCCAGCCTTACTAGGAGTATGACTTTGAGTAGTGCTACCTAGACGCTTACCTGGAGCCCGTGGCTACCGAGATGGAAGTAAGTCCTAAAGCCCTCTGATACCATGAGGCCCTTGCTTAAGATGGCTGCCAAATGCCAGCCCAGTATTTTTTTTTCATGCTAACTCCTCCAAGCCTATCTTGCCTACTGATGGTACCAGGGCTACAAGATAAATGTGGGGGGCTAGAGAGATGGCTCGGTGGTTAAGAGTACTGACTGCTCTTCCAGAGGACCCGGGTTCAATTCCCAGCACCCACATGGCAGCTCACAACTGTCTGAAGATCCAGTTGCAGAGGATCTGACACCTTCATACCAATGCACATATAATAAAGTTAAATAAACCATAAAAAATATTTTAAAAAAAAGATAAATGTGGGGGTGAGAGAGAAAGGACAATATTGTCCCTGGACCCCTACTGGGCTGTAAGTTTCTGGAGACAGGGAATTTATCTTCTCATTTGAGTGTCCTCAGTACAGAAGACAGAGACGGGGCTAGCGAGGGCTCTCGACGTTTGTCAACTGAGTGAGAGATGGTGATGTGGGTGCTTTTCTTGTTCCATGAATAAATGACAGCAAGGGTAGCTTGCCCGCTTGGCCCTCAGGCAGGAGATCTGCCTGGCACTGGCTGTAGATCCTGCGAAGGCCTCAGAGACCTATGGGTGTGGCACATGGGCAACCTTTCTCTTTTTACCCCATCTCCCCAGCGTTGCCGAGCCACTCAGGAAGGTGAGGTTTTCCTGCAGAGCCCAGGCACCTTGCTACATTGGGTGAGCTATAGAACTGTAGAATGTCAACTCCGAGCTCCCCGTCGAGGCCCCACAGTGCCATGGGAGGCCCTGGGAAGACGGAGTGTGGTACCTAGCAAGGAGGAGCCCTCTTCCTTTTTCCCTTCTGGAGAGTGGTCTTCTATTGTAGCAGAGATTCTGCAATTTTGTCTCTAGGCCTGGAATGAAAATGGTGGGGGGGTTCTGCTCTGTGCTGAAGGTGGATTCTCTCTTATTGTAACAAAGATAAAAGCAAACAAGGGTAAGACAAAATTCCGACAAGATGCTGAAATTCTGCAGACTCTCAAGAGATACTGTGTCCTGCAGCTGGGCACAGTCATGGAGAGGTGCTCAGGACTGAACTCGTGTCCTTGGGTAAGGAAGGACTACTGGAGCCGTTTCTGAAGCCTACCTCGTATCTCATGGGTCTTAAAGAAAGAGGCCAATGTGTTTCCCCAGCTCCTGAGAGGACTGACCAGTAGAAGAAGGCAGAAGTTAGAAGATTCAGGGGAAGGGATGGGGTGGGACAGGACTGCCATTATTACTTTTGCTACTGACCCAACCCAAGGGCTTTCTCTGCTAATCCATATATATTGACTTCTCTGAAAATGCCGTCCACCCCAAGGGTGAAGGCCAGGGATGGTGGGGTGTAAGCTGCCCATTGGAACTACTATTACTTCCTTCTTTAATACAAAGGCTGCTTTCCTCTGCCAGGGTTGGGTGTTGTGGTCTTAGGGCTTGACCCCAGAGCCTGGTGAATGCTGGGAAGATGCTGTACCACTCAACTACATCACCAGCCCCGTTTCGTTTCTTCTTTGAAACAAGGGTTTTGCTGTGTCCCAGGCTGGCCCTGAACTTACCATGTGGTGCAGTTGGGTCTTGAACTGAAGATCCTACTGCTTCAGTCCCCTCGATGTGGGAATTATAGGTAATTATTACACCCGGGCATTAGGAACAATGACTAGTGACTCTGGATGACGACCAGCAACCCATTCTTCTGTAACTCTGTTTCTAGCCATGGAAGTTGAGACCACAAGATACGTGTAATTTGCTTAAACCCTCATAGAAATTAGTGGTCGGGCTGAGGGCTTTCCCCTCAGAGCCCCCGATAAAACCTGAGCTCATCATCATAGTATTCTGTGCCAGCCTGCCTTACTGAGGTGAGGACTTCCCTTTCTCTGTTAGTTTCTCAGTCCACTGGATGGTACGGTGGTACATACTAGGGACTTTTGAGGAGAGAAGGCAAGAACATTGGTGACAGAGTCCAGTCTGAGATCCTTCACTGTGAACAACCCTGAGTGAGGCCCAGTGCCCGCCCCTCCACACTCAACGGCATCCCAAAGACTTAGACACGACCTTACTTTTCTAGGACAGCTCAGCCTGTGGGTCCTAGAGCAATGCGTGCTTGCTCTGCACAGTCAGTGGCCCTCTTTATGTGGGAGGGACAGCATGGGGGATCAGTTTGAAGTGTGAGCTGTGACTATGTAAGCCTGGGTTCCCCTGTCAGCTCCACTCTTTTCTAGCTACGTGAACCCGAACGACTCCTCTGGCTTCAGTTCCCTTATTTATGAAATGGAGCTGGCAAGCATAACTACCTCTGATGGTCATTGTGGAGATGGGGCCAAGGCATGCACGCAGTTTGGTGTGGTGCTGGGCCCTCATACGGTCTAGCTATCACCATCACGAAATGTTTGGTCCCTGCCCTCTGTGAAGATGCTTTCCTCACCTGTGAACCAGAGGGGGGAAGATATGTACACCTTGGTGGTCTGTTATGACAACCAGAATAGAGGATGCGTATGAAAACGCTTGTAAACTTGTTAAGGTTTGAGTGTGAAGTGTGGCTGCCTCCAGGATCGCTCAGTGGGTAAGAGGCGGTACCTTCCTGGAACAGCACCCTCCCCCAAGACACACGTGCCTTCACGCCACTCCCATACCCACATGTGAACAGACGCACGTGTACACATACGTGTGCATGTGCACATGCACACAGGCGAGCTTACCCAGAAACCCATGCCCCGGTTAACATATGTACACACATGCATACAGACGCCACCAACATGAGCACCCGGGTCAGGAAACAGTTCAGTGGTTTAACCCCGACTAGTGCCCTTGGAAAGTCCCACTGTCCTTAGCTCAACAGCCTGTTCCCGAGCCCTCCTGGCTACCTGGGCACGCAGGGGTGGGACAGATAAACAGGAACGAGACTTGAACTTGGTCTTATGAAGCCTAACAGGGAGAGGGGTAAAATGGAAGCTTTTCTAAACAGGCGGGGGGGCACTGAAATGATAGGAACGTGAAACTGGGAAGAGGGGATGTTTGGGGAAGTTCCTGGAAGGGTTGGCATCGAGCTGGTCTTTGAAAGGCAGGCAGTGTCTTTGCTCAGGCACTAGAGCAAAATACCACAGGCTTTCATTTTAGGTCTCCAACAATAAAGATTTCATAGTTCTGCTGGCATCAAATCCAAGATCAAGGTGTCAGTTGTGGCGTCTACTTTGACGGCCTCTGTCCTTGGTGTGTGTTCATGTCTCTGCGCATGTTATCTGAGGCCCCATTTCCTTTTCTTTTTCTTTTTCTTTTTATTTATTTATTTATTTTAAAGATTTATTTATTTATTATGTATACAACATTCTGCCTCCATGTATGCCCGCACACCAGAGGAGAGCACCAGATCTCATTACAGATGGTTGTGAGCCACCATGTGGTTGCTGGGAATTGAACTCAGGACCTCTAGAAGAGCAGTCAGTGCTCTTAATCACTGAGCCATCTCTCCAGCCCTCCTTTTCTTTTTAAATTCTCATTTGTTTAGTAAAAATTTGTATGTATGTGTATATGTGTGTCACGTGATTGAGGGTGCCTGAAAAGTCAAGAAGAGGGCATTGGATCCCTTGGAACTGGAGTCAGAGGTGGTTGAGAACCACTGAACATGAATGCTTGATACTGACCTTGGGCAGGATGCACTCCTGACGGATGACTTCTGTCTTCTCGTCTGTGAGGACGCTAGTCCCACTGAGTCAGGACCCTGCACATGAAACCATTTTGCCTTTGTGACTTCCTCAACAGTCTGGCCTCCAAAGGCAGCCGCAGTTAGACAGTTAGGACTTCAACACATAAATGTGGGGAGGAGGGCCTCACAGTCCGGCCCGTAAAGGCAGGATGTTTTCATCTGACATTTGTTTAATGGCAAAGAGTTATTGTAGGATCTTACAAGGTGAGCAGAAACCACACAGAGATGACCATTTCTGTCCCGTCTCAATCTATCTTTAAGATGAGTTTGTATTTTGAGTTCCTGTTGGCCCTTGGCCTGTGACCTGACATTTTCATTTAACAAATGCGTCTGGCATTCCCCTCCCTCTACGTTCTTCTACAGCATCATTTTTAATGGCTGTACCACAGTGGTCCATTATGAGGCTGTATTTAACCAGTGGATGGATGGGCTTTTTTTTTTCTTTATTTTTATTATTTTTTAAAAGATGCTGGGATTTTGATCGACTGAGATGGTTAGCAGAGTATGAGCGGGAAGGATACAGTTTCAGGGGTACCATCCCGGTTACATGTTATCTTAGTTACTTTTCTATTATTGTGGTGCACATCTTTAATCCCAGCACTAGGATGGCAGAGGCAGGTGGATCTCTGTGAGTTCGAGACCAGCCTGATCCGCAGAGCAAGTTCCAGGACAGGCTCCAAAGCTACAAAGGAACCCTGTCTCGAGAAAAAAAAAAAGAGAGAGAGAGCATTTAATATGGGACTCACACTTCCAGAGGGTAGAGGAGACCATGATCACCATGGAGGGAAGCATAGTAGCAGGTAAGCAGGCATGGTGGAAGCTGAGAGCTTACATGTTGAAACAACAACCTTAAAGCAGTGAGAGAGAGAGAGAGAGAGAGAGAGAGAGAGAGAGAGAGAGAGAAAGAGAGAGAGCACAAGCTAACTGGGAATGGCTTGGGTTTTTGAAGCTTCAAAGCCCACCCCCAGTGACACACCTCCACCAAGACCACATCTCCTAGTCCTTCCCAAACAGTTCCATCAACTGTGGACCAAACATTTCAAATATAGGACCCTACTGGGGTCATTGCCATTCAAACTACCACACATGCCAGTAAATGGGGACCAATGGACTGAGTTCTCAGAACCAGGGAGACCACATTTATAAGTACATGAGTTAGGGGAGGGGGAAGGGAAGTAGACTGTGGTGGCTCCTCTTTCTGAGAAGTCCTGAGGTGTCCCAAGAATCAGCCACCTTCATACTTTATGTCTGACTAATTAGAATCTCAACTAGACCTTGTAAAGCCTCTGACATTCCAAACGTGACCCTGGAGAGTGAAGCTGACCTTGATGCTTCCACAGCAATGCTGCTGCTGCTGCCAACACTGGTGGTGGTGGTGGTGGTGTGTGTGCATGTGTGTGTGTGAAGGACAGGGGTCATGCTGGGTGCCAGTCTTCAGGTGCTTTGCTTCACCTTGTTTTTGAGATGGTCTCTCTCACTGGATCTGGAACTCACCCATAAAGCTAGGCTGCCTGGCTAGTTGATGAGCTCCAGCGATCTGGGCACGTGCACACCACGGTGCCTGACTTTTTTACATGTGTTCTGGGGATGAAGCTCAGACACTTGTGTTTGCCCGGCCAGCGCTTTTCCAACCGAGGCATCCCCCACCCTCGGCATGCTGCCCTCATACTAGCTGCTTTCTGTGATCCGTCCTTGCTGCTCTTCCATCCTGTGCTGCCTGCTCATCCTCTGTTACTCACGTTGGGTGGACGGAAGCCTTTGGCAAACACAGTGAAGGAGATGGGGAACGCCACGGTGGTTCATACAGGGCACGTTCACAGCAGTTAATGTCAGTGTCATAGGATGTAGAGTCATGGACGAGATAAGCCTCTGGGCCCATCTGGATTAGCTTAACAGAGACGGGAAGATCCACCAGAAATGTGTGGTAACATCCCATGGCCTGGGAGCCTGTTTGAATAAAAGGTGAATGCAGGCTGAGAATAAGCAACCATCTCTCTTTGTTTCCTGAGTTCAGATGCAAGGCAACCAGGCTCCTGTTGCCTGCCATGCCTCCCCTGCCACAAGAACAGGTAGGGCACCCTGGGCCATAAGCTGAAATAAATACTCACTTCCTTACGTGCCAGTTGTCAGGTGTTGTGTCATAGCAACTGGGGAGGGACAGGGGCTTTATTAGTGATGAATTTTCTTGTTGGAAGGGCCCCACTGAGATGTTCTAGCTGAGCTGAATTGGGAGCGCTTTGTGGGGAATGAGGAGACAGAGGCGAGGTGGGGACAAATGAGAACGTTCACTCTTCATCAGCGGAGGGCAAAGCAGTGGATGGTTTAGTAGGGAAAATGAGCTCAACTTTGTTCAGTAGTGGAGGCTTTCGAGTTGTGTTCATAACACTGGTGGAACCTCAGGCTTCTCCTGCGCCGTTGTGCAAAGTAGAAGATGCTAACAACTCGTGATACGATAGAAAAAGAGGTGTGGGGTGCGCAAGATGGCTCGGTGGGGAAAAGTACTTGTCCTGCAAGCCTGGAGACCTGAGCCTGGTCCCCCGCGACTCATGGAAAGGCGGAGAGAAAGTGGACCTGACTTCCACATTCTCCCATGGCATGGGCACACCCACACTCACACATGTGTACGTGTGCGTGCACACAGAATAATAACTAAAACATGTAAGAGGAAGTATAGAGAAGTTAGTTAGCTACAATGTCATTTCTAAAACAGCCCCCTTTTAAGGGAGAACGTGAGTCAGAATTACAGGCATATCTATAGGTTCTTTTTTTAGGGGTCCTGGCCACCATTTCAAAACTTATTAGAGTCTAACAACCCTTTAATTTTTTTTTAAAGCCAGGCTTAGTAGTATATGTCTTTAATAGTAATAGTCAGGAGGCAGAGGCAGGTAAATCTCTGTGAGTTGGAGGTCATCTTGGTCTACCTAATTAGGTCTAGAGCAGCCAACGCTATATGGAGAGACCCTGTCTCAAAAAACAAAAGCAGAATAAAAGCATTTATTTGCATCTATCTATCTATCTATCTATCTATCTATCTATCTATCTATCTATCATCTATCTATCATCTACTATCTACCTATTGTGTGTGTGTACGTGTGTGTGTGTCTGTGTGTTTGTGTGTCTATTCTTAGGTTTGGCCTTTTCATGGTGTCCTGGATTTCCTGGCTGGTTTATGTTAGGAATCTTGTGTGTGTGTGTGTGTGTGTGTGTGTGTGTAGTTGCCATAGTGTTCCATGTGGAGGTCAGAGGACAACAAGCTTTCGGAGTCAGTTCTCTCTTTCTCCCAGATTGTCCTGAGAGCTGGAATTCAGGTCCTCAGGCTTGCCAGTGATCACCTTTCTACAATGAGCTATCTTGCTGGCCCATCACTATCCTTTTTTTGAACAAATGCATCAAAGGGAGGACAGATTTATTTTAACCAAGACTTGCTGGGAACATCGATGAATATTTACGAATCTACATATGGCCCAGAAGACCAAGATACATATGCTTCTTTACTTCTTTACTTTTCTCCCCCCTGTGGAGTGGCTCTTGTCCCCCAGCTGCGGAGAGAGAGGTCACCCTCTGTAGCCCCTTCTGTGATGCTTCAGTTGATGATGGTTTGTGCTGGGGAGGCAATTTCATCAGCTGCCATTGTAAGGAAAATAGCAAGCCTGCCAAGTTCAGTTTACTGGCAGAAGCACAAGAGGAGGAAGAGGAGGTGACTTATTAACCGTGCAACAAGGGCCATGTCGTGATTTTTGTTTGGCAATGCTATCCTTTGACTTTCCGGTGATTGCTGAGCTGTGATGCTTCCTTCTGGCAAGGGCTTTAACTGGTTCCCCTCCCTCAAGCCGTGGGTATGCAAAGGGTTATGTAAATGACTGCCATTTTCAGAAGCTACCAGCCGCCCCCACCCCAGCTTTGGTGAGGATATTGGAAAAGTTAACTCAGGAGAGATGCAGTTCAAGCCTTTCGCCAAGCCAAGGCACGACGATCCAATTACGATCACTTGCTGTACACAATTTACCGCACCATGATTTGAAATCGGCAGCTTTCTCCTGCGTTTCAAAGTAATTGTTTTCCTTGGGATTGTACTGCATGCTCACCTCTGTAGGAAGCCACTTTGGCCAGGCTAATGCATGCATGCCTCCTTAGTCTAAGTGAGTGCTTTAGAATCTTTCATGCAGTCGCACCCTGCTGAGAGTCACGCCACCCCCGAAAGCGGGGAATGCTGCCCAAAAACAGAACCCACACTCCAGGAGCCACTCAGCCTGGCAGCTCCCGGCTCCCTAATCAGTCCTTGCAAAAGGCGGTTGATGAGGACTAAATGATTCCGAGGGAAACCCAGATAGCCAGAGCTACCAGTGACACATATGGGGAGAGATTGGGATGCTGACACACCAAGGCCCAGTGTTGGCAAGGTACCCAGGGTGAGGGTAGCTAGCTGTCAGGACATTCCTGCAGTTTTTAATTATGAAAGTTGCTCCCATTGAATACTTAAAAAAAAATGGAGAGAGATCAGTTCTACTCAACGGCAAAAGATATTGTCAAGTGATGGAGAGTGAGAATTGGGTGGGGGTGATATGAATGGGAATGACCTCCCACAGGCTCATGGATTTACATCCTTGTTCTCCAGGGAGTGGCACTATTTGAAAGGCTCAGGAAGGAGGTGGTGTAGGACAATTCTGTATTCTGTCAATTATGTTTTAAATAAACGCTGATTGGCCGATAGCCAGGCAAGAAGTATAGATGGGAAAACCAAACAGAAAGTAGAGGTGGGGTATTGAGAACAGGAGTATTCTGGGGAGGAGGAAGCTCCTTCCTGCAGTCCTGTCCAGACACCTAAGAAGCAAGATGTGACTTGCCCTGCTGAAAAAGGTACCGAGTCATGTGGCTAACATAGATAAGAATAATGGGTTATTATAAGTTATAAGAGTTAATAAGAAGCCTGAGCTAATGGACCAATCAGTTTATAATTTATGGAGACTTCTGTGCGATTTTCTTTGGGACCTAACGACTGTGGGAACCAGGCAGGACAGAAACCCCAACGAGCAGCCCCTCATGCTACAAGGAGGTGTGACCTTATTGAAGGAATTGTGTCTCTGTGGGGTGGACTTTGTGTTTCAACAAGCCTATTCCAAGCCCAGTATCTTTCTCTCCTTCCTGCTGCCCATGGATCCGGATGTAGACCGCTCAGTTACTTCTCCAGCATTGTGCCCGTGTACCATCACACTCCCCACCATGACGGTAATGGACCAGACCTCTGAAACTGTAAGCAATCTCAATGAAATGCTTTCATTTATAGGAGTTGCCATGGTCATGGTGTCTCTTCTCAGCAGTGGAACAGTGACCGAGACACGAGGTACAGTGTCCTCCAAATTTGTCAGGACAGCTGAAATGGCCCATCCTTCTGGTTCTGTTTTGGGGCACACCCGTCTCTCACTGCTTCTCTTTGTGGTATGAGGATCACAATGTAGGGTCTTGCCCCAGGCACCCTGTCACTGAACTGCTCCCTCCATTCCTCACTGTTGTTGAGAACACAGGAGCTTGAAAGAGACCACGTCACTAGAACTTTAAATCCCAGAGGAAGGTGGCTCAGGCTGTAACCACTTGGTTATCTACACCTATGTCCACCTAACCATCCATCCCACCATCTATCTATCAGCCAGTTCATATATACATATATCCACCCACCCATTCACTCACCTACCCACCTATCCATATATACATATATCCACCCACCCACCCGCCCACCCATCCATGTATACATATATCCACCTACGCATCCTTCCATTAGACTTTTTTGAAGATTCTGTTCTCTAAAAATGATGTATATTCATCATTGGGGACACAAGGATAGAAATCACTAAAAATTTCCCCCATCCCTATCATGAGCCAGGTTACTGGGATGTGTATGGACTCAGGTTGGGACCACATATTTGGGTAGAAGACACAAACAGGAAACATCTCTCTGTAGTTGGAAGTAGAGGTTTGACAAAGTGTTTGGTTGTATCTCAGCATCAGGGTAACTGTCCATCAGGTTGTGGTGGTTCGTATCCAGGCAGGATATCCGCAGGTAACAAGGCCCAGTGTCTCTCAAAGGTGAGCTAGGGTCACCTTTCAGGTATAGCTCCGCACTCATGGCCTTCACAGTCCCCAACCCTTGGGACACGTCCTGTCTTTCAGTTTGTTTTGCCTTGAACGCTCGCTCCCTGCTCTGCTCACCCTGGAGGATGGGTACCAAAGTAAATACGTACCATGGTTGTTATGATTCACAGTAGATGGGAATTCTTCCCTGAACTCCTTGGTACCACTAGGACCCTGTTGTAAGGGAAGCAGGGTGAGCAGGATGAGGGCATTCCTGGGCTCTCTCTGTGATTGAAATGCTAGCACAGCCACACTGAGAACCAGGGGATGGTAAGCCTAGGGGGTTAGCATAGTGTTGGAACCAATGCCTTTATCAGGGCTGCTGGAATAGGCTGCCACTCTCTCTCTTCCCAAGGGTTGTGTGGTGGAGCATCAGAGAGGCAGGCCTTTAGTTCTCTCCCAACATCACAATTTCTTCTGACCCAGTGATTTTCTTTTGTTCGTTTTTTGTTTCTATTTTTGTTTTTGTTTTTCTGACATAGGACTTCTCTGGCTGTTCTTGAATTTACTCAGTAGTCTAGGCTGGCCTTGAACTCAGAGATCCACTTGCCTCTGCCTTCTGGGTGCTGGGATTAAAGGCGTGCGCTACCACCACCCGGAGACCCAGTGATTTTTAATGACCTCCAACTAGAATCATTGGAACCCAGTTATGGGAAGGTTATCAGGAAATATTGGGGAGGGAGAAATGCGACTATACACGTCTTGTTTAGATTATTTTACATTAGCTCCTGATCCTTAGGATTTTCCCCTTCTTGGGCCTAAGAAAAAGAAGGGGAAGTGAGAGCAAGAGGGGAGAATTCTCCCACAGTTCTTCTTGCCTTGCAGACAACAACCAAAACCCCCCTTTGGTTTGAGCAGGGCTGCGGGCTTTTCTGTAGCCTGCTCCCCTTCACAGCCTTTCTTGGTTCTTGGTCCTTAGAGCTCCCCCAGGTGGGAGGCAGACTTCTGATCTGGCCCGATTTTACTTGGTGTTTTTTTGTTGTTTTGTTTTGTGTTTGTGTTTGGTGGTTTTGGAGGCAGGAACATTCCTAGGCCTGTAGCAAAGGGTCCAGGACAGACTGTTTGGGAAGGAACGAATGTTGTAGTCATTCTGAGGAGACACTGGAATTTCTGAGTTTCTGTCCGTGTCTGGGGCAGGAAGGCTCGTTAGGGCGGGGACCTCAGTCAATTCTCTTCTGGGTGGATGGAGAAGCTGGGCTTCCTGAGCCTGAGACACCACCATCTGTTCTCATCTCCTAGCTACAGGACTCCCCTGGCTGGTGGGATACCCCCAACCCCCAGCCCAGTGGTAGCGTCTTCTAGGAAGACAGGGGCATTGTCCCTCTGGTCCAGTGGGCATGCTTCCAGCCTTTCTGTGGTCTGGTTTGTTTGTTTGTTTGTTTGTTTTGAGAGAGACGCTCTTGTAACAGAGAAAGCTAAAGATGACCTTCATCTTCAGATCCTCCTGCCTCCACTGTTCAAATGCTGGGATTTGAGCATGTGCCAGTACACAAGGTTTTTGCTGTCACCTTCCCAGATGTCACTGATAGTTTGGAATGTGTGTCAGGCTGGAGGAGCAGAGGATGGAGGCTACCAAGATGGAGACAGCCTTTGTCCTCCAGAGACTTCAGTTCTGGTGCAAATAGGGATGCAAACTCAACACAAGATTGAACGGCAAGAGGCCCCAACATGGAGGGAGTGCTAGGCAGGACCAGGCTAGCCTCAGAGTTGTCGGAGCTCTGTACCAACTCCAAGGGCAGTCTCTCCCAGCCCCGTGCCCTTTGCTCCTGTGGAATGTTATTTTAAGATGTGTTACATTTGTCTAGGTTGTGGAACTTTTGTTTTTATGATGCAAAAATGTGTTGCAGTCTTTTCTGTTGTATCTGTTTAGCTCTGTGAAGCCGTGTCATTGTGCCTGTCTAAAACACCTGATTGGTCTGACAAAGAGCTGAATGGCCAATAACTGCAAGGCAGGAGAAAGAATAGGTGGGGCTGGCAGGCAGAGAGAATAAATAGGAGGGGAAATCTGGGAAGAAAAGATCGGGGAGCAAGAAAAGAAGGGGCCAGCCACCCAGCCACGCAGCGAGACACAGAATAAGAAGAAAAGAAAAGATGTTCAAAAATAGAGAAAGGTGAAAGCCCAGAGGCAAAAAACATAGATGGGATAAGTTAAGAAAAGCTGACTGGAAATAAAGCAAGCTAAGACACATTCATAAGAAAGAATAAGCCTCCATATGTTTATTAGGGCGCTGGATGGCGGGGTGGGGGTGGGGAAGAGTCAAAAGAGTGAAAAACAACAACACTTTGCCTTACAAGAGTGAGGCAGGATCAGACCGCTCAGGATGCCCCGGAGGGAAGGGACAAGTCAACGGTGGGTTTTCAGACATCCATCCCAGTGTCGCTGTTAAGGAAGGACTGTGCTGTGGCCTAGCCGCATTGAGAATAAGGGTCTGTGGCATGGATTGTAGGTGGGACTGGCTGGGAAGGAGACAGAGGGATGGCTTTCTCTTGCTCCCACTGGGCTTGGCCTTGGTTGGGGTTTGGAGACTAGGGACCAGAGGAGAAGCTGGAGGTCAGGGTGCCAGACGCTCTGCTGGATGGAAATGGAGTGCAGCGCCATTGGGCACCCATCCAGGCTAAGGGAAGCTACAGGGGCATGGTACTCACTCAGGGTCCCTCTCCCACCCAAACTCCAAGATGGCCCCTGGGCCTGCCAAACAGGCTGACTGCTCGGAGGTCGGGATTCAGTCTGGGCTGAGAATCGGAACTCGCCCCCCCCACCCCCCCGACTCCTCCCTTTCCTTTCCAGGTTAGGCTTGGCCCAGCTCCTTCTCTTCTCTCAGGGCCCAGTACTACAAAAGTCTCCCTAGCCTCCTCGCTTAAGAGTGCTCTTCCTTCTAACCCCCATCCTGGCTCATAGGCCCACACATGGAATAGTCATCCAAGGGTCTCCACTTATTTCTTCAGTCTTCAAGATTCTTCTTCCTGAGGGTTGGGCCCATGGCTCCCGCTGCTCAGGGTTTGCCCCTGCCCCTTCCCCCGGCTCTGTGAAGATGTCAGCAGATCCGAAATGGATACAAGGAGAGGCAAATGCGCCATCCCTAGATCCGAGATGACTGTGCTGGAGAAGAGGGGGAGCGGGGAAGGAAGTGGTGGGAGGGGCTGACATGGCAAACTCCTCCCAAGGGTCTGGACAGCCAAAGCCTCAAAGGGTCAGGATTATGGAAGCATCTGGTTGTTTTGGCCTTACACAAATGCTCTCATCTTCTGTGAAGTGCCACAAAGGGGTTGGTGGGGCTGTGGTGTAGGATTAGCTCTGGCTGGCATTGGGTCTATCTTGGGTCCCTGTCCTGGTGGCCCCTCTTCCTCAGTTATCTGGGTCCCATCTGAGTACTGTTGATGTGGGATTTCCCTCTGTATGCTGTGATTACCATTACTGAATAAAGAAACTGCCTTGGCCTGTTGATAGGGCAGAATTTAGGTAGGCGGGGAAAACTAAATGGCATGCTGGGAGAAAGGAGGCAGAGTCAGAGAGAAGCTGTGTAGCCCTGCCTGAGACAGACGCCAGAATTTTACCCGGGTAAGTCACAGCCACGTGGCAATACACAGATGAATAGAAATGGGTTAAATTAAGATGTAAGAGGTAGCCAATAAGAAGCCAGAGCTAATGGGCCAAGCAGTGATTTAATTCTGTTTCTGTGTGATTATTTCGGGGCTAAGTGTCTGGGAACCAATAAGCAGTCTCTTTCCCTCCAACATACTATGAGGTTGCTACCTCTTTATGTAGAGGGCAGCCTGGGTTTATGGTCCTCTGATGATCTCCCATTGGGTGGACATGGCCTCTTCTTATGGGCTCAGCCAGCCTGGACACACGAAGCCTGATCTGGAAGCTGGCATTCTGCAGATCCACATCCAGATCCGCTCCAGGCCTTGGTGTTCTGATGCCTTCACTAGCACCAACTGGATCGGGAAAGAAACAAAATAACCAAGCTCTGAGTCAAGCAGGATTGGTTTGTGTGAATTCCCCACCGCTTGTCTCCCCACCCCACCCTGGATTCTTCAAAGGACCTGCCATCTTTCCTTTTGGAAAGGGTCTAATTTATGGTAGTAGTTAAGGCATATATATTTTAAGATGGGCGTGATGGCAAATCCCTGCACTCGGGAGGCAGAGGCAGGAGGATCTCTGTGAGTCTGAGGCCAGCCTGCTCTACAGAGTGAGTTCCAGCACAGCCAGGGCTGTTATACAGAGAAACCCTGTCTCGAAAAACCAAAAAAGAAACACATACTCAGAGAGAACTGCTTAAAATAATTACACACATGCAATGGTTTCTCTCTCTCTCCTTCTTTCTTTCTTTCTTTCTTTCTTTCTTTCTTTCTTCCTTCCTTCCTTCCTTCCTTCCTTTCTCTCTCTCTCTCTCTCTCTTTCTTTCTTTCTTTCTTTCTCTCTTTATCTCTCTCTCTCTCTCTCTCTCTCTCTCTCTCTCTCTCTCTCTCTCTCTCTCTCTCTCTCTCTCTCTCTCTCTCTCTCTCTCTCCTGTGTGCATGAATGTGGCAGTCAGAGGAAGACATTAATACACGAAGTATGGCCAGGCAATGGTGGTGCATGCCTTTAACCCCAGCACTCAGGAGGCAGAGGCAAGGGGATCTCTGTGAGTTCAAGGCCAGTCTGGTCTACAAGAATGAGTTCCAGGACAGGCCTCAATGCTACAGAGAAACCCTGTTTCGAAAAACAACAACAACAATAAGAAAACACCAAAAAAAAAGGCAAAAACAAACAAACAAACAAAAAAACCCATAAAGTATGTTTAGAATCATATTTTAATTATCTCTCTTCTTGTGTCTGGAATTTGATCATGCTTTAAAGCAAGGGATTTATTTTGTTTTATGGGTTATTGTGCCTGGGGCCGGGCAGAGATGGTCTTCATCTTTAGAGCTGAGCTCAAATCACTCCCCTTTGCCTTCAGTCTGACTCTGGACTGACCCTTATTGAATGTGTCCTGCTGTGGCCAAGGGCTATTGTCTAGCTCTGGCTGTCCTGTAACTCACTCTTGTAGTACAGGCTGGTCTTGAACTCAGAGATCTACCTGCCTCTGCCTCCTGAGTACTGGGATTAAAAGCTTGCACCGTCACTGCCCAGCTGCCCCTGTCTTTTAAGGACATTTCTAGGGCACATCTGTGGGTGTGTTTGCCCATGGGATGGAAGTCATATGTATAAATAGTTCTTTAACTAGACAAAGTACAGGGACCATGTCATAATAAATCTCCTATCATTGGTCCCAAGTAAGGCCCTTGGCTGATAAAAAGATACATAGTAGCCATCTGTTGAGCGAATAGAAAACAAACGATTCATGGCTCGCTTGGTCCAGGCTCCACTGCAGAGGCTGACACAGCATTCTGTCCCCGCGAGACTCTGACTCAGAACTTGCCCTTTTCTCGCTCTCCTCATTTCAGCCATAGATTGATGAAGCGTGGGGATGATACGGGTCCCTGTCAGACTCCCCGCATACAGCTTTAGGCTCATCTTTACATAGCGTGGTGACCAACTTGTTTTAGTTAACCCTGGGGCTTTCCCAAGGTTGTGTAAAAGCCCTTCTTCAGTCTCAGGCTAAATGGAGTCCGATTTGTTCCTAGCTCCCTGATGCCAGTTCTTATCGAGCTCCTGTAGGGGGCGCTGGAGGCCAAGCCGAGGAGGCGGTGCCAACCTGCTCAGATTGATACTTGCAGGTGGGCTGCAGGAGCGCATCACAGGCACCAGCCGCCATAGGCTTCTGTTTTCGCTTCTCTCCTAACCTTCCCACCAGGAACTGCTGGCAGAGACGATGCTTGCTGGAAAAGACGCAGCAAACTGCTGCTAGCAACCCTCTCTCGTCCCTCTCTCCTTTTGTCCTTCTCCTCCTCCTCCTCTTTTTTTTTTTTTTTTTTTTTTTTGAGACAAGCTGGCTTCCGACTCACAGCAACCTTCCAGCCTCAGCTTCCAAGTGCCGGGAGCACAGATATGAGCCAGAAAGGGCAGGCTTACTTTCCTTTCTTGATCTTAATGAATCAAATTGCTTGTAAATAAACTGATTTGTTACAGGATACCAGGCTTCCAAGTGTGTTCTTGCTCTAACTATCCCAAATGACAGCACCTTCTAGCTGTCAACAACATAGAACAACATAGATCAGAGAAGGTAGAAAAAAAGTTGATTTTGTTAAGTGAGGGAATCTCTCCGACCCCACCCCTTTAACCTTTTTGGGTTCCTGTCTGGAGTTTTGTTATAAAAGACAGATTAACAATGAAAAAAAAATGAAAACTTTAAAATGTTTTATAGAACAATAGAACCTTGTAAGAGATGAAGACTGTGTGTTGGGGGCGCAAGACAGAAACAGTTGACGTGACCACTCCTTCAAGAGAAAGATTTTTACATTGAATAGGAGAGAGAAAATATTCATAGGCATCAGGAAGGGTCCAGAGCAGAGGGAAAGAGAAACAGATTGGACAGGGACAGGACTAGAGGGCAGAGAATAAAGAGTAACAATAACGAGAGAAGTGAGGTGTGGGGGGGGGGCGGGGGGAGCCTGGGAGGAGAGGGGAGAGAGCATGCAATTGTGGAGGCTTTGCAATGTGCACCAAGTACTTGTGAGAAGGGACTGAGGGAGCTGGAGGCCTGCACCGGCTTTGAGAGGCGATCACAGATATGTATCAGTGTATGCTAGGCAATGCCAAAATGTTGGAACTCTGTCAAGCAGAGAGTCATGTTCCTTCTGCCAGAGGCACGGAAATGACTCTTTTTGGGGATGGAAAACCTGTTTCGCAAGTTCACGAGGAAAGCTGGCTTTTGTGTAACCACCAGGAATTCTTCTTTAGTCCAGTTTGAGCTTATTTTTAGACATCTGGACGGTCTGAGACCTATCAAAGACCCCAAGAAACAGTTAAATCTGAGCATGCGTGGAACAGGTGGATAGAGAGCGCAAGTCTTCCCCATCCCACAGGACACAGGGAACTGAGGGGAGAGTAGGGAAACTGGTGTGGTCAGCGGGACGGCAGGCCTGTCCCTCTTGGGACAAAGATGTTCCCTGAGCCATAGGGAGGACACCTCTCAAAACAGTCTCAAGACTTGATTCAAGAGGAATTCAGGAAGGCCTGTTCTCAGATTCCTTCCACTTAAAAAACAGTCAGTACTTTGATGTGGGATTCCCCTCTGTATGCTGTGAATAACATTGGTTAATGAAGAAACTGTGTTGGGCCTGAGCAGGGAATAGAGGTAGGCCGGGAAAACTAAATGGCATGCTGGGAGAAAGGAGGCAGAGTCAGGGAGAAGCCATGTAGCCCCACCAAAGCCAAACAGAACTTTAGCCGGTAAACCTCGTGATGATGTGCAGATTAATAGAAATAGGTTAAATTAAGATGTAAGAGTTAGCTAATAAGCAGCTAGAGCTAATGGGCCAAGCAGTGTTTTAAATAATATAGTTTCTGTGTGATTATTTTGGTTTTGGGTGGTCGGGACGAACAAGCAGCCTAAGGCAACAGTACTTTGGGGACACCATGTTTTAAAAGCTTGTTTTTGTTTTGTTTTTCAAGCTCATATGGAACACCAATGACTCCACTTGGGTTATGATAACATTAATCAGTGGGCATAGCAGCCCCACGCCAGGTTTGTGCCCCAACTGTGGACACTGTTGGGTTGAGTGTCCTACTCTGCATAAGCCAAAGTGGGGTCAGTTATCCCAAGCTCCTCATCCACAGGAACATCTCTCCAACGTGGGTCTGGCAGCCCAAAGGCTGATGCTGCTCTGTATGGAGCTAAAGATTAAATTCTGTCTTGTGGGGCTGGAGAGATGGCTCAGTGGTTAAGAGCACTGGCTGCTCTTCCAGAGGTCCTGAGTTCAATTCCCAGCAACCACATGGTGGCTCACAACCATCTGTAATGAGATCTGGCGCCCTCTTCTGGCATGTGGGCATACATGGAGGCAGAATGTTGTATACATAATAAATAAATAAATCTTTTTTAAAAATTCTGTCTTGTATGACAGCCGAAGACGGACCACCATCCCCAGGGAAGTCATCGAGACCACGGACCACTATCCCCAGGGGAAGTCATCGAGACCATGGGAGCCTGGGGCAACCGTCTAAGTAGAGGGCACGTCTCTGCCCTTTGAGTGGATACATAAGTCATTTGATTTCCATCATTTATCCTTCTCAGGTCTCTGATGGTGTTGACAGCTAACTGTGGCTTTATCAACTTAGCGGTAGCTGCCTGGTCAATGCTTTCATATATAAAAATCAGGCCTTACTTTTCTAGAGCTATATTAGGTCACCTGGTAAAAAAGGCAAACTCACAGACAGGTTTGCCTCAGGAGAAGAAGCCAGATAGAAGAATTCTGGCTTTGGCTCTGAAATAGGTGAATTTGAGACGAACCACTCAGATCTTTTCTTTGGGTATTGACTTCTCCTTTGTTAAAATGAAGGGCTTTAGTAACAGTCAATGTGCTATGTTCTTTGGCTCCGTCCTCACCACCTTGGATGAAGTAGTTGTGGATGGGGCCCAGGCATCTTTCCTAGAGAAGTGCTGACTGACAATCAGTGTGGGAATTTGCCACAGAAACGGCCACTGGTGTTTCATGGAGGCCTCTGAGCTCCATTAAAGCTAATATCTCAAGAGATAAGGTGGAGAGAGGTCAAGGAAGGAGGCCTACCCAGAGCATACACAGACAGGCAAGGTAGGTCATTTTTAGCTTTTACGCTTTTGTGACAGAGTCTTACTATGCAGCCCAGGTTGACCTCAGACTCCTGATCCTCCTGCTTCAACCTCCCAAGTGATGGGATTATAGGCGTGTGGAACCCCACGAGTGAAGATTCACAGGAAACCACAATAAAGGTAAACACAAACAACCCCCACCCCCCACCCCACGAAGATGGTTCTCTGCATTGCCCATCTTGAATTATCCCAGGCTTTCTGAGCTGCTGGCTTCTGTTCTCTGTGTGTGCACACTTTCACTTTGGCAGTACAGACAGCACCGGAGGGCAGAAGATTCAAAGGGGAGTTGTTTTTACCTGTGCTTCTCTCAGTTTACCAAGAGAAGCTGGTCTCTGGGTGGATTTGTTTGCCTTGAATCTTTTGAATTACTGACTCACGTGTCCTGTCACTTAGCACCTTGTGCTACAGCCTGAGGTCATTTTTCTCTTTTTCTGGGAAATATGTCTTATATGAGTTTATTTATCAACTCAGGCCAAAGATTAAAAACATAGATTGCCTTGATAAAGTGATGCATTTTAATATTCACTTCAGGATTTAGCCATTGAGTCAAAAGGGCTGGGGAGGTGGCTCAGTGGATAAGAGTGCTTGCTGCACAAGTGAGAGGACCTGAGTTCAAATCCCCAGAACCCTGCCGAAAAGCTGGATGTGGTCTCATGCATGAGCTTGTAAACCTAACAATGAGGTAGAGGAACATAGACAGGGGGATCACAGGAACTTCCTGGCTGCCAATCAAGACCCGGGTTAACTGAGAGACCCCATTTCTCTTAGGGCAGAGAGTGATAGAACAGGGCACCTGCCTTATGTACACACATCAAACACTCACATACATGTGCAGGCACACAAAGTAAACTTTTTTTTTCCCCAAGAGAGGGTTTCTCTGTAGTTTTTGGAGCCTGTCCTGGAACTAGCTCTTGTAGACCAGGTTGGCCTCGAACTCACAGAGATCCACCTGCTTCTACCTTCCAAGTGCTGGGATTAAAGGCGTACGCCACTACCTTTTTTAAAAGCCAAAACAACCAGAAATTGCATTAAAAGCACTCGGGCATAGAGTAAGCACTCATACAGGCTCTCTTTTAGGTGACTATGAAAGTAACTTCCTCTTATTGATCCAGTCTATTAGTAATGTTTCTCATTGTGTAACTGGGCCATGCCACCTGTCACATGGGCTAAACCCAGCGATGGAATCTTTAAACTATGCTTTATTCAGAGAGCCAGAAATCTGAGACAATGGATCACTATCTCAAGGATCCATCTTAACGACAGCATACAGACTGTGTAGGGAGAACCAAGTCATCTATCACCCGGAGCTCAGGTGTGGCCCGCTGCTCAGTTGATCAGCCACGATTCTGAGGCCTGTGATGTCTATGTCTCCCTCCTTTTTCTCATTCTCTGCCCACCAGCCACTTGTAGACACAATGAGTCTAGTTAGTGTCTGTCAGTGTCAACTGTGTGCTTCTCCAGGGGGGTGTGGTCTGGGAAGGGATTCATTTAGAACAAGCCATTAATAGTGTGTATGTGAGCTGGACTGGGGATAACATGTCCATACTTCCTTTATATGATATGGAGCGCACGTATGCCTGTATAACACAGAATATGAAAGCAGCCCTATTAGTTGCTGTGATAGAACCCTGGCAGAAGCAATTTAAGGAAGGAAGGATTTATTAATGGCTCACGGTGAGGGTGTGGTCCATCGTGGTGGTCCATCGTGGCAGGGGAAGACATGGAGACAGGAGTGTGAAGCAGCTGACCATCTAGCATTCAATCCAGGATCCCAGCCAGTGGAGCCGTGCCAGCCATATTCATGGTGAGATTTCCCACTTAACTCCCTCATATACATGCCTAGAGGTTTGTTTCCATGGGGATTCTAAATCCCATCAAGTTGACAACCGAGATTAAACTCAGGACAATTTTGTTTTGAGATGGGGTCTCAAGTACCCCAGGCTGTCCCAAAACTCATTGAGTAGCCAAGGATGACCTTGAAAGAGCTTCTTGCTTCTGCCTCTCAAGAAACTGGGAATACAGGTGTGTGTCACAAAAGCCAATTCTATACAGTGCTGGGGATTGAACTGAGGACTTCTTGAAATGCCAGGCAAATACTCTACCAACTGGGCTACAGCTCCCAGGCCCAAAGGAACAATTTCTTTTTCTTTCTTTTTCTTTCTCTTTCTTTCTTTCTTTCTTTCTTTCTTTCTTTCTTTCTTTCTTTCTTTCTTTCTTTCCTTCTTTCCTCCCTCCCTCCCTCCCTCCCTCCCTCCCTCCCTCCCTCCCTCCCTCCCTCCCTTCCTTCCTTCCTTCCTTCCTTTCTTTTTTTGAGACAGTGTTTCTCTGTAGCTTTGGAGCCTGTCCTGGAACTAGCTCTTGTAGATCAGGTTGGCCTCGAACTCACAGATCTGCTTCTGCTTCTAGAGTGCTGGGATTAAAGGCGTGTGCCACCACCGCCCAGCCAGAAAGCCACATTCAAAGGTCTGGACCTCAGAGGTAGGAAAGGCAGAGTTACATGGTAGGAGAAGAGGATCATGGGCTCAGGCTCTCAAGGAACACTTGTCTTGAAATAGTTAATCTCTTAATTGGAAGGATATCACATTTCTGTTTTAATCCAAGGTGTATTTGTAAGAAGATTTGAAAGTATAGGCAAGCAGGTTTCAGCTTAAAGAACATTTTTTTTTTTTTAATTTGGCCATGGAGGTAATGAGTTGTCATGAGAGACAGTGGGTTATCCTAGACCAGAGGTATTTATTTAAACAGAATATGGTGCCCTTGGGGGACCTATGGACCAAGTGCTTGGCAGGAAGTGACTCCTCTGAGGTTGCCTCTCCTGAATGTCACTCTCTTGCTTTCAAATGGTGCATCAAAAGGGGCCGATATCTGCAGATACTATCTGAGTTTTGTGTAAAGAGAAAACTGCATTTGGGAATTTCCCCTCCCTACTTAACATTTTTTACTCTTTAAGTAAATGAAGAAAAACATTGTTGATAGTGAAACCATGTGAACCCCAACAGGTGGCTTGACTACATGGCTCCTGGGGTGTGTACACCAGCAAGTTAGGACCGGAGAGATGGCTCAGTGGGTAGGAGCCCTTGCTGCACTTGCAGAAGAATCAAGTTCAGTTCCTAGTACCCACATCAGGAGGCTCACGCACCAGGGGATCTGATGTCCTCTTGGCCTCTGGTGGTAACTGCAGTCCCATGCATATACCCCTACACATACACGGACACATAACACATAATGAAGATAAAAGATCAGGATGTTCAATACCGAGTACCTTGGGATTGGAATTTTACTCTGGGTTTCCTTGAACACTAAAGCTACAAGAGAATGCACGTCAGTCTGGCAAACTGCAAATGTCATTTCTTTCTCAAAACTGCAGGCAAGCAGTTGACTTGTGGGGTTAAATGCAGACTTGCTAGCAAGCAGGTGGACCTGTCATTCTGTAGACAACATGGGAGGTGACTTAGTTGGCAAAGTGCAAACTGGGCACAGTGGTGTGTACCTATGATCTCAATGCTTGGTAGGGGGAGGAGGAGGCTGGCTGGGGGCAGGGTGGAGATCCCAGGGGCTTGCTGGCCAGATTCAACCAGTTAAATCAGTTGGCTCGATTCAGTGAGAGACCTGTCTAAAAATAGAGGTAGACAATGATAGAGGAAGACATTTGTCATCAACTTCTGGTCTCCACAGGCACATGTGTGTGCACCTGCGCACACACATGATCATGTACACAACCACACATGCAGACAAAAGCAAACCAATCAACCTATGTGGGCAATTGCATGTGATTCAAGATGACAATTAAGACATTTATAAACACTTTTACTGGTTATTAGCACACTCATATCATTTTGTACTAAACTGTTTTCCTTACCATACTGATGGAAGACACTTTTCCCCAGCAAGCTGAGTTATAATTCAGCATGGTGTCTTCTAAAGGGGCTTCAAGCTTGTTCCCCGGCAGTCTGTTTTCCATTTGGAACCCGTAAAGCCATCTGAAGTGCAGATCATTAGGAAGTCAGCGGTAGTTGTCCCTGCAAGGTTGCTGCAGGGTGAATTCAGAGCAACAAGATAAACCCGAAGCAGGAGAGGAAACCAGGTGGAGACTTGCTGGGGTAGCACTTTGGGGTGGAGAGGAACTGTTTCTAAAATGAGGATTTAACAAATTATGATCTCCGCTCCAGTGCTTGTTCACATGAAAAACTAAAGCTTCAATTTAACTGCAGGCTATGGGCATTTCATCCTGTTGGATTCAACTGTCTCCTTTCCAGAGCTGGTGTGGAAATGGGGAGGAGCTAAGCCAAAGATCTGGAAGCAGGTTAGCTACACTCAGCAGCCATCCATGACCCGATTCCCTTTTTGGATAGTCCTCGTATCTACTATATATTTTCCATTTGGCCTTTACATTATCGTGCCAAAATGAGATAGCGTTTTGTTTCTCCCTAATTCTGCTTTAAAGAATGTAACTGCTTGTCAGTGGTAGCATAGGCCTTTAATCCCAGAACTTGGGAATCAGAGGCAGATGGATCTCTGATTTAGTTCAAGGTCAGCCTAGTCAGCCAGGGCCTGTCTCAAAATACAAAATAATTATAGATAGCTATGTATCACTTAGTAAAAGAGACATTTAAAAAAATCTATTGTTGGATTATTTTCACCAAGCAGACATCATGAAGTGTCTCGTAGCTGATATGCACCCCTGCTACAGATGACTACCGGGCTACAACCTGTCAAGTCTATGAATGGGGAGACAGCTCCACATCGCTGCCTCGAAGCCTGGGTTCTCTTATCTTTCAAGAGACTTGACATCATTGGCTTGGGCATGGTAAATAATTTCTGGAGTAGACAGTATGAAGCAGAGTAGGGCTTATTACAGTTATCTTAAAATGGGTTTGAGGGTTTTGCCTGCATGTATGGATACGCACCACCTGCATGCCTGGCACCCTCAGAGGTCAGAAGGTGGCTTTTGATCCTCCGTGAGCTGCCATGCGGGTGCTGGGACTCAAATCTGGATCTTCTAGAGTAACTAATGCTCTTATCATAGTCACTGAACCAGCTGTCTTAGAGGTATCTTAGTTTAGATTTCCTAAGCTGCAGTCAGAGAGGTGTTCAGAAAGAAAATCCCGAGAGCACATGTGTGGGCTTCTCAGGGTCACATGTCATCCTTTTTACAATAGTCATATAGAGAATTTGGGGTTTTGAAGCTATTATCTTCAAAGGGTTGTGAAGGAACCCAAATGAGATCACAGGGTGGTTCCCAAGGGGCACTGACAGGATTACAAACTGTCGGGGGAGAGGCAGGAAATCATTACTGTAACAAAGTAGGTGTTAAAATTCCTAGAAAATGCCTGGGTAAAGGAGTGGGGCCCTACAAGGCTGCCCAATTCTAGACTCTAAGGGGCTTCATTGCTCTAACATCCACACCCGAAAGGAATGTTATCTGTGTTAGTGGCCTTCACGGCAAATGACAATTGTGTTCAAGCTCTTGCTTAGTCTTCTAGAGGCTTCATCCAGAATCCTTGGTGAGCAGCCCCTTTGTGCTTCCATGACCTCATGGTTTTTCTTTTGTCCTGCCTCTTAATTCAGTACCAAGTGCCACCATATTCAACAATATAGGCCACCATAATCCAACAGGAAGCATTTGTGCCTAAACACCTGAGAGTATGGTGGGAATTCTAACAGGCATTTCCAGCTCCTGTGTCAGCGGTGGGACCAGTCTGACATCAAGCCTTTGGCTGACAGGAATGCCTTTATGCCCAGCTAGCTGTTCCGGTCAGCTCACTTGTCTAGAGGAAGGCCTGTAGCTTGTCTAGGCAAGCTGCAGAAAATATGAATTTCCCACTTTCTTAGAATCTAATAAAAGACCCTTAAATTTAGCACTCATAAAACAAGTACAGATCATGTAAGGGTAGAGAGGCTAAAGGTATTTCTGTATTTTATAGACTTGATTTAGGCTCCTTGTCCAAGGCCTATGGGGTGCAGGATATCAAAGGCCTGCCATAGTCTGTGTTCTCAAACACTGGTATCTACCTGCACTAGCCTAAGAGAAACCTCAGTTCAATCCTTCCCCACTGAGGTTCACTTTCTGGAACTCCTTACCCAGTGCTGCCCTCAGTGCAGGCGGAGATGCCTCCAGGCTCTTGGCACCATAAGAACCTAAGACTGCACGGTTTCTGCTCCATCTCACCCACCAGAGGATTCTATATGTAGCTATCCAATTTGTCTGGAATGAGACATTTTGAATTCTTGCTCTACCAGCTCAACACCCAAAGTAGACCAGTTGGTAACAAAGTTCTTTGATTCACAAGGAACTGTGCGAAAGTTCTATGGAGAATCATGGAAGCATTGACCAAAGGATGCCCTCACACACTGGTCTTCCTCTCAGGAAGCTGAATGGCGTAGACTCGGACACTAGGGATGCTGTGTGCTCAACTGCAGTGAGTTACTGTAACTGAGGAGTGCAGGGGGAGTGTCCCACATGAGCACAGGCTATATGCATTACTTAGCCACACTTCTTACATACTATTCAGACACCACAGATCCCTTCAGTCTGATTAACACTGAGACTCATGAGACTTATGTATGACACTCTACGGTGCGCATGTGTCATAGGGGTCAAATTATATGCCTGTCTTTTACCTTCTATAGTGCAATAACAACACTGAAACCTTTATCTTCATATCTTTATTATGTTTGGACCTTTAAGAAACATATACCATAATATATACCACTATTCAGTAAAAATCTATTCTAGGTTTTAGGAAGCACACACCACAAACTATCTTGTTTCTGGTCTCTAAGACTACCACGGATTTATCAAAAAGGTAGGCTCTGATCTATGGAATCTCAAGCCTTGAGGTTTTCATCACTGTAAAATATGTTCAAGTGGATAAACTTTATTACTGTTTTTCTTCTGGAACCGGCTAAGTTTTAAGTTTGTAGTCCATTATAAGAATATTCCATTCCTTAAACTCTGTTGTCTATCATGTGTTTGGAAAACCAACCTGGTTTTAAAAAAGTATTTCTTTTCCCCTGTACAGTGAGGATGAATTTCCCAGAACACATCCCGTATTAACTAGAATGAAAACACTACAGATGAAGTACACGTGCTGTGCACGCTAACGACTATTCACACCGTAACTACTCTACCATGGAGACACTGTCGCACCAGTCCAACTATGTGTAGTTAGTCTCAGGCTATGTTCCACCCTGGAAGAGAACTCCTGGATCTGACATTAGAAATACAAAGGGTAACAAGTTAACAAACATACTCACAGGACATTTTTAAGAGGGTCCTCTGTACAAGAACACAGGTCAGGGGCTCGGAAAGATGTGGACAGGGCTGGGAAGGGTTAAAGCTATGGCTTTGCTGAGCACCCACGTGAGATGAAGGAAGGCATTTGTAAGAGCAGATTCTGCAGCATCGAAGGTAATTCTTGAAAGAGCTGGGTGTCTTCTCAGTTAATCTCAGTTCTGAGGCTTCAGAAGTGGAGAGCTACCAACAGCATCCAAAGGAAAGCCGTTTCCGAGATGCTAAGAAAGGTGCGTGCCTGACATCAGGCTGTGATGTGGATGGTTGAAAAGACTTTGGTGGTATCAATGGAAAAGGAAATAAGTAATACACAGACCACATAACACCATTAAAACCAGAAAACTTTTTTTTTTCCATTTAAAAAAGTTTTAGGACACATAAAACAAGGCAGCATTTATTCCTTCTTCTCGTCTTCGGGCATGGGGTCTGTGGGCGGCTCCTCCACTGTTGCACTGTTGCTCTCTGAGCCAGTATTACTATCACTGGTCCCTTCGACCTCCATGCTGTCAACCCCCTCCTGCCCACTCTCCTTGTCCTCAGGAGTAGATGTGCCTTCTTCACCATTCTGCTGGCTCTCTGTCGTTTCTTCCAGGTGTGTCTCCTCTGTAAGACACATGCAACTGTCAGTTCCAAGACAAACATTGACTCTTAACTATGCTGATGGCATAAGATGTTCTGTCCAATATGACAGCCACTAGCCACACATGGAGAAGCACCTGAAATGGACCAGTATGACCCAAGAATTTTTAAGCATATTTGAGACAACTTAGAATACAAAAATCTACATTCTTAACCTATAGGTTTATGACATTTAAATATAAGCCAAACACTTGTGAGAACTGAGCTTTTCAAAGTATGAAGTGTACAAAACACACACACTGGATTTTGAAGACTTGCTATGACAAAAGAATTTAAGACAGTTATGGTCGTTGTGTGTGCTTGTGTGTGCATGTGCACACACCATGTGTAGGTTAGAAGAGTGTTGTGTTCCTCAAGAACTGTTTACCCTTTGAAGACAAAAGTAAACACCCTGTGCTGTCAGAGTAAGAAAGATCTCATTCACGGGGAAAACACTCAGGACTGAGCACAACCTTGTTGCAAGCAGAATCTGATTCTCAAGCACCCACTGTAACTACAACAATGTGTTCCAGGCTCAAATTCATGTTAAAAACAAGGTTCACAAGAATAGAAATAGGCCCAGAAAATGAAGATTAAACCCAAACTTGTCAGAAAAGATAATCTGCTGAGTTACACACTGCATAACCGCCTGGCAGAGATGCTGATGTTCATTAAACCCTGAACAGGCAGTTGCTGTTTGAGTATAAAGTATGCCCTTCTGTTTCCTGTGAACTCTACTGGCATCCCCCGACGACTTCTGGCTTACTCCTGTTTACCCACAAGGCAGGACAAATGCTGCCAGAAGTTAAGCTGCTCTCAAAATTCCAAGAATAACCAAATTTATTAGTATTTTATCTAAACTTTACCTAAAAAAAAAAAAAAAACAAACTCCAAAAGTTTTTATTTAGGGAAATCAGAACATCAAAAAGCAAACTGCTCTATGGTGAGGTCAGTTATCCATAGGCCTGGATAACTGCCATTTTAGGCTTTGTAGGCCAGGAAGTCTTTGTTACAAGTTCTGAACCCCCCCCACTCTCACTCACAGACACACAGACACACAGACACACACACACACACACACACGTTATCACTTCAAAGCAGCCACAGATGAGGTGGCCATCTTCCAGTGAAACTTTACTTACAGGAAGATGGAGGCAAGATCTGGCTTACAGCTTTTACTTTGCTCAAAGCCTAGGTACCAAAGACCAAACGAATCATGGGGACAATGGTAAAGGTTAAAATATTATTACTGCCTATTAACCCTATGTCAAATTCAGTACCAGAATGCACCCAGAGGCAGGTACTTTTCGAGAAGTAACGAACTCAGTAAAGTCACAGTGCCAGCAAAAAATGGACAGGATCCCTTTCCATCTGTCTCCAGAGCCACAGGTGCCCACCTGGGTTCTACTACGGAGAGACTGGAAAGTCACAGGGATTAACTAAAGGGAGTGGCTGCTGCAAAGCATCCAGAGGGAAAGGTCAGAAGGTAGCTATCAGGGCCCTCACATGTTCCTGCCAAGGAGCTGGTTACCTGTCTCCATAGGGATGCTCTCTTCATCCTTCTTCTCCTCAGCTTTGTTCGTTGCTTGCTCTTCCTCAGGGGCAATGCTGCCCTGACTGCGCTCGGCTTGCTCCGCTGCTTCCTTCTCCCGCTCCTCCTGCCTTTTGCGGGCCTGCTCCTCTGCCTGTGCAATTTCGGCTGCGATTTTCTCCATGTCTACTTCCACCTTCAGACCGCATAACTAGTCAAACACAAATCAGACAACTCTTAGCAATGTTGCTTTCTTCGGACCTTGGGATCAGGTAAGTTATTTCTTGGCTTAATAATGGTATTTACATGGGCGAGTAAAACGTATCAGTGTTTTGTCCTCAAACCGCACAGGACAAACAGCTGCTGCAGCAGCAAACCAGGCAGGGCAGGGCAGGGGCTGGTGGGGCACTGCCCAGGACCGGGCTAGCCTTGGGATGCCCCACTCATACGTCAGCTACCAAGTTCTCTATTCATTCATTCATTTTATTTATTTATTTATTTTTTTGAGACAGGATCTCTCTATGTAGTCCTAGACTTCACTATGTATACTAGGCTGACCTTGAACTCACTGAGACTCTCTTACTTCTACCTGGGATCAAAGGTGTGTGCCACCACGCCCAGTTGAGATTTACTTGTTTTAATACAAAGTGCAACTGAACTACATCTAATGAATATACCCAAGAATAAATTACAATAAAGTGAAAATAATTCACAACTACAAAGATTTTAAACAAAAGCAGTAGAGGATCTATCACCTGTGGGCCTGTAGTATACTACTTCAATGTATACATGACACTGCGAATTTATTGTAATTTTTCTAAAAAACGGGAATAATTAAAAAAAACGGGAATAATTTTATAAAGACAGTACGACTTATACTGTGATGTTAGTACTGTTTCAAACATCACTTTAAGAAAAAAACCAAAGCAACAGGCACATGATAAAGGCAGTCACGGAATGGAATGGATACCCTTTTAAGTTCATTGTTAAAGGAATCTGTGCTTTCCAGGAATTTCCTCTTCTTTTCCTGGTGTCGCTCCTCTATCTGAAGAAGTTCGGCTTCTAGTTTTCGCTGCAAGGTATCAGATCAGATTATGTAGTTATACCTTCTCTCTAGAGCAGATGTAAAGCACACCAAGTGTGTCATTTTAAAAAGCTTATACTTTAATTTCACATTTTTAATTATGTGATGTGTATGTGGGTATGTGTACAGGTGGAGGAGCCCAGGGAGGTCAAAAGAGGGTGTTGGGTGCCCAGGAGCTGGAGTTACAGACAGTTGTGAGTCACCTCAGATGGGTTCTGGGAACTGAACTCAGGTTCTCTGGAAGAGCTGTATATGTTCTTAACCACTGAGCCATCTCTCCAGCCCACTAATTTTGCATTAAAAAAAAATTAGGTATAAAATCTAGCTATTTTTTTAAAAAATGTAACATAGGGAAGGAAAGACTACCATTAACAAGATGATAACGAGTAAGTTCTTTGGGAAAGTCATTTCACAGTAATGCAGCAAAGGCTGATGGGGTGCCCCAAATCCTTCAGTATGCACCTATCTTTTCACAGGCCCACTTACAATACACTGTCTCAGAGCCACATCATCTGGGACGTGTGGCAGAGACTCCTCTTATTAGAATGAATGCTTTCTGCCCTTACCTGATGAACCATTAAAGACTGGACCTGTCGCTTGAGGACCTGCATTCTAGCTGTTGTGACAACTGACCGCACATCAGGGACCACGCTCTCACTGAGGATCTCACTGATGAGGCGGTGGTTTCTCTGGAAACGGGCGGTAGCTGTATGCTTCATTGAAAAGCCGTCATCATAATCTAGAAGGAAAGAAATGTTCTGGGAATCAGTTGGCTAGTCACCAGGACAGTGGTAACAAGAATCACCAAGTAAGCGCTGTCCTCAACTGTCCTAGCAAGTGGGCTTGCCCAGCATCAGGGGAGTCAGGGCAGGCCACAGTAAGAACCATACAGAGACAGAAAACACAACCATCCAAAATGTTTCCATAAAGCTAGTTAAGGCAGGTGTTCTCAACCCCAGGGTGGGGTACCAAATGACCATTTCATAGAGGTCATGTATCAGATATTTACATTATAATTCATAACAGTAGCAAAATTAGTTATGAAGTAGCAACAAAAATAATAATATGGTTGGAGGTCCGCACAATATGAGGAACTGTGTTAATAAAGGGTCACAGCATTAGGAAGGTTGAGAACGACTGTACTAAGGGATAACTCATGTCTGAGGTTTGGTTAAAATACAAACAACGTATGTTCACATCTCTTTAGGCCCGGGATCCATGTGAAGCCTGCATGTGATGGCAGTACTTGAAAATCTGTCAATCTCCCAGCAGCATTTGATAAATGCTGGACTGTAAATAGGAGGTATCTTTATCACAGTTGTTAAAATTAATAAAAATATCCATTTGTAAAATTAACTCATCACCATCCTCTCTAGCAGTATTTAGTTTTCCAGGCAGTACTTATAGTTTATTACATTAAAAAAATGGTAAAGACCCAAACTAATCCCACAGAAAAAAACAACTTGATTTCAAGGCTGGGAGACTGCTCACATGAGGATCTGCAAGGCAATCATGAGGATCTAAACTTGAAACCAGCCAGTATCAAGTAAAAGTCGGGTGTGGCAGATTCAGGAGGCTCGGCAGTCATTCGAGCTAAAACAGCAAGCTCTAGGTTCAGAGAGGTACTCTATCAAAGAACAAAGCAGAGAAGAAACTGAGGAAGCAATCTGGATGTCACCCCTGACCTCCACATGCCTGCACAGGGAAGTACAAGGGCATATACTACACCCAACCACATGACGAAAATGTGGAGACTGGGGAAGACACTCAACATTGACACACACAAGAACATCCACTACACACTCCGAAATACTTGATTATAATTTATTTTTAATTTTTGCCAGTTTAAACATGTACATGGCTGTTATGAACGTATAAAGGTGCTACCCAAATCTAGGTACATACAGTACACAACTGTGTTATTTTTGGTATGTGTGATGCATGTATGTGGGTCTGCAGTGTGCACACATGCATGTGGAGGCCAGATTATGACAGGTGTCCTCTTCTCTTTCTGCCTTATAGACAAGGTCTCTCACTAAACCGGAAGCTCACCATTTTGACTAGACTAACAGCCCACCATGGTCCCAGAATCTGCCTGTTCCAGCTCCCCAATGCTGGAGATACAGGTATGTGCCAGCTGTCCTATGCTTGGCCTTTTATATGTGTGCTGGAGATTTGAACTTAAGTCCGTGTGCTTGCACAGCGAAAGCCCTCGAGCCCCAGGGTGTGTGATCTTTCTGAGACAAAAATCTACCGTGTACCCCAGGCTGGTTTTGAACTTACATCAGCCTGCCTGCCTTAGTTTCTCAAGTCTGGGATAACAAGTGTGCCCTACCATACCTAGCATGTGTGCTTATTTCTGGAACACAAGTATCTCCTTTATCTTGCTTTATCACCTTCACCTGGGAGTCATCTGTGAATTCAAGGCCAACTTGGACTACACAGTGAGCTACAGGACAGCCAGGGCTATGTAGATATCCCGCTCTCAAAAAGCAAATCAAACCAAACAACAAAAAAACAAAACTGCAGCAAAAAACCAAACCAAACCAAAAGAACTAACCAACTAACCCAAACAAAACAACCCCCCCAAAACAAACAAACAAAAAAACTCCATAATATCACTTAGGGTGTGCCACAGAAGCCTAAAATCCAGGGTTTGGAGGCCGAGGCTGGAGAAACCAGTTCAATATAAATCTGTGCAATACAGTGAGATCCTATCTTCAAAAAACAAACAAATCCTATATTCTGAGTATAAAGACACTGAAAAGTAACACATGCAGCTGATTTTCTTTACTCATTTTCCACACTCTAAAATCCTATTATTGAAATTAACTTAAAATTACGCTTTCCATTTAATAGAATAAAAGCCTTGAATTAAGATTTATCTTCTATTTTAATTCAGAGAGAATGCACACACAAACCCCACTTCCCTCCTTACCATCTGGATCCTCAGCAGGCTGAATGCTCATATAAGGTTCTCCTTTCTCCATGCGAGACTGTCTCTGTCGACTTTCTTCCTCTAATGCAGCTTCGGCACGACTTTTTGCATTAATATATGCAAGGTATGCAGGGGAATTGTGATAGGCCTTCATAGATTCATTGTACTCTATCTGAAATTGAAAGGGATGTTGGTGTTTTTGAATGTACGTCCCACAGGCTACCGTGTGTGCCGGCCTCAGCCACCCGAATGTGGGCACGAGGCAAAGCACGGTGTCATGACAGTCATCTCTCTCTGAACAGAGAACACGAGGTTCAGACACTAGCTGAGTGGAGCCTGCTGGACGCAACAATTTCAATATTGTGAAATGTTTCTTTTACAAATAATAAAATCTTTTATTTAGATTTAAAATATTTTATTTATTCCCTACCTTTTCAGCTTCGTATTCGTTTAAATATTCTTGTTTCTCTTCATCAGTGAGATCTCGCCACATGCCACCAATAATCTTGCCAATTTCCCACAACTTTAGGTCAGGGTTGGAAGCCTTTACTTGGTCCCAGACCTTAAAAGTCAACAGTTAAAAACTCAATATTAATGCCTAAGTATATAGTCATTTAAAAATACTCTGCTATGGAACCCTTTAAATACAAGCAAAGGCAGAGAAGACAGTACCAAACTAGCATGTACCAATCAGACTGCTTCAAAACTGCCAACAGCTGGCTTATCTCATTTCATTTTTACCCTGGCGGATCTCATACACCATGTCATTTTACTCAAATACTTCAAACTGATAATTTAAGAACACCATTAATCACAGCACATGCTTACAGCAAATTAAGCAAACAATTTAAATATGTCTCTAACAGTTCAAGCAAATCTAGAAGAGTTAATTTGTATAATACAATGGTGTCATACTGTCAAACACAGAAATAATAATTAGGATCAAAATAATACTTTTACTATACTTACAAATTAATTCATTTTGTGCCCTTGGAATTGATCCTAAGGGCTCTGACGGCACATGTTTTACTACTGAGCTACATCTCAGACTTATTATTATTTTTAATAAAAATAAGATATTAATATATACAGTCTTGCATTCTCCTTTCTTTTTTTTCTTCAAGAAAGGGTTTCTCTGTAGCTTTGGAGTCTGTCCTGAGACTCGCTCTGTAGACCAGGCTGCCTTTGACCTTAACAGAAATCTGCCTGCCTCTGCCTCCCGAGTGCTGGGATTAAAGGCGTGCACCATCACCACCTGGCACATTCTCCTTTCTACTTAACATTTTTCTCATGTCTTTCAATATTCTCCAAAACGTATTACTCACGGCTACAGACTAATCTGTTTAAAAGATTTTAGCAGTTTATTTAACCATGCTCCTCTTCGATCTGAGTTCTGGAACTTTGAAACAGAACGAACCACTTAATCCTTCCCCCTATTTTGTAAGGACGACGCCGAGCTTGTCTGCAGTGACATGGAAGGCCATCTTCTGGTCCCTGGTACACACCTTTCTGCTGTACCTCATGTAGGGCATCAGCGGCTTATCTGGTGGCTTTGGAGGCTTTGGAATCGTGATACCAGATGACGCCTGTAAAAGAGTTAAACACATTCATTCTTCAGTTGCTAGGCGCTCACCAGCACCTGAAAGAAAGCCCCTTAAAAATTCTAATGCGCCTTTCTTCTACTCGTCCACGGATACAAGATTATTATTTTCGCCAAAGAAAATAGATATCACTGTAAATTCAGAAATGTTTATATCAAAGGAAAATGACTTTAAACACATATTTAATGTTTTACTTAGCAGTTTATTTCCACTGTTGGACAGCCTGGCTGCAAGAATAAAATATTATACATAATTCATAGACTGAAAATGGAATTATATGCCAAACGCCTCACACTTAGGACGTTACCTTTTATTTCCTCAGTAACTATTACGCATACAGTCAACGTTGGATATCTGCAGACTCTGAGCACTTACCATACGCACACTGCCTATATAGGGGATCTCGTTATAACAGGAATGTACCCCAGACAAATAACAAAGACCACCTCCCACGTTTAAAAAAAATCACCAATAAGAAATAGGAGGTGAAACCTAGCAAATACATTTAAAAAGAAAATAAAATATGTCCTTTAGAAGTAGATTTATTTCTCTTAAGGTTTTACATTATCTTGCAGCTTTGTTTCATGTCTCTGTAGTCTTGGGGTAGCGGTTTTCCTACAGTGGATCAAGATGCACAGAATCAAGTCACACTGTCCTTGTCCTCATCAGACGGCCTCACGGAAACAAGGAAGCGCGTTAGGCGCTTACACTGGCAGACCTTGCTCATGTTACTTTTGAGGCCCATTCCACAAAATTGCTTTTGTGGAAAAGAAATGAGGACAAGGAAGGACAGGATACAGAAAATGGAAAATTAAAAAAAAAATAGTTAAAGTGATTGGTCCTGTCTATGCGAGGCACAGGCAAAGAGACATCAGATGACATCCAGCAGATGCCCCATATAAAGCTGCCACTCCAAGGGCATCTAATTCTGAACTTTTCTATCTCCTCTTCATATCTTCACACTGATGAAGGGGCCAGAATAAGAAGGAACATGGTCTATCAGACTTGGCTCTGACATCACGGGGGAAGGAACCCTGACACTGACTCTCACGGTCAGAATGGGGAGAGGACTGCTTGCTTTACTCTCATCACCAGCACACACACCGCCAAGTCCTTGCTGCTCGGACCCACAGACAGATGTGGTCTTAACCAGCAGTGGGAGGTGGAATGAAGTGAGACATGCAGGTAGAACTGTCACAGTGGTTAGAGTAGCCAATCAGGGACGCGGGCACCACTGCAGGAGCCCTAAGAAGTCAGAGTCCTACCTGGCTAACCTTTGCATGGAAAGTCTGCTTCCCAATACAGGACATGATTAGAAAACATTTCTAACCCAGTCCTAGACAAACTTTTGGGATACAAAGTGAGTGACAAATAAGCCAAAATAAAGTTGTGCCCATATTTGAAGGGACCAAAATACTGTTAACAAGTAAAAATTCTAACACGTTTACATTTCAAATTTTGGGTATACATTAAAACAGCTAAAAAACAAAGTTTTTAAATATTTTCTCAAATCTTCCAAAGAATCACATTTTAGAACATTAATAGATTTGCTAATTCACCTCCTCTCCAAAAAGGGGACCCAAACAGAATTACAAATAAAAAACAAAACAAAACAACACAAAACAATACTTCCCCTACTCCCTAAGAATAATAAGTGAAATTCCAGTTGGGTTGGGGACCCTAAAGAAGTTTATCATCACATATCACCAATTTGCTTAACATCTCAGACTCCTTTCTAAATGTCCCAAGCATTTTTCTACTATGTACTAAGTGCGTTATTCCGTCCTTTCTTGTTAAGAGTCAACTAGAAACAGCTACTATGTGCTGCTGTGCTGTGAATAAGAAAAACTGCAATCGGCCCTGCTCTTTGGCTAAGTGGCCCAGGAGCACAATTTTGGAGAGCTCAACTTTGCTGTCGATGAGGACCTTTGCTTGTTGCTATCAGGAAATCCACCTGTAGCACTAAGTCTCCACCTTTCCAATTTCTTTCTTCCCATTTGCAATGAATTGGAGGTGGGAAGCAAATACTTAGGCTTGTAAAAACTGTTCTGATCTAAGAGTTAGGTCCTGGTCCATCTGTGGAGAAAGTCCATGATTTTGTGGTCAATTCATCTTGAATAGCACAAGAGAATTTTTTGTTGTTTCTCAATTCTTAGCTGTTTCTCTGGCAAGGTCTTATTTAAGGATTTTCTTCTGGAGACCAGATTTCTACTAGCAAGAAGTAGGCTACTTTTAACACTCTACTTCAATCTGTTTACGATCCTGTATATTAGAGACTGTGAACCATCACCTGAATAAACCGGTCAGGCATGGGCTGCACTCAAAGCTATCCTAAACCCTCCAAAGGTACCTAATGCTTTATTATCTGAAAACAACCCACATGTTAAGACAGCTCTTGACTGGAGTTTCACAGAATCATTTCACCAAATCACTATGGCTATTTATAGAAAACAATTTACTCAACAGGAACATTGCTCACCAAGTAGTGCATCATTGGGGTCATTCTCTACAAACCCTTTTTATAAGCATCTGAGCCCCAAACACTAAGTCAGACATACAAGAGAGTGCAAGCCCTAGGTGTGCGGCAGTCTGCCCAGGCGTCAGCCCAGTGTGCTAGAACAAAAGGACAATAATACAAACACCTACAGAGAAGGCACACACCAAACTTCACTCCTAACCCACTCCCTACCCTGAAGGCTAGAGCTCACTCAGCATCGAGTTCTTCTACTCCCTAGGAGGGAAAGGGTTGAAAACACGTGACCAGCCTAGGTCCAGAAAGGAGTGAACTCTCCCTTTTCTAATCAGGTTTCTACTGAATGACCTTACTTTGTAACAACAGAGAGGCCTCACAGCTATCCACAAATTAAGAACTGGCTGTTTATACAAACACAAAACCAAGTTATTCTAGGATCACAGCGACTACTGGCTCATCAGCATGGCTACCAAGAGCTTAAAGTATGGAGTGATTCAGAAATCATCTTCTTACTTAATACCCATAAATAAAATTTCTGCATTAATACAAATGATCTAAAACTAATTCTGCTTGCTATGTGAATTATAATGTTCTTTTTCATCTGGTCACCTTGCCACTCATTACACTTGTGAGACAACACACTCAGGCCAAAGGAAAACACGCACTGCTACACGTAGAAACTATGTGCGCCGCACAGTGCACACATGAACATATTTTTCAGAATCCTTTTCAGATACTGTGAAATACATATGGCACATAGAACTTGATATGCTTATGAAGTACAAATTATGCAGAAACAATGAAAAATTTAGACAAACAAAACCTATCAAGCTAAGCAATGTGCTTACCAAGATAGACACACGGTTTGATAGTGACGAGTTTTCAACTATAGCTTTACTACAGGGTGAGAGGGTTTTGTTTTGTTCTTTGAGTTACATTTCTTTTTTATGAAAACAGCAAATGAAAAACCAGATACTAAAGATTACAGCCATTCTGTGTTGTATATATTCTCACCATCACCACATTCTAATGGAGGTACTTGACTTTTGGATTTATTACCTTAATTTCCTTGGAGTTTAAAATAATTTAAAAATAAAAACTTTGAAGTATCCAGTTTTGATTATTTTAGTTGGATCACTTAAATGAAACACCCCAAATTTTAGGAATCATCTTGCTCACAACAGACTGGAAACAGACCTCCAGTTGTACTTATCTGACACCAAGAATTCAAGTTTTATTCTGAAATTCCTTGAGGTGACAGTAAAATCTTTTTCTGTGTTAAACTGGAAAGAAACGAGTCTCAGATAGGTCAATTACTAAATCCAAAAGACAAATAACTGAGTGCGGCAGTTTGGATGGGCAGGGCTGCCCGAAGTTTCTAGTCCAGATGAAGCCAGGTCTAGTCCAAGCATTCCTTAAGAAACTACATCCTTGAGAGTACCGCCACCAATTACCTTAGACAACAAAAGACACTCTTCATGACATAAAGAATTCGAGATCTGTTTACATAGATAGTATGAGCATTAAGTGTTTAAGGCTTAATCCCTATTGATCACCAAACAGAATGGATTTCTTTTCTTCCAAGTATATATCCAGACTGCACTTTTTTTTCCAGTGTAAGACTGTACAAAACAGTTCAAAAGTCAGGTTAAATTTTTTTTAAATGGCTGTGCTTCTGATTCAAAAGGACCTAACTCTGGAGGCATTTCTGGTCAATTCCAGTTGTTTGCCGGAGGCTGTAATAGTTGATTCTCCTACCGTGACCCGGCTGTTGGTGCCCGGGTTCCCTCCCAGCCTGTAGTTGTTGTAGGCGAGATGACTGTATGGATTGTATCCCACAAACCCTGGTGTGCTGGGCATTTGCTGATGGAAACAAATGAGACAAAAACACGAATGAGAAATGAGCTCAAACGAGGAAAACACAGAAATGAAAAATGATCTGCAATATGGCATGCAAAAGCAACCTGAATTTAAACAAGCAATGATGTGTTGTAATCGTTCTTTTTGTTATTGTTGAGGAAATTAAGTTTTTTTTAATTGAGAAACCAGCCTGCAAGTATGTATGTGCATGCATGTGCATGTGAGATTGTGTATGTTTCTTCTCTTTCCCTTTTTTCCTTGGTGGGGGTTAAGGATGCTTGTGAGACAGAGTATGTTGTGTTTTGTTTCTGAGGAAGGCATCACACTGCAGTTTCAAACATCTACAACTACTTCATGGTCAACAGTATGAGATAAGAATTTGGCAATCTGTGATGTCTGAGATGGGAAAGCTTCAAGTATGATAAGCTTTAAGTCTGAAAACACTACATGCAAACAAAACATGATTTATTGGACAGTTATGTGGATGCCACCAATGCACTCATTTACTAAAAACAAAAACAAATGGATCTGCTTTCAAAGACAGCTTTAAGTAATTTTATATGTGACAAATGAGAAGAGACTCAAATCGGGAGGCCAGGAATTGTCAGTAGGAAAGAACATATGCTGAATTCAATGGATGTCACATGCATGATTTCAAACAAGGACTTGTAAGAAATGCATAGATTTCATACTGGGGTACTATCTGATCTTTAACCCAGTCATTCTCTCATAGGCTTTCTCTTCCATCTCTTCTTTGATCCATCTTCCATAGGTGATCATGCATTTAATTTTAATGGGAACTACGTCTTTTTAGTTGACAGACTTGAACTTCTTTTTCATCTGACTTCCTGAAGGCTCTCAGCCTTTCCAAATACAACTGCTCGCTGCAGCGACAAAATTCTTGATTTTTGTGAATTATGTGTTGATAAAAATCACAAATGGGTTCTTATGTAATCGTGGCCTTGTGGTTAATACAATGACATCCAATGTTCATAAAAATCAAGACAAAATGCATTAAAAAATGTAGTAAAGAGAAACCAAAAATGTAGTTTACTTAGTCAAACTCAATCATAGTAAGTGATAGCAATGTCATTTTTACATGCAATTAACATAGCTCTCCTTGATTATACAAGAGTATGCTTGACACATCCCCGCTAGACTTTAGTTGTCACAAAATCAATGTCATTTCCTAAAACATGCCCTTGTACATATCCTTAGTATCCAAAGACAATCATTCAAGCAGGCAGCACATGTGATACTTTTTAGAGGAGAACAAAGTGATCAATTATAGCCCATAGTTAGAAAAGACGCAAATTAAGCATATTTAAGTAGCAAAACACAGATGAAATAGTAAAGGCACAAAAGAAGTGCATGTAACACATGGAGTGGCCCATCTGGGTGGTGGCTGTGGAGGGGTGGTGGGTGGTGGTGATGGTGGGAAAAGCAATGGAGTAAAAAAAGAGAGAGAGAGCGGCTAACTCATTCTATATTCATTCTACTAGATGTTAGAATTCCTAGCTCCTGGATTTTGTGTGAAATGTGAAATTATGGTACAAGGGACAAAAAAAGATCCCCTTCTTTGTATGAAACTCAGGAGGGGATCCTGTTTTTAAAACATCTTTATTCCAAAAATAAATAGCAAGTTTGTTCATATAAACTACTGGAGGCACTATTTATATATGATACCTCCAAACACTGCATAAAGAATGAGAGTTACAGGTTCAATATCAATCAATAACGTGAGCAAATAGGGGATCTAAAAAGATGAAACCAGCACATGGTAATTATACCATTTCTAAAGTCGAAGGACCTAGTTATATCTTTGAGGCTCTTAATCGCTCAACTCAATCTTTACACAGCCATGAGCATGTGATGGAGATGGTGGTAAGAATTATTCTTTAAGAAAGAAAATAATGAAGCACAAGACTTTACAGTCTACCAAAGTAACTTTACAGACTGTATCACATGAAGTGAACTTAAGAATGTATGATGCACTTTTTAAAAAGATCATCTCAGGAGAAACAAACTGCTGATAAATATAACTAAAACATTCACCTACAGGTTAGTAAATCAGACTAGTTACCTAATGGAGAAAACAAAATGACAAAGGAACTCATTAGTAATAAAAGGAGACTAGCCTGAAATTAGTTGGTAGAGGGATGGAAGGAAGAGCTAGCAGATATTAAAGAATTAATTTGGGGCTGGGCATGCTGCTAATCCCAGCATTTGGGAGGCCGAGGCAGAAGGATCACCATTTCGAAGCCAGCCTGGGCTACTTAGAGACCCTGTCTCAAAATAAAACAAAAGAAATCAAAATAACCCTGACTCTGATTTTGTAGGGTATGGTTATGCTAAGTGATTTTTGTTTTTTAAATGGTAAGAAAGCCATTTCAGCATATCAACAAGGGCCTGCACAGCTGCTGTGAAATCTGAATTGTGGACTGGACGATTATTTTACATGCTGATCAAGCCGGGCTAGAGCTTGCTGGGAGAGAACAGTTTCCACCATCAGACACTTTGAAACAGATCAGTAGGCCAATCGGCATAATTTATGGAGAAGAACAAAATTCAGCAGCAAGTTCTGACCCACCGGTAATGAAATTCTTACTTGAGCAGCTTGAAAATAAGACTTTTGATGAGTGTTGTTATATTCAGAAGTAAAAAAAGTTTATTTAATGTGAAAATTTTATATATACGGGCAAGAAAGTTTAATTAAAAAATCTGTGTTGCTGGGGCTCCAACCTGGGCCTTGCACATGCTAGGCGAGCGCTCTGCACTCAGCTATGTCCCTAGCCTTTAGAGTGAGAGAAAAAAAATGTGATAACCAGCTGAAGGTTAGGTTTAAAATCAACAATAACAAAAGGACAAATAATGCCAGAACGAGCATTTAATCAACATATAGACTCTTTAACAGGGAAACAAGAAGTGTTTCATTCATTTCCCATTAGGAAAAAACAGAGCACAGGAGGTTGGACGCTCACAGTATATAATTTTAGATGTTGGGTTTGGTTCAAAGTAGGATGAAAAGAGTTACTTTATTTAGTAGGAAGTGCTGATTTTTAGCTGAATTTTCTATCTTGTGGCTGTGATGACTGAGTGACTGTCACTGGAAGACATCTGGGTTTTTGTATCAAGGCCAGACTTGGCTATTACATTAACAAGAAAATTAAAACTTACTGTTGCAGGAGCTGGGGTGGGAGGTGGGGCATAAGATGGTCTTTCTGTTTGAAAGAAAATAAATAACTTCTTGTAAACAACTGAGATATAATACTATGCAACAAAACTACCAATGGTCCTGTTTTGAAGAAAAAAAAATGAGAGTAGTTTGGAATTCCCATTTGCTAGGGCATTAGTCTTGTATTAACACAGATTGATAAATATAAAAATTGAAACTTACTTGACATTTTGGAAGATTAAGTTCTCAGTTCCTTAAGAATGAATCTGAGACACTAAAATAAAAAAAAAGAAAAAAAAGAAAAAAAAAGAGAATCAAAACTCAGCAAGCATAAGAGAATGTTTTCCTAAAGAATAGGGTAGTTTGATTGGTATTTCTGAGCAAAATTACGTCACTATTAATTGCTAGTAATCAAGCCTTTTGCATATTTTTAACTAGTTCTTGTAATCATTTGGTTGATCAGAATTAAATGAAGAAAGGTACTGGGAAATTTAGAGTTGTATTAGAAATGGATCTTTAAGTTTTTGCTTATGATATTGAGCCACGTCTTGTATGGAAAACATTTTGCTGATGCCATGCAAACGTTTGCTTAGACTGGTAAAAAAAAACAATGACAATAGAATGGGATGTATTACCAGGGTGACCCCAACAAGGCCTACCAGACGCTGACAAATCCCCAACCAGTAGCTCTGCTTTTTTTAGGGGACACCTTTTATTGAGACAGAGCAAATGTCTTATTCCTGGAAATAGCGTGAAAGATAATTTGGTATGATAACGACCTTTACATTCTCTTTTGTTGGTAAAAAGTTTCGTAAGTGAGGGAACACATTTTCAGAGTCTACTGGAATGACTCTTATTGGTCCTTTAGAACCCATTTCAGAAATTACTCAGGTACTTTCCTGATAAATTATCTGGGCAAAACAACTGCATCTTCCCTGTATTCTTATCTGGTTACAAAGATCAATGGCATCTTCCCTTACACGATAGGCCAATATGGCTCGGTTTTGTCTTGAAAGAGAGGAGGGATGGTCGAATTTATTATTGTATTGCTCAAACCTAGCTCAATTCTTCACGGATTTGTTCCTAGTACTACCGGCTCACAACATGGACAGATGTGAGCCCGCTCCTTACTCAACACACACCACAAACGGTAATGATGGAAATTCATTTTTAGAAAGGTGAATAAACTATGCTTACTGGAGTACTTTCACCCATCGCTATGTATAACACTTTTTCTTTTTTTTCTAGTCTTCATTTTAAGAAAATGCCTCACATCATCGGGGTGAGAGTTCTGATGTGGGAACTCAAGTTTCTCAGCCCAGGCCTCTCTTTTCTTCCATCAACACCCAGTAGGCCTTGCTGTGGGGAGCCCCGACAGAAACTGTAACAGGGTCCCTGGTCCCTTACACTTCAAGGCTAACAAATGATTGCTCTCCCGTAACTCTTAAGAGAGGATCTAACCCTAGTGCCTGGCATGGAACTCAGTATCTGTTGAATAATTAATTACCTTTACAAGGCAGGCTTATCACACAGTCTCGCTCACTATTCACAACGACCCTACCAGACACATACGGCTGTCCCCATTTTGCAAACCAAGAAACAGTCTCAGGGCCATTAAGATAATGTCTAAAGCCGTAGGCCCAGAACTGCCAGGGGTGGGTTTAAAGCCAACCCACGCCGTCTCTGAGTTCACTCCTCACTCCAGGCCACCTCGGAAGTCTTTAGGTCGCAGCCTGAACCAAAAAGGGAACCACTTTCCAGGTGGGTGAGGCCCCCCCGCTGGCCTTGCTCGGAGGGCTTCCCGAGGTCCCCACCCCCTGAGTTTGTGGCCGAGGTTGAGCTTTTCTGACAACTTCCCCGCAGGGGGGTGAGCATCGGTGCTCGGCCAGCGTCCGAGGTCCAGCGGAAAGGGAAAAGGGGCGCCTCGGAAGAGCTGTCCCGGATGGGGCTTCCTTGTGACCCCGCCGCCGCTAGGCCTCACAGAGGCCGCACCGGCCCTAGTTCCCGCCTCGGAGCTGAGCCCGACCCCCAGCACCCCGCGGGAACTCGGGGTCCCGCCAAGCCGACACACCACGGCCCGCCACCCTCCCCGACCGGGTCGGACCCACTTGGAAACACTCACCCGCGGGCCGAAAAGGCGCCCGCAGCTCCGGCTTCGCTTCCCTTTGTCCCGCGCTCGCCCCGCCCCTCGCGCCGGAGCTTCCGCGCTCGCACTTTCCACACGCTCCGGGATTTCTCTGCGGGCCGCGGCCGGCTCTCCTTAGACGAATAGCCCTTCCCGTGAGGACGTGGCGAGGCTTAGTGCAGCCGAGGATTTTTTTTTCAGGCTCTCCAGTTTCCTCAGAACTCTTCCAATTCGGATCCTATCCCAGCCGGGCGCCGATTCGTCACGGCGAGGAGGGCGGAGAAGGCCGGGCCGCGTTGCGGGCCCTGGTTCGCGGCCGGGCGGCAGGAACTGTGCCGCCGGGAGCGCGGCAGGGATCCACCGAGGCGGTGGTGTCACCGTGTGAGACCCGCGCGGGGCGAAAGCACGCCGGAGCCTCTGCCGGGAGAGGGCGGGACGCAGCTCCCGCACCCGGCGATACCCTTCGCTGTGGTCCTCAGTACGCCGCCGCTGCAGGATGGAGGATGGAGGCGGGGAGGACTCGGGTCGCCGCGTTTAGGTTCTCGCCGGCGCCCAGCGGGGCTACAGCCTCAGCGAAAAGCAACACGGGAGTTTGTAGTTTTCTAGATGCTTCTAGAGATTGAGTGATGGCGACGGGTTTCTGAGCCTAGGGTCCGCAGCTGTCAGCTCACTCTAGCCAGGTCGCATACCTGTGACAATTTACATGTCTTTCCAGGAGAACCAATTCCGATTAGCCTCACAATTTCATAATTATCAGTGTTTTCTAAGGGCTACTTTCATAATTAGGTGTTCAGCTAGTGTGTGTAGCGGCACCTTTCTGGATCATTCCAAGGCTCATTTTATTAATTCCAAGTACCTGGAAGATGTGGCTCATGGTGGAGAAAAAAAACGATTAGATGACCTGTGGTTATCTAAGGGCAGTGTTAGCATTTAGAGAAACTGGTTGAATTCTGGGGCTACCCGGCGGCCCTGCAGAGCAGGGATAAGTGATAATACTGTCCAGTTCTTCCATCGCCCAATATTTTCATACCCATGAGTAGAAATTAGTGAAATGAAAGAGCACATTGAAAGCAAAGACTAAAGAGAGTTTGGCAGAAGAATGAGTGGCATGAGAGAATGTATCTGGAATTGGTTTTAGCATAAAAAGCATACAGAAGGTGAATGTAGGACCCACAAAGTCACATCAGGGATCCAGTATCCTCTTTCTTTGGTTTGCTCAGCAACTTAGGGAAGTCTTGTTACTTCCCTACCTTAACGATTGTAGGATGCAGTGGTAGAAAAGGAGGTGGGGGCGCACCGTGCTGTGGGGTGTGTGTGTGTGTGTGTGTGTGTGTGTGTGTGTGTGATTCCTGTCACATGATTTCAGAGCTGACCTGTTGGTATTGGATAACCCATTATGGGTTTTCCTCACAAATTCTTTGCTTCCAGAGTCTGTTTTCATTAAGTAGAATTGTACATTTGAGCATCCTTGCCGGATCCTTCAGTGTGCATATTAGTTCAAGCAGCTGTGAGGCAGGGAAGTGTAGCTCGAATTCGAGTTGGTCTTAATAATAAAAGCCCAGAGTCAGATATAGGGGTTAGTGCTGAAGATCAGAGAAGCAGAGAGGCCAGACACTGGAGAGTTCTTTTACCTGTACCAATGCTTAGACAGAAGGGCAATCCTGTCCTCAGACTGCATCTGTCTCCACCAAACCTCAGACTGCCCTGAGCTCCCTCCTGTCTCCTCCCGCCTTATATTCCTCTCGCCACCGAGCCACTTCACTCTGTCTCCACCTCCCTAGTGCTGGGATTAAAGGTGTGTGATCTCTTTTATGTAAACTGTCTTTCTCTTTTAGATACATTCTATCTTGTTTAGCCCAGGGTGGCCTTGAACTAACAGAGATCTGGCTGCCTCTGTCTCCTGATTCCTGGGAGTAAAGATGTGTGCCTCCACTCCCTGGCCTCTAGTGACTTATTAGCTCTTCAACTTTATTTGTTAAAATGTAAACAAAATATCACTGCAGGGAAGGCAGCACTTAGAAGCAAGCATGGCCTTCTCTTTGTCTTCAGGTGTGAACTTGAGGCCTAAGAGACAGAGAGCAAACCCTCCTCTCTCATCTGGTCCATTACTGGCAGAGCTGGAGCTCAGATCCTCCAATTGTCAGTAACTGGAATTACTCTTTATTTTTGTATTTTGTTATGAACTCGTGCATTTGGAATATTTTCAAGAGATGGAGGAATATTCATTTCTATTCCCCTGTCAGAGAGGACTGTATTATTTAGTACAGTGGCTGTGAGGCTTGCAGATGATCCGCTGACTGCAGTGCCTGGAATCCTGCAAGAACTTTGCAAATAATGCTCTCTACTATTATACTTTTTCCAGAATCATAGGGCTTTGTAATTATGGTTACGAGAAGTGTGAGTATGTGTAGGATCTCACTACGTAGTTCAGGCTGGGCCTGGAACTAAAAGCTCTTCCCGCCTCTGCCTTTCGTGTGCGCTGTGGGCAGCTGGAAGTGCTGGTTAAACCCACCACCTGCTGTGACTGCAGTTTCTTTCCTTCCTCCAGTGAGCCAGCTTTGTTTGCCTCAGCCATGCACAGACAGCTTTGAAGTAAGAGAGCTCAAATACAAGGCAGCCTTGGAGTTCATGTTTCAATTTTTTTTATTATAGCGGTATCATTTACTTTGGTAAATTCATATTCCAATTTTAAAATGCTTTCAAGCAAACAAAACTCACTTACAAATTCAAGAACTGCATGTTATACACACAATAGCTGCATAGTGGGATTTCTCTAGCAAGCTGTTAATTCACAATGCCCAGTACTAACAGTACGGCAGTAGATTACACTAAATGTATCGCTTTACCATAGTCATTGTTGAATAGGACAGTAACCAGTACAACAGCTTATATGATTGCATGTCAGAGCTTTAATAAAGTTGTAGCATTTGATGATGAATGAAATTTTCCCTTTTTGTCCTGAGGTCCAGACTCAGTGCCGCCCTGCTATTCCTCTAGCCCAAAAGACACATTTTTATGTACAGGATGCAATTTTAGTTCAGATGCTTATGCAAGAATAAGCAGTTAATATGCTGCTGTATCCTTGATAAAACCACATCATTCCTTTCTACTAAACAGAGTGAGTCAGGCTAAAAGGAACCTGAGGTAATAGAAAGAAAAGACATGTTAAATCCCTGTATTATATTAAAAGTTACTTAACAATTGCTTTGTGGCTTTAGCCTATTTACTGGTCAAAATATATACATATATGTACACGCATGTGGAGAGAGGGAGGGATGGGGGATTGATTTTGAAGGCTGCACTAAAATGCTAGCATAGCTGTAGCCCTTATGATTCTTCAGCTGGAAACAGAACAGTGGTTTGTATTCCTTCTGTTGTTTAGGGAAAAAAAATCCTATAACCATCTAGTGTCTTAAAACAGGTATTTATTATCTAAGGTCTCAAATATACCTGCATTAAACAATTTATATTGTTTTTTAAAATGTTGCAACAACTCTTCACTTATTCATAAATGTTTTACACCTTTATTACAGTTTGAACAATTGAGAACAAGTCTCGCAGACACTCTTAGCCCAGCTAGCGATGCTATGCTGCTACTTCACAGAAATGACTGTAAGAACTCTTTCTCCTAGTTCAGAGAGGACCTTCTCTAAGGCTGTAGCCAATGCTACTAACATGGCGTTTTGGATGGAAGAGTTCAGATGATGAGCGGTTGGGTGTCCTAGTAACTAGAGGACACCTTTTCAGTTAGCTTTAGAATGTTGTTTGTGCAGTCGTGTGTGTGTAAGAATACAACTTTTACAGTTCTTTCAACGAAATGACTCTCCTGCAAATCAGATACTGATTGTAAGAGAATCAGGATAGGGCACCCCGATTTTATTAATCATCAAAATAGCCTTGAGGTGTGCTCTATACTTCATCTAGAATTGCTCGCAGACGGACCGCTTCTCAATTCCCAGCGTTCAAATGATTGTCTCAAAAGGAAAATTGCTAAGAGTACGGAGGGCCCTCCTTACATGTTTGTTCCTGCCTGCTGTCTTTGTAGAAGAACAAACCCTTTAGGTTCTGTGGTCCTGAAACCATGGAGAGTAACCCCCAGTGTAACTCTTGAGTATCCAGACAAGCTTTTTCATTATCCTGAGGATGTTCAGTCATGGAGGGAAATTACAGACTTAACCAAGTCACCTTATCCTTCAAGTTTCTGATAACACTCAGCAGGATAAAGACTATTTGGATGATAAATAAAACAGAAACCACACTGAATTTCTGATTTATTCTTAAGCACTCCCCCTTCGAAAAAAAATATGCTCGTCTTTGGAGTCCTAGCAACTTTACCTCTTATTATATGTGTTCTCTGAAGAGATCCACAGCCCACAGCATCTTAACATTATCCGTACACATGGAATAACTTATATTCGGGGCTGGGCATCGGCATGGCCAGCCTGGGTCCATCCTAGTGTCTGATAGATGCTATCTCTGGGTTAGTTGGTGGCTGGCGGGGGCTTGATGGAGGGGATGCTACATGATCTTCTCATGATGAGCCTGACTTCAATGTCTGGCAGATTATCCTGTCTGCTCTGTAAGCAGCCTTCATCGGTGGCTGCTAAGTGGAGATCAAATCGAAGAGAAACAGACTTTTTCCTCAGCCGGGGGTTATCTTTAAAGAACGAACCTTCCCACTCTTTAATAACTTCATCCACTTTCTCTGTCCTGAAATAAGAAAATAAAAACTTTTTTTAATAGAAGAAGAGATAGAGACAATGCCCAGTTCATATTTATGAATAGAAATATGTGTAATACATAGGTTGCGAGATTTTAACAATTCAGATTTGCTTATGTGTATGTTTTGTCTACATGTATGTGTACCAAGTGGTACATGCCTGGTGCCCACAGGGGTCAGATTCCCTGGAACTGGAGTAGCGATTGAGAGCCACCATTTTTACCACAGCCATCTCTCCACACCAGAACCACAAAAATATAATCTTTAATATGGAATTCTATGGAATTTCTACACGATTATTTTTACCTTTTTTTGAGACAGGGTCTTGCTGTGTAGCTTGATGTTCTAGAGCTCATTCTGTAGACCAGGCAGGCCTTGAACTCACAGAGACCCAGCTGCCTCTGCCTCCCAGATGCTGGGACTCTACACAATTTTTATGATCTGATTTTAGTTTTAGAAAAAAAATGAATTTTTTTCACAGTCTTGTTTGTGTTGTTCTTTGTGTCTATTCATGTCTGCCTGAAAAATCACAGTTTATTGAAAGTATTTGGAAGGCTGCTGAAGTGAATGTCATCATTTTAGCACTGCTTCGTAGTCCAAGCTGTTTTACTTACTGAATGGTGCCGCGAGCTTCCGCACTCTCCTTCACGACGTCTCCATTTAACACTGCCTGTTTGGTCGTGGTCTCCCCATTTTCACTCTCATACTTTTGTGAGACTTTCGTTGAAAAAGATATTTCATTTATAATGGCTGTGAAAATGTTACATTAAATTACAACGTTGGAAAAGAAAAGGGACATAAAGTGGGGGTGGAAAATCACAGCAATGAAGTACTGAAATTCCTTCGCTTGCTGCTTTGGAGAATTTTCTGTATAATCTCCACAAATAACATGCCGGTTTTCCAATTAGTCTATCGTGTGGGAACCTCACCTGAGGGCAGAAGAAAGCCGACTTTACTCCTGGTAGGTTTTTCTTCTTTTTTCTCTCCTTGGATGCAACCATAATATCTGAAATGGAAAGAGTCATGGAAACAACACTGCAGTAGTGAAAGACAAAAACAAACAAAAAGAAAATAGACAAGAGAATGGGTAAGTTGTTCCGCTCACACAATGGAAATACTTCTTCAGCAGTGATGAGCGAGGCCATGCAGTGTCTTTGTCAGGGAGCCTTCCAGGCACAAGGAAGAGTTTTATAAAGGTTAAGACAGTACACAGATGATTTTCTACATTGTATAGATAGGCATTTATATTACCAAAAGAGCTGTGCGAGACTACTAAATATAAAATTTGGAGCCAGCAGGGTGGGTGTGGGTTAAGGTTGGGTGGATGGTGGAGGGCAAAGGGGCAGTATTTAGATTCCCAGAAATAAAACATCTTAGACTGGAGAGACTAGAAGTATGCTAACATGTAGGACCTCAAAAGTCATAGGAATACAACTCTACTACTTAATAATATTGTTCATGAGCCAGGCGGTGGTGGCGCACGCCTTTAATCCCAGCACTCGGGAGGCAGAGGCAGGCGGATCTCTGTGAGTTCGAGGCCAGCCTGGTCTACAGAGCTAGTTCCAGGACAGGAACCAAAACCACAGAGAAACCCTGTCTCGAAAATCCAAAAAAAAAAAACCAAAAAACAAAACATATTGTTCATTATATTTTCTGTTTTTTGTGCAATAACACTGTTCATTTTTATCTGCCTGTATTTATATCAAATATAATAATACAAATTTAGAAAATTGTTAAAATGTTAAAAACCAATCTGTCAATCTCTCAAATAATTAGGAATTGCCATCTATGATCATTATTTAATAACGTATTACATTCACACCATATATAAAATCATATATTTTTTACAAAGCACAGTGTGCTAGGCAGTGCTTTAATCACTTTACGGTGTCAGCTCGTTAGATCCTACAGTAACCTTGTGATGTAGATATTATTATTCTTGCTTTGCTGAGGAGAAGCACAGAGAGGTTAAGTAACTTGTCCAAGGTCACTCAGCTAGTAAGTGGTATATTTTGAATTCAGTTTATGATTTTGAAGGATTTAAGAATTGCCAAGGCTTATCACAGGCTAAACTTATTCCATCTCGTTTTGCAGAAGAGTCAGAATTCTGAAACAAGCAAGAAAAAAGATTTATTGTCATGGGAATATAGAGACATGGAGGTAATGCCATGTTCAAAGGTCTCAGGCCTTATAGATGGTTATAAAATACAATATTGAATAAATAAGAATTCCCCTTTAACTTTTTTTTTTTTTATCTCAGGATACCTGAAGCCATTTAAATATGGCTTGGGACAGTATTGCTTTCCCTGCTTTAGCAGAATCACATTATTACTCTTTTTCATTTTTTGAAAAGGTCTCTTGGAACTCAAACTGGCCTCCAACTTGCTATAGAGCTGAGGATGATCTTGAACCTCCTGACGTCCAGACCCTCCTGCCGCCACAGCTGGGATTACAGGCGTGCATGCCTGGATAAGGTGACGCTGGGGAACAAACTCAGGGTTTCGCGCATCCTGGACAAGCCTCTCCGCCAGCTGAGTCCCACCCCCTAACTATAATAATATCATTTTGGTGTTCACTGTGGGGTGGGGGTGGGAACTTAGGGCCAGGTTGTGAGTCACCAAACTTCCTTGGGAGTGACCTATGAAATGCAGACTAGTTCTAAAAGAGAGAAGCAATGGACAAAGTGGGAAGGCCAAGAAAAACCACCTTAGTGAACAAGAGTTGTAACAGCCAACTTTGGCTATGAATGTGCTGGTTTGAGCAGGCTGGAGGGTGTGCTAATCCCACTTTGCCATAGGAGCTCAGTGAACGGCTGTGGTGGCGGTGGGCTTTATTTTGGATTTGGTTTCTCTGATGGCATCAACAGTGGCTCTGTGAATGTGGCCCCATGCCACCCTGTGCCATTAGCGATGTGGACTCAGGTACCTGAGCTCTTCCTGTTCTAGTAGGTGGCGGTAGGTGGCTATTTCCTGCTCCAGGCGCATCTTCGTGTTGAGAAGCATCTCATGCTCCTGGAGCTGCCTCTCGATGCCGCACCTCACTTCCTGCAGCTCCTTCTCTAATCTGTCAACCACCGACTCCAGGTCTTGCAGCTGCATCTGGTGATGCTGCTCACTGGCCTGCAGAGAGTTTTCAAGGCCCCTTTCCTGTGGACAGACATCAGCAGCAGTGAACCAGTGACACAGAATGGGCTTCTGAAGTCTCTGTCACCTGTTCCATTCTGTCTATGTAGTCATCCATCCGTCCGTCCGTCCGTCTGTCCGTCTGTCCGTCCGTCTGTCCGTCTATTTTTATTTGTGGTATTGGCATTAGCAATCAAAGCCAGGGGCTTAAACAGGATAGGCACCGAGTCACACTTGGAGTACCACTTGTTTTATTTGAAAGGTTATAGCAGTTGTGTTTTACTTATGCAAGAGGACTTTTTTTTTTTGCTATTTGAATTTTCTCTTTCTCTCTTTCTTTCTTTCTTTCTTTCTTTCTTTCTTTCTTTCTTTCTTTCTTTCTTTCTTTCTTTCTTTCTTTCTTTCTTTCTTTTTTTTTAAACTGTGGAGGCCCAAAGAGGCCAAAGGTCAGAGAGTTTGGGACTTGTTTTTAGTTCATTTGAGATTATTGTGCTTCCTAACTCAAAGAGTTCTGCCTCTTTCAAGGCTATTGTCAACAGGTGTGGCTAGTTGCCAGACCTGGGCTCCTGAAATAGGGAAGTAGTTGGTTCCTACCTAAAACAAAAGTCTAAGGATCCAATTAAAGTTCCAGTTCTGTTTATGGAAGTAACTTGGGATTCCACCCAGGGAGTGGTTTGCCTACAGAGTGATTGGTCTAGGGCTTGAGTCAAAGGTGTGAGCAATGAATGTAGCTTGTGGCTGTCAATTTGTATGTTAATGTAGTCCTTTTGTTCTAGTCCTACCTTTTGTAGTCAGGGGTACAGTAACCAGTTGGAAATTAAACACGGATGAATTTTCAGTACTCACTGAAATTCCCTCCCGATACTATCCTATATATTTCTGCGTTTTATTATTTTCGTTTGCATCTTCATATTCTTTACTATATTTCTAAATTCCCACGCCTCCACTCTGGAGGAAAGGTATTTTTGTCGAGGCTGGCCCCCGACATTTAACATTTATTTTGTGCAAGTAAAAGTGTGCACGTGGAAGTCAGAGGAGAGCTTTCAGGAATTGTTTTCCTTGTTCCATCATGTGAGTTTGGGAGGTCAAACTCAGGGTATCAGGCTTTGTGGCAAGCACTTTTACCTGCTGAGCCATCTTGCTGGCCCCCTTCCTGCTGTTTGAGACAAGGTCTCATGATGTGGCCAGGCTGGTCTTGAACTTGGAGTTCCTGGTGTGTGTGTGTGTGTGTGTGTGTGTGTGTAAGGAGGCCTAGTTCATTCTGAAGTTCAATTTGACCTTGCACTAATAGCAAGCCTTCTTCCTTAGCCTCTGAAATGCTGAGATTATAGACATGAGCCACTATACCTGTTTTCCTTTTTTTCCCCCCAAAGAAAATTATATTTAGCGACTGAGCATGATGACACTCACTTGCAATCACAGCTACTCAGGAAGTGGAGGGAGGAGGGGCACCAGTTCAAGGCCCACTTAGGCAGCTTTGTGAGATGGTATCTCAACAACAACAGCAACAACAACAACAACAACAAGGAGCAGGGGCTGAGGATGCGGCTCCTGGCTCCGTGGTAAAGCACTCATTTAGCATGCACAAGGCCCTGAGTTTAATCTTTAGTACTGGATATTTTTTAAAATATACATAATGAGATAGCTTTCTGTATTTCAAAATAGTGTTGTAATATTTCCTCTGGCAAGAAAAAGTTTACATTGTGATTTATCTGCTGTCATTCTCAATTATTTGATTTTGTAAATTATTGAAAATATAATGAATATCAAAGGTGAAGCAGACTGTTTATAAAAGGCATGCTAGAAGCCAATGAGATGGCTCAGTGGACAGAGGTATTGTCTCAACCTGAGTTTAAAACCCTGGCCCCACGTGATGGGAGGCGTGAACTGGCTTTCACATGTGCACACACATAAACAAACAAACGTAATAGGAAAAGGCATAATAGGAAAGTGCTTAAGTGTTTTCCCATTAGAAATCTCAATGACACCAATGCAAGAAGCCAGTTTTTGGAAGGCTATAGATAATAGCAGCACACGATCCATTTTTTCCCTATCAACTGTCGGGGAGCCCCAGAGCAATGAGAAGTAAAACTAAATTTTTCTAGGTGTAAACAGAACCTCCAGTGAGCTGCTCACAGCCACTGGGCAGGAGAGAGGCTCCGGGCCAGCGCTCAGTGGCCTTCACTGCAGAGTGACAGCGTCTTCTTTCCCTCTCTCTGTTACACATGACGCTCTGCCAGCAAGCTTCTTTCCCAAGGTCCCTCCGCTCCCTAAATCACTAGCCTCTGGGGTGCAGCAAGCCAGTTTCTGGTGCTCTTCCTTACCACGGCGTGGAGAGACTCGATTTCCACCTGGAGGTGGTGGCACTGGCGGCGGGCCTCCTTGAGTTCTGCCTGAGCTGCCTTCAGAGCCTCCTCATCCTTGTCCATTCTCTTCGTTATATCTTCTTCTAGCTGCAAGAGAGTCAACAATAACAACAGCCAACAACGACGACAAGAGCAAGAAAACAAAACCCAAGAGAAACAAAAACCCCAAAGGGCATTCTTGAGAGGGAGGTGCTTAAAAGCGACCATAGAACAATTATACAGGAATCGAATCGCATCTTCTTTTCACTATTAGATTACAAGTGTGTGCTCCAGCGTTTCATCACTAATTAATCAAATCCCCGAGCCAGTCAATTATGCTCCCAGCCCCAATCTCCTCTGCTGTAAAATGATCCAAAAAGTCCCTTCCCACTACGGCAGCCTGTGAAATACAGAGAAACACATCTGTTTTAAAGAAGAGAAAGTTTTCGAGACAATTTTGTGACCTCTGATTCTTTTACATTCCCTTATCTGTCGATATTAAAGATTGAGGGAAATTCAGTGAATATTTTTCAACTTTTTTTTTTTTAGGCTGCTTCATAGAGGCAGGTACACATCTGTATATCCCCAAAGGGGTCAGTTCTGGATGGGCGGACTGGGAGGAGACACCGCTAAAAGGCGCATTACTATGTTAGGAAATTGTTTTTTTTTTTTTTTTTTTTCGAGACAGGGTTTCTCTGTGGTTTTGGAGCCTGTCCTGGAACTAGCTCTTGTAGACCAGGCTGGTCTCGAACTCACAAAGATCCCCCTGCCTCTGCCTCCCAAGTGCTGGGATTAAAGGCGTGCGCCACCACCACCCGGCTATGTTAGGAAATTGGAAAATCAAGTTGTCCTAGGCGTCAAGGTTCTTAAAGTTCTGTGTTGCAAAAACCTTTTTACTTTTTTCAAAAGATCTTTTTGTTTGTTTGTTTTTGTTTTTTCGAGACAGGGTTTCCCACTGGGACCCGGGCTTGCTGATGAGGCTAGATTGGCTGGCCAGTGAGCCCAGGGATCTGCGTGCCTGTCTCCAGATCGCATTGCTGGAATCACACGCGCACACCGCCGTGTTTCCCTTTTATATGTGGATCCTGCGGGTCAGAATCAGGTCCTCAAACTCTCACAGTAAAGTTCGCTGAGCTATCCTCTAAGTCTCCCAAAAATACATCTGAAAGATTATTTTCTAAATATTCTCCTATTGTAAAAACACTCAGGGGAAGGTGTGTAGCTCAGCAGTAAAATGCCTGCCTGTGCAGGCATGGGGTGGAGGGGGGGAAACTCGGTATTCTCTGTTTTGCTTGAAATGTTTTCATGCTGGTGGAATTAAAAGAAAACACCAGTTAACAACGTTATCAACATTTGACCTCATTAGGAGCAATGTGTTGAGTTGATATGAAGTAAAAATAAAAAAAAAAAAGACAACGTTTTAATGTTCCTTTAAATTTGTAAATTTGGTTATATGGTAGATTTTGTTTGAGTCAGTAAAAGTCTGTGTGAATCAAGTTTAGGGCATGAGATTAGAGCAAAGGGCTGGAGAGCTGGTTCCTTCACTAACTGCTTGTCATGAAAGCCTACAGGCAGGAGTTCGTATCCCCAGAACCTATGTAAATACTGGGTAAGTGCAGAAGCCTGCCTGGAATTCCAGCTTTGGAAGGTGGGATAGGAAATCTCAAGTCTGGACATACCGGTGAGCTCTGGACTTGACTGAGAAACCTGGCCTCAACTCACAAAGTGGAAGAGCAATGGAAGACCATTTCTGAAATCAACCGTGGTTCCCTACCAACATACAGACCAACATGCTTGTGAATCTTGCACAGTTCACCCACACACATGCAAACATGCACACACATCCACGTAATCACCCCTTCCCCTGACCGAAAAATGGAAAAAGAAAGATGCTGGAGGGAATTTTTTTCTTTGGTCAGCTGATCACATATTTAGTGTTAACTTGGCAAAGTCAAGCAACCAACAACAACTACGGGAACAACTATAAGAAAGAATGAAAAGACTTTTGGAAACGACATAAGGCTGTGGGGACCACTGGTCTTTTGAATTCCCAGTAGGGAACTGGCAGGTAAACTGGGTGTTAGCTAGATTCCCAAGATGGTCCCCAGTGAATCCCCACCCCCCTCAAGTTCACGTCCTGAGTCTTGCTGTGATCAGTTGGGTCTGGTAGTGGTGACGCTGTACCCATTCTAGGCTGTGCCTTAAGCAAGCCTGGCAGCTTCTACATTATGTTTTTGGGAGCCCTGGGTCATCACTGTAGAAGAAATCCGGATACCTGGTTAGAGAGGGTCCTGTAAGGAAGCTAGGCGGAGAGCGACCCGAGACTACGTGCGTGGAGCCGGAAGCTGGCTCAGGTGTTTCAAGTCAGCCTTTCAGCAAACCGCTGCCAAGGTTCCAAACACATTAGCCAATCATTTGGAGATGCCAGCCAGTAGGACCCTGAGGTGACTGCATCCTATTCTGCATCTCATATAGCACCAGGGTCTCCACAGCCCGGGCTGCTCCTCATCCCACAGAATTACAAGCCAGGATACAATAGCCTAAATTTTAGCCCATTGAGTTTTTGGGGTAACTTTTTAGTGCAGCAACTATATGCTTATTTTATTTGACTTATTTACCTCTTGGTGCTAGGGTTTGAACCCAGGGCCTTGCAATATGTTGTGGTAATAAAATAAACTGGCTTTGTGAATTACTTGGGGAAAGCATTTCTCTCAAAACCTTTATGTTATCAGATGTTGCAAACAGAACTCGAGAGAGTTTCTGCTGCTTTTCTTCGTAGTCACTCGGTTCAGCATGGGGACTTGTAAACGAAACTTAGATTTCTACTTGGTAAAATAAAGTATTCATTTGGTTTATAATTGTCAAAAGCCGTCATCTCTTAATATTTTCCCCTATCATATGAAGGCGAACAAACTTCTCCAGCATCTAAACCAACAGCCCAGTGACCTTATTTAATCCAGGGAACTGGTCATTCTTTTTGAACACTGAAAATGTTACCCACAAGCAAAATTTACAATGATCTTTCAGTTGCTAATGGAACAAAGTCCTGTGATTTCTTGCTAACAGTTTATATATATTATATATAATATATATACACATGCATACATCTCTATATATTATATTTTGAATTGAGCCTTGGTCTGAGTTGGCTCTGTTTCGTCCGTCTATTTTAAATATCTTGCATTTATGTCAGAACTAAACAGTTCTCACCGTCCAGATGCAACAATGGATACTTTTCAGTGTCGAGGCACTACCCAGCTGGGGGAATTTTGATTGTTAGAATTTGTCTCTCTGATTCTGAAACCCGCGTTCACACACTCAGATGATTCTATTTATAGCAATGGCAATCAGCAGAAAGCTGAGTGCACGGGAAAGATGATAGAAACCTCTCAAAAAATATTTTACTTGCTTTTATCGCCTCCTCAGAATGTGCAGGCAAACAATCTCGACTATCAAGCTTCCATTATACAGATGTTTTTAAATCGCTTCTATAATTAACTCCATAATATCTTTGAAGAGTGTTTGGAATGCATCTTTCCAGAAAAATCTAAAGAGGTCGGAGTGCACCATTTTATTGTGTGTTGACCCCGTGCTTTAGTAATGACGGTCCGTCACCTTATGAACTACGTAAAATCCCAATTCATCGATCAATATTTATTGAACGGTCATTCAGCCGCACAGCCACGGGGTTTGTCCCTGTCTGCCACCCCAGACCCAATGCAGAAACACCTACATTGCCTCCCCAGTAGATGCTGCGTGGAAAAGAAATACTGTACCTCAGAGAGGCCGGGACAGGACTCGGGGAGACATGGACTGTCTCCTTATCCCGAAGGTGCCTGGCTGAATGAAATCATTACCTGCATCCGTGTGGACAGCACCGTCTCTATCTGATTTCTGGTGAGAAGCTGTTCATAGTTTGCCCTGATCTCATTGAGGAGCTGGGACAGCTCCATTCTTTTCCCATCCTCCACCTTGGCTAACTGGACCTTAGCGACGGGATGAGTCGCTGCTGCCGCAGAGCCTGCCCTGCCTGCCTGCGTCGCCGGAGCAGACAGCCCCGCGGAGCCTTAAAGATGCAGAGATCCATTTCCCCAGCAGAAGCAGGGAAACTCGCGCGGCTAGTCAATTATGCAAATGTGAGAAACTGTTCGCGCCCGTTGTCGTTGGTACAGCAGAAACCTCAGAATCTCCAGGGAAGAGAAGAAAATGACACCCACAGGTCACTGTTAGGGTCCCCTACACCTGTGAACGCTTGGTCTGTGGGGGGCGGGGTGCTCTATTATTTTGTGGTAGGGAATGAGTCACGACCTTAAGAACACTGTCGTTAGCCAGGCATGGTGGTCAGGCATGCTAGCCACCTCAGTACTTCAGTCAGAAAGATCTTGGATTCAAGCCCAGTCAGGACTTCATAGCGAGGCCCTGTCTTGGGAAGGGGTGGGGAGAAAACAAAACAACAAAAATCCAAACCATCACCAAAAAAACAAAAAAAAAAAAAACAACAACAACAACAAAAAAAAACCAACAACAACAAAAACAAAATTTGGGAGGCAGAGGCAAGCAGATCTCTATGAGTTCCAGGCCAGTCTGGTTTACAAGAGCTGGCTCTAGGACAGGCCCCAAAACTATAGGGAAACCCTGTCTCAAAAAACAAAACAAACAAACCACACACCAGATTTTATTGTGCATAGATATTGTGTTATTGTGTGGGCATTAAACTGGGCTCCAAATATAATAGTTTAAATTTTTTTATAGCTCTCTTTTTTTTAAATCAGCATTTGAACTTTTTTTTTTTTTTTAACAAAATGCAAAAGGAGAGGGGAGGAAGAAGAAAACAGAGGGTAAAAGAACCCAGGTGACCAGAAACAGACTGGAGGAAGAGTCAACAGAAGGGCAAGGCTGTGGGGAATGGCGAAGGGGTTGGGACACAAAGGACGGTGACACAGATGGACGAAAACGCTGCCATGGGGCCCAGAACTTCGTGGGCCGACTTAAAACAGTGAAGAAAACCCAAATGGTGTGGTAAGCCACCTGAACGTGTTATCTGTCTCAAGCATTCTGACAGCTGCTGGAAAAAGCTTCTCTCAGACAACGTCGATAATGCCGCTAGCTGTATTTCTCAATCAGTGGGGGTACTGCCAGCCCCAGAGCAGAGTGGGGTTGATGGAAGGGAACTCCTGAAGTCACGAGTCTGGAGCGGGCGCTGGAGCAGTGTGGAAGTCGTGGGTTAGTGAATACTGCCAGTGTTGTGGAAGTGAGCCCTTGGTCCCTGTGGCGGGGCACCCACTGAGGCTGATGTTTCTGTAAATGTGCAGAGAGCAACACCTCACACTTAGAAACACGTCTTCAGCTCTTCCGATAACACTGTTCGGCCCAATCTTCTCAGTTCCTGACATTTTGTGACTGTGAAGATGTAAGGACTGTGGTCAGAGGGGTTAAGTGTCCTATCCAAGGTGGCTGACGGAAGGGACAGCATCACTGAGACAGGGACTTTGACCGCAAGCTGCCTGCCCTGTCTGCTTCTTCATTCCTTCCTCACCTGGATTCCTGTTCAAGATGGCGACTGTGTTAGATGCTACTGAAATATTTTTTGAGAACAGGTCTGTTGTAGTTTACAGAGTGAATGAGTCAGATCTTGGTTCTAAAACCCACAGGACCTTTGATGTGCCTCTTGTTTAAAAAAAAAAAAGTGTGTGTGTGTGTGTGTGTGTGTGTGTGTGTATGCGCGCGCATGCGCGAACTGCATTAAAAAAAATGGGTGTGGTGACATGCGTTCATAACACAGGCGTTTCGGAGGCAGAACAGGCAGGTCCCTGGACCTTGTTGTCCAGCCATCCTGACTAGATTCACGAGCTCCAGGTTCAGCGACAGACCCTGCCTCAAAAATAAGGAGGTGAGGGACTGGAGAAGATACCCAACATCTATCTCTGGCTTATACACACATGTACACAGTGTAAAATCCACACACACACACACACGTACATACACACCAATAGTGTTCAATAGTTCATTCGTAGACAGCTTGCCTAGCCTGTGCAAGGTCCCAGCACCAGAGAAAAATAAAACTCTGTGGCTCGTAGCTAGTGGGTTAGACAGTGCAAATTTGAAATTTGTTCCTCGGGCACATCAGGAAATGCTCGTCACATACTTACGCATGCGTAAAGACAACAGCACCGGGTTTGCTCCAAGGGGTTAGAATTTACACGTCTACAAGCATGAGAGAGCGAAAAGGTTAGCCATTTCAAGACTCAAATTCTTTTTATTTTTTTTAAAAAGAAAGATGTAGCTACTTATGAGAAACACTGCTCTTTATTAAGACAAGCAGTCACAGTCGCTCATCAAACGCCATTTGTGGGCTTCATGCGATCCTTGGTGCATTAGCTAGATGCTTCAGAATGCTGTAGAATAAACAAGAATGGCTGCCTTTCTTACAGAGATGCTCTTAGGATCACTCTCAAAGGTGCCTGGCTCTGGCGTTCGTTGAAGAATTCACGACAGCCAAACAAGCTGTGTGAACAAGCTGTGTGTGTGATGGAGTAGGATGTGGGAAAGTGAAGGTCAAAGGGCACAAAGTGGCCGGTAGGTAGGGTGGCCAAGCCTAGAGATCTATTTCTTATTTTTGGCTTTTATGAGAAAAAGTCTCTCTATGTATTCCTGGCTGTCCTGGAACTCGATTTGCAGACCAAGTTGGCCTTAAACTCACAGAGATCTGCCTTCGGAATGCTGGGATTAAAGTTGTGTGCCACTGCTCCCAGCAAGCCTAGAGAGCTAATATACAGTTAACAAAATTATATGGCGTGTGGAATTTTTATTGAGTAAATAGAGTTTAGCTGCTCCTGTCATTAAAAACATAACTGAGATGGTAGAACGCTCATTCGCTCATTCTCTTCACTACGGAAATCACTTTCCCACCTCTGTCAACACCACAACATCATGTTTCAGACTTCAAATACACCTGTATTCATGTAAAATTCATGTAAAAAACAAACACCTGAAGAAAAGGAGGCGCGTCTTATTTTCTTTTTTTGGTTTTTCGAGACAGGGTTTCTCTGTGGCTTTGGAGCCTGTCCTGGAACTAACTCTTGTAGACCAGGCTGGTCTCGAACTCACAGAGATCCGCCTGCCTCTGCCTCTGCCTCCCAAGTGCTGGGATTAAAGGCGTGCGCCACCATCGCCCGGTTGCGTTTTACTTTCAATAAGGTGCCACTATGCCTCTTTTTCTCCATTAAAATTAAGTTAGCCTGTTTTTTGATGACTTCATATGCATATGAATGCATCCTAATCACATTTCTTCCTACCCCTTTCAAAAAAGTTGTATGTATGTATGTATGTATTTATTTATTTATTTTTGTGCTAAGGTGTTTGCTTGCGCATTATCTGTGTACCATGTGCCTGTAGTGCCTGAAGAGGCCAGAAGGGGGAGTCTGAACCCCTAGGACTAGAGTTGCGGGCTGTCTGGTCCCACGTCTCCTTCTCATTCCTATCATTCCTCTCCGGAGTCCCATACAATCCCTTTTCCAGATCCATGACTTCCAGCTTTGTTTTGTGAATTATTTCTTTTTACTACAGTTCTCTGTGTGAGCATCTGATCGGACCTACCCACTGGAGAACAGTGGGGTCACCAGTAGGTACACGCCTGAGAGCGATGACTCACCCTCTCCCTGAATCTGTTAGGAAAGAGTTCAGCACTGCTGTTGATGGGGCTACTCTAGTGCAGACCCAGTGTGGGCATCTGAAGCTGCTTTGAGTTCATGATTGCCATGGCTGTGGTATTTCCACTCCTTTTGTTTTGTTTTGTTTTGTTTGTTTTGGTTTTTCGAGACAGGGTTTCTCTGTAGCTTTGGAGCCTGTCCTGGAACTCCCTTTGTAGACCAGGCTGGTCTCGAACTCACAGAGATCCACTCCTTCTTCTTATCCTTTGACTCTTTCAGTTTTTCTGCCCCCCCCCCCCCCTTGCACAATGATGTTCCTGGAGCCTTAGACGGAACGCTACACCTGTCATCCAGGGGTGAGTACTCATCTGTCACCTGCCACTCTCAGCCCCTTCTGCACCGACGAGTCTCTGCATTCACCACCACCCAGCATCCACCAAGAAGAAGCCTTTTGTATAATTGTTAGTTTTAAATTTGTTTTGAGACTGGGTCTTACGTAGCCCAGGCTAGAATTGAATTTGCTATGTAGCCAAGAGCTTCCTTGATCTTGTGACCTCCCCCGTACCCCGCGTCTCTAGCTCCTAAGTGCTGGGGTCACAGGCTTCTGTTACCATACTCAGTTTACAGGGTGCTGGGGAGTGAACCCAGAGCTTCGGACATGCAAGGCAAGTGCCCCACCAAATGAGCTACATCTCTAAGCCAAGTCACGTGTTTTGAAGCATCTAGCCACTCTCTCCTAAGCGTCCTCTCACAGGTAGGGCTTGAGGGTTGGTGGCAAGGAGATAGCAGGTGGGTTGTTTGTTGGCATCTTCTGCCCAGACTCCATGTGCACCCAGAACCTATTTGGCTCTTGTTTTTAGCCTGGGGTGCAATCTATGGAGCAAGGCACAGTTCTACATGATCTCATCCCCAAACACCCCTCCAGTTTGGTGGGTTCCCAGGCTCTATGATGCAGGTGCAGGATCTGCAGCCCCCTTCTTAAGATCCAACCTCTGCCCATCCCTTAATCTTATCTTCTTTCCCATTGCTGCGGGAAGGCTGTTCTCTCAAGAGAGGGATGGGAATTCCTGTTCCCAGTGCTGGAAGCTCAACTCCGTAGCCTGTCTGTTTGACTCATTCATCATGGTCTCCCCACTGGGCCAGTCACAGAGAAAGCAGGAAACATCTATGTGAGGGGAAATGGTATTTCCACTGAACCTGTGTCTGGGTCCGAGTTCCCTTTGCTCTGAGACCAAGGCCTGGGAAACTTCTTGGCTTTGTTCAAATTTCTCCAAAGACAATGATCACAGAGTAACAGTGTGATACAGGAAGAGAAAGATCAATGGGAACATCACTTCAGTCCCCCTTTCCATGGATGAAAAGTGCTTTGCCTTAAAAAATCTGCACTGTAAGGTTGTAAGAGATGATAAGGATGCTCTGATTGTCTCTCTCATCAGTGTCATACAACCTCAAGTGAGTCAAGCAGATACAGTCAGCTTCGGCATCCACCTTGTGCCAAATGTCAGCTGGATCAGGATTTTCCACTTGTAAGTCATTGGTTTGTGACTTCCACTCACACCTCTGTATTACCTGAGTGGAAATGTTCTTAGAGGCGTCTTCTGTATTCTCTGTCTGCTCGAAGGAGCTGAAGGAAGTGGATTGCCAGGAGGTAGACAGGTAGCTCGGAAGCACGCCATTTCTCAGGTTCTTCCTGTTCATAAATTCGAACACATGAGGTAGACAGCTGGCTGTCATGCTGGCGTTTTTTTACTAAATGACACGGTAGAGTGTGGCATTAGGTTTTGGAGAAAATGACATCCCTTTCAGCCTTTTCTTGTGAGAGCATGTGACAATTGTGAATGGGAGCTTTGCTTTGAAGAAGGAAAAATATCGAAAGGGAAGTAGCAGGTCAGTTTATTTTTATATGATTACATTGCTATATACAAGGGTGATAACTTGTAATCCATTTAATATTCTTAACTGTTACAAACATCTATCATCTATCTATCTATCTATCTATCTATCTATCTATCTATCTATCTATCTATCTATCTATCTCTACCTACCTATCTGTACAGACACACACACACACACACACACAGTTAAACACGTATTTATTTGCTGGCTGTGTGCCATGGTGTGTGTGTGGAGGTCAGAAGATAACCTGATGGAGTGGTTCTCTTTCCACCCAGTGGGTTCTAGGAATCAAACACTAGTCATAAGATTTGACAGCCAGCCCCTTTACCTGCCAAGGCATCTTGCTGGCCTTGTACTGTTTTTACTTAAAAAAGCATCACAGATAGACTTGACGGCAATGCAAGTTTACACTGGTTGGCTTTTCCCTCCAGGCAGTTTGTACTTAAGCGTCTCTTTAGATAGACAGGTCAGTCCACTATCTTAATTTTGGTCAATAATCTCACCAGGGCTTGGGCATTACTTGATTTATGAAGTATAATTTCTTTAACAGCTTAAGATATTTTAAATCAAGCTTATATTGTAATAGGATTAAAGACACATGACTAGACAGCAAACATAGGATTTTTTTTTAATCTTTCAGAAAACTTGCTATGGATGAGAGGCCTTTACCGGCTTGTCCCCTTTCCTGAGATGCGGCTGATTTCTGGTCACGGGACATAGCGTGTCTCCACACGATGCGGCTGAGCTTGTTCCGTGTGTCAGTTAGGAGCGCGCTTTGATGGAGAGTTTTGCAATGGCACGTGCTTGTCTGTCAGCATTTCCCAGCAGGTTTTTGTGTAGATGAGAAAAGATTTCACGCACGCCCATAAGTCCTGTACATGCATTTCATGTGGAGTGATCAAGCAGGGTGTATACCACATGCTGAACTCATCCCTTGTCCCTGTCGCTCAAGGGTGAAAAGCAGGGCAAAGTTCCTTCCGGCATCTTCCGTGGTGCTTCTGCTTCCAGCCTTGATTCTTGCTATTGAGAACACACAAATGTTTCTCACTCAAAAAGAAGCTTTATTAGAAGATGGCTCTGTTAGGCCCTTGCTAGCACATGGCTGCAGTGTAGCCCCAAAGCGTTGGCTTTAGAGACCATAATTCAGAATCTGCTTCCTCTTCCCCACCCTGTTTTCCTCTGTGGCCACTGTGAGAGATGAGGTTTATCTTGTTTGTTGTTGTTTTCTCTTTTTTAATCAAATCTGGGCAAGGGCTTATGTTTCCTTGCCTTCCCCTTCCTCTTTGTGACAATTAGCCAGCCACAGCAGATGGTGAAGTCGAGCTCCCATTAATGGGGTGAGACACAGTTATCACCGGAATGAGGGATAAAAGACCTGAGCTATTTTGGCCTCAAAGAGTTGCTATCTCTGTTTGGATTCTGGGATACCCCATCTATCTATGTATCTATTGTATGTATCTATGTATCTATGTATGTATCTATGTATCTATGTATCTATATCTATGTATCTATGTATCTATGTATCTATGTATCTATCTATCTATCTATCTATCTATCTATCTATCTATCTATCTATCATCTATCTATCATCTATCTGTCTATCTATCTATCTATCTATCTATCTATCTATCTATCTTCTACCTATTATCTATCTATCTATCTATCTATCTATCTATCTATCTATCTATCATCTACCTACCTACCTACCTATCATCTACCTACCCATCATCTATCTATCTATCTATCTATCTATCTATCTATCTATCTATCTATCATCTATCTATCCATCTATCTGTCTATAATCTACCTACCTATCATCTACCTACCCATCATCCATCTATCTATCTATCTATCTATCTATCTATCTATCTATCTATCTATCTTCTACCTACCTATCATCTATCTGTTTGTTTATCTGTCTATCTATCTATCTATCTATCTATCTATCTATCTATCTATCTATCTATCTATCTATATTTGCCTTGTTGAGATACCTTCACTTTTTGCATTCCGTTGCTGGGCACAGAGATAGGACACAGAGATTATTTCTAACGTGAGTCTTGAGGTTCTTTCTGGCTTGTAACTAAAATGGTACTCCCATGCACCAGGTCCACACACAGGTACAGATGTTCTGTTCCGTCTCACTTCTGGCAGTAAGATCTTTGTTGGGTCCTAATGGATCAGGACAGAAAAACTAAAAATAAGGGCTAGAGAGAAGAGCCCCTCACCCTGGTTGAAGTCCCGGAGAGTCACAGATTCCAGCACAGTTCAATAAACGTGCCGTGAAGGTTGCTGACGGAGAGGCTACCGTCCTTTTACATAATTGTTTAAAATAATGTAAAACAGCAACAGACCCTCATGAAGGTATAAGTGTGTGATCAAAGTGTGGCTTTCTCCTTGTCCAGATGAAAACCTGCCACTTTCTAGGAATCTTCCAAGAACTTCTGTTGATAGTAAAAAGCTTGCCTTAGTCCCCTTGTGAAACCTTTGTGATCTGTAGATTTGCCTTATGTGACTGTGTTGCTATCCAAAGCATCCCAGAAACCACCCTGAGAGCCATTTACAAAAGGGGAGTTCTTAGCAACCTTTCAAGATATAACCGGAGAGGACCCCAAAAGTCCTGTATCTGGGTACTGATTAGAAACTTCCAGTGTTCATGCCCATGTTTGTGTGTGTGTAGCCTTTTCCTTTCTATTAGCCACCTACTTAAAACTATGTTTAAAAAAAAATCTTTTCTCCCCGGGTGGTGGTGGTGCATGCCTTTAATCCCAGCAGTTGGGAGGTAGAGGCAGGCAGATTTCTTTGAGTTTGAGGCCAGCCTCTACAGAGGGAGTTCTAGGACAGGTTCCAAAGCTACACAGAGAAACCCTGTCTCAAAAAACAAACAAACAAACAAACAAACAAACAAACAAACAAACAAACCCAAAACCCAAAACTCTTCTCTTAGTGGATTCTGTATTTGTATCTATCCATATGTGTCTCTTTGTCCATGTGTGGGGTACCTGTGCATGTGGAGGTCAGAGGTTAAAGCTTAGTGTCTTCCTCAATTGTTCTCTCTCTCTCTTTCTCTCTCTCTGGTTTTTAGAGACAGGATTTCTCTGTGTAATAGTCCTGGCTGTCCTGGAACTCGCTCCATAGACCAGGCGCTTGCCTCTGCCTTCTGAAGGCATGAACCTCCACAGCTAGTACTCTTATTTTTTAAGACAGGATTGCCATTGAACCTGGAGCTCACTGATTGGGTGAGGCTGGCTGGCCAATGAGCCTCAAGGATCCTCCTGTCTCCACCTCCCCAGGGTTGGGATTACAGGTTGGGATTTTGGTCCAGCTCTTTCTGTAGGGGCTGTGGATCTGAATCTAGGACCTTGTGCTTTCTAAGTCAGTGCTTCACTGACTGGAGTTGCTTCTGTAGAAGCTGCTCTGATTTAAGGTAGGAAGTAGAAAGTGTCACAAGAACAATCCTCTGAAAGAGTGACAACCGTTTTGTACTGGAAATTGAAACTAGAACCTTACCATGTTTAGCGTGTGCATTTGTCAAGGTAACCCTGACTACATAGTTTCTGTCTGTCTGTGTATCATTTATCATCTATGAGTCTATCATTTATCTCTTCTCTCTCAGTCAGTCTATCATCTATTTATCTACTTACATTTTGTTAAGAAAAGACTAAAAAAGGGTAAAAAGAAGTTAAAATAAGAGTCTTTTTTCTTTCTGTTAAAAATGAGGGAAGAATAGTCCCTTTAGCTCACAGAACACACACACACACACACACACACACACACACGCCAATAACAAAGGAAGAAATGGGCATGGTGGTACATGCCTGTAATCCCAGGAGCACTTGGGAGGCTGAGGCAGGAGGCTCTTGTCTGAAGGTTATTAAAGACAGCACATAGCAAACCCACATAAAATGTGGGATGTAGCTGCGGGCACCTCTTGTTTCAGCTGAAGACAGAGACAGATGCATCGCCAGGCTCTCTGGCCAGTCACTGTAGCCAACTGGTAAACTCTAGCCTAAGTGAGAAACCCTGCATCAAAAAATTAGACAGCGAGTGATAAAGGCAGGCACTGGGCACAACCTTTGGCATTTAAAGTGCATGTCTACCTACACATATATACATGAACAACAGCACACACACCAGAACAAATAAATCAACATACAAAAGGTTAAGTAAGCTTTTTGACAGCTTGACTTTAATCATAGGAAATGTCTCTCTCCACCCTGAAACAAGGTTTCTTTGTATCTAGCCCTGGGTGTCCTGGAAACTCACTTTGTAGACCAGGCTGGCTTTGAACTCACGGAGATCTGCCTGCCTCTGCCTCCCTAGTGCTGAGATTAGAGGTGTGCACTACCACTCCAGTCTTTCTTAAGGAGTTGGAAACTCTCTCTTTGGGATGTAAATGTTCGAAGACACTAACACCATTCGCGTCCAAGTTCAGCAGCTTGATGTCCATGGGCACCTTGTTTCTTAACTTCCTTCTGTTATAAAGATTGAAGAAGTTTATTTGTCCTGTGTAGTGTATGAAGACTATTAAATAAAACAGACATCACCCTAATCACCGGGCACCCAGGATGATGTCTGTGTGGCAAATGGTCCACCAGATCATCCTACTAGAGAATTAACCACGGCTTATTTTGAGAACACAGCCTTGTTGGTTGTATGATTGACTGTCTAACATGTCAGGGTTTGCTCTGTGCTTGTAGACCCTTAGTGACTCTCTTGCCATGCACATCACCTCCTGGCTTAATGCTTATTGGATAATAAAATGTGCTTTCTCCTTTGTGGAGAATCATATTTCCCCAGTGGACTCATGGGAGAAGTAGTACACCATGTTGTAAGTGATTTATTTAAAATACCCAACATTTCCCATTTTCAGTTTAACGTCACATGGAACACTATTTTAAGATTTATTTACATTTTAAAATATGTGTATGTGTGCCTTAGTGTCGGTTTGTGCACATGAGTGTCTGTGCCCACAGACTCCAGATGTTCTTGTCCCCAGAGCTGGAGTTATAGGCAGTTACGGGCTACCCAAGTCATATATTTTTTTTTTGTTTGTTCATTTGTTTTTACATTGAGTCATCTCTCCAGCCCATACAGCACTATTTAAAATGGAAAGAAGAGTTTAAAAAATTAAATCAAAATAAAGTTTACTTAAACACGAACAGATAATTAACATTTAATCCATCCCCAAAGTTCTCTCACCAATACCACTCTCTAGTTCCAAATCATTTCATTGATCTTATTTCTTTGGAGCCTGCCCACTAAAGTTAGCACTTAGTTAAGGTTGTTGTGAATAAATATCAGAGTAGACAGTCATCTTTTAAAGTTTATTTTGCATTTTCACTCTGTGTGCATGCGGGGTTGGGGCAGATGCAACATCGTCTATGTGTGAAAGTCAGAGGAGAGCTTGCAGGAGTTTACTCTCCTCCTCCCGCGTGGGGCCAAAAATGGAGCTGAGGTCATCAGGCTTGATGACAGCTTATCTCGCTGGTCTAGCAATGGTTTTATAGTGATAATTTTTAATGCAAATTAATTGTATAAATGAACAAGACATATCAATCCATCACGCACCCATCCATCCATCTACGCATCCGTGCGTTCATCTACCCACATATATATCATACCTTGATCATGTCCATCCTTCCTGTACCCTCTTTTCTTCTCAACCCTCTTTCCTCTTCCCTAATAGTTCTCCTATTTTCAGGTTAAAATAGAGAATCTTCTTTCTTTCCTTCCTTTCTCCTTCCTTTCTCCTTCCTTCCTTCCCTCCCTCCCTCCTTCCTTCCTTCCTTCCTTCCTTCCTTCCTTCCTTCCTTCCTTCCTTCCTTTTCTTTCTAAAGGACCTCATCTATCCCTGGCTGGTCTCAAACTTGGCTGTCTTGTGGAGGATGATCTTGAACTTCTGATCTTCCCTCCTCTTCTCCCCCCAACTCTTGTGCTGTGATCACAGGAATGTGTCCAAACTCTGGCTCTACAGCAGGCATTTTTTTTTTTATTGAATTTCCTCTATACCTTGTCCTAATGTGTTATTGTTAAACCCATAGTGCACATTTTGTGTTCTGGCAGTGCTCACTGGAAGGTTTGAGTTTGTTTCAGTTTTCTGGCTGTGTGTGTGTGACCAGGAGAGGTTGCTCACTTAGGCATTGCGGTTGTATAATTAGCGTGGAATGATGATCTTCCCCTCTTGGGTGTGAGACCAGATTAAAGGCATCAATATGTCACACCAGCAATTACCCAGTCTAAAGAAGCTTAATTGCACCAACAGACCATCACATTCGGCACAAATAGAATATTTGTGTTCCTGTCAATAATTTTGAGCATTTGGAGAAAATGTTGGGGTGTTAGTTTTTAACTCTCAAAAGGTGTTGTCTCAAACAGCCGTAGGACAAGCACCTCCTGCAGGGATCGGAAGTCAGCGCTGTGAGGTTCAGGGAAAGCGCTTCCCTTCTTCCTGTCAAATCCCTTGTGAACAAAGCAGGTGGTTCCCCTTTCCAGATGCTTGATCCTATAAAAAGCCTTTGATAGATGAGCCCTCTGAGGTTGCTGTGACACCTTTAATTAGCAGGCAGTAGTCTTTGATCTCTCCGTGGAGAAGAGTGGCAGTCTAGCTGTAAATTGAAGGCGTGTACTGTCCACTCACCTGATGGCCAGCTGACCCTTCCTGGCCACTTCGGCCCAGCACAAGCCACTCTGAGTTCCTGCAGCAGTTGCTGCTCCCTGAACTCCGTAGCCTGAAAAACTCCTTTTGATGACACAAAGAGCCCTCAAGGGTCTGCAAGATTACAAGAATTTACATCCTTGTAATTTTGCAACCTCTTGGTTGGATTTTTCTTTTCTTTTCTCATTTTGTTTATTTAGATTCTCAGTCCTGGCAACCATAATTCTTTATTTTATTTTTTTTACATTTTATTTAATTTGTCCATGTGTGCATGTGTGTGTGTGTGCGCGCGCGCGCACGCACATGTGCGTGTGTATGACAGAAGTGTGTGGAGGTCAGAAAAGAACTGATGACCGTCACCTTGCTTTATTTATTACGTGGGTCCTAGGGATGAAACAGAGGTTATCAAGCTTAGTGACAGACACCTTACCTGCCAAGTCTATCTCCCAGCCCTGACTTTCATATTTCTGTGACCTCTTTATATTATGGGTTCAATTAAAAAAAAAAAGTACAATGCATTTTCAAATGCCATTTTCCCTCAACTGAGAGTTTTTCCATTTGGAAACTGCAGCTGTCGCACCAGCCTTTCTGATCCGATCCAAGTCCAGCTGTTATAAAAGCAAAGCCCTTGGTGGGACAAACTGAGTGGATTAGAGTGCACACTCGGCCACACCCTTCACAGGTATCTTTCATACCTGGGCAGGAGAAAAAAAATCCATTAATTGTGTGGATCCACTGAGCCTCAGCTCTTCCCTAATTGTTTTTCTCACATTTCAAAACTTGCTTGTGGCTCGGCACCATCTGTCACCGCTGACTCCAGATTGGAGGCTGGAGGATTTGTTGGCCTACAGGTACCACAAGCTTGGTCACCTTCAAAACTCATTATCTCCGAGATGTCTGCGAGTTGCTGCCCTGCCCTGCTGATGCCTTCGCTGCACGAGATGCTCACCGAAGTCGCTGTGCGTCTTTTGAATTTGGGGCTTGTTTCCTTAGGAAAGGGAGAACTGCCTGGTGTTAAGAGCAGATGCTCTGGGGACACACGGCATGGGCTGGAAACTGGTAGAGATCACTTGGCAACTGTGATCAAGCTCTTTAGTGCCTCAGTTTTCCCATGGGAAAGGAATACTCCATCTCTCAGGGCCATAGGGACTCAGCTGATACATAGGGGTTGCTGAGGACAGAGGCCAGTGCAATCGCTGACTCAGAGAGGAAGGGGGGTGGTAAGTATGGGGTCAGAGGGAAGGCTAGCCTGTGACCGGAAGTTAGGGCGCATGTGCTGCAGGGCCTGGAGGAGCCCTAAGAGAAGCCTCATCAACTTAAGTAGGTTGGCGCCTGAAGGTGAGGACGTGCGGCATGAAGCACGAGGCTATGGGAAGAAGAGGGAGGGTGAAGCTGAACTGAGGAGGTGTGGCAGCCATGTGGACAATGGCCTGACGCAAGAGGAGCCAGAGTGCAAGAAAAACTCTTGCAATTCCCTAAGTTCTGTTTCTCTTGCTGTGCTAAAACACCGTGACCGGGGTAACTTCTAGAAGGAAGGGTTTATTTGGGCTTCCTGTTCCAGAGGGATTAGAGCATATCATGGTAGTGGATAGTGGATTTAGGCTGCAGACATCATGACTGGAACAGCTGAGAGCTCACATCTCAAACCACGGGCAGGAAGCAGAGAGAACACGCTGAAAATGGCGCGAGCCTTTGGAACCTCCAAGCTTACCCCCAGTGGCATTCTTTCTCCACCAAGGCCACAGCTCCTAACCCTACACAAACTTGGCTATCAACTTGGCAGCGTCTGAGCCCATGGGGGACGCTCTCATTCAAACCACCACACAGGTATACCAGTGAAACAACCTTTGTAAAATGGTATGGGTGAACAGCATCTCCCCAGGGTGGGCTTGAGCTAGCATCCTCCTGCTATTTCCTCTTCAGTGCTGTGTGGTAACAGGGATGTAATTATATACCTAGCTAATGTCTGGGCTGTTAATTATATGTGAAATAATACTTATTTTACTTATTAAAATTTAAAACCTTTTTGGTGTTTGTGTGTGTCATATGTGCGTGGATGTAGGGGTACATGCAGGATACAGAAGACAACTTGAGGGAGTCAGTTCTCTCCACTCACGGTGTGGGTCCCAGGGACTGAACTCAGGTCGTTAGTCTTGGTGGCAAGCACTGTTAGGCACTAAGCCATCTCACTGGTCCTACCACAGAGTATTTAAAGTACTGCCTACTATCACTATGTAACATGTTTTCGTATTTTCTGTTCCATTCCGCTTAAAAATGCTGATTGTATTTCAATATTTTTAACTAAGAGGTCACAAGCTGCAGCTGGAAAACCAACACCTTCAACTCACCTACATATTTAAGCCTTATTTGGCCTACTTTTTGTTTTTAATTAAACATCATGTTTTTAAAAACTTGATGTGTGCCGGGCAGTGGTGGCACACACCTTTAGCCCTAGCACTCGGGAGGCAGAGGCAGGCAGATCTCTGTGAGTTTGAGGCCAGCCTGGTCTACAGAGTGAGTTCCAGGACAGGCTTCAGAGCTACAGAGAAACTCTGATTTGAAAAACCAACCAACCAAACAACCCCTTAACAAACAAACAAAAAACAAAAAACTCCAACAACAGCAACAAAATCTTGGTGTATTTCTTTTCATTCTCTGTGTCCTCTGACCTTTCTCAGTAAGCGTAACCGAGACCGTCTCCCTACATTCTGAATCAAATGATGTCAGAAGAAAGTCATTTAAATGTGACAGAGTAATAGCACCTAAGAAATTTGTATCTATTATTATAAGTATGCATTTAAAAAAAACCAGCAGTGCTTGGAGACACGTCTTAGAGAAACGGTTCCACAGGCGACTTCGGATTTTACGTGATGGTGACTGCCTTCACAGGACTTAATTCATGTACAGGCTGTCCTTTCAGGCCTGGGGATGTACTGGAAGTGAAGACTATGAAGGAGAATAATGGAATAATTTCCTATAGAACTTACCCTTGGGCTGGGGATGTAGCTCAGTTGGGATAGTACTTGCCTAGCGTGCAGGAAGCACTGGGTTCTACGCTTAACACTGCAGAAAACCCTGCACATGTCTGTAATCTCGGCCTTTAGGATGAGGCAGGAGGATCAGAAGTTTGTGGTCATCCTCAGCTCTAAATGGAGTTTGAAGAGGCCAGCCTGGGCTACATGAGCCCCTGTTTAACAATAACTAAATAAAATAGAAAAGAATTTACATTTTATTTTACTGCCTTTTAAAGATTAGTTTTAAAGTTTATGAATAAAAAGGAGCTTAATTTTGTTTTGATTGTTTTAGGTATTTATAAAAAATTGTAGTATCAAGCTGAGCGGGGGTGGTGCATGGTTTTAATCCCAGCACTCAGGAGGTAGAGGCAGGTGGATCTCTCTGAGTTCAAGGCCAGCCTGGTTTACAGAGTGAGTTCCAGGACAGTCAGGGCTGCACAGAGAAACCCTGCCTCAAAAAACAAAACAAAAGAAAACAAATTGTAATATCTGGAATGCTTCTTACAACTCTAAGTTGCCTGGGGCTAAGGACATGAAGGCTCAGTGGTTAAGATACACTATACTGCTCTCTTATAGGGACTGGAGTTCAGTTGCCAGCACCTACATCAGGAAGCTCACAATTACCTGTAATGCCACCTCCAGGAGAGCTGGTGTCTTCTTCTGCCTCTGCAGGCACCTGCACGCTCATGTACACACACACACACACACACACACACACACACACACACACACACACACACACACACACTAAATAAATCTTTAGGGCTGGAGAGATGGCTCAGAGGTTAAGAGCACAGACTGCTCTTCCAGAGGTCCTGAGTTCAATTCTCAGCAACCACATGGTGGCTCACAGCCATCTGTAATGAGGTCTGGTGCCCCCTTCTGGCCTGCAAGCATACATACAGACAGAACACTGTATACATAATAAATAAATAAATCCTTAAAAAAACAAATCTTTAAAAAACCCTAAGTTGAAATCACTGGGTTTTAGCCTTTTACATATTTATTTTATTCATTTTTCTTTTGAACTGAACAACCTCAAATGACTACAAAGTATGAAACACTGGGGCACATGTGCCTGTTTTTAGCGTAGGAGTCCTGGTTTCTTTCTCTTGCTTCAGCCCATCACTGAGGGAAGTCAGGTCAGGAACTCAAAGCAGAAAGCTTGAAAGAACGCTGCTTTTTCTGATGATCCATGCTTCACTAGCTTTCTGATTTGTGTTTGTTTTTTGAGACAGGGTTTCACTGTGTTGTGTAGTCCTGGCTGTTCTGGATCTCGCTCTTTAGACCAGGCTGTCCTCGAACTCGCCTCTGCCTGCCGAGAGCTGGGATTTAAGGTGAGTGCCACCACCGCCCCTTAACTAGCTTTCTTATAAGGCCCGGGACCATCCGCCCAGGGAATGGAATGGGGTGGGCCCTCCTACATCCATTGCCAGGGAAGACAGTCTCCACAGACATGCCCGTGGGTCAGTCTGATCTGGGAAATCCCTCACTGGAGACTCCCTTCTTGGGTGACGCTAGGATGTGTCAGACGGACATTTTAAGCCAGGTAGGACAGAAGGGAAGGCAGAACCATCGTGATGGCCTAGATCTCAGTTTGACCGGATGAACAACAGTGGACTCCCTTGTCCCTGGAGCCATCAATGGTCTGGTTCCTGAACTAACTCTGCCGTCACAGAGCAGGGGTGGGGTATTAACTACCGAAGCAGTATTTAAAAGATGGGCTTGGCGCAAGTCTGTTCAGCCTTGGTAGCTTAGCATATTGTTGCATTTAATTTAAAGTGCCAGTAAGATCAATGGATTCCCGTACCTACCCCTGCCCCATTCCTGTCTTTCTTATCATATGCGCGGCTTTGTCACCGGCCCTGTCCTTTGTGCAGGTGGTGGCAGGTCCCAGCTTTGTTCTTCAGGTGTGTCTGGAAGCTCAGGAGCTGCATGGAGTCTACTGTCTTTTGTTCTCTCTGGGCTACTGAGTTTCTAGTGTGCTGATTTGCAGTTTGGGTCCCTGAAATTGAGTCTGGGATTTGGCTTCGACTTTTCAAGGGATTTTTTTTTTCTTTTCTGGGAGTGGGAGTAAAGGTTTCCAGACATAGACAGATGAGCAGCGATGTCTGGGTAGGGTGAGCATCAAGGAGAGAACACAGGCTGTGCATGGGTCTTCTCTCTCCCTTTCTAGTCTCTCCCTTCTCAAGTAGATCAGAGATAATCTCAGCAGCACTCACGTCTGGGAAAGGCTGAGCTGCGATGCTCCAGGAAGGAGGCCATCTCAGGTTTCCTGTTACTTTCATATCAAGCTGCATTCAGGGACTAGCATTGCTGGAGTGAAGGAGGGGACCCTGTTTTCAGGAACAGAGAAGCAATTGTAAACAGTTTAGCCCCCCTTTCTACTTGGTGACATTTGGAGGTTTTTTGTTTGTTTGTTTCTTGAGACAGGGTTTCTCTGTGTAGCTTTAGAGCTTGTCCTGGAACTCGCTCCTCACTCTGTAGACCAGGCTGGCCTCGAACTCACAAAGATCTACCTGCCTCTGCCTCCTGAGTGCTGGGATTAAAGGTGAGCACCACCACCGCCCGGCCTGGAGAGACATTTTTTTTTAATATTTATTTATTTATTATGTATACAATATTCTGTCTGTATGTCTGCAGGTCAGAAGAGGGCACCAGACTTCATTACAGATGGTTGTGAGCCACCATGTGGTTGCCGGGAATTGAACTCAGGACCTTTGGAAGAGCAGGCAATGCTCTTAACCACTGAGCCATCTCTCCAGCCCTGGAGAGACATTTTTAATGGTCACAAGAGAGAAGGGAAGTACCTGTCCCTGGCTCCCTACAATCCGCAGGAGAGGGACCCCACCCCAAGGAATTGTTAGTCCACAAGATCTCTGGATCCAAGATTGAGATGCTGTTTAGAACCCTGATATTCAGACATTCTTTATTAAGCAAGTTCCAGGACACTGTTCTAGCCAGGGCATACTCCTAGACTCCAAAGCTAGAAGGTGCCAGGCTGCTAAGGTGCCATTGCTTTGACAAACTGCCTGAGATGATTGTTTATAAAGGGAAAATGTTTTTATTTATTTATTGTCTTGGGGGATCGAACCCAGAGCCTTGCCTATGTTAGCCTAGTGCTCAGCCTCTGAACTATGTTCATTCTGTTTGACTCGGTTTTAGAGGTTTCAGGTCACCATCAGGTAGACCCTTCGCTTGGAGTCTCTGGTGAAGAAGGTGCTGGATGGTAATGGTGACTGTGCAGGCTGACATCGGTTCCTCACTTCATGAGCTAGGAAGCAGAAGAGGAGAAGAGGAAGGGGCTGTGGGCTCACTCTCTCCTTTAAAGCAGGGGTCTCCAGTGTCCCAGTGATTTCCCTCCATGTCCTCATTATCACCCTAGGGACAAACCTTTGACACACAGGCCTTTGAGGGGAGGAGAGTTAAGATCTAAGTTATACCATCTCCTCAGGCCATCACCAAGTGTTGCCAGGGAGATGATAGCCCAGTGGTTCAGCACTGGCCTGGGCTTCACCAGCTCTTTTGTACTGCAGGAATTGTGGCCTAGGAGGGACTTCTTTGGAAGAGCCATTTCCCTAAGATTATACGAAGAAGTTACAGACAGCCCAGGGGTGAGGGTTAGGTGGGGAGCTTGGCAGCTTTCCAATGAGAGGGCAGGGGATGAGCCTGTCTCAGTGGCTACCTGGAGTTTCCTGAAATGAAGTTGCTATTGTTTCTGATCCTTCCTCACTGCTCCTGAAACGTGGAATGGTGAGTGTGCCAGCGCGTGGGGGCTCCTCCTGTGAGCGAGTGGGGGCTCCTCCTGTGAGGGACGGGAGCTCCTCCCGTGAGGGATGAGGGTTCCTCCTGTGAGGGAGTGGGGGCTCTTCCTGTGAGGGACAGGGGCCACTCCTGTGAACGAGTGGGGGCTCCTGCTGTGAGCGAGAGGGTGCTCCTCCTGTGGGGGCGGGGGTTCCTCCTGTGAGCGAGAGGGTGCTCCTCCTGTGGGGGCGGGGGTTCCTCCTGTGAGGGAGAGGGTGCTCCTCCTGTGAGGGAGTGGGGACTCCTGTGAGGGAGTGGGGGCTCCTGTGAGGGAGTGGGGGCTCCGCCTGAATACTCTTAGGTCTTTAGAGTATGAATGGGCCAGTGAGGTGGCTTAGGGGTAGTAAGGTCTCTTGCCACCAAATGTGATGGCCTGAGTTCAGTCCTGGGGACCCACATGACGGACACAGAGAAACACCAGCCAATCATCTTCTGACCGCCACATGTACACTGTGGCACATGTGCGCTAACCCCTAAACAGACAGACAGACAGACAGACAGACAGACAGACAAATAAATGTGAAAACAAATACAGTGTAAGTAAAAGGAGATTTAAAAAGTGGAACAAGCTGGGAAGTGGTGCACATCTTTAATCCTAGCACTTGGGAGGCAGAGGCAGGCGGATCTCTGTGAGTTCGAGGCCAGCCTGGTCTACAGAGCTAGTTCCAGGACAGCCAGGACTACACAAACAAACCCAGTCTCACAAAGAAAGGTTGAACAATGGACTGGAGAGATGGCTCATTGGTTAAGAGCATTGGTTGTTCTTCTAGAGGACCCAGGTTGGATTCCCATCACCCACAAGGCAACTAACAACCACCTGTCACCCCAGTTCCAGGGGATCCAGCACCCTCTTCTGGCTTCCTTGAGCACCAGGCATGTATGTGGTGCATAGACATATATACAGGCAAAACGTGTACACATATAAGTTGATATTTTTAGAGGTGGACCGTATTCAGGCTGAAGTGCACCATCTTCTGATTAAAAGGCATATGTTTCTCAGTGCTGAAGAGAACCCCAGCTGACCTACATGCAGCAGTTTTTACTAGCATAAGTTTCTTAAGCGTTCAGACAGGAGCCTGCCTTGCCACCTACCTGGCAAGAGGAGCAGTGATCTCATCCTGAATCCCAGCCAGAGCTTTCCCGGCGGCAGCAACCTCACGCTGACGTTCTCAGTGGCCCAGCTCATTCTGTGGCTGGAATATTTTTAAAGCAGTGCCTGGTGTGTGAAGTCATTGTGTGGTTGCCAGACTTTTCTCTTTTCTTCTTCTTTCTTCTTCTTCTTCTTTCTTCTTCTTTCTTCTTTCTTCTTTCTTCTTCTTCTTCTTCTTCTTCTTCTTCTTCTTCTTCTTCTTCTTCTTCTTCTTCTTCTTCTTCTTTCTTCTTCCTCCTCCTCCACTTCCTCTTCCTCCTCTTCCTCTTCCTCCTTCTTCTTCTTTAGACATTAATTAGGTGGAAAAAAGTCTTGTCCAAGTTACTAATTGAAGAAGTCCAAGGTCTTGGAGACACCCCCCCTTACTCTTGCTTTCTCTTTCTACTCCCTAACCTCCTCCCCTCTCTGTTTTTTGACATGGAGTCTCATATGGCTCAGGCTTGCCTCAAACTTGCAATTGGAGTTGAGGATGACCTTGAACTCCTGATCCTCTGACCTCCGTCTTCCAAATGCTGGGATTAAAGGCACAATGTTTTAGTGCCTTTAATTAAAGGCATCATGCCCAGGATGACTTTTTCTTGAGTCTTAAAACAATCAAAACACCTTTAATAGGGGATACAATGTTTTCAAAAACGCATTTTATATTTCACATGAAGCTGTCTGTGAGGTCCTTGGTTTATGGAATATTCACCGGGGGTGGGACGGGGATGGGGGGGTGGGACGGGGATGGGGGGGTGGGACGGGGATGGGGGGGTAGGACAGGGGTGAGGCTGTTCAGTATCCGGGCTACTGTTGATTGTCCTTCTGTCTCCGGGACCTTAAAAGCCCTTTCAGCTCTTCCTTCCAAATCTTCCTGGAATTGCTGCAGCAGGGGCGGCAGCGTCTGAGGAGGCAAACGGCTGAGGCAGCACTTTGCTACAGTAGTATCATTCTTAAAGCAGCAGTGGAAGGAACTTTGTCCTAGGTTTCATGACCTTGGCTGGATTTTTTTTCCTTTTTGTCGGGGGAGACAGTAAAAATCCCATTGTGTAGTCCAGGCTGTCCTCCCACTTCAGCTAGCGACCCTCCTCCCTTAGCCTTCCGGGGCTGGCATTAAAGTGTCCCCCACCACCCATGTCCTCCACCACCCATGTCCTCCACCACCCGTGTCCTCAGCTCTGGTGATCTGCTTTGTTGTGGCTGAGTTTTCCTGTCCCTGAGGTCTGGGGCCAGTGTCTCTACCCACATGCATGTCAGACCCTTTGACAACGGGCTGATTTTGAATTTCCTGGCTTGGAAACGATCAAGGCGCTTAACTATAATGGCAGAAGTCAGTTCCTTCAGGATCCCCCCCCTCGTAAGAGTTGGATGGGCGACAGGGACTAAGTAAGGCGGAAGAGGTCGTCGCTCCTTGGGCACCTCCATCCCTGTGGATCATTTGGAGATAAGCTGATGCTTGCTCCAGGGCTTCCAGGGATGCTAACCTCTGGTTCAATATTTGTTGATGTAATTGGCTGTTAATGGTTCCTTGTTGCATCCAAGATTCTGGAAGTCTCGGGGCAGAGTGTTCTCGGCACGTTGATTGTTAAGGACGCTGTGGTTTTACCCTGCCCTCTGGTCAGGTGTTGAAGACCTTCTGCACGTGCAAAGGGGACAGTGCAAAAGACTCCTTAGGAACACACCGTGACTTTTTTTTTTTTTTTTTTTTTACAGGAATCTTACTTGAAACCCACCTAATTCAAAGCCCTGGGGCTGGTGGTGGAGCTCAGTGGTGGAACACTTACCATCGTGCTTGAGGACTTGCGTTTGAGAAAAAAAAAATTACTTGTGAGACACAATTAGATGGTGTGTCTCTGTTGGAGACAGGATCACCACAGCATGATTGTAAGTGATGCGCTCTAGCTGGGCCTGGTGGTTCACGCCTGTAATCTGAGCACAAAAGAGCCGGCAGCAGGAGGATCAGGAGTCCAAGGTCATCCTTAACTATATGTCAAGTTTTATACCAGCCTGGGCTACGAGAGAGCCCGTCTCAAAACATCCAGGGAAAAACTGAGTTGCTATAAGGTTTTCAGTGTAAACCTTTCTAGAAGCTCATCCTTCCCCAAAAGGAAAATACTCCTTCTCTAATTTGTCATTTGTGGGGGAACCCTGCTGGTATCCAGGCCAGGAAGCAAACCCACAAAGAGCTGGGAACGAAAACACTGTGCGGACTGACTTGTCAGCCTGGATCAGACTTCGGGAATCTAATGGCAGGCGGTTCATTGCCGGCATCCTGAAAACACAGGAAAAGGAAATTCGGGAAAAGGTTTCCAGGCAGCAGCCAGTCCGATTCCAGCTGCACAATGAAGCTTAAGCTGTGGCCACATAGAGACTCCTTTACAAAGTACACGTGACCGTGAGGGTGAGTTCTATGGGAGAAAGGCCTAGAATTTAGCGTGGTCTCTGACGGATAGCAGAGGTCAGCAGTCCATAGAGTATATGTGACACCTCCCTAAGGATGGGTAACAGTCTAGGGAGGAAAGAGTCTGGGATAATAGTTCTTGGGAGTTAGGGTGCGGTCTCTAGAGCAAAGAAAGGTGGGTGAGGTCTGCCTCTCCAGATGGCAACAAAGCCACCAGGTCGTTAACAAAATCTACTCTCAGCATTCTGGATGGAAGGCAGGTGTTTGATTTTATCTCCTCCAGTGAGGAGACACCTCTTCTTGATGAACGTTCCTAGTTCTCTTAGTGCTTCTCTGTGAATACAAGGACCTCTGTGCCTCCAACAATTATCCCTGTATATAAAGCTTAAATCCACATTTTGGCTATTCCACAGCTCTGTGTTCACTCTGTGATGAAGGTGAGGCACACCCAGAGTTTCTCTGAGGTCTGTCAACCTGGAGTATTGGGCACAAGAAGCAGGTGCTCTATCCCTGGGCCCCATCCCCAGCCCTATGCTGATGTCCAGGACTGTCAGCTTTAGGTCTTTCAAAGAAATGATGTAATAAAAATATAGACACATTTATATGCAATTCCTTTAGTGGCAGATACATTAAGCAGTTGCTTAATACTTTCTTTTAAAAACTCGTTTATTTTTTAAATATTATTAAGTGTGTGTGTGAGTATTGTGTGTGTGCATGTGTTTGTGTGTACCTGCCCAGCTAGAGGGTATATGCATGTGTGTGCAGGTGCCCACAGAGCCAGAAGAGGATACCAAATCCCCATGGAGCTGGAGGTAGGCAGTTGTGAACCTTGAAAGTGGGCCCTGGATGCTGAACCCTGGCCCCTGCAAGAGTAGGGTGCACTGTTAGCTGCTGAGCCGTCTCTCCAGCCTCTATGTCCTCTTTATAAAATTTCTCTTGGCTTCTGAGAATAAGATACTTGCAAGCAGTGGACTTACAAGATCCAGGTAACTGAACTTTTGCTTTTCCATATCCAATTTCTGCCTTCATAGATTTTCATCTGTTTTCCAAGCTGTGCCTGTAAAATGTCCAGTCCTTTGGAACCGCAGGACAAAAGCTCCCTCTCTTTTGATGAAAATATCCATTTTTAGGGACTTCTGGAGGTGGTAGAACAGCAGGGTCTCAGTGCATGCAGCCTGTGCATTCAATACTCAAAGTATTTAAGAATGAAATCTAGGGAGAGAAAATGGCCAGAATCACTTTGCTATATTCATTGGTAATTGAAAGAAAAGTTAGGAATCTGTCTCGGAGCCTGCCTTGGAATTTTGAAGTGACTGGTGACATTCTGTCTTATTTCAGGAAAGCATGGATTTCCTGAGAAAGGCAAAGGACAATGGGCGGCTGATACAGCAGCAAACATCGGCATTTCCCGGGTCCTCTAACCCTCTACATGACTATGCCTTATTCCTTCCATGGTCACTGTGTGCACGCACGCGCGTGGGCTCTGTTTTCACCGTCTTTTTCTTTGTGACCATGAAGTCAGAGGCAGTGAGACAGACCCCAGACTACTATGAAGGGATCCCCCCCTTCCTCTTCGTTCTCTCCCCCTTTATCCCCTCTCATCCCCTCTCCTGCTTTCTTCTTTCTTCCTGACAAAAGCCATTACACGTCAAGGATGCTTTTTGTGAATGAAGCTGGCATAGCTGATACCTGTGCGGCTCAGGATCCTCTACTTTTGAGGGAGTCTGAATTCGCTCCCACGCCTGCAAGTGCAATATCTATTTATTAAGCAGCACTCAAAACGTTTGTTAAAACTGGCGTAATTTGGTGGTGGGGAGGAGGCAGAATTCTTTAATAAATAAATTAATTAATTAAAAAAAAGAAAAAAACTGGCGTAATTCAACACTTAGAGCCAAATGCCCACATGATATATTTAGGGAACACATATGTCAACTTGGACCTGCTGTCATGGATAAACCTGGGGATATTATGGTGGTAGCAATTGTATTTTCGTTAGTTTTGTTTCTAAAAATACATTTTCCTTTTTTTTTTTTTTTTTTTTTTGGTTTTTTGGGACAGGGTTTCTCTGTAGCTTTTTGGTGCCTGTCCCGGAACTAGCTCTTGTAGACCAGGCTGGCCTCGAACACCCAGAGATCCGCCTGCTTCTGCCTCCCGAGTGCTGGACAAAATACATTTTCTATGCTGAGTAACAGAGATAAAATAGTTACTAAAGGATCTTTTGGGTTTGAATGGTAACCTGCAAATAATCAAGACCTTATGGAAATAAGTAGAGTAAGCTAATCAAACATCAGATGGAGATAAAATCTCTGAGAAAACATCAGATGACAGAGCAGTTGAGTGTGACATGCTGGGTAGACAGTGTGGCTTCCAAGCTAGAGGCTGGCTGCACTCTCTGTGCTTAATTCTGGGTGTCCTATTTCAGAAGAAAGACATATGTACAAATATGTGTGTATATGCATATTTATGTGTTTTTAAACATAATTTCTTTATGGTTTATTTGGGAATTTCACATCATCTATCCTAATTCCTATGATCTCCCAGTCCCCCCATATCCTCCCTTTACCCCTACAGTTTCCCCCAAAGGAAAATTTAAAAAATCAAACCAAACCAAACCAAAGCAAGCAAACAAAACCAAGGCCAATACAACCCCCCACAAAGCCTCTTCCCTTCTCCATCTTTCCGGCCTCTTCCACACCTCTTCAATTATCCAGGTGGCACAGGGAGCAAGTGTCACATAATGTCACATAATCAGCTTTATTAGCAAATGTTTAACGCAATGAGTCACTGGTCTGGTTCAAGGCGTCTGGTTTCTGGTCCACCACCATCACTGGATCCTCTTGGGAACTCCTCTGGGACATCCTGCGGCCAGTCAGAGTCTTGGGGATCCTGTGGGTATCCTTCCACAGGACCAGCCCTTTCAAGAGCTCTAGTTGGTCCAAGATGGGGTAGATGCTAGGGTGGGCCAACCCAAGGCACTGCTGTGGGCCTGGGTGGTAGCCTAGCTGTTCAGTCCAGGCCACCAGACTTAGGAGAGGAGATAGAGCCAGGTCCCCTATGCCTGTGTCCTCACGGTCAGTTCTTCCCCTCCTGTGGTGGGGGGCACGGCCATCTTTCCAAGTACAGGGGTCAGCTCTCCTGTGAGGGTCGGGGCCAGCTTTGGTCAGTGAAGGGCAGGGTGGCTCAGCATGGCTCTCTTATTCACCACGCATAGTTCCTATGGCCCCACGAGGCGGCATAGGCCATGGGCATCAATTTTTTGTTTTTTTGAAGCAAGGTCTTATGTGGCCCAGGGTGGTCTTGAACTCCTTGTGTAGCCAAAGATGATGCTAAACCGACCCTCCTTCCAGCACCCACCAAGTGCTAGAGTAGCCACATGCCACCATACACTCATCGAAGGAGATTTCCATGTGAAAGTGGTCGTGGGATTCAAATTTTGTGACCTTGATGATGAAGACTGAGTCAGAGAAGACACAACTAAAGAAATCAAGACCTTTGTCTCGAACAGAGACGACACAGTGGCTGTTTCTGAACATGGTCCAAAGCCAGGGCCGGGATCAAAGAGCAGGAAGTTCCCAGGAGACAGGCTTGGCCCCATACAAGGGAACACTGCCAAGGCAGCACTTGTTTCAGACTGATGGGGCTGCTTTGCCAAATGGAGAAGTTTCCGAGCTCTGGGCACCTCGGCCCTACGGAATAATCTAGATTAGAGTCATCTTCCAGGAGAAACTTCTGCTCTGTGAATGGGAGGCCGGAGTAAGAGTCACCACCCAACTCATTAAAATTCTGATTTTTTTTTTTTATATTGTCATGATTGCGAGAGAAACAAAGAGCATCCATATCAGAACTGTACGGGAAGTTTTGGGTGTGAAATGACCTCATCCTAACAAGGTGCAACAACACCCTCATTTGCATTCAAACCAACAGACAGACTAAAACAAAACAAAACAAAATGATAAATCCAACTTTTCTCTCACCCTCTCTCCTCCCATCTTCTTCCCACTTCCCTCCCTCCGTCCTTCCTCTCTCTCTCTTTCTTCTTTTCTTTCTATGAGAGGGTCATGTATCCCAACTGACCAATGGGCTCTCATGTCCAGTTCTGTATGGTGCTAAGGATGGAAGCCAGGATTACACACATGTTGTGCAATCACCAAGTCACACCCACAACTCCTAGTTCTTTTTTTTAAAAAAAATTATTTTATATATTTATTCTTAGGCTAAGTAACAAAAAATTGTTCGAGACAGTTGTAAGTAACGAGAAGAGGATCAAGCTTCCAATACCTGACCTTTGGGGGTACACTTAAATCTTAACACTACCCAGCTCCACTCTGCCACTCAGAAGAAAGCTGGAGCCCAGTGACACACATCCTACGGCAATTCTGCTATGAGCTCCTCGTGCCTCCACATTGGAAAAACAACACTAAATCTACCTTGTCTACCTGCCAGAGCTTAGAACCAGTTCTAGGAAGCTCTCTCCTATGCTATTCAACTGCTAATATTTTAATTTAAATGAGGTGATTGGGCCTGGAGATAGCTTCAGCAGTTGGGAGTGCTTGCTGCTCCCAAGGAGGACACAAACGACTTGGTGGCTCTAGCTCCAGGGGACTGGGCACCTCTGTCTTTAGCTCTTGCATTCAGACACACACACCTGCACACGACACCAACACGTACATTGTTGGACACTATTTCAGCGCTTCCTTTCTTCTCCTCATCTCAGGTAAGGCTTGACGTCACAGATGAGTAAATTCATTTTAGAAGGTTGTGATTTTTTTCCCCTGTTATTCAATGTCACATGTGATTTCGAGAAATAATTTAAGCCATTTCTTATTTGTGGCATTTTGTTACTCTGGGAGGTGGCTTGGGCAACATTGCTTGAATCACATTTCAGATGATTTATGTCCTTCCCTTTGTCTCCCTCCTCTTGTCTGAACTGCCTGCTGATTCCATGAAGTCACCAGGCAAGTTTGGCCTTGTTCCTTAGCACCTGGAGTCCTTTAGCAAGCACCCTTTCCAGCTGGCTGCAGTAACCCTCGCCTGTAATCTCGGCGACGACAGATGGCACTTCAAGCATTCTCTCCCCTTTCTGTCCATCACCCCTTAAGATCACAAAGATGAGAACAGCTTCGTGAACCTCTGGATCAGAAGTTGGCATCGGGTGGGAATCCATTTGCTGCTAGCCGTGGCTCTTCCTCCTGGGCAGGTCTGCCCAGAAGAAGCTCCACTCCTTTAAACGCCACTGGAGAGCTCAACTGCTGAGTTCCCAGACAAACCCTTTCCTGGTGTATAGTATGAACATAATGTTTGGACAGGGAATATTGTGCAAATTCTAACGTCTTACTCATCCTGCTAAATAAATTTCATGAGCAATGGGATTCAGTAGCTTATTATTAAGAAGGCTGCCCACTCGAAGCAACAGGTTCTATTGCAGTGTTGTGACTTGGTGCACCCAGCTGGACTTTTCCTCGTGTAACAACACTTTCGTACTAATGCATCATGCTAACACTGGCCAAGGAAGCAGGGCTCTCAGCTCCAGGGAGTTTTCTGAGTAGATTTATAGTTTGCTTTGATACAAGGGTTGAAGGGTGCTGAAGACCATACCAGGGCCACATCAGTCATAAACACAGGCCCAGTAGTCAGATCCATAGCTAGGAAGCCAGTTCTGGGAAGACTCCTGGCCAATGGCTGATGATCCTAGACAGAATACACTTCCCCTTCTGGAAACATCGAGGTTTCGTCGTTTGGGTCATGTTTTTCCTTCGGTCGTTCTTAATCTTGAGTAGAACTCTCCTGCGCTTTCTTTACTGTATTGAGGCAATGAGAAATGCTTTTTCTCTTACAATGCTACACTGTCTTTCCACGCCATGATCCTATGCCTAAGCTGTCTCACTTCGTTGCGGGGTGGGTGGCTGAACAAGTTACAGGTATCCGGGTGTTTTTATTTTTAAGCACAGAAACCAGATTTATTAAAGAAAAGTGCAGAAGGATGCTCAAGAATAGGAGGGACTCTAAAGGAGGAATTCACTGACATTTGTTTTTTAAAAAGAGATTTACTTTTTATTGTATTTTAATTATGTACATGTGTGGGTGTCTATATGAGTGTAAGGAGCCTATGGAGGGGAAAGGTATCAGATCCCCTGGAGTTGGAGTTACAGGTGGTTGTGAGCCACCCAATGTGGTGCTGGGAACTGAACTCGGGTTCTCTATAAGAATAGTAAGTACATGCTCTTAACATCTGAGCCATCTCTCCAGCCATGATGTCCGTAATGTTTCCTGGTATGCTTAGATTACAAAATCTACATTTTCAGTTGCTTTGATGATTAAAGTTGATATTACATAATTCTGATTGGCTTTATATGTGAAATTATAGGTTTTGTGAATTAAGTTCAGGTTCATTTGTGACGGGTGGAGGCAGGGTCTCTTCATCATTGGCCTGGAGATGGTTGATTAGTCTAGACTGGCTAGTCAGGGAGGGTCACGGGTCCATCAGCCTGTCTCTGCCTCCCTAGCGCTGGAATTACAAGTGTACACACCAAGTGTGGCTTTAAAAAAGTGTCACTTTTAGGGACCGTACTCAGCTCCCTTTTCCAATTGAGCTGTGGCTCTATCCCAGGCTCATTGCTTTATAATTTTAAATTTGGCTCTCTGTATCATATTTGATGAACTTTTCTCCCTTGAAGACCAGCTTATGGAGTTGGTTCTCCACCTTGGGCTGTGGCCAATATGGGATGCTTTGTGTGAAGTACTATTGTCCAGTCTGGCTAGATCTTCAGCCTGGTTCTTGAGCCATCCAACCAGAACTCTTTGTTGTTTATCACCAAGACAGTTCTGAGCCTTTGGTGATATCATGCAAATCAAACAGGGCTGCCACTACCCATGGGGTAAAAGGCCTCCAATGTAGAGAGTGGGGAAAAGAAATGCCAGCTCTGCCAACTGGTAATTTTTGGTTAGAGTTCTAGCTAAAATTGGCAAAGGAACAAGTTTCAAACATTTCTTCTCTTTGGGGCTTTTTAAATGTTAGGAAGTCAGATCCCATATCACATGTCCAACCATCTTTCTCTATGGTTTTTATTTGGTCATCTCTTACCGTCTGCAAACACACAATGTCTCATTCCCACGCTGTATTTGACAAATACTGTCTAATCAAGTCCTATGCTAGTCTTTTTTTTTTTTTTTTGAGACAGGGTCTCACGTAGCTCAGGCTAGCCTCAAACTTGCCATGTAGCTGAGGACGACATCAATTTCCCGATCTTCCTGCCGTTGTCTCCCGAGCGCTGTAATTTGTAGGCGTGTGCCATCCTATCGGGTTGAAGTCTATGAACACCCTGTGGTGCCCGCTATCTTCATGTTTAGTTTCGCTCCTCAGCGACAACATAAACTCTGTACTGTTGGTCAGGCAGGGCCTCCCTCTGTAGCCTTGGCTAGTCTGGGATTCAGTGTGTCACCGAGGTTCCCCTGGAACTTGGGGCATTTTCCTCCATTTCAACCCCCCAAGTGCTGAGGTTACAGGTGTGAACAGCCGCGACCAGCTGTGAACTTGTTTAAGTACTTGGCATAACTTGTGTGTCTTTTTCTAAATGTATAAAACACTTGTTCAGTGACTGGCATAAAAAAAAAAGGCATTGATGAATTATAAAATGATTGTTCTAATAATTTAATTCTCGTTGGAGGAGCTAGACTGTTGGCTGCAGTGCTAGGGACACTGAGGTCTACTTTCAGCGATGGTGCCGTTCTTGTTGTGTGTGATGTTAAAACCCAGATGCTGAACGGCTGATATCTTCCCTTACTAAGGAATTCATCAAATAAATAATGAATTCAGGTTAATAACACAACAATGAGCTGTCAATCACAACTTCATCCCTGGGTAGAATATTAAATTTCTTCCTTTTTTTGGAGCCTGTCCTGGATCTCACTCTGTAGACCAGGCTGGCCTCGAACTCACAGAGATCTGCCTGCCCCTGTCTCCCAAGTGCAGGGATTAAAGGTATGCACTACCACTGCCCGGCGAAATATTGAATTTCTTGGGAAAATAAATACCCAGTAATGACTTTGTTAGTTTGCAAAAGTAAGTTTTATTGAAGCACAGAAGCAGTCAGAGCCAACTTCTCTTTTCTACTTTTGAAAAGTTCTAATAAGAAAACACGAGGCTGCAGGAAATGGGCTGGTCAGCTCTATTGAACAGCAGGTCGGTTGGAAGTGAGCCATCACTAGGTCAGAGTGGTGCGCTCCTCACCAATTCCCCTCTCAATTGTTTCCTTTGACAGACGGCCCTGCTGATCTGGAAACGGCTTATTTTATCTTCACTTCAGAAATGCTGCTGACTTGAGAGGAGACAACTTTGCCATCTACCACTTCCTCGATGATGGTCTTCGTCACTCTTGTCTTGCTGGGATCTGAAAATCACGGGACCACAAGGTCGTGTGAAGATGGTCATTGAGCCCAGAGCAGGGGAAACTCTGCCCTTCCTGACTGTGCTCTCTCTGCTTAAGATGCTGTCAGCAACTCTGCACGTTTTAACATTTATTTTTAAAACGTTTGTATGTGTGTGTGTGTGTAGGTGGGTGCACATGCATGTACATGTGTGCATGTGGAAGTCAGAGGACAACCTCACTGTGGTTTCCCAGGCAACGCCCACCTTGTTTTTGTTGTTTGTTTGTTTGTTTTGAGTCAGGGTTTCTCACTAGCCTGGAATTTGCCAAATGGGCTGGCCAGTCAAAGCTTCAGCAATCTATCTGTCTTTACTCTTCCCTTGCCTTGGAATTCCAAGTTCATAAATCTGTGGCACCATGCCTGGCTATTTTTTCTCTATGGGTTCTCAGGTCCTTATACTTACAAGGCAAGCACTTCTGACTGAGCCATTTCCTCAACCCAACAGTAAGAAGATGCAACACGTAAAGCCTGCTTTTCATTGCACAACACTCGCCAGCGACAATCCATTATAAAAACGCTTTTAGATGGTAACATTATCATCAATATTAGGAAAACGTCTACCTTTTCCTTGGCCAGAACAGCTCCCGGATCTTGAATCACTCAGCACCACATGCCTGGATGCTAAGTTTCCATAATCACATCCACTGCAGGCAAGAAGAAAGAGTGGCGTTCTCCTTTGCACTGGCCTAAGGTGGGAGAATTCCTCCAGCCCCCAGAGGCCCCAGGGTGCAGCTTTGGGTGTGTTCTGACCAGGCTGTGTCTGACCTCTCCCCGTCCATTTTTTGATTTCACAAGCCCACCTCACACAACTCCACCCACCCCACGCATCTCCGCCCACCTCACGCATCTCCGCCCACCCCACGCATCTCCGCCCACCTCACGCATCCCCCATCTCCGCTCACCCTCCCTCTCCGTTGAGCAGGCGCCGGTAGGTCTCGATCTCCTCCTCCAGGCGTGTCTTGATGTTCAGCAGGCATTCATACTCGGCCTTCTGGCATTGCGTCTCACCCCGAATCTGGCTGAGCTGCTCCTCCAGGCAACTGATCTGTGTCTGGATTCCAGACAGCTGAGACCCGTAGCCAGCTTCCGTGTCAGCCAGGCTCCCTTCCAGAGAGCATTTCTAAGACGAAGAAAAAAAAAATAAACATGTTGAAATAAGCCAATGGGTGATTTAGAAAAATATCCAATTTTGTATGAGTAGGGATATGCTTTTATCTGCTACGGGCACAATCTATATATGTCTTGTCTTTGCTTCTTTAACTTTCCTTGGCACAGCTCAAATGAAATCTTTAATGTGAATAGAGGTAGGTGTGTGTGTGTGTGTGTGTGTGTGTGTATGTAGCCGGAAGTTGACAAATGTATGTTACCCTATACAGTTCAAAACAGGGTCTCTCATTGAGACTGGAGCTCACTGATTTGGCTAGGTTAGTCAGGAGTTCACCTGTTTCCATGCACCCCCCACCCCAAGTTTTCACATGGGTGCTGGGGATCTGAACTCTGGTCCTCATGTCTGCACAGCAAATACTTTACCCGTGGAACCATCTCCTGTCCTACACACACACACACACACACACACACACACACACACACACACACAGGTTTTTCTGTGTAAACTGTCCTGGAACTTGCTTTGTAGACTAGACTGGCCTAGAATGCACAGAGACTCACCTACCTTTGCTTCCCAAGAGCTGGGATTACCCCCCCCCCCCCCCCCCCCCGCCTGACTCTTTATGCTCTCTAGCAGACAAAGCAGTTTTCCTTTTTCTGTGTTTACGTGTGTAGTGAGCATCTTGGCAAAGAAGGACGACTCATTCGCTGAGCTCTTTGTTGGAGAGTTAAAACAAGCAACCGACCCCTGTTTGTACATACCTGGGCCAGCAGGGACTGAAGCTCAATTTCCAGGGTTTGCACTGTGCGCCTCAGTTCCATTACCTCGTTCTTGGCAGAATTGGCTGCCCCTGCATCCGTCGAGATTTGGACTTGCAGGGATGCACTCTAAATGGAAAGAAAGCACAGTTGCCATAGGCCGCAGCAGCGGAGGTGGTGGCTGATGCGCGGCTGCAGGTTGAGGCCCTTGGCGCTGCACCGTACCCGCTCGTTGAACTGTCTCTCGGCTTCCTGGCGGTTGTGCTCAGCCAGCGCCTCGTACTGGGCCCTCATGTCATTCAGTAGTTTGGTCAGGTCAGTTCCTGGGGCAGCGTTCATTTCTACCGTCACATCGCCTCCAGATCTTCCTTGCGCGCACTTCATTTCCTAGCATGAAGGGATTAAAAAAGGCGCCGCGGTGATGCAGATGGTAAGTTGCCACTTTCTAACGCTTGTGTTACTGTAAATAAACATTGGGAACCATGACACCGTGAGCAAGATTCAACATGCTCTCTGGCCATTGGATGGGTGGGGAGTTCATTTAGTAAAACGGAGTTTACTTTTGTAGACTAGATATCGTGGAAAATATGGATGGCAGAACTGTTCATGTATGCGGAACCCGTTCCTACCTCCTCATGGTTCTTCCTCAGGAGGACCAACTCCTCCATTAAACCCTCGATCCGCATTTCCAGGTCAGAGCGAGTCATGGTAAGGTCATCCAGCACTTTCCTCAGGCCCTTGATGTCGGCCTCGATACATTCCCGGAGACACAGTTCATGCTCATACCTGGAAGGGGTGGCAGGTGAGGGGATCCTTCCTTCCTTCCTTCCTTCCTTCCTTCCTTCCTTCCTTCCTTCCTTCCTTCCTTCCTTCCTCCCTCCCTCCCTCCCTCCCTCCCTCCCTCCCTCCTTTTCTCCTTCCCTTCCTTTTTATGTTTTTAAAATTTATTTCTATTTTATGTTCACTGGTGTTTTGCCTGCCTGTCTGCCTGTGTGAGGGTGTCGGTAGCCCTGGAACTGGAGTTACAGACAGGTGTTAGCCTCCATGTGGGTGCTGGGAATTGAACCTGGGTCCTGAGCCATCTCTCCAGCCCCAGAGTACCTCTCTTTCACACCCCTGGAAAAAGTTTTGACTTTGGAGTCCTGTTTTTTCTTTTTCTTTCTGTGATGTGGGGCCCAGGCTCTATACCCCCAGTTACCCCTGAGTATTTTGATAAATAAAACTAGCTGAGGTTTCTTTGATGATTTTTTTAATCTCATAAAGAAAAATAATTTCTAATATTCTAGCCATATGTGCAATATTTTTTGAATATTTATCAGCCTCCCCACTTCCTTCCTCCCTCCCACTCTATCTTGCTTTCCCTTCCTTTTCCTCCCTTCTTTTCCAACTGTGGTCTCTAAAGTTTAGTCCTGTGAGCCATGCTCACTCTTGTAACATAGCAGCCAAGCTAGAGGCAAGAAGGTGAAGAGTTAGTTCAAGGGCAGCCTTAGTTCCATGGTGAGTTCAGCTCCAGTTTGGGTTACACAAGCCTTTGTCTAAAAACCAAACAAAACCAAAACACGACAACCCTTTCTAAACCAAGCAAATAGTAAAACAACAAAAAGAAAACCATCCAAGTTCACCACCGGTTTCTTTGTGAATTTAGGTCGTGATCCCACAGAGGGCTTTTCCCTCGGCAATCGGGCTGTGTTTTATTTCCTATGATGCTTGTTTTCAAGTATCTCATGTTTCTTACTTCATTCTGAAGTCATCGGCAGCCAGTCTAGCGTTGTCCATCTGCAGAGTCCTCCTGGCATTCTCAATGATGGCCGAAATGACCTGAGAAAGAGGGAGGACAGACTCCTAGCTGATTCTCCTGTTTGACTTTTAATACCTACCCATGAGGGTGGACATGGCCTATGTCATGAACTCTTAAAGGTGGGTTGGCCTGCAGACTGGTTCAGTAGCGGTGCGTGTACACTTAGCACCCCATGTCTCTGCAGCGGGAAACAGCGTGCATAGCTATTGGGGTAGACACGGGACACTGTTTTACAGAGTGCCGTCCTCTGCCTATTTCTGTTGTTCGGAAGATCAGTTATTTCCTCGCCAATCGAAAAAACTAATGTGAACACATAATTCCACTTAAAAACATACGGCTCATGCATAATTTCCCGTTTCATGACATTATGCAACATTTTACCAGATTCTATAGGAAGAAAATAATTTTAAAGACGAATCCAGAAAGACACAAAAGTATACTAACCAGTCAGAATGAGTCATGAAGTAATTAGGTCACCCTAATTATCCATCCATTCAGAATCGGCCCTCTTATGACCTGTCAGGTGACTCTCCGTCACTGTATGAACGCGATACTCACATTTGAGATTCAGACAGAATACTACTGTTTTACGTCATATGCAGGACGGCCACAATCAAGACACAAGAGGGCCCATTTTGCACACACAAACAACTCCTTGACCTAGCATTTCTTTAAAGGGCCCTCGAGCTGGCTCAGCCAGGGCAGGCGCTTGCTTCCATGTGTGATGAGCTGAGATTGATCCCGGGACTCACATGGCAGAAGGAGAGAACCAACTCCTGTAAGTTGTCCTCTGACTTCGACACTTGTGCCCTGGCATGCATGCCCCCTCTCTGTACACGTAAGTGCACGCACACATGCACACACACACATGAATAAATGTAAAAAGAAATTCATCATAGTGTATGACCCGGAATGATAGAGTCCCACCTGGTTCTTCAGATCTTCCATGACTGGCCAGTATTTGCTGTAGTCTCTTCCACAGTCGTCTTTTCCAGACCCATGCTTGCTGTACCATGCCTTGATTTTAGTCTCCAGGTCAGCGTTGGCCTCCTCCAGGGCTCGCACCTTGTCTAGGTAGCTGGCCAGACGGTCATTGAGGTTCTGCATGGTTTGCTTTTCAGTTCCAGAGAGAAGGCCCCCATCACCGCCACTGCCACCGCCAAGGCTACCTCCCATACCACCAAAACCAGAGCCCCCACCAAAGCCAGAGCTCCCACCAAAACCACAGCCCCCACCAAAGCCAGAGCCTCCACCAAAGCCAGAGCCCCCACCGAAACCAGAGCCCCCACCAAAGCAAGAGCCCCCACCAAAGCCAGAGCCCCCACCAAAGCCAGAGCCCCCACCAAAACCAGAGCCCCCACCGAAACCAGAGCCCCCACCAAAGCCAGAGGCTGCTCCAAACCCACCCGTTACCACGCAGCTACCAAAGCCCCCTCCAGCGCCACTTCCAGAGCCGCCCTTAGGTCCCCCACTTAGACCATAGCTGTTGCTGCTTCCCTGGAAGGCCCAGGAAGGACTTGCCCCCAGCCCACAGCTGCTCCCATTGCTGTAGATGCTTCCACCGGCATGCGCCCCACTGCCCGAGGCCCCGGAGGAGGAGACTCGGGAGGAGCAGGACCATCTCTGAGTTGAGCACTCCATGTTGTTCCTGCCAGGGCTGAGCTGTCTCGGGAGACTGGAGAAGGTGGAGAGAACCGTTCTTGGCTGCCTCTTGGCTCTTATATACACGCCAGCAGGGTGTTCCTTTTCTCTGTCATTTCCTAATCCCTGCTACAGTTTTGTTAATCCCTAATTGGATAATTCCTTTTCCATGAACCTACTCTACTGGCTCTTTTTATGAGGCTGGGTCAGACATTAGAAAAGATAAGGTGGAGCCAATTTTTTTTTCTTTTCTTTTCAGAATTACTGTTCTAATCTTTGAGAGGTTTGGATGACTGGTAATTTTTTCAGAAAACACAGTTCCATTCCATCCGATTTACTGCATGATTTCCCAACGTCAGAGCGTATCCCTGATTACCCAATGTAATTAAAACCCATCGGTGTGATGAGAGGGAACGATCCTCAACATGCAGTTTTTTTGTTTATATTGTTATCAAAGTCAAAATTAGTGATAACATTAGAATTGGTTTCGCATGTAATGGAGCTCTTTCTTCTTTGATTTGGTAATTTCTTTCTTGCTAATTTAAAAGGAACTGATTTTTTTTTCGGTTAATAGGAAAAGTTAATCATATACTTCCCGTGAGTATTGTTGACATGCTCATTCGGGTAAATACTGACCGAGAATGACCCAACAAGGTTTCAGATCGTTCTAGCATGAGATCTGGGCAAGGCTGCCAATGCCTCCTGCATGCCTTTCTGATTGGACTCTGCTCCTTCTCGCCCCACTTCCCACCTTGAGATAAGGTCTTGTATAGTCCAGGCTGGCCGAGGACACACTAAGCTTCTGGTTCTCCTGCCTTTACCTCCGGAGGTTTGCGACTGTAGCCATGTGCCACCATGTTTTATACTGGTCTGGGGACTGAACCCAAGCCTTCGTGGTCTCCAGGCAAGCACGCTATGAGCAAGCATGCTACCAACGGAGAGACACCTCCAGCCCTCTGCTCTCAGTTTACAGTAACAGCAAGATCTAAGTCTTCAGAAATGGAGAGGAACCGAGGCTTACCATCCCTGCCTCTGTTCTGAAGGCCACTGGGAAGAGGAATCTGAAACCGCTGTTAATATGCAGAGGAGTAATTTACACCGGGGAGATCTGGAATTGTTCCAAACTGACCAGTCTTAATTTAGGTTTCTGTTTCTGTCTAAAGGATATTTAGAAAGGAGGACCTTCATTTCTTTCTTCTCTCTCTCTCTTTGTTTTTCGAGACAGGGTTTCTCCTTGTAGCTTTGGTGTCTGTCCGGGAACTAGCTCTTGTAGACCTGGCTGGTCTCGAACTCACAGAGATCCGTCTGCCTCTGCCTCCCGAGTGCTTGGATTAAAGGCGTGTGCCACCACTGCCTGGCTGAGGACTTTGATTTCTGATTATTTATGCTACAATCAGGGTCATCACATCTTAGTATCTTCATTCTGAGACCTCCCCATTCACTTTCAGCTTTGTGTTGTTCCATCCTTTTGTGGTATAGATATTTCCTTTTATCTTGGCTACTAGTTCCTCTGGTTTAAAAGTGTCACTTTAAAAGACTAGCAGTTCTGGGCGGTGGTGGCGCACGCCTTTAATCCCAGCATTTGGAGGCAGAGGCAGGTGGATCTCTGTGAGTTCTAGGTCAACTTCGTCTTCAGGATTACCTGCCTAGAAAAACCAAGAAGATGGGAGGGTGGGGGAGGGTGGGGGAGAGAGTGAGAGAGAGAGAGAGAGAGAGAGAGAGAGAGAGAGAGAGAGAGAGAGAAGCAATGGGGCTAGTGATGTGGCTCAGTGGATAAAGGTGCTTGCTGCCAAGTCTGACCACCCAAATTTGATATTTGAACTCACGTGGAAGGAGAGACTTGATTGCTGCAAGTTGTCACCTGATCTTCAGAGTTCCCCACAGCAGGTGCACACTGGAGGGCACACGCACAAATATAAAACAAACGTGCAAATTAAAAACATAAAAGATCACTGATATTCGATTCCACTGGCATTAAGTTCCTGGAGGCGTCAAATCACAGACATAGACTGGAGTGAAGGTGCCAGGGCTGGGCGGGGAGCGGTGAGTCCCACAGCAGCTATTGAGTTGGTAGTGTGTGAGCCTTGCAGGCTGGGAAGGCTTCAGTAGGTCACGTGCACCGACAATGTGAGTGCGCGCCACACTGTTGAACTGTATATGTCAAGTGATTACGACGGTAAGCTTGATGCGTGTATTTTATCACGATTTTGAAAAGGTGTTGTTTGCAAAGGTTTACATGCTTGAGTATGGCTTTATACTCAAGTGACTGAGTTTTCATATTTGAAGTGTTCTCCCTTGATGGTCTTTTAAACCTTGGGTATGCTTTAATCTTAAACCAACCTTCTTCCTTAATTAGCTTTTCCTTAAGCTGACTTTTTTGCGTGTTCATTATTAAATTAGGTGATGATTACCTTTATTATTTGTATGTTACACACACACACACACATGCATGCACATGGGCCAGACGGGTTGGCCAAAAAGCCTCAGGGATCTGCCTGCTCTGCCTCCCCTCCCTGTGCCTCCTCTTTTACATGGGAATCAAATGTAGTGGCTGGCAAGTGAGCGAGTTTTTCTTCCTTTGGAAGTTATGAAGTGGAATCTTTCCACTCTGATAAATTGGACTAAGGCGGTTTTAAGAAAGGAACAAAGGTAAAGTAGAAGAAATCTGATGGAACTGAGAAGCCAAAGAGCCTGGGGGCAGAGAGCTTTCTGTGAAAGGCCAGGAGAGACAGCGTTCAAAGGGGTCGGATTCCTCTGCTGTGTGTGTGACAGTTTCTGTAGCTGTCATCCGTTCTGGAGGTGTTTGATGGCTTCATTTATAATGTGTTTTGGGATATCCGAACTTTCTGGTCTTAACCGAGGAAGTATGGGATAGTTGAGGTGTTCTTTTTAATTTGTTATAGTTTTTCTCTTGATATGTTTTATAATGCCGGAACCCTCTCTCCTTCCCTCTTTCCTTCTTCCCTTCCTTCTGCGGGTCTCCTTCTTCCTTGGGATCTTTGGCCCATTGGTCCACGAGGGTGGAAGAAGCAGAAGTGAGGGACAGGGTTCTGATGGCTGTGGGTACATCAGAGACAGCCCTCTGGGAGATGACTTCAGTGAGTGAGCTCAGCTTTATTACAGAGCAGAGGGAATATACAGTATTGGGGAGCCTGGGCAGATCCTAATTTGCATTAAGTGATGCGCTCCTATCATAAGGCTTCCCATGTGGCTGCAGGGCCCTACAGCAAAGCTCCTAGTGTTTAAGTGCAGCAGGGGCAAGGCTTCCAGCAGGGTCACCCTAGAGATAAATCAGGCCTCCAGGCTTCGAGACAGCATTCAGATAAGGTCAATCCTCTGGGCCCATTCCCTAGATAATGGCAGGTAGAAAGCAGGAAGTCTTGATTGGTGGGGGCTGGGGAGGGGAGTTCTCAAGTTGTCGAACTTTGGAGAAAGATGTTAGGCCATGAGAAACTGCACCTTCTGATCAGCAAGAAGGCCTTCCAACTCCTTCCTTCTTTCCTTCCTTCCTTCCTTCCTTCCTTCCTTCCTTCCTTCCTTCCTTCCTTCCTTCCTTCCTTCTTTTTGCTTTGCTTATTTGTAATTCTGGGGCTCCAGCCCAGGGACCCAGGGACTTGCAAATGCAGGCAGTGTTGCACCAGTGATCAACATCCCTAATTTTTTCTTATTTGTTCTTTAAATTGACATTCAAAACTTCAAAATTGAGTTTTTCTTTTTTTGTATGTGTGTGTGTGTGTGTGCATGCAACCAGTTGTGCAGAAGAGTGTAGAGGTCAGAGGTTGACTTCAGGAAGTCTTTTTCTATCATATCTCTTCATCATCATCATCATCATCATCATCATCATCATCATCATCATCCTCGAGGCAGAGTCCCTCACTGAACCTGGAGTTCACCATTCCAGCTGCATCAGCTGTCCTGTGAGTCCCTGGGGTCCACTTTTCTCTGTCCCCTCAGTGCTGGGGTTACAACTGTGCACAAGTATGCCTGGTTTTTATGTGAGTTTAGGGCATCTGAACTAAGGTCCTCATGCACATAGGAAGCTCTTTATCTCTGGAGCCATATCCCCATCTCTCAAATTAACTTCTTAGGCTATACTTCCCTGGGTCTTTTCGGAATGGATCAATGGGGCAGGCGGTTACTGGGATCTTTGCTGCCTCCAATGCGTTGGGTAATGAGTCAGCGCGGAAATGAGCACACAGACAATCTACAGGATTTCCTTCTCTATGTTTGTCTCCCTTAGATGCGCTTTTGCCCTTTCTTTTAGTTGCATCTGTGTGGCTTTTCTTCTGCCTGTGACATCTATTCCGGAGACTTATCTGGACTCTGTGACTTGCAAACTGTCTAGTGTATTTAGTGGATTAAAGGCCTTTAATCACACGTTTAAACACAACCCTGTTCCGGACTGAGGTGTTAGGATTTGTTGGTAAACGGTGCTCCCTCATATGGAGTGCTCCCTGGATCTGCAGTAAGGATCTGCCAAAGATAAAACCGATTAGCTTTCGGTGTTCCCTTCAACTGCAGTCGGAAGTATCAAGAACCGACGGAGTTTTCAGTGGACTCGAACATTCAGAAGTGAGGGTTTGGGTGCCTGGCAGCGAGCCAGGGGTTGTCTGATCCACGAGAGCTCAAAACAAAGGACCAAACTGCAAAGGCTAGGGCTGTCAAGCCAGTGTTATTGCCTAAGTTATGTGCTATTTTGACCAGTAAAGAATTGAACAAATGACACTTGTTATAGGGTGTGCTCTTTGCAGAATGACTTGCAAGCAGCAACCATCTTTTATTTTTATTGTTGGCAAGTAGGTACCTGGTATCTTCATTTTTAAATTTCAGATATTCATGTTTCATTTTTTTTTTTCTTCTGAGACAGGGTTTCTCTGTGTAACAGCCCTGGCTGTCCTGGAACTCAGGCTGGCCTCGAACTCACAGAGATCCATTTGTCTCTTTCCCAAGTGCCGGGATCAGAGGCGTGCACAACCACCGTTCGTCACGTTGCATGTTTTTAGATGAACAAGAATTCCACCTTTGGACGGGCATGGTTTATTGCTCATGATGAATCTTTTCATCGTTGAGAATGGAACTCAACCTTTATGTCCTGCCTGTCCCAGAAAATATTCTAGTGCGTATTTTTCATGATCAAGCTAGGTACAGGGAGTATTTGTTGACTGTTGCTAGAACTTTTGGTGGCAAATAGTATGGTGGAGGGGAGCGCAAACGGGCAGGAGAGGATGAGCAAGGTCGCTGGACCACTCCTTTGCAGTCACTGTTTAGAATAGTTTTTGGTTGGTGTCTCCACGTTCAACTATTTGACAAAAAAAGAGTTTTGTCACAGTCTGTATGCTTAGAAGCCACTCAGGGGACTTAGCAGTGTCTGTCAGTTAATTTCAGTCCAGTGCTACTGTGGGCACCACAGGAGTTACAAACTACCAATAAAAGGAGAGCAAACGGGGCCAGTGGGAGGGCTCAGCAGTTAAGAGCACTGGCTGCTCTTCCAGAGCACCTGGGTTTAATTCCCGGCATCTATAGGATCGCTCGCTGCATCTGTAACTCCAGTTCCAAGGGATCTGGTGCCCTCTTCTGGCCTCTATGGGAAATGCAACCCTGTGGTGTACAGGTAGACCAAACTCTAAATACGTAAAGAGACAGACATTATACCTCGTGACTGTGTCTCCTCTTTTACTTCTTTGCTTTCTTACATTCTTTTTCCTTCTTTCTCTTTACTTGAGTCTTCTTCAATTTTTCTTAGTTTGTCTATTTATTTGTGATTTTTATTCTTCAAGAAATGGACTGTTATTTTACACCTAATAGTCACTTAGAAGTGAGTACATACCGTGTTTGTCTTGCTGGGTCTGGCTACCTCACTCAGGATGATTCTTTTCAAGTTCCACCCATTTGCCTGCAAATTTCCTGATGTCATCATTTTTTTTCTGCTGTGTAGTACTCCATTGTGTAAATGTGCCCCATTTTCCTTATCTATTCTTTGGTCAAGGGGCATTTAGGTTGTTTCCAGGTTCTGTCTAGCCAGCTTTTCTAACTTAAATTATTCTGTTTCTCTTTAACTACATTTTGCCTCTGGGATTTTTACCTTCCTTTAGTCTATATCTTTCTTTCCTTTTTACTCCATGGCTGGCCAGGTGACTATGTGGCCACATTTGTAATCCCAGGCTGCTTGTACTTTTCCCGGTCTCCCAGACCTGAAATAATCACTCAGAAACTATATTAACTGCAACACTGCTTGACCTATTAGCTTAATCTTCTTATTAACTCTTATATCTTAAATTAACCCATTTCTATATTTTATGTATTGCCACAAGGCTCATGGTTTACCAGTAAGGTTCCAGTATCCGTCTCTTTCGGTGGCTACATGGCATCTCCCTGACTCTGCCTACTTTCTCTCTATATCTCTGGATTTCGTGCCTGACTTTATTCTGCTCTGCCATAGGCTCAAAGCAGCTTCTTTATTAACCAGTGGTAATAAAACATATTCACAGCATACAGAGGGGATCCCACATCAGCCCCTGGCATCCTCTTCCCCTTTTTTTATTCCTCGCTCTTGCTCCTTAGATTTCTTCTTCTATTTATTCTCTCTGCCTGTCAGCCCCGCCTATCCTTTCTCCTGCCTAGCTATTGGCCATTCAACTCTTTGTTAGACCAATCAGGTGTTTTAGGCAGGCAAAGTAACACAGCTTCACAGTTAAACAAATGCAACATAAAGAGTGCAGCACAACTTTGCAGTGTTAAACAAATATTCCACAGCAGAAATGAATGTATGAATGTAACACATCTTTTTTTTTTTTTCTTTTTTGGTTTTTCAAGACAGGGTTTCTCTGTGGCTTTGGAGCCTGTCCTGGAACTAGCTCTTGTAGACCAGGCTGGTCTCGAACTCACAGAGATTCACCTGCCTCTGCCTCCCAAGTGCTGGGATTAAAGGCATGCGCCACCACCGCCCAGCTATGTAACACATCTTAAACTAAGATTCCACAGCATCAAACCTCTATGGTCACTATGGATATCAGTATGGCAGTTCCTCAGGAAGTTGGGAATCTATTTACTTCAAGATCCGGCTACACCACTCTTAGACATATACCCAAAGGACACTTCATCCTACCATATGGCTACTTGCTCAACCACGATTAATAAAGCTTTATTCATAATAGCCAGAAACTGGAAATATCCTAGATGTCCCTTGAGAGAAGAATGGATAAAGAAAACGTGGTACATTTACACAATGGAGTATTACTCAGCTGCTTAAAAAAATAACATCATGAAATTTACAGGCAAATTGATACCACTAGAAAAGAATCATAATGAGAGATGAAACCCAGACCCAGGAAGACAAATATGGTATGACTCATTTAAAGTTGTCTTCTTTTTCAGTGGTTGCTGCCATTTAAACTCCATTTAAACTCTGGCTCTTCCAGTCAGCAACTACAACTCCGCCGCTACCAACTGCAGCCCGAGGAGATTCTGTTCTCTCAAAGCTACTCAGAGAACTTATCTAAATCTCCGTCCCACTAAGGAACACAAGGTTCAAAGATTGAGGTAGAATCCTGCTTCCCAGAGAGGCTGACTAGCAAGCAGCTCACCCAGCTTATCTTCCTCGTACATAAAAAGACTCACTGTTGGGAAGACATTGCTGCATAATGTTTTTTATTTTTATGAGCATGTGTGTAACATGTATGCAACTGTTTTCCTACAAAGCAGGGTCATACCGGGTCTCCACTTTTCATTTCTCAGTGAATGGCTACTATCTTTCTCTCGTTGATGAATGAGCTTGGATATTCTCAGGGGGGCTGCACGAAGGTCCTGAGATGGAATTTGACTGGTGTTTTCTGAATGTACCTACTCGCTGTCGGTCGATAGATATATTGTGGCTCAGGTTTCCATATGATAAAACAGCTGGGAAGAATAGGCAGCCATTAATAATTGATCGGGTAAGGACAGATTCCTAGAAGGGCAACCGTTGGCTCTAGGGAAATGTGGAGCCTGTTGCTATGTTGTTCTCCTGATGATGTTGCCAGCTCAGCCTCCACCAGGCAAGGTGTTGGGGTCTTCTCTAAGTTCTCTTCATAAAAATGGGTATTTACTGTTATTAAACAAATAGGGGTTGTTTGATACTGAAGATGGCATCTCTTATTTTAACTTGTCTTGCTTTGTTTCTTAGCCATGTTGGGTGAGGGCAACGTACCATGCTGCATGCCATGCTGCTCATTCCTAGTCCGTGAATTGTTCCCGAGCATCGTGGGTTCATCTCTGATCCAGATACCGCTGGCTTGTAGATCTGTTCTCCAGCTCACGTACTGAGTTCAGCCTGTCTATTGGCCACATAGGACAAGAGTAACGAGAACCCTTCATGTCTTAGGGTACTGTAGGGAACTTAGAACTGCAGAGATAGTTTCTTGGTTTTCATTCTGCATTCAACTCTAGAGATGACTCGTTAATGTAATTATATTTTTCAGACAGCAGGTGGGGCCAAGCTGCAGCTAAGACAATTTTTTTTTGTTAAAATTAATGTCTATTAATCATTTAAAATAGTGGATTTCATGATGGCATTTCCATTTTGTGTATATATATATATTATAATAAACTAATATATGTTTACTTTCATTTAATACCCTCAATTCCCAACTTTTATTCTTTCTCCCTTTTCTCTCCTGCTGGTTCTCTTCTACTTTTATGTATTTTTTTTTTAAGTTTTGTTTTGTTTTTCGAGACAGGGTTTCTTTGTGTAGCTTTGGAGCCTGTTCTGGAACTTGCACTGTAGACTAGGCTGGGCTCGAACTCACAGAGATCTGCCTGCTCTGCCTCCCGAGTACTGGGATTAAAAGTGTGCGCCATCACTGCCCAGCATACTTTCATATCTTAACAGCTTACCTTTGTTAGTGTCAGGGTGTGTGTGTGTGAGAGTGTGTGTGTCAGCATCAACAAGTGTGAGTTCCAGTGCTCACAGTATATGTGGAAATCAGACCTTGGGTGTTGGGGTTCACCTTCCATCCTGTTTTCTTTCAGGCAGGATCTCTTGTTTTTCTACTTCCTCCACCAGGCCAGCTGACCAGATCTCCCATCTCCTCCCAGGAGTGGCAAGATTACAAACGTGTGCCACCACCTTCTGCTTCATGTGGGTTCTGGAGATTTGAACTTACACCCTCAGGCTTGTGTGGCAAGCATTTTACCTATATTGAGAAATTCCCTCAACCTTTCCCCCTACTTTTTGATTCCACCAATGAGAGAAAACACTTGATGTTTGTCTTCAATGAGTCTGGCTGACGTGGCTTGCTGTCGATGTGGGATCCCATCCATTCTCCTGCAAAGGACACAGTAGCAACCGTTATGGCCAAATAATGCTGTACTGTATGTAGATGCCACATTTCTCTGTCCATCCTTCCATTGCTGGGCACCTATGTGATTCCACTGATAGCCTAGCAGTTAGACAGACACACTGGTAGGCAGACAGACAGGGAGAGGGGCCACCATAAAGGAGATGAATTTCCTTCCTCACCCTTCTGACTTCAGACAAAAGCCTGTCAGCTTAAAAATCTAGGCTGCTTTTGTCTCCCATCGGCAGGCCCTCTGATGATGGATGGGCGCACCAAGTTCAGGCCTGCTGAGGCCTTGTCACACAACAGCTCTGGGCCACTCAACCATGCTAGCTTTCTTCACACTGACCAACCCTAAATTAGTGGAAGAAACCTCTGCAGAGAGCTTAGAGCACCCCCCCCCCCGTCCTCCAGAAGAGCCCAGGAATTTTGGCTTTCCAAGGCTCCCCTCTGCTTTGCCTTTTTCTCTGTATGCCTGCTGTGTGTGTGTTTCCTCATCCCCAATGAACACCTTTCTTAAGTGTTGATTCTGTCTGCTGCTGTCTGTGGTGTTTGAGATTTCGTTGTTGCCACCTGTTGCCGTTCAGATTTTTCTTGTCTTTTAGTTCTTTAACTTTAACAATAACCCCCATAGACCAGAGGTTCTCAACATGTGAGTCTCTTTCACAGGGTTTGCCTGAGACCATTGGAAAACACAGATATTTACATTATGATTTGTAACAGTAGCAAGATTGCAGTTAGGCGGTAGCAATGAAAATAATTTTATGGTTGGGGGTCACCACAACACAAGGAGCTGTATTATAGCGTCACAGCAATAGGAAGGTTGAGAGCCGCTGATCTAGACTCTATCACCACGACCTTGCTATTGTAAAGTGTGCCACAATAAACATGCATGCGTGGGTTCCTCTGCCATAGGCAATCATAGGCATTTGAGCTTGTGCCCAGGAGTGGTCCAGCTAGATCTTACGAGGTTCGTCAAAGACCTAAAAATAGGACAAGATGGTTTAACACTGCATCCCTAATCTGGACTTTGTTTTCTGGCTAGATAGAGTTCCCTTGGTGTTGGACTACTTTCTACTATTTTCCATGGAGGTTTAAATGTTTCCTTTGAATTTTGTTCTCCTGTTACATATTCTGTTGTAGCATGATTAATAAAAACCTAGAGACAGATACTGGGGTTCATTCTGAAAGCCAGAAAAGCAAAGCAGCCAGCCACTGGCTCTTACCTCTCCCTCAGTCTGAAAATGGTGATCCTGCCTCCAGGAATCTTCAGAATGAGACTGTGGTAGCTGTTTCCTCCTGTCTTATAGTTCTCTCTGGGGCTGGGATTAAAGGCGTGCAACACTACTGCCCGGTTTCTATGGCAAATTAGTGTAGCTACTGGGATTAAAGGTGTGTACCACTGCTGCCTGCTCTGTAAGGCTGACCAGGGCGGCTGTGTCACTCTCTGATCTTCAGGCCAGCTTTATTTATTAAAATACAAATGAAATATCACTACATTCTGTTGATACAAGTCTATCTTCTTTCCCTTCATGCTCCATCATCCCTAAAATATAGACATTCTCTTTATGTGTGTGCTTGTATGTATGTGTGGTATATGTGTTTGTGTGTATGGCTAAACACACACGAAGGTGGATGTGTGGGGACCAGAAGTAGTGTTTTCCTTGATCTCTCTCCACCTCACTCTTAATTAATTAATTAATTTTTGTTTTTTGTTTTTTGAGACAGGGTTTCTCTGTGTAGCCCTGGATGTCTTGGAACTTGCTTATAGACCAGGCTGGCCTCAAACTCACATGTATCCACCTTCCTCTGCCTCCTGAGTGCTTGGATTAAAGGTGTATGCTGCCACCATCTGGTCACCCCACCTTATTTTTTTGAGACAGAGTTTCTCATGGAACCTGATGCTCACTAGGTGGTCGGCAAGGCCCAGGGCCTCTAGTTTCCATTTCCCCAGCTGTTGTAGGAAGGCTGCTTGTTCGTTCCCAGCTGCCCAGATCTGAATTAATCACTCAGGAACTTTATTATTTAAATCACTGCTTGGCCAATAGCTTAAGCGTATTGCTAGCTAGCTCTTACATCTAATATTTACCCATTTCCATTATTTTATATTTTACCATGAGGCTCGTGGCCTACTGTCAAGGTTCTAGCTGACAGCTTGCGTCTTTCCCCTCTGGTGGCTACACAGCATCTCCTTGACTCCTCTCTCTCTCTCTCTCTCTCTCTCTCTCTCTCTCTCTCTCTCTCTCCCCCCCCCCCCCAGCCTGGCTATATTCTGTTTAAGCCATCGGCCTAAAGCAGCTTCTTTATTCATTAGCCAATACAAGCAACACATATACAGAAGGACTTCCCACACCACCCTGCTGGGATTACAACCTTGCTGCCATGCCCCGCCTTATATGTGGGCCTAGCGGATCTGAGTCCAGGTCTTTGCACACGTGTGTGCCAAGCAGTTCACCAACTGAGTCGTCTCCCCAGTCCCTGCATAAGTATTCTCTTTTTTAAAAACTGAGGTATTTGAAAGTTTGCTTTCTCACATTTCCGTCATCTCGGTGTGACTTATTCTGGTTTGTGAGTGACTGGAAATAACATTTAATTCCCTCTTCAGCCCCCATCCCCCTTCTCAGTCCCTGTCACGTAGCCTTCCTGGAGCGATCTTTCTCAGAAATGGCTAGAAGGGAAACTATCTAAATTTGATTGTTGCTCAGGCTGGGGAACTTGTGCTACTGTTACCCTAAACCAAGTTAGAGCTCAGAGCACTAAACTGTCTCCGTGCTTGCCTGCCTGAGAGTCTCTTAAAAGGGGAGTGTGCATTTTTTGTAATGTTTTATACATGCACAGAAAGACTTCTTGCTTGTATTTTCACAATATTGAGAAAGTGTCGGAAAAGTAACCCACCCCCTCCCCCACATAAGAAAACGTGACTCACCGCATTAACCTAGATGTTGTTTCTTGGATGCAGATGGCCAGTTTGCTATCTCCTCTTGCTGACCAACAACTGCCCTAGTTAGAGACCCAGTTTCCGCAGGGCTGGCCCCAGAGGCTCCCCCTGCCACCCTACTTCCTAACTCCACACCTGCTACCCCACACCTGCTGCTCTATCCCCTGACCCAGCAGCAAGTCACAGGTCTCCACGGCCAAGCTTTCCTGCTCTTCTCCTGCTGCTGAACCCGAGACCCACTCTGTCTCTCGCTGTGAATGATTTGCCATCCCCATTGAAAAATCCGTTCACTACCAACTGCTGAGACCAGTCTGGAGAATGAGGAAGAGGAGGCTCTGTAGGGTCGCGTCCCTGTCTCTGTGTGCTCCAAACTGTTCTAGAGAGCTAAATCCTAAGGGGTGGTCTGTTCTGTGGCAAACTCAACAAACTCAACAAACATCACTGAGCACTTCTGAGACAGGTACCGAGCGAGCGCTATAGAATTTCAGCTCAGCACCATGTGGTTTAAGTAGGCTGATATGGAACATCATAACCTTATATAATTGTGTCTGTGGGAAATATCTTCAGTTTCCAAAAGGTGAGCACGGTGTGACCCCCGAATATCCTGGAGCTGTATTTTTGCTTTTCTGTTTCCTAATTTACTTAGCTTTTGACTAGCATTGTGACCATGAAGAAGTGTCTTAACGTTTCTGGACTTTCACACCTTGTCTATAAAACACACCAGTCCCAGCTTTGTAGGGCTACCATAAGGCATCCATACATTTAATCTGTATGGACAGAAACAATGGCTGACATACAGGAAGTGTGAGGTGTGGAAAATAAAAACATTTACAAATCAAGGTGTGGTGCCGCACGCCTTTAATCCAGCACTCGGGAGACAGAGGCAGGCCTGTGAATTAGAGACTGGCCTGGTCCTCCAGGTCAGCCAGAGCCGCATAGTGAGATCCCGCCTCAACAATCATCATCATCACCACCACCACCACCACCATCATCATCATCATCATCATCACCATCATCTTCAAGCTACTCTTGGACAATATGACTCTCCTTTAAACTGAGGTGAGGACTTTTTAAAAACATGTGTGTGTGTGTGTGTGTGTGTGTGTGTGTGTGCAAGTGTGCATGCCATATAGCGTAGGTGGAGGTTAGAGGACAACTCTGCAGAGCTGATTCTCTCCACCAAGAGGTTTCTAGGGATCAAACTTGGGTCGCCAGGCTAAACAGCAAGCACCCTCACAAGCTGAGCCGTCTTGCCCTGCCTGGGCCTTTGTTTTAATGATATACAGGAGATACGATAACCATTTGGTCCTTTCCCTCTTAAAAATAATTAGGGAAGTTAGCCACTTGGGGTATTTACCTTTAAAATAATAATAATAATAAAAAGGTTGTAATTTTTAACTCTCGGAAAGCCATCATCCCTGGACCTCCCTGGACAGTCCCAGAAGGAGGGATTCAGTGCTGAGTAAGAACAACTGAAGTCTCATTATGTGAGAATTAGGGAAGCTGTTTCCGGTCTCTCTAATATCTCAGCACTAATCTCAAAGCATGAATGAAGCCGTAGATCCCTTTGTCATTGTTTGACCTATATGGTACTTTTGACAGTTAGGCTCTATTTTCTTGTGTACTTAACAAATATATGCAGTTATATCTTTATGAAAAATAATTAAGCATACCAATGTCTGTGCCTGGGTCACGTCCTCACTGTTTGATGTGGTGCTGGCTGCCTGTTCACTGGGGTCAGAAAAACTACACTCTTCAGCAACACAGTGAGTTCTGAGATTTGTGAACTGTTTTTATTGCTGTGTTAGGTTTTTGGCCCTGGCTGTTGTATCTCTTCATTGGCCCATTCCCAAAATAATAATAATAAAAAATTTAATACATTTTCAGACACCTTTTGCCTTTACTTGCAACCTTTTACATCTGGAAATTGCAAATATCACAGGGACCTAAAGCTGCTTTTCTGTAGCAACGCAGAATAGCCTCCCTCTTACCGCTGTCTCCTGGTTGGTTGGCTAGTGGGTTCTGTAGCAACACAGAATAGCTTCCCTATTTATTGCTGCCTCCTGATTGGTTAGCTGGTAGTTTGGTTTTATTAAGACCCTTTTGGAGACAGGGTCTCCCCCATGAACCCCAAGTCAGCCTTGAACTCTTGGTCCTCCCATCTCGGCCTCCAGAACCCTGGACCTCCAGGTCTGAGCCACACATCCAGCTTCTGCCTTCATTTCTTACTGCCAATAGAAATCTCTCCAGCTCTCTGGGCTGAGCCTTGCTCCCTGACAGCTGTTCTCAGCCACATCCGTCCCTTTCCCCTCTCTGGGCCTTACTTTCATCTTCTCAGGTAGTTTTGAAGCATCAGAGCACTCCCAGTCACGCAGGGCCCTTGATTGCGTTGAAGACCACAGTGTGGCAGCGCATTTGCATCTGACACACGTGTGGATGTCTCTCTGCAAGAGCTGGATGTATAAAAACGTCATTCCCCAAAGCGACATCTGTGATCTTTGACAAAGAGAAATTTTGCCAAAACAATTAGTGGCGTGCACAACAATTAGCGGTGCACACACACTGCTTTTAGTTACATTCCTCACAGATGGCGTGGCAGAATAACACCCTACTTTATCTGGTTCATTCATGACGGCAGCCCGGCTTGTTTTCAACTCTTAGTTATTGTGAATACTTCTGAACTCCACAGGGACCAAAAGCAGATTGTTTCCTTCTAGGGCTGAGGTACGAGCTGGGGGACTGGAGTGTGAACTGATTAGTGGCAGATGCTTCCCTTACGGTGAAGAAAATGGTTTGGAACTAGGCTGTAAAGTTGGTCACACGGTGCTGTGATTGCATTCAGTGACAATGAAATGTGCATTTAAGTTTCACATTGGTTTTAAAATTTCTCTTTGGGCCGGGCGGTGGTGGCGCACGCCTTTAGTCCCAGCACTCGGGAGGCAGAGACAGGCGGATCTCTGGGAGTTCGAGGCCAGCCTGGTCTACAAGAGCTAGTTCCAGGACAGGAACCAAAAGCTACAGAGAAACCCTGTCTCAAAAAATCAAAAAAAAAAATTCTTTTTGAAATTTTTTTTAATCATTTTATGTGTATGGATATTTCAACTGCATGGATGGTGCCCTCGTAGGCCAGGAGAAGGAGTTGGATTTCCTTGGACTGAAGTTATAGGCAGCTGTAAGTCTCTGAATAGGGGCTGGGAATTGAACCCCAGTTCTGGAAGAGCAACCAGTGTCCCTACCCACCGAGCAATGTCTCTAGCCGAAGAAAACAGTTTGATTAGCCAATAAACATTAAGCAGTCCTGTGTCACATGTCACACACAATCTTCTAGGAGATGGCAAGCACATAAAAATGCTAACTCTACCCAGCACTCAGGAGGCAGAGACAGGTGGATCTCTATGTTCTGGACCAGCCTGGCCTACAGAGCAAGTTCCAGGACAGGCTCCAAAGCTACAGAGAAACCCTGTCTCAAAAAAACCAACCCCCCCCAAAAAAAAAACAAAAAAAAAGTTACTCTAAATTCTTTTAAATTATATTTTTTCATTTTTATTTTTTGTGTATGCTCATAAGTGCGTGTGTGTGCCTTCATGTGCCACAGGTTCAACTTGGTTCTCTCCTGCCATGTGGCACTCAGGAACTGAACTCAGGTCATTAGTCTTGGCGGCAGGCCCCTTTACTCACTGAACTGTCCTGCTGGCCCCGAAGCAAGCATGCCTTTTTATACAGCCAGGAAGATAAAACCCATCACACTGTGTTCTCAAGATAAGCGATCACTAACTGTCAAATAAGACCTGAAAGATGTTTAAGGCTTGTGTCATGTGCTGTAGAAACCCACTGGAGGGTGTTAAGAGATTTGTGTGCACGTGTGTGTTAAAGGGAGACAGAGGTCCTATTTTGTCATGTTTGCCAATTTCTATGGTCTGAATACTTTTCAAGGGCTGATATCAAGCGAGAGAGCAATGGCACCAAAGGAGATGGAAAGAGACACTCAGAAATCTCTCAGGAGATGGTAAAGCTTTCTCAGAAGGCTGCCATGCATGATATATTTATACATATTAGATATTTCTATTTGGGGGTACATAGATTTGTCACAATAAATGTATAGTTGAGTACAGGTTTGTGTTTGGAAGACTGGATGGAGCGTGAGAAGAGGGACGTGGGAGGGCAGAGAGAAGGGACGCGGGTTGCTTTCAGCATCTTTTGACTATCATGAGATATTGTTTGAAGTGGGATTTTCTCTGCGATCACAATGTTTTCTTTGCACGTAACCTGGTATTCTGGCTTTCGTGGCCTCTAGCTAGGATCGCATCAGATGATCACAAAAGCAATTCAGGGGCAATTACAGTGATTTGAAAGATGGCATGATCTTTTCTGTTTGATGTTCCACATAGCGCTCCAAAGTCAAATTTCCCACATGGATTACAACGTAGGTAATTCGGCCGCAGAGATACGGGTTCAGCTAAGTATAAGGGACTAGATCTGATGCAAGACAATCAAGTTTACAGTTTGTCTAACAGGCGTGACCAGTCTGTGGCCCATGCCCCATGTGTTTGAATACAGCCCAACACATTTGCAGATGAGAGCATTGTGCTGCAATGTCCAAACAGTCAACACCCCCGACTAACATGCTTCTCTTTTTAGGGGGTGAAGAGTTATAAGTATTTGCTATGATATAACCTTAAGAGACAAATGGATGAGAGGCCCCATCTACTTCTGAGGATTTTAAGCAGTTATTGGTTGCTGGGGGAGAGAGAGGCATTTTATTCAGTGTGCTATTTATTGGTAAGAAACCGACTTGCCTGTAAGCAACCTTAATGATGAAACTCATTGGAACACACACACACACAAACACAACCACACACACACACACACACAGACATGCACTTCATGAAAATAGAAGGAGGACTCATTGGGAGGAGGGAGAGGATTCGCAGGAGTGGAGGGATCAAGAGAATGTGTATGGGGGGTGAATATGATTAAAATACACCACACACAAGCATGAGAATGCCATGGCTCAGCACATTATTACGTAATGTCAATAATGTCAATTTAGGCTAATAAAGAACAATGGCAAAACCACAAATGGATGGTTCTATTAGTATAATTTGGGTTCTAAGCCAACTTTTGCTCTAATCTCTCTTATATTTGGAATATTGTTTTACTATATACTCACAAAGACAGTGATATTGAAATTGAGCTAAATTACACTTCTTGAAAGTCCCTGTCACTTTAAAGTATACTTTATGATGATTTGTTTCATCATAATTTCTAACAATAATTTTAAACAAAAGCTTTCTTTATTCCTAGCTATCAAATGAAGTCTGTGTAATGCATACATTTTCCTGTTCTGACAGGAAGTAGGCTTCTCATGTCAAAGTGGGGCCGACTAATTGTCAGTGGATGTACATTTATTCTCTCTGACCTTGTCTAGAGAGCTTTGTGAAAATCTAGGGGGAAGACCTCTTAATTAGTTTATAAACTTTGCATGTGAATCCAAAGCCGCTGGGTGTTCATATTCTGTAGGCTGGCCAAGACCCTTTCAAAGATAAGACAACGCCAGCACTAGGGATCAGTTGCTCAAGGGAGGTTTATTGACAGTAAAGAGCTGCTAACAGACAGCGGTGGGATACTCTGGTGAGCCCTCGTTTGCAGATGGATGGGGAGTTCGGCTGCCGATGGCTCAGAAAGAGAAAGGGACAGAAGGCAGTAGGACAGACATTCTTCATAGGCTTGCTCACTTCCCAGACGGAGTTCACACCTCATCTTCTCTGAGGTTTTCTTTTTTTTTCTCCTTTGCTTATGTTCTTTGTTAATTGCTTTGAGATTTCTCTTCCAGGGAGTGGAGCCTGGTGGTAAGGATTTTGCTGCGCTGGTCCACCTCCTCTAGAACTTTCTTAACCACAATGGCTTTGGCTGAATCTGAAAATGCCAAGTTAAAAGAGGACTTTAGACAGCCAGAAGGAAATCAATAAGAAGTTACATAAGGGGATAATATTCCTTCCCCTGACCCCACAATGTAGACCGGAGTAGGTAGAAAGCACAGACACGACTCAGTTTTGGTGACTTTTGACCACTTGGTTAGGTCAAATCACGGTGACATTTGACTTTAAAATAAGCACACGGGTCTAAAGTTAGACACCTAGTGTTCAATGATATCAACTCTAAGTCCTAGGGCAGCCCAAAAGCAATGATCTGGGCACTGGACATAAGGTAGGCTGACATAACAAAGGAATTTTAGCTTTGTTACCTTTGATTTGATTGCCGGCATTTCCAGATCCATAATCTTTAGACTTATAACTGGCAGACTTACAAGCCCTGTGAAAACATCACAAGAGAGTGACATGGAGAGATCCGTTCTGTTTTAGGCCCGGTATGAGAACTTCTTTTGCTTTTTGGAGAATGTATTCAGTGGGTGACAGCGGAAACCACCATCCTTTGACATTGCTCATGGTAACAAAGGCAGTCGCCTTTGTTCATAGGCACAGTTTCAGCACAGATCTAATTAAGTGCCTTTCGGGATGGCTACCCCCACCCCCCCAGCATCAGGGGAGCTAGGTTCTATGACCGCAGTGGATTCAGAGTCAAAGGATGCCATTGTATTACAGAGAACCTACACACGGTCTCCTCTGTCTCGAATCTCAGGGTCATTTACCATACTGACTCTAGTGTAAATGGTGTACAAGTAACTGTTGTTCTTTAAGATTCAGGGCACGGGCAAGAGGGAGCCTGGGCGTGCCCAGAACCAATGCAGTACTTTCTTTGTGCTTTTTCCTGTGTGGATGTTGGAACCCACTGCCATGGAAGAAGTGGACATGGAGGGTGGGGTGCATATGGCTTTTCCCACATAAATCCATTCACCTACCCTTCATCTCCTCCTATGAGGAGGCAGTAGGTCTCGATCTCCTTCTCCAGGTGGGCCTTGACGTTCAGAAGCTGCTCGTATTCCAGCTTCTGGCCCTCGGTCTCGGTCCTGACCTGGTGCAGCTGCTCCTCCAGGGCGCTGATCTGAGCCTGGATCTGAGACAGCTGTGTGCAGTAGTTGCCCTCGGTCTCGGTCAGGGAGCACTCCAGCGAGTGTTTCTATCGGGAAGAATACAGAGCCATTGAAAAGGATGTACAGCCAAGTGCGGGGGCGCACACCTTTAATGCCAGCAGTCAGGAGGCAGAGGCAGGCGGTAGATCCCCTGGAGTTCCAGGCTAACCTAGTCTACAAAGTGAGTCCCAGGACAGGCAGAGCCACACATGAAATCCTATCTCAAAAAACAAAACCAAACCAAACAAAACAAAAAATCTAAAAACAAAACAAAAGAATATGTGAGCATCTTTTCTGCAGCAAGTGGGGTTTTTAAGCCAGTGGGTGGAAATTTAAAACAAACTTAGGGAGGAATAATACACTCCTTCCATATATACCGTGGCTAGGAGAGACTGAAGTTCAATTTCCAGGGTTTGGAGCGTGCGCTTCATTTCAGTCAGCTCGTTCCTGGCTGAGGTGGTGGCGCCCACATCCTCGGTGATCTGCTGCTGCAGCGAAGCGCTCTGAAATGACCACCAAGAGGGACAGACAGATCTTAGCTTGGCAAGAGCACTAAAACGCATAGGGACCACAGGGAACGGGGTCAGGCGAGAGTTACCTTTTCCTGGAACCAGGCCTCAGCATCCCTGCGGTTCTGCTCAGCCAGGGCCTCGTACTCGGCTCGCATGTTGTTCAGCAGGACAGTGAGATCCACACCGGGGGCCGCGTTCATCTCCACATTCACGTTGCCTCCCGCTGCGCACTGCAGAGCCTGCATTTCCTGGAGGCAGAGAGGCGTTGAGCTGAAGTCCAGTGGAACTTTCAGGGAGTCTAGAAGCTTAGCTTTGGGAGAGTTCTCGCCCTGGTGTCCGTCCTTGCCTCTGCAGTGACCACCCTTCCACATTGTATAGCTCCCATTCACTTGGCTTACCTCTCAAGGCTGGTGAAGATATCCATCACCGAGTAGCCTGCTTCATTCGGGAAGAAATCTTAAAGGCTCCAGAGCCCTTTATTGTTGTGAGTCTAATCCAGCTCCTTGGGCTGCAGGGCCTCACTTTTGCTCTGGTACCCAGAATAAGTCATGGTTCCTTCACAAATCCAAGTCCTTAAACCCCTTAAAAGAACTGTCCTCTGACTTTTTATTTGGATTGTTTAAATATGCAACCTTTTGGTCTGTGTTCTTCAAGCAGTAAGAGATCACCTTGAATGCTTTCTCAACTCAACTACTCCCTGAACACAGCCTGAGCATAGTCAAATGGTTGAGTTTAGATAATTGACGATATAAATAGATAAATAAATGTGTACACTGACGTGTGTGTGTGTGTGTGTGTGCAGGCAAGGAAGGATCCAGCTGTTAAGTTTACACAATGGTTACAGTGCTCTTTTGGATGTTGGAGTAACACATATCCCTTGTGATTTCTGGCAAGTCGTAGCTGTGTTAATTTGGGGAACTTGCGATTAATCTGAAAATTGAAAGTAATTTAAGAAAAAAATTCTTCTCTGGGTGGTGTTAAGAGCAGAGGAAGGATTGATAATAACACCGTGGCTTTGCAATATTGTTTGACATGTGAGTGCTGGTTCTCACGATTCCTGTCATCGTGACAGCAGGAATCTGGGCTGCTGTCAAAGACGACACAGTCTTCTGCTGAACGGGGTGCTATTGGCTAAATCTATTCTAAGTACATGGACAACAGGTGTCCCTGCCAAGCCAGTACAAACTAAAACAGCACAGGCCCGCTGTCTGCTGCCAAGACCTTCCTCCTCGCTCCTGGGTCAGGGCAGCTTTCTTTCCTCCAGGAAGCCAATCCCCAGTTGGTTCTTAGACCAGTTCCTTCCTGCTGTGAATTCACTGTACCATCTCTGTCTCTGCAGGTGGCTTTAAAGACCACAGAGCTGAGTGAAAACTTCCCCAGCTTAAAAAATAAAAATAAGATTAAAAACAAAGGCTGGGCGGTGGTGGCGCACGCCTTTAATCCCAGCACTTGGGAGGCAGAGGCAGGCGGATCTCTGTGAGTTTGAGACCAGCCTGGTCTACAAGAGCTAGTTCCAGGACAGGCTCCAAAAAACCACAGAGAAACCCTGTCTCGAAAAACCAAAAAAAAAAAAAAAAAAAAAAAAAAAAGATTAAAAACAAAGGAAAAGTTTGTGTATCTGTGGGCCCATTCTTAAGCAGAGTATTTTTAAAACACCAATTGCTCCTGACTTATGAACAGTTTTTTGAGTAACTGCCGTGGATTATAACCACATGTGAACTCACCGTGCCAAATGAATGCTGTAATGCCAGCAGTTTAGTTTACAAGCTAGCCTGTTAGCTCCTGATTTAAGCATTTGTTTTAACTGCGGATATCTTTGACCATTTAAAAAAATACCAAAAAAATTTAAAGGCACCCCCTTCCTTTTATTAGAACAGAAAATATGGAGTGTAAAAACAGTGGCTTCGTGATCAAGTGAGTCTTCAGGATGCTATGTGCTGGTTCATGTCTATCATGGTGTCTAGTAAGAATATATTTGAAGTATTAAATGGGAGCTGTATACCACACACCTCCCCTCAAGGCTTAGGGATCATTGTGGAAGAGGGGGTGGAAAGATCAGAAGACTCGGAGGTGGCGCACAGTGCCAAGGAAGCAGTGATTTCTGGACACAATAGGGAAGCTGCATGTACAAATTCATGGCGGTTGTGACAGCATCCCCCGGACTCTCATAGGCTCAAGCCAGACAAAATCCAAGCAAGGAACGGGGGAGTTGGGCACAAAATCCTCCATCTAGCGGAGGCACAATTGGCATTTGATAGCTGCTGGGAGCAGGGGAGTCAGTTTTCTCTAACGATGTGACCCCTGGGAGTGACCTTACTCCAGGGCAGGCCCCATTTCTAAGAGTAGTTAAGCCCGGCAAACTGAACTCGATGTGGGTAGGGGCGAAGAAAGTTCAAAGTTGGGTGGGTAGGGAGGTGAGGGTTGGAGAGAAGGACTATGGGAGGAGTTGGGGGAGGAAGGGTGATCATGATCAACATCTATTGCTTGAAAGTCTCAAAGAAAGAACTAATGCAAATATTATTAAAAAGGGTCTTAATATTATGACTATATACCGTCGGTCAGAAGTTAATGTGCGCTACTGTTACATAGAAATTAAGATCCAGTTTTCTTAGAATGGCTTTCAAAGCACATTCATTTTGTCTAATTAGGTATAATTGTCTAAGTAGACCACTTAACAGCTATAATGACAGTCAGTCACTGATCTTAGAAGCGGTCTGGAAAGCAGGGTTCTTCCGCCCAACCATGGGAAAGTGGGCATAAGAATAAGAGTGACTAGATACAGGCCACTCAACACCTGCGAAGACAAGCTGGCTTCCTGTGGGTTTGACAAAGAGCCTTCAGACCAATTGCCCGCCTGTGAGGGCCAGTGGGGGCGTTATCTGCTGTGGGCACTGTGGAGAAGCAGAGTCCGCTCACACGCCTGCACGCCCCCACGCTCGCACGCTCGCACACCCTCACGCTCTTACCTCTTTGTGGTTCTTCTTGAGGTAAGTGAGCTCCTCACTCAGGGTTTCGTACTGAATCTCTAGATCAGTTCTACACAGCGTTATTTCATCCAGAACTCTGCGCAGCCCGTTGACATCAGCCTCTACGCTCTGGTGGAGAGCCAGCTCATTTTCGTACCTTCAAACAGTGATGTTTTCCAGTTTGTCACACGGTCACCAATCATGGGTATACTCCAAACTCGGGACTTCTGAAGTGGCAAATTTGGCCACTTTTGTGACATTTTTGAAGTTTATTGTACACTTACCTTTTTTTTTTTTTTTTTTTTTTTTTAACATGTGAGAGGTGTTTGACCAAAAAAAAAAAAAAAAAAAAAAGGAAGTAGGTTATCGGGCACTAGTTTTATAAACGGTCACTAAAACTAGCCAAGGTATAGAAAAGCGACAGCAGTCACTTTCTTTTCTTTTCTAAAAGAATTTAAGATGTGTCTTGGTCACACCCACCCTTCCCTGAGCTCCCTTCTCACACTCCCCTTGGGTAACCCCCAACATGACCCCTCCCATTTCCAGGTCCTACAGTCCAATCAGCGCTGCCTGCTGGGATGCTGACTGATCTTATCGGCTTGACTTTGTTCAGGTAACCATAGCTTCACTGAGGACAGGAATAAGTGTTTTAATGTTGGAATGAGAGTGGCTAGTCTCTGATGGAGCGATTAAAAAGAAGTTTGAATTAAGCCCGCATGAATTCCCTTCACTCTGGGACAACTTACTTGAGTCTGAAGTCATCAGCTGTCAGTCGGGCATTGTCAATCTGCAGAACAGCATTGGCGTTGCTGGTGGTCGAAGTGATGATCTGGAAACCAGGAGTGTGACTTTTTAAAAGACCGTTTATCACAATAGTTAAAAGGCAAAGGGTTATTATTATTATTATTTTATTTTAGTGTTAGAAAATGCCAGTGATAAAAATTAAGTAGGTAGTGCATGCCTTTAACCCCAGTACTGCGGAGGCAGAGGCAGGCGGAGCTCTGTAAGTTTAAGGCTAGCCTGGTCTACAGAGAGAATTTCAAGATAGCCAGGGCTACACAGAGAAACCCTGTCTTGAAAGACCAAAATAAAACAAACAAAAAATATGAGGCTATCATCAAGGGCATTTTAAACATGAGGTTAAACATTCGAATCTACTTCCTACTTCCATTGCTAAAGTAATATGTCACTAGAATAACCACAAATAAAGATGTAGCAGGTCTTTTTCAGTAAAGAGAAATTCAGATAGTAAGCTACATAACGTGACTGCAAAAATATAATTTCTTACCTGGTTTTTAAGGTCATCAATGATCGGGAAATATCTACTATAGTCATGATCGAGACCGCGACAGGAGCCTGGTCCAAATTTTTCGTACCAGCTCTTGATCTTCTGCTCCAGGTCAGCGTTGGCCTCTTGCAGTGCTTGTACATTCTCCAGGTAGGAGGCCAGGCGGTCGTTGAGGTTCTGCATGGTCACCTTCTCATTGCCAGAGAGAAGGCCCCCCTCATTCACGGTGAAGCCAGCACAGGAGTTAGCCACCCCCGTGTTTCCTCCTGTAGAACTGCTCCCAAAGGCGCAGGAGAAGCCACTTCCGATGCCTCCTATGCCACAAGCGTTCCCAGCTCCAAAGCTGGTTCCCCTGAGTGACCCTGTGCTGGGACGGGCATAGGACCTCCTGGATCCACTGGAAAGACGAAGAGACATGATCCTGGGGCAAGCGGGTCACAGAGCTGTGTTCTTCAAAGTCAGAATGGAGTGCCTTCTGACCCTGATGGCTTTGTTTGCCTTTTTATAGACAGTTTCTCAAGGATGTTCTACGAAATTCTGCCTACATAGAGTAAAGCTTGGCTTGCCACCCTCAGCAAGTTAGCATAATTGGATGATTTTTTCTAATTAGTAACTAACTTTGCCGGACTCGTCTCTGTAGAAGGACAGTTGCCCCTAGGTTGGTGTTTATCTGAGGAATGGATCCGGGTGGAGTAATGTCAGCCTCATTATCGCAATTTAAAATTGCCAGTGAGTCATGTAGTTCTCTTCTAGTCTGAGTAGATCACGCTTGGGGCTCCGTCACAGAACAGGAATCTGGTATCGGGGTTCTGGGTTATCTCACCAAGGCAGCTTTTGATGTGTCTGAGACTCCACTTTGTCGTTCCAATCCTTCCTACATTGCTTGAGCAGTGGCCAAGATTCCTCTCCTTGCCCCTTCAACCATGAGACTGTGGTTCGTTCATTTGTTCCGAAGTTCTCTTGCCACGGTGTCTGATGGGAAATTAGCCGCCATTCTGCTGACACGTGCAAGATGCTTTGTTGACTCTTATGAGTGAGCACAGTTGTCTCCTCTGCTCATCCACTTTGGTAATTAAGAACACACCTCTAATTGCTGTTATGTTTTGTGGGAGCTTGGAAGGACATCAGTTAATTTCCTGACCCCACAAAATTTGAAGCCAACTTAGAAGGAACAGTTTCCTCTTTACGTGATTTATTTAGCTCAAGTAAAAGCCATGGGATGGTAACTATTCATTGGGTGTGGGTTCATATATATTAGTTGAAAAACCTAAATATGAAAAGCCCACATGTAAATGAAATTTGAACGACATCTACCTATCCACACGTATAGGATACGATGTTTCGTTACGCACACACGGTGGAATGACTGAGTCTAGCTAATTAACATATTCTTCCCCTCACATATTTTTGCAGTGAGACACTTAGAATACACTCAGCAATTTTCAAGCAAAGCATGCGTTGTTATTAATGTAGTCACCTAATTGTGTAACGCCTCTCCTGAACTTATTTCTCCTAACTGAAATTTTATGCCCCTGACCAACATTTCCCCCTTGTCCTTCCATGTGATTATTGAGGCTGAATGTCTCTTCAAAGACCCACTGACAGTTTCTTTAAAGGAATGTCTTTTAAATCAGGCCTTTTTTTTGTTATCTAGCCAAGTTCTTTATATATTTTGAATACTAATAATCTTATTAGAGGCTGTGTTCGCAACGTTTCCTCACAGTGTGCTGGTCAGTTCTTTACTCTGTTTTATTTATTTTATTTTATTTTATTTTTTGTTCTGAGGAAGATTTTTAGGATTTTATAGTTCCATGTTTCTAATGTTGCATTTGATGGCTGTATTTAGGTTTTCTTTTCTTTTCTTCCTCCCTCTCTCTCCCCCTCTTTTAGCATTTGCCACATTTTCAGAGGACTTAAGTTTAGTTTTCAGTACCCACATCAGGCAACTCACAACCACCTAAAACTCCAACTTCAGGGGATCTGATGCCCTCTTTTGGCCTCCATGGGCATTCACATACAGGCACACACACATATATACATACACACACACACACACTTATACACACACATATACACACATGCACATATAATTAAAGATAAAATATATCTTTAAAATGTTTATCCAGACATGTTAGGAAGTTTTTTCTTATGTTTTTCTCTAGTAACCCTAATGTTCAGGCCATATTTTTAGCAGTTAAATCCATTTCATGTTGATTTTTGTATATAGGTAAGGTGAGGACCCAAAGTCTTCATTTTCTCTCCATTTCCCCCACATTATCAACTGAAGACACTGCCCAGAGTGTAGTTTGGGGATTTTAAAAGAATAAATTGATTGTAAATGTGTGGGTTTTTCTGGTCTCTCTTCTTCCACCATGTTGTGGTGGTACATGGTATTTTAAATTACTGACATTGGTATGAGTTTTGAGATCAAGTGGATTGATGCCTTCACTGTCATTCTCTCTTCCAACCGTTCAAGATGCTCTGTGGTTCCACATGAACTTTAAGACTGTTTTCTCTAACTCTGTGAAAAGGTGTACTTAGTTTTAATAGAGGTTTTATTGACTCTGTATATAAACATTTTAATCATTTCAATTCTTATCCATGAACGTGAGATACATTTACACTTAATGTTCTTTTTGATTTCTTCTGTAATGTTTAAAAATGCGTTTACTTATTATTTTGGGAATTTCATATAATGTATTTTATATTTAACCCCACAACCTCACCTCACACTCTACTTTCAAATTTTTTTTTTTTTTTTTTTTTTTTTTTTTTGGTTTTTCGAGACAGGGTTTCTCTGTGGTTTTTTTGGAGCCTGTCCTGGAACTAGCTCTTGTAGACCAGGCTGGTCTTGAACTCACAGAGATCCGCCTGCCTCTGCCTCCCGAGTGCTGGGATTAAAGGCATGCACCACCACCGCCCGACGCTTTTCAATTTTGTATTCTCTTAAAAAAATAACCGCTTGGCTACAATTTACGCTGCTCATATACTCCCAGGAGCATGTCTATGAAGAGATTGCCTATTGTATAACCTACCAGGAGCCACACCCTCAAAAGAAAACAAACTCTCTCTCCCTGGAAGCCGCCAAGGCTCTGCAGCCCCTCCGAACTCCCGCCTTCCCCTCCCCGAACTCCCGCCCTCCCCCCAAGCTGCCAAGGGTCTGTAACAATCCTTTACCTCCCGCGCTACACTTTTCCCTTAGGTATTTTTGTTCTGTGGTAGACGGATTGCTTTGTTCTGTGATGCTTTGTGATTCCAGAGATAGAAATGCCACTGATTCTCACTTGTGGATATTGTTTTCTGCAACTTTACTGAATTCATGTTTTAGTCCCAACAGGTTTTGATAAGGTATTATAGGACCGCATGTGTGTGTACATGCCAGAGGCCAACTTCTTCTGTTGTTCCTACCTGTATCTTTAAAAATTGTGTTATTGTGTATACATGTGCTTTTAATGTGTTTATGATGATATGTGAGTATTCCACAGGATGTGTATGGAGTCAGGGGCAACTTTGGAGAGTTGCTTCTCTCCTCCTGCCTTTATTTGGAAGCTCGGGTCCTCAGAGTGGCGTGGCAAGTGCTTTAACCACTGAGCTGTCTTGCCACCCACCTCTACTTTAGTTTTTGAGATAGGATCACTCACTGAACCTGGAGTTCCCCATTTTATCTAGACTGACTGTTCATCAGGTCCTTAGGATTCTCCTGTCTCTCTACCCCAGCCCTGGGATGGCAGACTAGTTGCCAAGTCTTCCTTTTACCTGGGAGCTGGGAATCTAAACTTTGGTCCTCATGTTTGCACAGCAAGCAATTCACCCCCAGAGCCATCTCTAGCCCTATGGAGGATTTAAAAGAGAATAGCAGTATTGGGCGTATGGAAGGACTTAGTGATTAGGAACATGTACTTCTCAATTACCACACTCACAATGAGTGTTTCACAGGGTTCACAGCTAAGTAAGATGACTGATTTATCATTGTTGCTATTATTGTTATTATTTATTATTATTATTTTGTCCCAGAAGCCTGCATAACATTTCCCAGTGCTGAGAGCTAGTCAGGAGGGAGGGCACATTCTGAGCAATCATTACTGTGACTTCTCCATATAGAGCCAATGTGTGTGTTGTCTTTAACCATAGGTCTGTTAGGAAAAATCTTAAGACAAGCCACACAAAAGAACTCCAATCAGAACAGATTAAACCATGTTAAATGCCCGTGTTTAATAGATGGCACACTCTTGGGTGGCCAGGAGGGCATGGCGAGGGAAAGACAGAGGGAGCACACACGCAAACCCCAAACCACGTATTTCTCTTTTCCACGTGAGCTTAAATACCCTGTGGGGGTTAGTGCTTGGCAGGCTGGGAGTTGGAGTCCAAGCGCAAAGCACTTGGCAGGTTGGGAGTTGGAGTCCAAGCATAAAGTACTTGGCAGACTGGAAGTGACACTTGCAACTCAATATTACAAGGTCCTTATCATCAAGTTCTGGTGGACAACCAAGAGTGATGGCAATAGTCTGTATTGTTGAGAGTGCAGTGGTTGGAAAGAAAATGGCCCCCAACTGGAGTGATGCTATTGGGAGGAATAGCTCTGCTAGAAGGTGTGGCCTTGTTGGAGAAAGTGTGTCATGTGGGGTGGGCCTCGAAGTCTCTTTTGCTAAAGCTTGGCTCAATCGACCCCAACTTCCTGTTGACTACAAGATATAGGATTCTTAGCTACTTCTCCATGCTGCCATGGCCCTCGCCATGATGATCTGTCTGCCTCTGCCTCCAGAGTACTGGGACTTAAGGTCTGTGTCACTGTGGCCCCTACAAGACCCATCTTTTGTTCCATCATGGCCTTAATCTTATCTGGCTGCTGTGTATTCAACATTATGTTATTGTTAGTTCACTGTTAAGAAAGTCTAGTCAGGTAGGGAGTTGGGGAAAGAACATGATAAAATTGTATGTATGAAATTCTCAAAGAATAAATAATAAAATTACAAAAGAGCAAAAGAATATCCAGTGAAATTTTTGTATTGGAGAGACATTTATTTATTTATTTATTTATTGCAAATATTGACTTTTTGGAAACAAGAAAGACTGCTTAAACTTCCTTGTCTCCATAAGGAGTTGTTTTTATCAAAGGCCTGTATACTTAGAAATCTATCATGGAGGCAAGCCTGTCTATCTGCTTAAGAAGGAAAATGTGGCACTTTTAATCCCAGCACTCAAGAGGCAGAGGCAGGTGAATCCCTGTGAGTTCAAGGCCAGTCTGGTCTACAAGAGCTAGTTCCAGGACAGCTAGGACTGTTACACAGGGAAACCCTGTCTCCAAGAACCAAGAGAGAGAGAGAGAGAGAGAGAGAGAGAGAAGGAGAGAGAGAGAGAGAGAGAGAAAACGTGAACACAGAAAAGTGGTAACTAGCTTATTTTTGGAAAGAAAGGAACTCTATTGTGAATAAGGAAGCATCATAAGATTTCTGGTAGTCATAAGATAAAGAGGGTCCCCTGTTGGGATTTTTTTTTTTAAATGTTTATTTATTTAGCCTGCATGCCTGCACACACACCAGAAGAGGGCACCAGATCTCATTACAGATGGTTATGAGCTATCATGTGGTTGCTGGGAACTGAACTCAGGACCTCTGGGAGAGCCAGTGCTTTTAACCTCTGAGCCATCTCTCTAGGCCCCCTGTTGGGATTTCTAAATAGTAAGTTTGCCATGTGTTTTGAGTAGAGTGTCTCTACTCTTCAATTTTCTAGGATCCAGCCTCTAAGTGACCCTAACAGTCAGAATGAGAGTTAATGAAACATATTGAGGAAAACAGTAGCTTCAGGTAGGCAGGCATCCAACAACCAGACTTCAGACTTAATTGGGTGGGTGGGGGGGAAGTACTAGGGAGGACCTGGAGGTAAGCTAGCAGAGAAGAGAGTATGGGTAGAATGTAGCCCACTCTGTTAGTAGCCCTGCTCTTTGTTGGATCATTGGTGACTCTGCATGGAAGAACCTGCATGTTTGTGGTCTCCCCTTGGTGGCAGAAGATTCTTACTGAGAAAACAGAACATGAAATTCCTATGCTGATTCTATTTTGCACATTAGGACTGTGATATTTAATCTTGGCTTGTCAACTCAGTTGGAGTTGACCAAGAGACTTGCCTCTGAGTGAGTCTGCAAGGGTATTTCCTGGAAGGATTACTTGAGAGGGGAAATCCTTCTGGCTCATTCCAGCAGTAGCCTAGGTATAAGAATGTCTGAGGGGGAAAGATGTTGCTGTTTTGCCTGCCCGCCTTTGCCTCTTGCTAGCCTGTGCATCTCTCCTGTTGCTCCTGCAGCTTTTGCTCCTCCTGCTGTCATCATCCTTTGCTGAGATCAGAACCCAGCTCCGTTGAAGACCAGTGGCCCTCCGGGAGTCCTGCTCTCTGTCGGCAGCAGGTTGGGACTGCTGAGGCATCCAGCCTCTTGGACTAAGTAGCTACTGAGTTCTTACCCTCTTCAGTGTGAAGATTGCCACAGCTGGGCCACCCTGACTGTGATGTGTGAGATGATGAACAAATTCTCTTTGAATATACACTTATTCTATCAGTTCTTCCCCTCTAGAGATAAATGCAATGCCTCTGGTCACCCTGGGTGAGGAGGAGATTTGCATTTGAATCTATGTCTCACTATACATCAGCTGTGCAGTCTTTGGGAAATTCCTTAAGCTCTTTGAATATATATATTAATATATACATATTATACATATATACATGTATAATATATATAAACTCTCATATATAAACTGAAGATAAAACATGGAACTTTTTTAAAAGAAGATGAAATTGGTTAATGCATGTTGGGACTATTTGGAGTCCTGGCCTCCAGCTGCTCTTCCCTGCTAGAGATCTTTACTTTCCTTCTGATTTGAGTTACTGAAAGCTGTGTCAAAGTTGTTTACCAGCTCTGCTTCACGAGCACATGTTGCCTTGGCCTTGAGGATCAGAGGATGAGGTTTTCACCTGTTGGCCCACCTGACTGTGGGGTATATAAGCCTCCATGGTGCTATTGAATAAAGGGCTTCTTACCAGTGACTAGAGGTCCATGTCTCTGTCTCTGTCTGTGTGTCTGTGTATGTTTCGACCTCCAGCCCCTTGCCTGAAGCTTGCGATGTATGATAGCACATAGAGCACAGACAGGCGTTGTGCGCAGCAAATGCATTTAAAGTCTATTTAAGCACACTCGATAAATATGAGCTATTGCCACTATAGTTTGCACCCAGGAGCACTTCTAACCTGATGTAATCCAACTCACGCCCTGAAATGATAGCTTCGGGCATCACAGCTGGGGACATTGATGACAACAGACCCTGCCAAGGGAACAATCAGCTACATCAACATCTTGGATCTGTAGGTTCATCCCTTCAAGCTATGTCAGCGTCTTTAGCAATTGTTTCTGGGTCACAGTCAATTACACTGTATGGGAGTTGGAAGAAACAGTGGTCGAGACAGATGCACCCTCAGAAGAGTGAGCGCTGATGTTTTGAATTCCGTGTTGTCTACACCCCAGTTCGTTGAAGGCCTTCAGCGATGCCAGCCATGCGTGTTGGAGAACCAGGTTATTGTATTGCTGCCTGCCTTATTTGGCCGCAGTGGAAAAACTTTTTAAAACTAAATGTCCTAGTGATTTTTCAACCCTGGCTGCACTTCCCAAAAAGAAGGTTGTGTCAGATTTTCAGGCACAATATTTTTTATTATATTGTTTTCATTGCTTTTAATTCTTTGGGAATTTATGTACTCGCTGTATTTTGATCATATTCACCCCCTATTCTTCCCATAACTCCCCCCAGATCTGTGCTCCAGCCCCCTCCCAACTTCATGTCCCTCCCATTTTAATAATCCATTGACCCTGTCTGATTTGTGCTTCTCATATACACATGGGTGTGGAGCCACCCACTGGAGAATGATCTACCTAATAGGGGTCACACCCCCAAAAGAAAACTGACTCTCCTACTCCTGAAGCCATCAACTGTCAGTAGCGCCTCAGTTAGGGGTGGGGCTTATGAGCCCCTCCCTGTTTTATTCGTGTTTGTTGATTGGCCTGATGTTGTGTTCATCTTGTGTGGGCACCCACAGCAGCCAAGAGCTCATGAGTGCTGTGACTCCGTCATGTCCACAAGACGTGGTTTCAATCTGGTCCTCCATGGCTTTGGCTCTTAGAGTCTTTCCCCATTTTTGGAGCTGTTTCCTGAGCTTCGGTGTGTCTGTGTGTGCTATAGATATTCCGTTTATGACTGAGGACTGTGCGGCATGAGCATGTATTCTCTGCCCTTTGATGAGTTGTGGGTTTCTTTGCTAATTGTTGTCTACCGCACAGGGTCAGGCATGGTTATGTACTCAGAGGATGCCAGTAAGATTTAGAAGCCCTGTCCTGCTTGAGTGGGGGCAGTTCTAGGCTTGCTTAGTTATCACCATGGGGTTGGGGGAAAAGATACACATATTACAAAGTGGAAAAAGAGCTAGCTAGGTTCACATTTGAGAACATTCCTGGATCGTTCGTCTAAGCATCAGAAGAGTGAACAGACCATAACAATCAAAGGATATATTAACTTCTGCAGCCCTAGAAGGCCAAATAGGTCACTTCACAGTTCACTGGGTTTGGGATTTGAGGTTAGGGCTGGTGTCCTTCCTGCTTTTTACGTTTATTGAGGCAAATGTGACCATGAGGTGAAGGACGGCGTATCCTTAGTTCACCCTTGGTCTGGTCGTGTGGGAAGCAGCTGTGGAAATTAAAAAAAGGCAGATATATAAAAGTAATTTGTTCCAGGAGGTGGTGGTGCATGCCTTTTATTCCAGCATTCAGGGAGGCAGTGGCAGGCGGATCTCTGTGAGTTCAAGGCCAGCCTTATCTACAGAGTGAGTTCCAGGACAGAGCTAAACAGAGAAACCCTGTCTCGAAAAACAAACAAACAACAAACAACAGACAAACCAACAAACAAAATTCGCAGTAGAAGGAACTCTTCATGAGATGGCTAAAGGTTCACAAAATAAAAACAAAAACTACCAAGATTGTCTCATTTCCTGGAAAGGCTTACAAAAGTATTGGGGCAGGTTTGAAAGATAGGAACATTACAGTGACGTGGAAGGAAAGGCTTAGAATATGACCTGACTTTTTCCTGAGAAAGGTCAGAAACTTCAGAAATCCCTGGTGAAACCCAAATGGCCCGAGAGACAGTACACGACTTTCCCCAAAGACACCTTGTCTAGCTAAACTGTACATACTTAGAACCTCCATCCCCTTCTCAAGCCTAAATCTAAACAACAGTCCCATCGATCCATCTTCTACCTTTCGTTACAGAAGGAAATTCTTCTTTTAACCATGTTACACGCTGTGCCCTTTGAGCAATGTTAAAGAAACAAGAGGGATGTTTCTTGTAACCTGTGGAGAGATAACTTGAGAAGCAGCAAACTCCTACACATACCTGTAATAGAGACGCCTAAGTGTTTGCTGGGCGGTGATGGCACATGCCTTTAATCCCAGCACTTTGGAGGGGAGGCAGAGGCAGGCAGATCTCCGTGAGTTCGAGGCCAGCCTGGTCAATGAAGTTCCAGAGCTGTTAACACAGAGAAACCCTGTCTTGAAAACAAACAAACAAACAAACAAACAAAAAAAAAACCAAAAAAACAAAAAAAAAAGAAAAAAGAAAAAAAAAGCCGAAGCCCATGCTAGGGTACGCCTCATTCCTGCCCTCTCTATGGACCCAAGTTTCAGATCCAAGTTAAAAATGTCTTTTAGTAAATCCCCAACTCTGCTTCATATTGGCTTCATAATGGCTTTCCACAGATTTCTTTTCTCTGTCCAAGAAGGGTCCCGGCACCTCCGTCTGTATTACCTATGACAGTGTGACAAGTGGGGAAAGGAAACCCGAGTCTAGTCCTTTGAGGAGTTTTAAGAACAGGAACAAATCATTTTCTTATATTACTTGACCACTGGAATTTTGCAGAGACAGCCTTTTGTTTTAAGAATGATCTTTCAGTCACTACAGGGCTTTGGAAGGTACCCGTTGCTCCATGGTAATGTTGCTGATTTTAGAAGATTTTTCTTCTACCGAGTGCACTCTCAGGGAAAGGAGGCTGCCGAGTTGATCTAGCTCCTCAGCCACCGTTCTGACAAATGTCTCTTCTGTTGAGTCTACAATGAAATCAAGGAAAGGTCAGTGCTAATCTTAATAGGGGAAAGGCACTTAGTCACGGCAGGTCTGTTTTTAAAAACTGGTTTTTGTAAGTTTGAAGACAACTGAGATACAACGCTATGTTTAAAGTCAGCATTTAACAAGATCCATATTGATTGCTTGAACTCTCTTCTCTCTCTTGCTTTCTCTCCTTCTCCGTCTGTCTGTCTGTCTCTCCTCTGTCTTTCTCTTTCTCTCTCTGCAATGGGTACTTGAAAGCACAAAGGAAGTGTGCATTAAAACAATCTATTAAAACATTGGGTCTGGAACAATCACTGCCCTCCCCTCCCTCCCTTCCTCCCTCCTTCCTTCCCTCCCTCTCTCCTTCTCTCCTTTCCTTCCTCCCTCCCTCTCCTCCCTTCCTCCCCCTTTCCCTTTTAGAACTAGAGGTTGAACTCAGGGACTCAAAGCATAAAGGTCAGGGCTCCATTTCTCACCTGTATACCCAGCCCTCATTTCACGCTTTATTTTGAGACAGCGTTCCATTGAATCGCTCAAACCGGCTTCCGCCTCACTCAGTGACCCAGATGAGGGCAGAATTTACACACCTCCTACTGCAACCTCCCAGCTACTTGGGACTGTAGGTCTGTTTGGCCAGGCCTGGCGATTGCCTTCTTTAAATACCAGCTTGTCTTAGCTTAGCAACTTAAAAGAAGCTCTTTTATTACGTAGTAAAATTGAAAAATAATGCATTCTAGGCACTAAAGATATTGGAGGGCTTATTCTTTATGATAGCGATTTTATAATTTCATCGTATCTATTCTACAGGGATATAAGATATAAACATTAAGGATTGTCAGGTGGGTATGGTGGTACAGATCTGTAATCCTAGAATGATAGGCAAAGGGCAAAATAAAAAACAAAACAAACAAAAAACTATGCATTCCAGGCTAGTTTGAGCTACAAAGCAAAACTTTAGGAAAAATAAATAGACAAATAATAAATAAATAAATAGATAGATAGATGGATAGATAGATAGATAGATAGATAGAGCCACAAAAACGTCACTGGATAATTCACTAGATCTAAACTGAAAAGCAAATTTAGTTAACAAAGAAGGAGCTCATTTGATAACACTGAGAGGTTTATGAAGAATCACCCAGGGCTTGGGGGATGGCTCAGTGAGTCCAATCCCTAGCAGGCGGGTACAAAAGCCAGGGTGCTGTGCAGGCTTGTCATCCCAGCATGGGGGAGGCAGAGACGGGGCACTCACTGGCCGGCCATCCTGACCAAACTGACAAGTTCCAGATGATCGAGAGACACTGTCTCAAAGGGCAAGGTGGAGAGCAGGCACACACATGCGCGTACACACACACACACACACACACACACACACACACACTCACACGTATACCCAGACAGAATTAAACTGAAATCCTATCCATACCATTGACTTCATTCGCAGGCTTGCCGTCCTTTGCTTTGTAACATGTGGACTCACTTCTTCTGTGAAGAGAAGAGTAGATTATTGTCTTTTTCTTCCAATTAGAAGCTCATAAATGATTGTGAATTGGAAATAACTTTTTTTTTTAAATTAAAAGTAATTTATTGCTCGCTCGCCACCAGCAAACAGAGTCTATTTGAAACTATGTGGCTACCAAGAAGCTGTGCTTGGCTCCCGTTATATATGTGCATGTGTGTGTTATCCGCATATATGCAGGTGCCTGTGGAGGCCAGAAGAGGGCATTAGATCCACTGGATCTGGAGTTACAGGAGATTGTGAGCTGTTTGACATGAGTGCTGGGAATTAAACTCGCTTTTAACTGCTGAGTCATCTCTCCAGCCCCAGAAACAATAATTTTGGAGTTCTAGTTTCAGTAAGTTTTAAATTGTTCTATTTTAAAGGGACATTAATAAGCTGTTTACGATTTCAGCATCGTGAAAAGAAATTAAATGGCTGCTTATGGCCAGACATCCTCTTTTCCATCCAAGAACATGGGCAGCACTCAAAAGTTCAGTGCCTGCTTGTTGAAGGAACTGGACCAGGTACTGTAGAAAACAGAGATCTAGTCAGGCATGGTAGTGCATGCCTTTAACTCCAGTATTTGGTAGGTAGAGGCGGGAGGAGTTCTGTGAGTTTGAGGCCAGCCTGGTCTACAGAGCTAGAACTAGGAAAGCCAGGGATCTGTTACACAGAGAAACCTTGTCTTGAAAAACCAAAAACCAAACCAAAACAAACAAAAAAAAAGGAAAAAAAGAAAAAAAAAAAAGAAAATAGACACCTAAAAAACAGAGTAGTATTTAATGTTAGAAAGACGACAATTTCATGTAAAAAGTTTTTTTTTTTTAATTTATTTTTTATTTTTTATTATTTTTCAAGACAGGGTTTCTTTGTGTAGCCCTACCTGTCCTGTGACTCACTTTGTAGACCAGGCTGGCCTCAAACTTAGATATCTGTTTGCCTCTGCCTCCCAAGGGCTGGGATTAAAGATGTGCGCTACCACTGCCCGGCAAAAAAGTTATGTTTTTAACATTGCCGAAAAGGTACTCTAAGTTAAGTGAAGACTGAACGGTTTCCGAACACTGAAGAAGGACCTGTCACTGCTATGCTTCCAATGCCTACTGGGTTGCCTTGCCCAGCCCTGATGTGAGGGCTTGCGCCTCGTCTTATTATATGTTGTTATGCTGTGTTTGGTGAACATCTCTGAGAGGCCTGCTCTTTTTTGAAGGGAAACGAGGAGGAGGAGAAGAGCAGGAGGAGTCGATTTTTGGGAGATGGAAGGTACCGGGGTGCTGGGAGCAGTGGAGAGGAAGGGGAAACTGAGGTTGAGATATATTAAACACAAAAGCCAACATCAACAACAACAACAAAAACAGACAAAGAATAGTCTGAAAAGGCCCCCTCACCCGGACCCCAGAGACTGCAAAGAAGGCAGCTTATCCAGGGTGAAATGGGTAACCGTTTAATGGCAGCCACTGACGACCAAGTAGGTTTTGAGAGTCAGCCTCTCTGAAGGCATTTTAGCTCCACAGTGAGGTGCTGCCGCTGAGAACAGCGGTTTTGCTGTATTTCCAGCTTTACCAGAGAGGTAACTGTGCGTCAAAGGGGTTTAGCCATGTATCCAGATTCACCCAGGATGAGATTCTGGGGCTTTTGGGGTCTTGGCTAACAAACTCTGATGTCTCTCTATGCCATCTCAGGAGGTAATGTGCTCACCACAATACCACCAATGCAGTGAAATCTTCTTAATCATTCTGAACTAGGGCAGAGAGTGTGTGTGTGTGGTCACTAGTGAAGTAACACAACAGACTGAGTTATTAAAATGTATTTAAACATAAGCATAAAAAAGGCCAATTTTTCCTTGGACCAGAGTACTGGGATGACCAAGGATTTTATATGTAATTGTTCTTCATGTACTTATGCATGCAAATGGCTTCCATACTTAGATTGTTGATTTCTAGGCTATGTGTGTGGCCCATGCCTGTAATCTTAGTACTCAGGAGGCTGAGGCAGGAAGATCACAGAGTTCAGGGTCTGGACTACGTAATGAGACTCTGTCTCTAAAAGTTACCATCAACAACAAGCACAACACTCAAGCCAAAGAACCCTGTAAGTTCTGATTTCAAATTTCTGTCTGTTTTGTTTCATTGAATGCAATATTGTACACACACACACATACACACGATTTTTTTTTTTTTTTTGATTTTTGAGACAGGGTTTCTCTGTAGCTTTTTGGTTCCTGTCCTGGAACTAGCTCTTGTAGACCAGGCTGGCCTCGAACTCCTAGAGATCCGCCTGCCTCTGCCCCCCCCCCGAGTGCTGGGATTAAAGGCGTGTGCCACCACCGCCCGGCTCATACACACGATTTTAAGAAGTTATGGGATGCAATATGCTGTATATCATAAAATAAGCAGAACATAACTAAATGTGCAATATATGCTATACTTTTGTATTAAACATATAATATACTTAGACAATATGTAACTTGTATAATAATTGCATGAAAAAGCCTACTTTGCACTTGGCTGCTTTGCACGTCAGCACTCACCGTTCCTCTGCATCTAGTAAGTTGCAGTACATGCCAATCTCCTTCTCTAAACACGTTTTGATGCCCAGCAGCTGCTCATGCTCCAGCTTCTGCCCCTCTGTCTCTGTTCGGATCTGCTGCAGCTGCTCCTCCCGCCCCCTGATCTGCTCCTGGATTTGCTGGAGTTGAGCGTAGTAATTCCCTTCGGTCTCGGCCAAGGAACTCTCGTAGGACTGTTTCTGAAAGAACAGCAGAGTGATGTGCTGGAGAGGGTGACATGTCCGCATGTGTACGAGGTGTACGTGTTTTCAACCGAAAGTCAAAACTGGCGGGATTTGTGGAGAAAAGAATGTTGACATTTGGGATTGGTGTGTCAGAAGTAATGCTTCTGGATGCAATTCCTGTCACTTAATATATTGTAGTCACTTAATTATGGGATTCATATTACTTAATATAGCATATTCTAGTCATTTATATACATTACATTTAATGTTTTAAACATTCGTCTTATAGGGACTGGAGAAATGGCTCCGCAGTTAAGAAAACTTGTTGCTCTTGTGGAGGACCTGGGTTCCCAGCACCTTCATGGTGGCTCTCAACCATCTGTAACTCCAGCTCCAGGGGATCTGACATCCTCTTCTGAGCCCACAGGCACCAGGCACATACACAATATGCATCCATACATGCAGACAAAACTAATAGACATAAAATAAAATATTAAAAATATCCACTGTACACATGTATTTACTTACCTATGCACATACAATGTTAGGTTTTGGGTGTGGTTTGAGTATGTCCCCTCAAGAATTTATGTATCCGAGACTTGGTCCCAGTATGGTGAAATTAAGCTATGTGGGGACCTTTAAGAGGTGAGGCTAGCGGAGGTGGTGGTGGTGGTGTTAAGAAGTCACTAAGGGCTCTGCTCTTGTTGTAAGTTGATTTGGTTCTAGTCAGACACTAGTTCTCCAGCGAGAGTTATTTTAAAAACAGTTCTAGCTTCGTGTCTTATGCTCAAACTTTTGTAATGATGCCACTCACCATGATGTGATGTAGCCAGGGAGGGCCTTGTCACAGTTGGGGTCATGCTACCTGGATTTGCAGCTTCCAAAATCGTAAGTAAACAAACCTACCCCCCCCCTTTTTTTTAAAACAAAATACCCTGCTTGGGGTGTTTTGCTGAGGCAGTAGAAAGCCGGGAGATGGTCAGCTCCCGTTCCGTTCCTACGTACTATCGCTGAGATGGACTGGAGTTCTATTTCCAGAGTCTGCAGGTTGCGTTTCAGCTCCATCAGCTCATTCCTGGCCGCCGTGGCTGCTCCTGCATCATCTGAAATCTGTCGCTGCAGCGTTGCGCTCTGAAGAGGAATGGACACAAGGGTTAGTAACCCGCTCGACTGTTCACCCAAAGAGCCCCTTCCGTGTCCCGGCCGCGGATTATACCTTCTCTTTAAAGCAGGCCTCCGCATCTTTGCGGTTCTGCTCAGCCAGATCTTCGTATTCAGCCCTCATGTTGTTCAACATGGCGGTTAGATCCACGCCGGGGGCCGCGTTCATCTCCACATTGATGGTCCCCCCTGATGCGTTTTGCAGGACTCCCATTTCCTGGAAAGAGGTAATCATTAATACCCAGGGGAGGATTTTGATTGACAGCCACACCCTGGTATGGAACGGATAGTGGGCGTGGAGAAGGAAACGGTGTGTGAGGGTGTTCTGCAGGCTTCCTTACCTCCTCGTGGTTCTTTTGGAGGCACGTCAGCTCCTCGCTCAGAGCCTCATATTGGATTTCTAAGTCGGTCGTAGAAAGCGTCAGCTCGTCCAACACTCTGCGAAGACCGTTGGTGTCGGCCTCAACACTCTGGTGTAGAGCAAGCTCATTTTCATACCTTGAAGGGTGTGAAGGTGTTTTAGGATTGTGATGACCAGTGGGTATAACGTGTAAAGACACTTGGTATGCTGAGGGGGTAGGTGTTCTGATTCTGTATGTATTTCCGAGGCTTTGTGCCATGTCAAACTATTAAGATAGTTTGAGATACCTATTAGTTTATAAGTACAATTATTTTTGTGTGAATGTGTTTGCACATGCTTGTGCATGTGGAGGTCAGAGGTCAATATCGGTGTCTTTTTCAATAACTTGCCACCTTCTTGTGAGACAGGATCTCTCAGTGAACCTGGAGCTCACCAGTTTGCCAGACTGACTGGCCCTCAAGCCCCTCCTGTCTCAACCGCACCAGCACTGGAGTTACACATGTGTGTTGCTATTCCCTTCTTTTTATGTGGCTACTGGGGGTGTGAACTTAGGTAGACCCTCACGATTTTGTGGCAAACCCTTTACCCACATCCCAGCCCGTAAAAATACATTATTTTAGAGGTGTTACTTCTTTACAGTTGATCTTGGTCATCCAATAACATATCAGAATAAACTAGTGTCAGATTTAAAAAAAATTTATGATAGATCTCTTTATAAGGATGTATTAAATTCTATTTCTTTGTTGATCTAGAATGGCTTCATTAAAATCATTTTTTTTTTTTTTGGGGAGGTTAGAGAGATGGCTCAGTGGTTAAGAGCTCTGACTGCTGACTGCTTTTTCAGAGGACCCACATCTGGTTCCCAGCACCCATATGCCGGCTAACAGCTGTCTGTAACTCTGATTTCAGTGGATCCGATGCTCCCTTCTGGCCTCCAAAGGTACCAGGTACACAAGTCATGCACAGACATACATGCAAAGCACCCATATACATAAAATAAAACACATTAAAAAACAGGCTTTCAAAGCAAAAGATACACTCTCTAGTGCGACTGTAGTCCTTTAGCCACTATTAATAACAATCTCCACTTTCACCTACTTCATCTTGAAGTCATCAGCTGTGAGCCTGGCATTGTCATTTTGAAGAATAAGGTTGGCATTACAGGAGGTCATAGAAGCAATCTGAATGGGACAGATCAAAGGACATTCCAACATCAGTGTGAATCTGTCTCAGATATTTATATTGGTGTCTTTCTTTGGCTACTCAAAGAAACTTAATTTGGGGTGTAACTCAGTGGTAGAGCTCGTACCTAGTGTATTAGACAACACCACCAACAAAAATCATGGATAAAATTCAGATAATAACTTCATTGTTACTCATTGAAAAGTATGAATTAAATATCAAAAACAAAAAAATTAATGCAGCATCCTTGTGGCTCTACATACTAGGCAAACACTCTGCCACTGAACTGGGATACTGGATGTGTCCCCAGCTCTCGTTTTAGTTTTGATTTCAAGATAGGATCTCATTAAATTACCAAGGCTAGCTTCATACTTGTGATCCTTCTGCTTCGTCCTCTAAGGTGGCTGGGATTTCAGGACCTTTACTCCAGGCCTGGTTCAATTATATTGACGTTGAAGCTATTTCTCTTTGACTATTTGATTCTACATTTTTGAAAAATTATTAAATACTATACTAAACTCCGGGAACAAAGAGGGGGCAAATTCCACACCCCATACAATTGGTAAGTACATTTGAAATGAATGAAAGAATTAAGCTTGGTTATGATGAGAGTCACAGGCACGCTGGGCAAAAGCTCCACTATTGTATCTACTATATTTCTAGCTTTTTCTTTTAAATTGAGATAGGGTCTCTAAGTTCCCAGGCCAGCCTCAGCCTTGTGATCCTCTGTCGCAGCCTCTTCAGTAGCTATGATTAGTGATCTGTGCCTCCACACCCCACTGCTAAATACTTTTTAGGTTTCCTTTGATTCTAGTTGTGTCTGCCCCATGTCTATAGCTACAGTATAGGAATCCGCCATCCTTACCTGTCTTTTCAGATCCTCAATGACTGAGAAATACTTGCTGTAGTCATAGTCGAGTCGACGACCACTGCCAGGCCCAAATTTCTCATACCAGTCCTCAATCTTCTTCTCCAGATCAGTGTTGGACTCCTCCAGGGCACTCACGTGGTTCAGGTACAATGCCAGGCGGTCGTTGAGGTTCTGCATGGTCACCTTCTCATTCCCAGAGAGAAGCCCAGACTCGTTGTTAGGGAAACCAGCGCTGTTCGCCCTTCCTGACACCTCATTGCCATTGCCAAAGCTTCCTCCAGAAGAGATGCCCCCAAGGGTGCAAGAAAAACTGCTCTCTGCTCCAGGCCCAACACACACATTCCCAGTCACAAAGCCTGCCCCTCCCCTGGACAGCCTGACAGACCCAGCTCGAGAACAGACCCTGGAACCCCCAGAAAATCGAAAAGACATGGCGACAGGACAACCCAGCGACCTTCTTCCCGAGAGAGGTGCAAAGTCTATCTTCCACGGGATGACAACCCCACTGGCTTTTATAGGATTCAATCTTAGCTATGCTGATCTGTAATAAAACATTAGTTGTATCCTAATTGCTATTTTTCATAATTGGGTGATTTTTAATAGTGTCCAGTAGGTGGCAAAGAGCCCCAAGGATATTTTTTATATATGAAAAAGGTGCCAGGGACGGTGATCCTAATTCATAGCCTCGCAGTCTTAGTAAGACTAAATCATAGCCCCGTAGATCACGGCGAGGAAGCCATCATTTGTGTTACCAAGATGAGAGTTTACATCTTTTTGACCCCTGGAAAAGAGCAGAGACCCTGCTTCCCACCAAGAACAAAGAAATATTTGCTCCCTGTGCGGTAAAATACACTAAAGTATCTCAGTTGACTTGACTGGGCATTCTCCTTCCTACTGAGACGGAAGCTCTCCATATTTAGCGATCTCTTGCCAATAAGAATTCTTGACTTGATCTATTTTTGCACATGCACGTATATGCATATTTACGGGTGTCTGCGTGTGCTGATGCATGTGTGTGTGCATGTGTGTGCACACAGGTGGGGTGGCCATAGGACAACCTCAGCTGCTGTTCTGCCATTTACCTTGCTTGCTTTTTGAGATGGGGGGGTCTCATTGGTTTGTAACTTGTGATGTAGGCTAGGCTTGCTGGCCAGGAAGCCCCAGGATCTGCATGTCTCTGCCTCCCCAGTGTTGGGACGGTGAGTGAAAATCCAAGACCCTGTTTTTTTGCACGGTTCCTTGGGATCGAACTCATGTCGTCATACTTGCACGACAAACACTTTATTTACTGAGCTGTCTTTCCAGCCCCTTGTGCTTGTTTGTAATAAGGTGAAAATGAGTAACAAGCTCTATAGTAACTTTTGGAATGGGTCTCATGTAGCCAAGGCTTTCGAACTCCAGTTTTCCTCTCTCAGCCATCTGAGTGCTGGTATTGTGGACACGTGTCGCTGAGCCTGGCGAGAGTTTATTTGGTCTAGGAGCAGAACATCAATTCACTGGCTACCGAGACTCCAAATTGTTTGCTTTTTATCCTTAAAAATTACATTTTGAGATAGATTCTCACTATATAGCCTGGGTTGGCCTGGAGCTCACCATATAGAACAAACTGTCCTTGAACTTGTCTTATCCTCTGATGCCTCTGGCTCCCCAAATGTTGAGATTTCAGGCATGCACCACCCCACCCCATCATGGTTCTCTAGTTTTCATCTATGTACATGAAACATTGTGACTCTGAGACATGAGTTTCATGTTGATCAGTGGGGAATGAAATACATGGAAGAGGGGACTGTTTCCATCACTCCCTAGGACATCCACAATGTGGTACCCAGGCGACTGGTTGTCATGGGGAACAGATGCGTTCTTCTTTTCCATGGAGCCTGTCTCTTCCTGCTTCGCTTCTCTAGGAACAGATGAATAGAATCACATCCGACACTGCCAGTCAAAGTCTCCAATGAGCAGCTCCAATAATGAATGGCTAGAAGACAGTCTGGAGGGCACAGACACTTTATAAATGTTAATTATTTGTATTATTATAATAAGGTGAACACATCAGACAGGGCCAGGTTGCTGTCACTTACGATGGGTACAAACCGATTGGCCGACTGCTAACAGGTTTCGTTCTGAAAACATGAATTCTTTCCCCAGTGAGATTTTTCAGTGTTGTAGATACTGAATTCTGAGGAACAGCAGATGTTTGTCACTACAGTACAAGAGCTATTCAGTGGACTATGATGTCTGCATTTGGAAAGCACAGATGTTTAAAAATCATTAACACAAAACTGTAATTCAGACCATACCAGTGTTCTATAAGATTTCTAAACTATATCCAGAGAATTATTAGTGATTTTGCTGTGGCTTGGCCAAATTTTTACATTTTTGCCAGTGTTTCTCACGCATGAAAGAACCAAACAGTGTGTTGGCAGAGTAATAGTTTGTAAGACTGGATTTTTTTTTTCTTAGATAAGAGCGTTAATGAGACTGCAAAGTATTATTAACCCAATCTATTTATCTCCAGGTAGCTTACAAATACTCATTAACTTATCTCTGATAGAATACATTAAGCATATATTATTAGAACCATTTTGGAGATGAGCTGGCTCTGGAAATAACATGTCCACACAGATCACAGACTTCTCCGTCAAAGCAGGCCATACGATGCTTAACTTCCGGAAACACAGCCGGTGTTTACACATAGGATGTCTCTACATCTCTTCACAGATTTCCTGTAAGCTAAAGTTTTTTTATGTTTATTTTTTTTTTGTGTGTGTGTGTGTATATGAATGTTTTGTCTGCATGTATGTCTGTGTACCACTTGCTTGCCTGGTTCTGGTGGAGGTCAGAAGAGGGTGTTGGGTCTCCTGGAAGTGGAGATACAGATGGTTGTGATCCACCCTGTGGGTGCTAGGAATTGAACCCAGGTCCTTTAGAGCCAGTGCTCTAAACTGATGAACCATCTCCTTAGCTCTCTGAACTAAAACTTTAAGAGTATAAATGTACTTTAGTGTTTTCTGGAAGTAGAAGATGACTTGAGCTAATTCCCCAGGTCGGTTTCTATCAATGTCTTTGCTTCTTCAGGTTATAGACTCATAGTCAGAAAGCAGTGCACAGTGGTATCTTTCTTCATTTCTCAAGAACCTACTAGGTACTCAAGTGTCACGTTCTTTGTATGTGGTTGGCATCCAAAGAAAGTGAACTGAACTGAACTGTAACTTTTATGATGTTTTAACGTCTCACTTCAGCCTGAAGCTTTTTCATTGCTGTCTGAGGACTTGAGTTCGATTCCAGGACCCATGTAGTGGAAGGAGAGGACTCACAGAAGCAAACTGTCCTCTGACTTTCCCATGGGCATGCTATGTCTACATGCTCACATACACACACACAATAAATAAAAACAATGTAAAAACTGTAAAGATGGGTATTTTATATATCTCTTGGGTATTTTAGAAAAGCATTTTATTCAAAAAACTTTTTATGTATGTAAGTATGTATATATGTATATATATATATATATATATATATATATATATATATATATAGAGAGAGAGAGAGAGAGAGAGAGAGAGTGCCTGCAGTATGCATGTGAAGATCACAGGATAACTTCCAGGTGTCAGTTTTCTCCTCCCGGCATGTATGTAGATCCTGGGATCCAATTCAAACCTTCCCACTGCCCACCTCGCTTGCCGGGAAAACACTTTCTTGGATATGGACGAGGTTTATTTTGTCACTAGAGTCCTTGTGTTTCTTCTGAGAATCAGGATGTGGTGTGTTTGTGCCTCGCCGAATGGCTTCTTTGCAGAAGAGATCATGACTAGAGCTAGCACCCCTTTTCACTAGTGGGAGGGTGGGGCCACAGAGTTCCTGGTTCTCAGCAACAGGGCATTAGGTTGTGGCTAAGCACAGACCATGAGTCAGTCTGTCTGAACTCCAGCGCCTCCAGTTATTAGTTGTGTGATTCTGAGAAAATTACTCCGCTGCTCTCTGACTCAGTTTCCTTACTCGTAAAACGATGATGACCACGGCATCAGCCTTATAGGGTGGTTGTGGGGACCAATTGGTTTCTAGACTATATCCTCCTATCCTTTCAGCCTGGTTCCAGTAGAAAGAGTTTATTCCCTTAGTTCGGATGGTTTGATGATCAGACACCCAAAACACTGAAGGAAATCTGAGTTAACTATTGAGTCATCGAAAACAGGCTAAAAAAGAATTTTTGAGAGTTGTTTTTTTTTTTTTAATGATTTTTTTTTTGGTTGTTCGTTTTTGGTATGAATGCTCCATCGGCATGAATCCCTGTGCGCCAGAAGAGGTCATCAGGGCATTAGATCCCATTATAGAGGATTGTGAGCTACCATGTGCTTGCTGGGAATTGAAATCAGTACCTCCAGAAGAGCAGTCAGTGCTCTTAACCCCTGAGCCAGCTCTCCAGCCCTGAGAGTTGTTTTTAACTCACGACAAAATTCAGAGGAAGGTGCAAAGGTTTCCCACAGACTCCCCCCTATCATGCATCGCCTCCCTGCTTGCTTATCAGCTCCCACTGGTCCACGTGAGCAGCCCTCTCTGGAGCAGTGCCTGTGTTCTACAGTTCACTGACTGACACGCCACACTCACCAGAGTCCATGGTTCATGTTAGAGTTCATTCTTGGTGAACCCTGTTGGCTGGACAATTGTGTTGACCCATGCCTGCCTTCATAGTAGCATATAGACTACTTTCCTTGTTCTATGAATCCCTTGACTCCCCATTTATCCTCCCCTCTTAGTCCTTGGCGACCACTGATCAACGTTACTGTTTCCACAGTAATGTTTTCTGTGTTTCCCAGGATGTCAGAGAGTTGGCCTCCTACATGATGTAGTCTTTCTAGATTGGCTTCTTTCACTTTGTAATACACATCAAAGTTTTCTCTCTATCTCTTCATGGCATGCTAGCTCTGGCTAATGCCCTGTCGTATGGATCTGTCATCATTTATTTGGTCCTCTGCAAGATGAGCAAGTGCTCTTAACATACAGAGCCATCTCTCCAGCCCCTCCTGTGCAGGTTTTTGTGTGGTGATGTTGTCACCTCCTGTAGATAGAGGAGTAAGGATCCATTGGTTTCCAGCAATTGCTAGATTGACTGGTCAGAGAGTGTTACGAAGTGTTTAGCTTTGTAAGAAAGAGCCCGATGGACTGTCTTCCACAGTGGCTAAGTATTTCTGACTATAGAACTATATGCAAGAGATCCTCTCCACCCCGGTTTTGATATAAGAGTAGAGGATGTAAAAGTTAGTTTTTCAGAAAATGAAGGGAGCGTGTCTGTCTTAGGCTTACCTGGGTATGTTGTCTTAGTTGTATTTTTGAGGCTAGGTCTCATGTAGCCCATGCTGCCTTCTGTCTGTAGCTAAGAATGACCTTGAACTTCTGGTCCTCCTACATGCACCTCCCAGAGGGCAGATACAGGGGTGTGCCACCACACCCAGGGTTTATGTGGTCCTGGGATAGAAACGAGCACTTTGTGTGTGTTTGGTTAGCACTCTCCAGACTAAACTACATGTCAGTTCCTATTTTCAATTAATTAATGAACTTTAATTTTTCTTTATTCTTAAGCATTTCATACAGGAAGATAATGAAATATGATCCTATATTCCCCTTCCAATTAATTGAGTGAGAAAGGTTTCCTGCAGTCTGGGGCATTTGAACTCTTGATCTCCAGTTGATGGCAGTGGTTTGGGGAGGTTTAAAAGGTATAACCTTGCTGGAGGAGGTATGTCTCTGGGGCCAGAATTAGAGAGCTTAGAACTTACCATATTCAGTTCACTGTCTCTGCTTTATGCTTGTGGTTCAAGATGTAAGCTGTCAACAGTCTGTTCTAGCCACCATGCCTGCCCACTAGCTTTGCCCTGACATCATGGACTCTGACCCTTTAAGCCAAAAGAAATTCTTTCTTCTGTAAGTTGCTTTAGTCATGGTATTATATCACAGTGACAGAAATGTAACTGATATGTCTCCAATATATGCCCCTTTCAACTTCATAGTTTTTTCTTTTATAACCCATTAAGTCCAGTTAGTGCTGCCCATATGTGCATGGGTGTGGGGCCACCCATGGAAACCCACTAGTGGTCATATTTTCAATAAAGAATTATTTTCTTCTTCCCAGCAGCTATCCACTACCAGTAGCTCCTTGATAAGGGTGGTCCCTGAAGAATCTTTTTTTTTTTAAAAAATATTTATTTATTTATTTTGTATACAATATTCTGTCTGTGTGTGTTTGCAGACCAGAAGAGGGCAGCAGACCTCGTTACAGATGGTTGTGAGCCATCATGTGGTTGCCAGGAATTGAACTCATGACCTTTGGAAGAGCAGGCAATGCTCTTAACCACTGAGCCATCTCTCCAGCCCCCCTGAAGAATCTTCTACTCCATCTCTACCAGGATATAGTCTACTTGATCTTGTGAAGGTAGCCACATCTACCTCCATAACTCACAGCTGTGAGTTCACAAACACAGTAGCCATTTCAAGTCCAGATGGCAGCATTCCACAGCACTCCTCTGTAGGTGGAATTTTCTGGCCCACCAGCCAGTTCCCAAATAACCACACAGAGACTTATTCTTATAAATGCTTGGCCAATAGCTTAGACTTACTACTAACCAGCTCTTACATATCAACCCACATTTTTATCTATGTTCTATCACATGGCTCAGTACCTTTCCTCAGTATGGCACATTCATCTTGCTTCTCCTAGTGACTCCACCTTTCTTCATTCCAGAGCTCTCTCCCTGTCCTGCACGTCCTGGCTAACCTCTTCCTGCCTAGTTATTGACCATTTAGCTCTTTATTAAGCCAATGAGAGCAACATGTATTCACAGTGTGCAAAGATTATTCCACAGCACTCTTCCCCACCCTTCAGATCTTATGTTCTTTCCACCTACTTTTCCACCACATTGGACTCTCACTCCCCTATCACCCATCAGTAGCCATCAATTATTTCCTTAGCTGGGAGTGAGACTTCATGAATTCCTTCGGCACTGATGCTGGAAATTTGATTGGCTTGGTATTGTGTGGGTCTTGTGCACAGAGTCAAAACTGCCATGAGTATTATAGCCTGGTCATGTCCAGAAAACACTGGTTTTCAGCCCTCTTCCACTTCTTCTGGCTCTTGCAATCTTTACCCTCCCCCTTATGCAATCTCTCTCTCTTCTCTTTAAAAAAATCTACATGTATCATCTTTCCTTAGGATGTTTTTGACTCTTCAATTTTCTATTTTCACTTCATTGAGTCTACTATATATACTCAAGATCATTATTTTATATGTATGAGTGTTTTACCATCCTATTTATGTGTTTACTGTATTTGTACAGTGCCCAAGGAGGCCCAGAAGGGGGTGTTGGATCCCCTGAAATGAGTTACAGGGCATATGAGTCTCCATGTGGGTGCCGGGAACTGAACCTGGGTCATCTCTCCAACTCCAGGAACTGGTTTTTATTTTTAATTTTTTAGTAGCTGTTTTATTTTCACTGCCTAGCACTCAACATATATACACCCAGTATGTGTGGAAGGTTGAGAGATTAAAATTTTGTAGACACACGAAAAGACTACAACCATTACATATTCAACCAGTTCCTAACTTGCAAAAAGCCATGGATTAAACGGAGGAATTAAAAGCGGAGCTTAGCTTCCATGGGAGGGTGTACTTCAGATGCAGTGATGAACCAGAACCAGGCAGGATAGCTTGCAACAGGAAGACATTTATTGAAACACCACCAGAGAGAAAGCCAAAGAAATGCCACTAGTCTAGAAAGTTTGTCTTCACTCACTGGGAGAGAAGCAGAAACATAAGAGGGCCCTATTTTGGACAACCGTTTAGATTTGGTATTTTAAAGTAGGGCTCTTCATTTTAAGCAGTGGAGTTCAAGAAGGCATCCTTTCTTTGCTCATTCTTGTTGACTTTGGTAGATTTTTCTTCCAGGGTATGAATTCTGGAGGAGAGAACCTTGCCACGGGGATCTAATTCTTCAACAACAGTTTTAACGATGGCGGTTTTAGATGGCTCTGAAATGACACAGACAAACCATGAAAATTTTAATTCACAGATGGGAAATAATTCAGCATTTGAAAAATATAGATTATGCTGTGTGCTGGTGGTCCCAGCACTCAGGAAGCCAAGGCAGGTGGATCTCTGAGTTCGAGGCCAGCTTAGTGTACATAGAAATTTCCAGAATAGCCAGTGCTACACACACACACACACACACACACACACACACACACACACACAACTCTGCCTCAAAAAACAAAACAAAACAAAAGAAACATATATAACAAAAAAGACAGAAAATAAGAGAAAGGAAGACTTCAGAGCTGGCTCAACCTGTGAAGTGCTTGCTTTGTAATGATGAGGACCTGAGCTCCATCCCCAGAACCCACATAAAACAAGTCACTTGTAATCCTAGGTCTGGGGAGGTGGAGACAGGAGGATCCTTGGGTGCCACTGACTGGTCAGCCTCACCTACTTGGCAAGCTTTAGGTCCATAAGAGACCCTGTCTCAAGCAAAAAGGTGGGCCTTGGATGAGGAACACTGCTTGAGTTTGTCCTCTGTTCTCCACCTACAGGTGCACCTGCACACATGCACACAAGAGGAAGAGAGGGTCCAGGGATGGAGGAGGAGGAGAAGGAGGGAAAGAAGCAAAGAGAGGAGAGAAGAAACCACTGAAGGTTTTGTAGAGCTTTTAATTTACCCTTTATCTGATTTCCGGGTCCTCCTGGGCCTTTTGACTTAACACAAGAGCTGTAAAAAAAAAAAAAAAAAAAAAAAAAAAATAGAGTTTTCCATTATTTACATCTCTGTGTTGTGCTAAAGCAACTGAGAAGTAGAGATTAACAGGAGTTTATTGGCTGCTGAAATAAGCCAGGGACTGTGCATCCATTCCCCCATGATCTGGACTGCAGAGACCTGCCGCAGCTTCAAGTGACTTTTAGGAACCTTAAAGAGAGGCCTTAGAGGCACAGTGCCTACCCCTCGTCTCCGTCGATGAGGCGGCAGTAGGTCTCGATCTCCTTCTCCAGGTGGGCCTTGACGTTCAGAAGCTGCTCGTATTCCAGCTTCTGGCCCTCGGTCTCGGTCCTGACCTGGTGCAGCTGCTCCTCCAGGGCGCTGATCTGAGCCTGGATCTGAGCCAGCTGTGTGCAGTAGTTGCCCTCGGTCTCGGTCAGGGAGCACTCCAGCGAGTGTTTCTGTGGTTTGGAAAGACGGTATTAGACGACATCACTGTCCCGACTCAGAAGAAACCTCTTAGAAGAGAGCCATCCTTCCACAAGGCAATCACTTCTCCCCAGGGTCATGGAGACGGCTGTCGGGGATGTGCTTGCCCTGCGAGCATGTAAACCTGGGAGCTGTCCCCAACACCTACACAAAAAGTCAGGTACGGCTGTGTGCCTGTAGTCCCAGGGCTGCGGAAATGGAGACAGGATGTCTATGACTTGATGATCAGCCAGCCTGGCTGAACCTGTGAGCCCCAGGCTGAGACAGGTGAGAGACCCTGTCTCCAAAAACATGGTGGAGAGCTCGGGAGGAATGGCACCTGAGGTTGACCTCTGGCCTTCTTACACATGAGCACACACTCACACCCACATGGGCACTATACATACGCACACACACTGCACATATACACAAACAGTCATTTCCATCCAAAAGATTCCATTTGCTCAATATTCATTCTTTGTCTCCATTTGTGCAACTCTGGGAGTCACCGCCCCTCTTTGAATCTGATTCTTCTTCTGGAGATACGGACGCGAGCTGTGAAGACAGCCTGCCTATGCCTCAGGGCGCATTGCGGGCTAACCTGTGGGTGAGCGACTGGGCAAACCCTTAATGAAGAGGGTGATTATTACTGTCATTAGGCGTGTTTCGCTTTAGACTCAACCTTCACAGCTCTACTTTGCTTTAGTCATGCCACTTAAAAGGAATTTAAGTGCTCTTAATTAACTGACCAACAGGAAGGCTGGGTGGGGAAACCAGGGAAGATATTTCTGCTCTGCAGAGATTTTTTGATACAGGTAAAATGAATTTCTTCCGGAGCACGTCAAAATAATTGTATTTGCAGGTTTCCAGGGCTTACTGACATCTAGGCATGACTTTCAAGCATATGTCAACAAGTAATCAGTGGCTAAAATCCCAAGTGAGTAACACTACAAGGATGAAAATTCTTAGGAGGTTTTTTTTTTTTCAACTTTCAAAGCAAAGCTGCCTTGTCCTTCATACTTACCATGGCCAAGAGGGACTGCAGCTCTATCTCCAGGGTTTGGAGGGTCCGTTTCATCTCAGTAAGTTCGTTCCGGGCCGAGGTGGTGGCTCCAGCATCGTCTGAAATCTGCTGCTGCAGGGTGGCGCTCTGCGAAGGCAGGAGCTGGTGTCAGGGTGGGGACAGCGGCATCCGCACCTGGTGCCGGGTGTGTGCCCGCGAGCCTGCCTTTACCTTTTCCTGGAACCAGGCCTCCGCGTCCCTGCGGTTTTGCTCAGCCAGGGCCTCGTACTCCGCTCGCATGTTGTTCAGCAGGACGGTGAGATCCACACCCGGGGCCGCGTTCATCTCCACGTTCACATTGCCTCCCGCTGCGCACTGCAGAGCCTGCATTTCCTGGAACGGTTTTCAGCCACATCAGGATCCACAGGGCTCAAAGCTTTTTCTGAGGTTTGTTGCTTTTTCTCGTTTGAGACAGTCTCACTCTGGAGCCCAGAATGCCCTTGGACTCTCAGTCATCCTCTTGCCTGAGATCTGGTTTGTTTCATTTGAGAAGGAGTAATAGAAACATTCCAAAGGCATGGGGGAAATTAAAACCATCTTGATATGAAGATATTTCGGGAAGGAGGCAGGCTATGAAGACAGGGAAGGTTGAGAGCCTACCTCCTCGTGGTTCTTCTTGAGGTACGCCAGCTCCTCTGTGAGTGTTTCCAGCTGGACCTCGAGGTCAGTTCTGCACAGGGTCAGCTCATCCAGGACTCTTCGCAAGCCATTGATGTCCGCATCCACACTCTGGTGAAGCGCCAGTTCACTTTCGTACCTTAGAGATGTGTTGGAAGGGTTCATTCTCTCCCATCAGATTTGAGTCACCCCACTTTCCAGGTCATCCTAAAACTTAACCTAGCACAGCAAGCTTCAGCGAGACTATCTACGATGAATAGACACACTTCTATGAAGTTCTCTTCCCTTCTGATCTTGACAATCGTTTGTGTTAGCTCTGAATTCTCTAAGTTAATTGGGTGAGTTAATTAATGCTTTAAAATGGACAAAGGGACAAACAACAGAGCAGAGAAGACTCCCAACGACACCAGGAAAAGAGGGAAGTCCCAGAATAACTTTTGGTCTGTTTTCATTTGGCTCAACTCACTTCATTCTGAAGTCATCAGCCGTCAGTCTTGCGTTGTCGTTTTGCAGGATGATGTTGGCGTTGTTTGCGGTTGCGGAGATGATCTGATGAATGGAGAGGTGGGGGAGAGTGAGGACATAATAAAACATGCACATTTCCTTGCACTCCAGTAGCATGTGGAAATCATAGGAATGCTTCTCGCACCTCGCACTGATGATGAGATGTTGTGAAAATGGGAACTCGAGATATGGTTGGTTTTACTTTATATTTTAATTTCTCCTTCATCTTTAAAAAATTTCCTCTTACATTTATAAATATATAGTTGGAGACACTGGGCAGTTTTTTTTAAATATTTTTATTTTACTAAAAACATGCTTGCACGCCTGATTTCAGATGGGTGGGTCATGATCAAAGATTGTAATTATAATATAAATTGTTATTGTTGTTTTTTTTAAATTCACTTGTTTTATGTGTATTGGTGTCTTGACTGTGTGTATGTTTGTGCACCATGTGTATGCCTGGTGCCCCCAGAGACTGGGAGAAGGTTTCAGATCCCCTGGAACTAGAGTTAGGTTGTGAGCCACCATGTAGATGCTGGGAATTAACCCCGGGTCTTCCGGAAGAGCAGCAGCCAGTGTTCTTAACTGCTGAGCCCTCTCCCCAGCCCAGAAATTATTTGGAATATTAACAATGAAGTTCTAGAAACTGTGTTCCATGTCCTGCTGTGACCTCATCTATTTTTCCTTGTCTATATGTCCCATGTCACTGAACTTCTTACCTGGGATCTGAGGTCATCAATGATGGGGAAGTATCTACTGTAGTCATGATCGAGACCACGGCATGAACCAGGTCCAAATTTTTCATACCAGTCCTTGATCTTCTGCTCCAGGTCGGCGTTGGCCTCCTCTAGTGCTTGTACATTCTCCAGGTAGGAGGCCAGGCGGTCGTTGAGGTTCTGCATGGTCACCTTCTCATTGCCCGACAGGAGGCCATGTTCGTTCGTCGTAAAGGCCCCACAAGATGCACTGCCCACACCGAGCCCTCCTGCCGAGGAACTGCCTCCAAAGGCGCAAGAGAAACCACTTCCGATGCCTGGCACTCCGCACGCATTTCCAGCTCCCAAGGCTGCTCCAGTGCCGGAAAGCCTCACGGAGCCCAGCCGTCTGGATGCAGAGGAGAAGCGAACGGACATCGTGCTTACACTGGAGTGTTGCTCCAAGGGTGAATGTCCTACTGGGTGAGGACTGCTTTATATATGCAACGTTCGGATGTCTCTAGGGGAAACTCTGCCTCTCCTAGCAAAATGGTGTTTGCTAGCTCATTGAGAATTACCCGTAAGTGGGAGACATTTCCCCCTAATGAATGTCTTTACGCTGCCGTGGCCACTTCCGTAGGTGGATGGTTATCTTGATGTTTGTTGTCTTTGGGAGGGAGCAGGGTGGAGTATTATCAAAGTTATTATAGTGATGCCTTTGAATTTAAGGTGAGTAACCCTTCCTGCCTCCTAGGCTCCAGGAGTATACAATTCCTTAAAGAATTCAAAAGCAATGTGGCAAATACAATCCTCCTTGCCTTGCCCAACAACACCTGCATGTCTCTGGCAAGCAATTCACCATCTGCCTTGTTCTCTATCAGAGACGTTGAAAATAATTTCAAGACCAAGAGCCTTGGATTTCTAGAGGAAGGAAGCTGAGTTTTAAAGGAAAAAAATTAAGGTCCTTTTTTGGAAACAGAAAGTTTTCTTTTGATCTTTTATCCTTCCTGAATTACCATTTAATCTGAACAGGTTTTTTGCCTGAGTCATGTTTCTAGGCAGGTCATAAGGGGAAATATATTAGTCTCCATGGCCCCTAATTTCCTTCCCTTCCTTCCTTCCTCCCTCCCTCCCTCCCTCCCTCCCTCCCTCCCTCCCTCCCTCCCTCCCTCCCTCCCTCCCTCCCTTCTTTCTTTCTTTCTTTCTTTCTTTCTTTCTTTCTTTCTTTCTTTCTTTCTTTCTTTCTTTCTCTTCCTATTACATTGTTTATTGATTTTTATTGAGCTCAACATTTTTCTCTGCTCCCCTCCCTGCCTCTCCCCTCCCCCTCAACCCTCTCCCAAGGTCCCCATGCTCCCAATTTACTCAGGAGATTGTCTTTTTCTACTACCCATGTAGATTAGATCCATGTATGTCTCTCTTAGGGTTCTCATTGTTGTCTAGGTTCTCTTGGATTGTGATTTGTGGCCCCTAATTTCTTTAGCTGTAAATGAAGGACCTAGTTCCCTCTTTCTGTCTATAGGTTTCTAGTATTTTTATGCATCTTCCTCTCCTTAGAACATTTCTGTACTTGCCTCCTCTACTTTTCACCTCCTATTCCTTAGTGAATTTTGGTTCTATTATTTTAGAGACTTCAGGTTTATCATGAATCACCGCACACCTCCAATTCAGCCTTCCTGTTCCCTTTCCTTCCCCTGCCTTCTCTTCTCTTCCCTTCCCTTTACTTCCCTTCCCTTCCCACTTCCTTTTCTTCCCTTCTCTCCGTTCCCTTCCCTTTCCCTTCCCTTCCCCTCCTCTTCCTCTCCCCTCTTCTTCCCGCTTCCTTCTTCCCTCTTCCCTTCTTCCTTCTGACAGGGTCTCACTATGTTGCCCAGGTTCACTTTGAACTTGTGGTCCTTCTGCCCCAGCGTCTGGAGCATTGGGTCACGGTGTCTGCTCAACCATTGTTTCTTACGTTTATCTTTTATGCCTCTTGGTTTCATTAGTTACTGATTACCTTAGGCAGCTGCTGTCTGAGGACTCCTCCACATCTGGATGCTCCCTTTCTCGTCTGTTTGTGCCTTGTCCTTCCTACATTTTGCCACTGTGTGGCTCACAGTTTTGGATTGCCCTGTAAGATTTCTCCTGCTGTCATCTTGCTGGCTTGCCATCCTGCTTCATGATGCCCCCTGCCCATCTCATTGCTTTTGTTCATGTTGCTCTTTTCGTCAATTTTTTTCTTGTTTTTTTCTTTTTTTATTTAAAATCTTGCCTTTGCCAGGAACAACTGGCATCATTTTCAGTTGTGAATATTTGAAACAAATAATCTAAAAACCTAAGATTTCATAGCCTAGTCGGTAAGTTTGCAGAGAAGAAAGCCAGAAAATTTAAATTAAGAAGTAATGTTCAAGCCGGGTGATGGTGGTGCACGCCTTTAATCCCAGCACTTGGGAGGCAGAGGTAGGCGGATCTCTGTGAGTTCGAGGCCAGCCTGGTCTACAAGAGCTAGTTCCAGGACAGGCTCCAAAACCACAGAGAAACCCTGTCTCGGAAAAAAAAAAAAAAAAAAAGGAAAGAAAATGCTTAGAATTAAACCATTTTCATGAACTGTTCTTGTTCTCTCTTCAAATAATCTTCGGAAAATTTATACTTGAACACACTAGGTGTTCTTAATCCAGTCGGGTTGAAAATCAGAATCAGCCTCTTAGCTGAGAGTGGCTGCATTCCCTCCCGGTTTAGGAGGCGTGCCAGGCCATGGCTGGAGGCTGGCTGTGCTGGCTGGTTTGCTGTGTCAACTTGACACAAGCTAGAGTCAGCAGAGAGGAAGGAGCCTCAGCTGAGGAAAAGCCTCCATGAGCTCCAGCTGTAAGGCATTTTCTCATTTAGTGATCACGGGGAGGGCCTAGGCCATGCTGGATGGTGCCATCTCTGGAGTCCTGGGTTCTAGAAGAAGGTGGGCAAGTCACTAAGCAGCTCCCCTCCACAGCCTCTGCATCAGCTCCTGCCTCCAGGATCCTGCCCTGTTTGAGTTCCTGTCCTGACTTCCTTCAGTGATGAACAGCAATGCTCAAGTGTGTAGTTGGGTTTTTTTTTTTTTTTTTTAAAACTCTTTTGGGTTCCACCACCCAGCTCCCAAATAAACACACAGAGACTTACTTATGAATTCCTGGCCTTAGCTTGGTTTGTTTCTAGCCAGTTTTTCTAACTTAAATTATCCTGTTTCTCTTTAACTACATTTTGCCTCTGGGCTTTTTGCCTTTCTTTATTCTATATATCTTTCTTTCCTTCTTACTCCATGGCTGGCTGTGTGGCTGCGCGGCTGGTCGCTGGCATCCTCTTCTCCTTCTCCTTTACTCTGTCTTCCCTAGATTTCTCCTCCTCCTCCTTTATTCTCCCTGCCCGCCAGCCCCACCAGTTTCTCTCTCCTGCCTTGCTATTGGCCTTTCCGTTCTTTATTAGAACAATAATTAGGAAAAGCAACACAACTTTACGGAGTTAAACAAATGCAACATAAAAGAATGCAACACATCTTTGCATCATTAAACAAATATTCCTCAGCATGAACAAATGTAACACATCTTAATCTGATATTCCACAACAGAAGTGTAAGTCAAATAAACCCTTTCCTCCCCAGCTTGCGTTTTGATCATGGTGTCTGGTCGCAGCAATAGGAACCCTAACTAAGACACTGGCCACACCCAGGGAGCAGCACCCTGACCTGGAGCTGTGAGGTCCTGTTTGCGCAGAGTAGGAACTGCATTGAGTTTCAGCCATACTTGTCTCGCCCTTGCTTTCTGTCATCATTCAGTATATGTGTGCCAAGAATAAGTCCCTTGGCTCCCTTGAAACTTCACTGTTCCTGTCTCTTCTTCTGAGCTTCTAGCACTGTCAGCCTCCTGGGGCTGAGGGAGATCCCTTGGCCTTCCTTGTCATCCCTCGCTCACTTAGGAAGTCCTATCTTAATTTCCCCTTTCCTGTTGGACATGCATCTCAGAATTGTAGACACATTGCTCTTTCAGCTTTTTCTGCAGTGCCTTGCCTAAGACATCGCTGTCCCTAAAGGAGGAACTTCTCTGCTCCTACGTAGAAAGAAATTGAAGAAGAGATGGCATTTCTAGTCTATTATAAGATGGGACTGCGTGCAGGACGGGCTTTATTCCATACTGATGACCGGGAGCACAATTTGTTGAGCATTTGTGTTGATAATTACGTAAGTTCTTATTTCATGCTCTCAGCAATTCTACAAGGGAAGTCAGTCAAATTGCCACCTTAAATAGACTTCCTCCCAGTTTCCTTGACTCTGATTGGTGGTTTTAGAAAGAAGCTATTGTAGGACCAGAGACTGACTGTGAGTAAAAACATCTGTTGTAAAAGCCTGAGGACTGGAATTCACTCTCTGAAATGTATGTCAGGGTCGAAGAAGAAAACTGACTCCACAAGATTGTGCTCTGACCTCCACGGCGTGAATGAATACATGCACACACACATTCTTATAACAGTAATAACAATACAAATTATATATATATATATCTTTAAATTTACTTCATTTTAATCACAAGAAGGCCCACTGTGTTTCCAGGAATCCCCACCTGTACATGTAGGTGTACAGGTTTGAGTCTGTGTGTTAGCCCAGTTCAGTTGCTTCAGTACTTGGGAGATTCTGCTGTAGTTTGGGACAACCCTCAGGTGAATATGACTGGAATACGGGTTCTGGGTACTAATACGTTTGTTGTGGAGAGAGTTAAATATCCTTAACAGGAAAATGGTATGCTGTAATTGCCACAGGACACATTCATCTCTACTGATGTAGGCTGAATAATGACTCCTCAAATCTGGAGTCCAAATCTCTGAACCTTCCAATTTATATGGTTAAATTATTATTAATTTGGGTTAAATTATTACACAGAGGAGCCTTTTCCTTTTGAGGCTAGCAACATTTTCAAGTTAAGAGATTTTCAAAAGGAAAAAGCTCCTCTGTGTAATAATTTAACCCAAATTAATAATAATTTAACCAAATAAATTGGAACGAACATCTGGACCGCACATCTGGAATGAACATCTGGATCGCACATCTGGAATGAACATTTGGATCGACCGAACAGCTGGAATGAACATCTGGATTGCACATCTGGAACGAACATCTGGATTGCACATCTGGAATTAACATCTGGATTGCACATCTGGAATGAACATCTGGATTGCACATCTGGAATGAACATCTGGATTGCACATCTGGATTTTTTTTTTTTTTTTTTTGGTTTTTGGTTTTTCGAGAAAGGCTTTCTCTGTGGCTTTGAAGCCTGTCCTGGAACTAGCTCTGTAGACCAGGCTGGTCTCGAACTCACAGAGATCCGCCTGCCTCTGCCTCCTGAGTGCTGGGATTAACGGCGTATGCCACCACCGTCCGGCTGGATCGCACATCTGGAACGCACATCTGACTCGCACATCTGAAAATTAAAGATCTTCGTTAGAGTCAGAAGTGTGAGTATGAGAAAGCATAGCAGAGACTTCTCTAATGGTATAATTTCCTGTCTCTTCTCTAATAGACAGAGAACTACTTCCCCATGCCATTGTAATGGCAATCCCAGGGACCAGTCATGTCCATTGTGACTAGAGTTACTGATACACGAGGAGAAGGCAATAATGACTGTCTCACAAACCTAAATCCTCAGAACAGGTGTGGATTGAAGGCTGGAGGCTCCCTGAAAGATGATTTGTATGATTCTTGCATGGTCAGTCCGAGTTTGTGAAAAGTCTATTGGTTTAGATTATTCCCCCACAATATGAAAACCAAGTAACCCAAGAGTCTAATAAAATATAGTTCATATTAAAAAAAAAAAAGAATCACATTCAAATTCTAAAGAAAGTGAGCAGGAAAATACATTGGGCAGATCGGTAGGCGGGTGACAGCCGAGCAGGGAATGCTCCCCTGTGAGTGTCAGCTGCTGTCTGATGGAGGCAGGATGAGACGGTGGGAACTACAGGGAGGAGAAGCCCTCACTCCAGAGTCTCCTCAGAGCCTCTCACCAGCTAAGGAGAGTCCCAGCACAGTTAACCTCTGCTGTGAGCAGTGTGCTCTTTTCATATCGAGAGAGCAATGAACTGGGCTTAAGGCCTGGCTGGCTAAGCCCTGACATAGGGCCTCAGTCCCCTGCCACACATTTTCTGGACCTCAGAAACATTACAATGATGATACCAGGCTTCTTGCCTCTTGGTGATCTTACTATCAGTCCTGTCAGGTGCCACCTCAGGAACCACCCTGGGTGCCCCTTCAAGTTCCTTGACAACCAGTTGCCATGATAGATTTGAACCTAACTGAAAAGTTTCTGCACGCGGATAAGCTTCTCCGCCAATGCAATAATCCAGATCAGATAAACCAAACCGCATTAGAAAAAGCTCAGGTTTAATGGATACAAACACTCCCAATGGCCTTCCAGCCCCCCCTACCCCCCCCCGGAGAGGGGGTGGGAAAGGAGAACCTGAAAACCAGTGTTTGTCACCCCCGGGGGGGGCGGGGGGGTTAAATACCCTGCAGGGTGGTCTTGAGCATCTCTGGGGAGGGGTCACTGTTTGGCAGGCTTTCTCAGGGGTGGAGTCTGGACTGATGCAACTCCCAGGGGAGGGGGCTGGGGTGAAACTTCCACCTGAACTCTAACAAAAGTAGTTTCTGTTCTTATTGTAAAGGCAGTGTAGGAGGTGGAGATGGCTCAGTGGGTAAGAGTGCTTGTTCCTCCAGCAACCGTAACACCAGTTTTCCTTCTGGCCACCATGGCCACCAGCACACTTGTAGACATGCAAACACACAGAGGAAGCATGATTAATAAAAGCTCAGAGGTAGATATCAGGATTCAACATGAAGATCCGAAAAGCAAAACAGCCAGCCATTTGGCTCTTACCTCTACCTCAATCCAAAATGGTGATCCTGAGGCGGGCGATGGTGGTGCAAGCCTTTAATCCCAGCACTCGGGAGGCAGAGGCAGGCGGATCTCTGTGAGTTCGAGACCAGCCTGGTCTACAGAGCTAGTTCCAGGACAGGCTCCAAGCCACAGAGAAACCCTGTCTCGAAAAACCAAAAAAAAAAAAAAAAAAAAAAAAACCCCAAAAAAACCAAAATGGTGATCCTGCCTCCTGAAATCTCAGAATGAGACTGTGTCTGAGAGCTGTTTCCTCCCATTTTATATTCCTCTCTAAGGCTGGGATAAAAGACATGCACCACCTAGTTTCTTTGGCAACTTGTGTGGCTACTGGGATTAAAGGTGTGTTACCATTACCTGGTCTGTAAGGCTGACCAGTGGGGCTGTTTTAGTCTCTCATCTTTAGGCAGGCTTTATTTACTAAAATACAAATGAAATGCCACTACACACATACACATTAAAAAACTAAAAAAGAAGGTGATTTCATAGAGACGCCCACAGTCATGCTTCTGAGTATGTCTTACTGCCTTTTATATATCTATATCTATATCTATCTATATATATAGAGAGAAATCCTCAATTTTAACATCCATACAAAATGTCTTTAATAAACCTCAACTCTGCTTCAAAAAGAAAAGCGTGGAGATCTTCTGGGGGAGACACTTAGCTCTGCAACTTTGTGAGTTTCATCAAAGTCACCGAGCAGTTGTCTCTATACCGCTGGGCGAATCGAAGGGAGGGAGGGAAGCGAGTGTGTAGGTACGGTTATGGGGGACGGACGACTTCCCTGACAGCAGTGTGAGTGCTACAGGATGTACACTGGACAAAAGGAACTGTGTGGCACGATATTCCTGTCTTTTCTCACAGGGAAAGGACAGGTAGGAGCCACAAACACAGATCAGTGAGGCTCGAGGCTTTTCCAGGGCCTTGCGGAGGAAGCTCTCCAGGGCAGGGCAGCCCTCCAGGACAAATTATGACGGTCACAGGACACCTGTTCCTTTGGGGAACTATCTGGAAGTGAAAAGTTCCTGTGAACTTATTTAAAATGGGATTATTTTTAACAATTATTCAGTGCTTTTTCAAATGGTCTGTTGCACAGAAGAGGAGATAATGACAAAAGCATGGCAATAGTTTGAAGGGTATAGTTTACTTTGAAATGTTTTGCAAATTTAACCCTAAATTATTTTTTTTTAGCTATAAGGAGATCTAAGCATTTTTAAAATGTTTTAATACTTATGCAGTAAAAGTGAACATTGGACATAACGGTGCATGCTTGTGATTCCAGCACTTGGAAATATGAAGCAGGAGGATACTGAGTTCAAGGCAGGTCTGGGCTACATAGTGAGAGTCTGTCTTCTAAAGAAAAGTTGGGGAAATGGGTCAGGGAGATGGCTCAGCGGGTGAAGGACTCGACACCAAGCCTGAACATCATGGATGTCTGATATTCTCAGGGTGGATGGAGAGAATTGATTCTGAAAGCCTATGCTCTGAATTCCACATGATTCGTGACCTGTGTAGGTAGGTCTACACACACACTCACACACACACACTCTCTCTCACACACACACTCACACAAAATAAATAAATAAATAAATAAATAAATAAATAAATAAATAAATGCGAGAGAAAAATAAGTGGGGGGGAAAGTGTGACCGGTGTATCTCCTGCTGTTCCTTACCTTTGGTCCTCGCCTGAGGAAAATCCCCTCCCTGACCCATAAAGCTGAGTCCTGAGGTAGATTTCTGTAGGGACAGAGTTATCTTTGCTGCAAATACAGGACACATCTGTCTCCATCGTGGCTGAGATCACAAATGCCCCCAATTCTTACCCCTTTTATGCTTTATTTCAAAGAAATGTCATTTCTAAACCCATTTGTGGGTTAATATAATGATGTTTTCTCTGTGAGTGGCTGTCACTGGCCTGTGGAGAGCAGATGGAGGCCAGTAGCAGGGACACTTACGTCCCAGCCTGCATCCGTCCCCCAGCTATGACCCTCGTTCTTCCTCCGGTCCCACTCTGTGCCTTTGTCCTCCTGTGTGTGATGGTAATCCCCGTAGCCTGTACCTCCAAGAATAAATGAGATGAGATGGTCCAAGGCATTTGCCACACAGTGAGAGCTGTGCAGAACTTCCCTTGTGATGTCTGCTGTGACCTCCCATCTAGTTCTGCTTGACCTGAGGAGGCTGAGCTATGCAGAGGCACAGAGCCTCCTTAAGCTGTATAGTGAGTCTGGACTCCAAGGATGCTCATCTGTAATCGAGCCCCCCCTCCTCCCCCGTTCTTCCATTCCAGTTAGCAAGAGGGAAAGAAAAGGAGAATTCGGGTAAAAGGGAAGGCTTTTAAAATAGACTTTACTTAATCCCAGCACTCAGGAGGCAGAGGCAGGTGATCCCTGTGAATTCTGGAGCAGCTTGGCCCACTGAGTGAGTTCCAGGACATTAGGACTACACAGAGAAATTCTATATGGAAAAATCAATAAAAATTAAAGTAAAATAAAAGTTACTTACGGAAGATAAAGTATGAACATTACATTACTTTCTCAAAGACAAGTTCAGGGTATTATAGAAAATAGGGAGATTTCACCAGGTGATGGTGGCACACACCTTTAATCCCAGCACTCTGTAAGTAGAGGTGGGCAGATCTCTTTGAGTTCGAGGCCAGCCTGGTCTACAGAACAAGTTTCAGGATAACCAGAATTGTTACACAGAGAAACCCTGTCTTGAAAAACCTAAAAGAAAAAGAGGAAAAAAAGAAAGGAAGGAAGGAAGGAAGGAAGGAAGGAAGAAAGAAAGAAAGAAAGAAAGAAAGAAAGAAAGAAAGAAAGAAAAAGAAAGAGGAAGAAATGAGAGAGATTTCACTTGGGGTCAGGCCCGTGGGATGTGCCACCCATGTTCAGGGTGGGTTTTCCCCTCGGTTAAACCTCTCTGGGCATGCTCTACCTCTCTAAACCTCTGTGTCTCTAGTGTATGTAACCTGTAGCCTGTGGGCCCTTATATCCAGGATGAACATAAATGACTTTGAATTTGGCCCAACACATTTCCATGCTCACAGATGGCAAGGTCATGGACACCCCTACTAGATGTTCCTTTCATTTTTCTAGTGACAACTCCAAAGTCATGGTTTGAGCAGTAGAGCTTTTGTTTAGTGTATCATCCAGGCCCTGACTCTGTCACTTAGGAATAATGCAAGTGTTAACTTATTGTCACAGCTTGGTTTGTGGCAATATGCTCCCACCCCACCCCCAAGAAAAAAAAGCAATTAGGCTTTTATTAAATTCTGCAGCGAGGGTTTATTTTCACAGCCGTGGTAGTAATGATTATTTTTCCCTTAAAGAAAATGCTTAGAGCCAGGCGGTGGTGGCTCATGCCTTTAATCCCAGCACTCGGGAGGCAGAGGCAGGCGGATCTCTGTGAGTTCGAGACCAGCCTGGTCTACAGAGCTAGTTCCAGGACAGGCTCCAAAACCACAGAGAAACCCTGTCTCGAAAAAAAAAATTAGAAAGAAAATGCTTAGAATCAAACCATTTTCATGAACTGTTCTTGTTCTCTCTTCAAATAATCTTTGGAAAATTTATACTTGAACACACTAGGTGTTCTTAATCCAGTCGGGTTGAAAATCAGAGTCAGCCTCTTAGCTGAGAGTGGCTGCATTCCCTCCCGGTTTAGGAGGTGTGCCAGGCCATGGCTGGAGGCTGGCTGTGCTGGCTGGTTTGCTGTGTCAACTTGACACAAGGTAGAGTCAGCAGAGACGAAGGAGCCTCAGCTGAGGAAAGGCATCCATGAGCTCCAGCTGTAAGGCATTTTCTCATTTAGTGATCACGGGGAGGGCCTAGGCCATGCTGGATGGTGCCATCTCTGGAGTCCTGGGTTCTAGAAGAAGGTGGGCAAGTCACTAAGCAGCTCCCCTCCACAGCCTCTGCATCAGCTCCTGCCTCCAGTATCCTGCCCTGTTTGAGTTCCTGTCATGACTTCCTTCAGTGATGAACAGCAGTGCTCAAGTGTGTAGTTGGGTTTTTTTTTTTTTTTTTAAAACTCTTTTGGGTTCCACCACCCAGCTCCCAAATAAACACACAGAGACTTACTTATGAATTCCTGGCCTTAGCTTGGTTTGTTTCTAGCCAGTTTTTCTAACTTAAATTATCCTGTTTCTCTTTAACTACATTTTGCCTCTGGGCTTTTTGCCTCTCTTTATTCTATATATCTTTCTTTCCTTCTTACTCCATGGCTGGCTGTGTGGCTGCGTGGCTGGTCCCTGGCATCCTCTTCTCCTTCTCCTTTACTCTGTCTTCCCTAGATTTCTCCTCCTCCTCCTTTATTCTCCCTGCCCGCCAGCCCCACCAGTTTCTCTCTCCTGCCTTGCTATTGGCCTTTCCGTTCTTTATTAGACCAATAAGTAGGAAAAGCAACACAGCTTTACGGAGTTAAACAAATGCAACATAAAAGAATGCAACACATCTTTGCATCATTAAACAAATATTCCTCAGCATGAACAAATGTAACACATCTTAATCTGATATTCCACAACAGAAGTGTAAGTCAAATAAACCCTTTCCTCCCCAGCTTGCGTTTTGATCATGGTGTCTGGTCGCAGCAATAGAAACTCTAACTAAGACACTGGCCATACCCAGGGAGCAGCACCCTGACCTGGAGCTGTGAGGTCCTGTTTGCGCAGAGTAGGAACTGCATTGAGTTTCAGCCATACTTGTCTCGCCCTTGCTTTCTGTCATCATTCAGTATATGTGTGCCAAGAATAAGTCCCTTGGCTCCCTTGAAACTTCACTGTTCCTGTCTCTTCTTCTGAGCTTCTAGCACTGTCAGCCTCCTGGGGCTGAGGGAGATCCCTGGGCCTTCCTTGTCATCCCTCGCTCACTTAGGAAGTCCTATCTTAATTTCTCCTTTCCTGTTGGACATGCATCTCAGAATTGTAGACACATTGCTCTTTCAGCTTTTTCTGCAGTGCCTTGCCTAAGACATCGCTGTCCCTAAAGGAGGAACTTCCCTGCTCCTACGTAGAAAGAAATTGAAGAAGAGATGGCATTTCTAGTCTATTATAAGATGGGACTGCGTGCAGGACGGGCTTTATTCCATACTGATGACCGGGAGCACAATTTGTTGAGCATTTGTGTTGATAATTACGTAAGTTCTTATTTCATGCTCTCAGCAATTCTACAAGGGAAGTCAGTCAAATTGTCACCTTAAATAGACTTCCTCCCAGTTTCCTTGACTCAGATTGGTGGTTTTAGAAAGAAGCTATTGTAGGACCAGAGACTGACTGTGAGTAAAAACATCTGTTGTAAAAGCCTGAGGACTGGAATTCACTCTCTGAAATGTATGTCAGGGTAGAAGAAGAAAACTGACTCCACAAGATTGTGCTCTGACCTCCACGGCGTGAATGAATACATGCACACACACATTCTTATAACAGTAATAACAATACAAATTATATATATATATATATCTTTAAATTTACTTTATTTTAATCAGAAGAAGGCCCACTGTGTTTCCAGGAATCCCCACCTGTACACGTAGGTGTACAGGTTTGAGTCTCTGTGTTAGCCCAGTTCAGTTGCTTCAGTACTTGGGAGATTCTGCTGTAGTTTGGGACAACCCTCAGGTGAATATGACTGGAATACGGGTTCTGGGTACTAATAAGTTTGTTGTGGAGAGAGTTAAATATCCTTAACAGGAAAATGGTATGCTGTAATTGCCACAGGACACATTCATCTCTACTGATGTAGGCTGAATAATGACTCCTCAAATCTAGAGTCCAAATCTCTGAACCTTCCAATTTATATGGTTAAATTATTATTAATTTGGGTTAAATTATTACACAGAGGAGCCTTTTCCTTTTGAGGCTAGCAACATTTTCAGGTTAAGAGATTTTCAAAAGGAAAAGGCTCCTCTGTGTAATAATTTAACCCAAATTAACAATAATTTAACCAAATAAATTGGAACGAACATCTGGACCGCACATCTGGACCACACATCTGGAATGAACATCTGGACCTCACATCTGGAATGAACATCTGGGTCGCACATCTGGAACGAACATCTGGATCGCACATCTGGAATGAACATCTGGATTGCACATCTGGAATGAACATCTGGAATGAACATCTGGATTTTTTTTTTTTTTTTTTGTTTTTGGTTTTTCGAGAAAGGCTTTCTCTGTGGCTTTGAAGCCTGTCCTGGAACTAGCTCTGTAGACCAGGCTGGTCTCGAACTCACAGAGATCTGCCTGCCTCTGCCTCCCGAGTGCTGGGATTAAAGGCGTATGCCACCACCGCCCAGCTGGATCGCATATCTGGAACGCACATCTGACTCGCACATCTGAAAATTAAAGATCTTCGTTAGAGTCAGAAGTGTGAGTATGAGAAAGCATAGCAGAGACTTCTCTAATGGTATAATTTCCTGTCTCTTCTCTAATAGACAGAGAACTACTTCCCCATGCCATTGTAATGGCAATCCCAGGGACCAGTCATGTCCATTGTGACTAGAGTTACTGATACACGAGGAGAAGGCAATAATGACTGTCTCACAAACCTAAATCCTCAGAACAGGTGTGGATTGAAGGCTGGAGGCTCCCTGAAAGATGATTTGTATGATTCTTGCATGGTCAGTCCGAGTTTGTGAAAAGTCTATTGGTTTAGATTATTCCCCCACAATATGAAAACCAAGTAACCCAAGAGTCTAATAAAATATAGTTCATATTAAAAAAAAAAAGAATCACATTCAAATTCTAAAGAAAGTGAGCAGGAAAATACATTGGGCAGATCGGTAGGCAGGTGACAGCCGAGCAGGGAATGCTCCCCTGTGAGTGTCAGCTGCTGTCTGATGGAGGCAGGATGAGACGGTGGGAACTACAGGGAGGAGAAGCCCTCACTCCAGAGTCTCCTCAGAGCCTCTCACCAGCTAAGGAGAGTCCCAGCACAGTTAACCTCTGCTGTGAGCAGTGTGCTCTTTTCATATCGAGAGAGCAATGAACTGGGCTTAAGGCCTGGCTGGCTAAGCCCTGACATAGGGCCTCAGTCCCCTGCCACACATTTTCTGGACCTCAGAAACATTACAATGATGATACCAGGCTTCTTGCCTCTTGGTGATCTTACTATCAGTCCTGTCAGGTGCCACCTCAGGAACCACCCTGGGTGCCCCTTCAAGTTCCTTGACAACCAGTTGCCATGATAGATTTGAACCTAACTGAAAAGTTTCTGCACGCGGATAAGCTTCTCCGCCAATGCAATAATCCAGATCAGATAAACCAAACCGCATTAGAAAAAGCTCAGGTTTAATGGATACAAACACTCCCAATGGCCTTCCAGCCCCCCCTACCCCCCCCCGGAGAGGGGGTGGGAAAGGAGAACCTGAAAACCAGTGTTTGTCACCCCCGGGGGGGGCGGGGGGGTTAAATACCCTGCAGGGTGGTCTTGAGCATCTCTGGGGAGGGGTCACTGTTTGGCAGGCTTTCTCAGGGGTGGAGTCTGGACTGATGCAACTCCCAGGGGAGGGGGCTGGGGTGAAACTTCCACCTGAACTCTAACAAAAGTAGTTTCTGTTCTTATTGTAAAGGCAGTGTAGGAGGTGGAGATGGCTCAGTGGGTAAGAGTGCTTGTTCCTCCAGCAACCGTAACACCAGTTTTCCTTCTGGCCACCATGGCCACCAGCACACTTGTAGACATGCAAACACACAGAGGAAGCATGATTAATAAAAGCTCAGAGGTAGATATCAGGATTCAACATGAAGATCCGAAAAGCAAAACAGCCAGCCATTTGGCTCTTACCTCTACCTCAATCCAAAATGGTGATCCTGAGGCGGGCGATGGTGGTGCAAGCCTTTAATCCCAGCACTCGGGAGGCAGAGGCAGGCGGATCTCTGTGAGTTCGAGACCAGCCTGGTCTACAGAGCTAGTTCCAGGACAGGCTCCAAGCCACAGAGAAACCCTGTCTCGAAAAACCAAAAAAAAAAAAAAAAAAAAAAAACCCCAAAAAAACCAAAATGGTGATCCTGCCTCCTGAAATCTCAGAATGAGACTGTGTCTGAGAGCTGTTTCCTCCCATTTTATATTCCTCTCTAAGGCTGGGATAAAAGACATGCACCACCTAGTTTCTTTGGCAACTTGTGTGGCTACTGGGATTAAAGGTGTGTTACCATTACCTGGTCTGTAAGGCTGACCAGTGGGGCTGTTTTAGTCTCTCATCTTTAGGCAGGCTTTATTTACTAAAATACAAATGAAATGCCACTACACACATACACATTAAAAAACTAAAAAAGAAGGTGATTTCATAGAGACGCCCACAGTCATGCTTCTGAGTATGTCTTACTGCCTTTTATATATCTATATCTATATCTATCTATATATAGAGAGAGAAATCCTCAATTTTAACATCCATACAAAATGTCTTTAATAAACCTCAACTCTGCTTCAAAAAGAAAAGCGTGGAGATCTTCTGGGGGAGACACTTAGCTCTGCAACTTTGTGAGTTTCATCAAAGTCACCGAGCAGTTGTCTCTATACCGCTGGGCGAATCGAAGGGAGGGAGGGAAGCGAGTGTGTAGGTACGGTTATGGGGGACGGACGACTTCCCTGACAGCAGTGTGAGTGCTACAGGATGTACACTGGACAAAAGGAACTGTGTGGCACGATATTCCTGTCTTTTCTCACAGGGAAAGGACAGGTAGGAGCCACAAACACAGATCAGTGAGGCTCGAGGCTTTTCCAGGGCCTTGCGGAGGAAGCTCTCCAGGGCAGGGCAGCCCTCCAGGACAAATTATGACGGTCACAGGACACCTGTTCCTTTGGGGAACTATCTGGAAGTGAAAAGTTCCTGTGAACTTATTTAAAATGGGATTATTTTTAACAATTATTCAGTGCTTTTTCAAATGGTCTGTTGCACAGAAGAGGAGATAATGACAAAAGCATGGCAATAGTTTGAAGGGTATAGTTTACTTTGAAATGTTTTGCAAATTTAACCCTAAATTATTTTTTTTTAGCTATAAGGAGATCTAAGCATTTTTAAAATGTTTTAATACTTATGCAGTAAAAGTGAACATTGGACATAACGGTGCATGCTTGTGATTCCAGCACTTGGAAATATGAAGCAGGAGGATACTGAGTTCAAGGCAGGTCTGGGCTACATAGTGAGAGTCTGTCTTCTAAAGAAAAGTTGGGGAAATGGGTCAGGGAGATGGCTCAGCGGGTGAAGGACTCGACACCAAGCCTGAACATCATGGATGTCTGATATTCTCAGGGTGGATGGAGAGAATTGATTCTGAAAGCCTATGCTCTGAATTCCACATGATTCGTGACCTGTGTAGGTAGGTCTACACACACACTCACACACACACACTCTCTCTCACACACACACTCACACAAAATAAATAAATAAATAAATAAATAAATAAATAAATAAATAAATGCGAGAGAAAAATAAGTGGGGGGGAAAGTGTGACCGGTGTATCTCCTGCTGTTCCTTACCTTTGGTCCTCGCCTGAGGAAAATCCCCTCCCTGACCCATAAAGCTGAGTCCTGAGGTAGATTTCTGTAGGGACAGAGTTATCTTTGCTGCAAATACAGGACACATCTGTCTCCATCGTGGCTGAGATCACAAATGCCCCCAATTCTTACCCCTTTTATGCTTTATTTCAAAGAAATGTCATTTCTAAACCCATTTGTGGGTTAATATAATGATGTTTTCTCTGTGAGTGGCTGTCACTGGCCTGTGGAGAGCAGATGGAGGCCAGTAGCAGGGACACTTACGTCCCAGCCTGCATCCGTCCCCCAGCTATGACCCTCGTTCTTCCTCCGGTCCCACTCTGTGCCTTTGTCCTCCTGTGTGTGATGGTAATCCCCGTAGCCTGTACCTCCAAGAATAAATGAGATGAGATGGTCCAAGGCATTTGCCACACAGTGAGAGCTGTGCAGAACTTCCCTTGTGATGTCTGCTGTGACCTCCCATCTAGTTCTGCTTGACCTGAGGAGGCTGAGCTATGCAGAGGCACAGAGCCTCCTTAAGCTGTATAGTGAGTCTGGACTCCAAGGATGCTCATCTGTAATCGAGCCCCCCCTCCTCCCCCGTTCTTCCATTCCAGTTAGCAAGAGGGAAAGAAAAGGAGAATTCGGGTAAAAGGGAAGGCTTTTAAAATAGACTTTACTTAATCCCAGCACTCAGGAGGCAGAGGCAGGTGATCCCTGTGAATTCTGGAGCAGCTTGGCCCACTGAGTGAGTTCCAGGACATTAGGACTACACAGAGAAATTCTATATGGAAAAATCAATAAAAATTAAAGTAAAATAAAAGTTACTTACGGAAGATAAAGTATGAACATTACATTACTTTCTCAAAGACAAGTTCAGGGTATTATAGAAAATAGGGAGATTTCACCAGGTGATGGTGGCACACACCTTTAATCCCAGCACTCTGTAAGTAGAGGTGGGCAGATCTCTTTGAGTTCGAGGCCAGCCTGGTCTACAGAACAAGTTTCAGGATAACCAGAATTGTTACACAGAGAAACCCTGTCTTGAAAAACCTAAAAGAAAAAGAGGAAAAAAAGAAAGGAAGGAAGGAAGGAAGGAAGGAAGGAAGAAAGAAAGAAAGAAAGAAAGAAAGAAAGAAAGAAAGAAAAAGAAAGAGGAAGAAATGAGAGAGATTTCACTTGGGGTCAGGCCCGTGGGATGTGCCACCCATGTTCAGGGTGGGTTTTCCCCTCGGTTAAACCTCTCTGGGCATGCTCTACCTCTCTAAACCTCTGTGTCTCTAGTGTGTGTAACCTGTAGCCTGTGGGCCCTTATATCCAGGATGAACATAAATGACTTTGAATTTGGCCCAACACATTTCCATGCTCACAGATGGCAAGGTCATGGACACCCCTACTAGATGTTCCTTTCATTTTTCTAGTGACAACTCCAAAGTCATGGTTTGAGCAGTAGAGCTTTGTTTAGTGTATCATCCAGGCCCTGACTCTGTCACTTAGGAATAATGCAAGTGTTAACTTATTGTCACAGCTTGGTTTGTGGCAATATGCTCCCACCCCACCCCCAAGAAAAAAAAGCAATTAGGCTTTTATTAAATTCTGCAGCGAGGGTTTATTTTCACAGCCGTGGTAGTAATGATTATTTTTCCCTTAAAGAAAATGCTTAGAGCCAGGCGGTGGTGGCTCATGCCTTTAATCCCAGCACTCGGGAGGCAGAGGCAGGCGGATCTCTGTGAGTTCGAGACCAGCCTGGTCTACAGAGCTAGTTCCAGGACAGGCTCCAAAACCACAGAGAAACCCTGTCTTGAAAAAAAAAATTACAAAGAAAATGCTTAGAATCAAACCATTTTCATGAACTGTTCTTGTTCTCTCTTCAAATAATCTTCGGAAAATTTATACTTGAACACACTAGGTGTTCTTAATCCAGTCGGGTTGAAAATCAGAATCAGCCTCTTAGCTGAGAGTGGCTGCATTCCCTCCCGGTTTAGGAGGCGTGCCAGGCCATGGCTGGAGGCTGGCTGTGCTGGCTGGTTTGCTGTGTCAACTTGACACAAGGTAGAGTCAGCAGAGAGGAAGGAGCCTCAGCTGAGGAAAAGCCTCCATGAGCTCCAGGTATAAGGCATTTTCTCATTTAGTGATCACGGGGAGGGCCTAGGCCATGCTGGATGGTGCCATCTCTGGAGTCCTGGGTTCTAGAAGAAGGTGGGCAAGTCACTAAGCAGCTCCCCTCCACAGCCTCTGCATCAGCTCCTGCCTCCAGGATCCTGCCCTGTTTGAGTTCCTGTCCTGACTTCCTTCAGTGATGAACAGCAGTGCTCAAGTGTGTAGTTGGGTTTTTTTTTTTTTTTTTAAAACTCTTTTGGGTTCCACCACCCAGCTCCCAAATAAACACACAGAGACTTACTTATGAATTCCTGGCCTTAGCTTGGTTTGTTTCTAGCCAGTTTTTCTAACTTAAATTATCCTGTTTCTCTTTAACTACATTTTGCCTCTGGGCTTTTTGCCTTTCTTTATTCTATATATCTTTCTTTCCTTCTTACTCCATGGCTGGCTGTGTGGCTGCGTGGCTGGTCCCTGGCATCCTCTTCTCCTTCTCCTTTACTCTGTCTTCCCTAGATTTCTCCTCCTCCTCCTTTATTCTCCCTGCCCGCCAGCCCCACCAGTTTCTCTCTCCTGCCTTGCTATTGGCCTTTCTGTTCTTTATTAGACCAATAATTAGGAAAAGCAACACAGCTTTACGGAGTTAAACAAATGCAACATAAAAGAATGCAACACATCTTTGCATCATTAAACAAATATTCCTCAGCATGAACAAATGTAACACATCTTAAACTGATATTCCACAACAGAAGTGTAAGTCAAATAAACCCTTTCCTCCCCAGCTTGCGTTTTGATCATGGTGTCTGGTCGCAGCAATAGGAACCCTAACTAAGACACTGGCCATACCCAGGGAGCAGCACCCTGACATGGAGCTGTGAGGTCCTGTTTGCGCAGAGTAGGAACTGCATTGAGTTTCAGCCATACTTGTCTTGCCCTTGCTTTCTGTCATCATTCAGTATATGTGTGCCAAGAATAAGTCCCTTGGCTCCCTTGAAACTTCACTGTTCCTGTCTCTTCTTCTGAGCTTCTAGCACTGTCAGCCTCCTGGGGCTGAGGGAGATCCCTGGGCCTTCCTTGTCATCCCTCGCTCACTTAGGAAGTCCTATCTTAATTTCCCCTTTCCTGTTGGACATGCATCTCAGAATTGTAGACACATTGCTCTTTCAGCTTTTTCTGCAGTGCCTTGCCTAAGACATCGCTGTCCCTAAAGGAGGAACTTCCCTGCTCCTACATAGAAAGAAATTGAAGAAGAGATGGCATTTCTAGTCTATTATAAGATGGGACTGCGTGCAGGACGGGCTTTATTCCATACTGATGACCGGGAGCACAATTTGTTGAGCATTTGTGTTGATAATTACGTAAGTTCTTATTTCATGCTCTCAGCAATTCTACAAGGGAAGTCAGTCAAATTGCCACCTTAAATAGACTTCCTCCCAGTTTCCTTGACTCAGATTGGTGGTTTTAGAAAGAAGCTATTGTAGGACCAGAGACTGACTGTGAGTAGAAACATCTGTTGTAAAAGCCTGAGAACTGGAATTCACTCTCCGAAATGTATGTCAGGGTAGATGAAGAAAACTGACTCCACAAGATTGTCCTCTGACCTCCACGGCGTGAATGAATACATGCACACACACATTCTTATAATTTAAATTTACTTTATTTTAATTACAAGAAGGTTCACTGTGTTTCCAGGAATCCCCACCTGTACACGTAGGTGTACAGGTTTGAGTCTCTGTGTTAGTCCAATTCTGTTGCTTCAGTACTTGGGAGATTCTGCTGTAGTTTGGGACAACCCTCAGGTGAATATGACTGGAATACGGTTTCTGGGCACTAATAAGTTTGTTGTGGAGAGAGTTAAATATCATTAACAGAAAAATGGTATGCTGTAATTGCCACAGGACACATTCATCTCTACTGATGTAGGCTGAATAATGACTCCTCAAATCTAGAGTCCAAATCTCTGAACCTTCCAATTTATTTGGTTAAATTATTATTAATTTGGGTTAAATTATTACACAGAGGAGCCTTTCTGGACCGCACATATGGTCGAACATCTTGATCGCACATCTGGAATGCACATCTGGATCGAACATCTGGGTCGCACATCTGGACTGTACATCTGGATCGCGTATCTGGACTGAACATCTGGATCGCACAACTGGAAAGAACATCTGGGTCGCACATCTGCATCACACATCTGGACTAATCATCTGGTTCGCACATCTGGAATGAACATCTGGATCGAACATCTGGGTCGCACATCTGGATCGCATATCTCGACTGCACAACTGGAAAGAACATCTGGATCGCACATCTGAACTGTACATCTGGATCGCACATCTGGACTAAACATCTGGTTCGCACATCTGGAATGAATATCTGAATTGCACATCTGGAAACGCCATCTGGAACGCACATCTGGATCGCACATCTGGATTAAAGGCGTACGCCACCATCGCACGGCTTGATCGCACATCTAAAAATTAAAGATCTTTGTTAGAATCAGAAGTGTGAGTATGAGAAAGCATAGCAGAGACTTCTCTAATGGTATAATTTCCTGTCTCTTCTCTAATAGACAGAGAACTACTTCCTCATGCCATTGTAATGACAATCCCAGGGACCAGTCATGTCCATTGTGACTAGAGTTACTGATACATGAGGAGAAGGCAATAATGACTGTCTCACAAACCTAAATCCTCAGAACAGGTGTGGATTGAACAGTAATAACAATACAAATTATATATATATAATATCTTTAAATTTACTTTATTTTAATCACAAGAAGGCCCACTGTGTTTCCAGGAATCCCCACCTGTACACGTAGGTGTACAGGTTGAGTCTGTGTTTTAGCCCAGTTCAGTTGCTTCAGTACTTGGGAGATTCTGCTGTAGTTTGGGACAACCCTCAGGTGAATATGACTGGAATACGGCTTCTGGGTACTAATACGTTTGTTGTGGAGAGAGTTAAATATCCTTAACAGGAAAATAGTATGCTGTAATTGCCACAGGACACATTCATCTCTACTGATGTAGGCTGAATAATGACTCCTCAAATCTAAAGTCCAAATCTCTGAACCTTCCAATTTATTTGGTTAAATTATTATTAATTTGGGTTAAATTATTACACAGAGGAGCCTTTTCCTTTTGAGGCAAGCAACATATGCAGGTTCAGAGATTTTCAAAAGGAAAAGGCTCCTCTGTGTAATAATTTAACCCAAATTAATAATAATTTAACCAAATAAATTGGAACGAACATCTGGACTGCACATATGGTTGAACATCTGGATCGCACATCTGGATCGCAATCGTGGACCGCATATCTGGAATGAACATCTGGATCGCACATCTGGAATGAACATCTGGATTGACCATCTGGGATGAACATCTGGATTGACCATCTGGGATGAACATCTGGATCGCACATCTGGATCGAACTTTTTTTTTTTTTTTTTTGTTTTTGTTTTTTGTTTTCCGAGACAGGGTTTCTCTGTGGCTTTGGAGCCTGTCCTGGAACTAGCTCTGTAGACCAGGCTGGTCTCGAACTCACAGAGATCCGCCTTCTTCTCCCTCCCAGGTGCTGAGAGCAAAGGCACGCACCACCGTGTCCTGCTGGTCTTTCCTTTTCTGGAACAGAAACGTTTTAAATTTGTTTCTCCTGCTTTAAATGTAAAGTTTATTCACTATCATTGTGTGTGAGTGGGGATGTCAGGGAATATCTGAGTTGTGCGTCTCAGCTCTGTGTTTTCCAACTCTGTGCTGCTGCGTGGGATTATAGGCCATTTGTCCTCACTGCCCCGCCCACCCATGCTCTACTTTGCTCTAGACTTAGAATCTAAAGCCTATGCAGTATGCAGTCACCTGATTTCCTTTTCTGTCTCCCTAGCTAGAAATACAAGCTTCACAGGAAGGAACCCCTTTTGGTTCACCCCCTTACCCCTCATTTGAGAGTGCTGCCTGGCTCAGTGCTTTGACAAACTGCGGGGTAGAAGGCTGTGACTGTTGCCCCAAGTGCTGGAGCCCTCACGGTCTGCAGAGGACTGGACCGTGAATGGAGTGTTCCAGAGAGAATGATGTGGGGCGAGCTGGGCATGGTGAGCTGGGGAGTGGCTCGGGGAAGGCAAAGCCGTATGCAGCCACTGAAGTCCCTTGTGATGAGGGCCTAAGACTCTACAGCAGCAGCAGCAGCAGGAAGAGCAATGGAAATTGCTTGGGTCAGTAGCATCAAAGAGCCGCGACATGGCTTAAGTTGTTCTCGAATGGACTGCACTCGGTGCGCTGCACCACCGGTCCTCACCCTGCCACCTTGCCAGGCTCTGACGCCGGGGCTCACATTGTTAGTGGACCTGCTGCTCAGGACCCGCCTGTTTCTGCAGTCGTGTTCTTTCCCATGAATGCCTTGAGGAGCAGTCTTCCTCAGAACAAAATGTCACATCAGCCACTCCCTTTTGCAAGTAAACCGCCAGTGGCCCATGGTGGTATTTTCGGTATTTTCCCGTTTTTGTTTTGGCTTGATATTTGAAACAAGATCTTGTAGTCTACCTGGTACTTCCTATGCCCAGCCCAGCTTTGAACTCCCAGTGATACTGCTGCCTCAGCTTCCCAAAGGCAAGGAAGGATTACGGGTATGCACCATGCACCCAGCCCAGCCCTGGGTTATACTTTAAATCTGGACTTTGGTTTGTCATTTAAATCTGGGCATGGTGGTATATGCCTGTAACCCTAGCAACCAGGAAGCGAAAGCAGGAGGACTGCCTAAAGTTTGAGGCTAGCCTGTGCTACACAGCAAGGCCTGTCTCCAAAGAATACTCAATTCCCCCCACCCCCAAACAAGATTTAGTACCAATTCTCTTCTTATTCTTCCCTCATTTTTCAACTCCCATCCCCTCCCATGCTGAGGGGGAAAACCCACTTTTAAATGTGTACACCACTCTAACCTATGCACAGCTTAAAAACTGTTATTTTTACATCATTAAATGATTAATATTTTGACTTGAGTCTTTAGTCAAAATTCCCTAAGGATTTTATTTGCTTAGCATTTTTTTGTTTTTTTTTAACCACTTTTTAAATATAGACTATGATGGGATGATGATTCATTGAGTATCTCCTTTTCTAAGACCAGCAAGGACAGGCATCCTGAAGCTCATTATTCCAGCTTAAATCCTAGCAGCATGGGTGTCTTCCCATGTCAGCTTGTATGATTCTAGTTAGCACTGGTAAAGAATACTATTGTGGATATGCATTGTATATGTGTGTGTAAATATGTATGCACAGATGTGTGTGTGTAGGTGCATCTATGTGTATGTGTTTATGCAGATCTGTATGTGCAGGTGTGTGTGCAGATAAGTAGTGCAGGTGTGTTTGCAGGGGTGTGTGTGCAGGTGTGTGTGTATGCAGGTGTGTGTATAGGTGTGTGTGTGTGTGTGCAGGTATGTATGTGCAGATGTGTGTACGTATTGTGCAGGTGTGTGTGCCGATATGTGTGTATATGTATGTGTATGTGCAGATATGTATTGCAGGTGTGTGCAGGTGTGCATGTGTGTATGTACGCGTGTGCATGACATAACAGCAGCATGAGCTCTGCCTGTCTTGGGATACTGCTTCACCAGCTGCTAGGAGACTTTAGGCAAGTTTCTTCATCTCACTGGGTACCATTTTCTTCATTTACAAAATTGACAAAGTAACAGAATTGGTTTCAAGATGAGATGATCTGTGGAAGCCTTGGTGCCTCCCCGCTACTTAATAAGTGCTCAGTAATGTTACTGCTATTCCTCTCCCCGTACATGGCCGTTAGTGTTTGGCTTACTTCCAGGCTTCCAGGCTTCTGCTGTGACAGTGCTGTGATGAGCATCCCCGTCCATTTGTGCGGCTAGGGAAGGCTCCGTAGGGAAGCCTCACTGCTCGAGCATTGGTTCCGCCCACACCCTGTGTGGATCTGTGAGCAGTGGCTTTCCTCTGTGATCCCAGCTCCTACAGTGAGCAGGAGGCAGGGACGGGGATGCCCCCAGGCTCACGGTCAGCTAGCCCGGTGTGCACAGCTTGAACACCACAAACACCTTGTTTCAAATAAGGTGGAAGCCAAAAAATGGCCCCCAAGGTGTTCTCTGACCTGCACAGTGAACCACAACATATCCATGCCCCCAACACAGACACACGTGCCTATCATATATATACACATACATATTGTACACAGACACATATGTGCATGCGTGTGTGAATGTGTTAGTGTGTGTATACACAGAGTTCCATGTGCTTTGTATCCTTTAATGTAAATTCCTAAAGAGGAGGTTCTTAGGTCAAAGGACATTTAACTACAAATGTTATTTACTATCAAATTTTTCTTTAAAACTGGTATTCCAAATTACACTTTTTTTTTCCAAGACAGGGTTTCTCTATGTAACAGTTCTGGCTGTGCTGGAACTCACTTTGTATACCAGGCTGGCTTTGAACCCACAAAGATCCACCTTCCTCTGCTTTTCAAGTGCTAGTATTAAAGGTGTGCGCCACCACCGCCCGGCTGTGCCACCACCTGGCCACACCAAATTACACTTCCAATCAGCAGTTTAGGGAGCACATTGCCCACATCAACTCAGCCCTGGCTACTAACATGTTCTTCAACAGTTTCCATGCTTGCTTACCTTGATTTGCCTTCTTTAAATATGAGGAAAGCTGCTGCTTCCATAGAGATGGATCTATCTTTCTTCACAATGATTAACTCCTGCTCCTATCCCTTGCCTATTTTCCTGCTAAATCATCTTTTCATTGCTTTTTTTCTGAGTTCTCAATGCCTTAAAAATAAGAAAACTGACAGCCATTTTCAGAAACATAGTTACTGTGAAAGTTGGATATAACTGAATTAGTTACACACATTATCTTGTAAATAGTTTAAAGTTTCCACTTGTTTTTCTGTCTCAGTATGTCTGGAGCATTCTCACCAACCCTTTTTCTGGGTCACGGTTTGTGTCTCTGCTGCTTTATTCCCCTTTCCCCTGCTCCTTCCTTTGGGCGAGCTTCTCCGCCAGACTCTGTTGCTACAGCCTCACTGTAGAAGTTTCCAGGGAAGACTGAGTCACGGCCCTAAGACATAAACCCCCACTGGATCTTGTGCACCTGGGAAATAAGAATGCTTGAGCCAGATCTAAGCAGGTTCTGTGCGTATGTCCTAACCAAGATGCTCAGGCCCGGTACAGAGGACAGATGGCTCCCCTGCTTGTGTGGTTGCTGTTGGGAAAACTGAGAACTGGGCACGGAGCTTTCCGGTGCCCACTCACATGCCCCTGGGAATTGTCTCAAATGGGAAGGGCAAGTGATGAAACCATGGCTGTCATACAGTGCTTGTGAGCTCAGTCTTTGGAGAGCGCCTGCTATGGTGTGGTCCAGACACTGCACACGCATCTGCTTTATTCTCCCATGCTTCTCCAAGAGGTGTGGCTTCTCCCGGGGATGAGAAGATTCAGGTGTACAGAATCTCGCGCCGGCACCCACACTACTCTGCTGCACTGTCCCGTGCTCCACTCCGACAGCGGTCAGACCACTCATATTTTTGCCTCATGTCTCTGTATTTCCAGCATTCTTACAATATTGCCTTAGTCACTGAAGGCAGAGACCGGTTCTTTTCCCTACCACTTGAGCAGCTTGAAGTGAGGCTGGTGAGATCAACTGGATTTGCCCCCCAAAGACTTCATAGTTAATGTCTGGGTACAGCAGCTGCACGCGCCATTAGAAGGCATTCCTGGGAATCTGGTATCAATCTTTAAGTGCTTTCTAGTTCTGAAGATGCCACGTAGTCCTGGGAGCCCCCTGGAAAATGGACTCCGAGGAGACTGAGAATGCCACTAGCCTCTGGGGCAGCCGATGTCCAAACACTGTGGGCCGTGCAGACAGATCTGTGTTACTGTTGTCTAAGTGAACCCTTGCCCAGAGGAAGAATTTTATGTTACTTGTGTTCGAGGCAGAAGGTACTGTGGTGTGTAAGCCCAAATACTTTCTTGGAACATAGGCAACTTAAAAAATAAAGAAAAGCACAAGAAAGTAAAAGTCCTGAAGTAACTGTTGCCCGAAGCAGCTTTTCCTAACATTTAGAATAGATCTCCTTGGCTGAGTTGGATACTAAGTAGTGCATCTTAGCAAAGTGGGGTTGTATTATATATACTGCTTGTAGAAACCTTGATGCTGCTCTGTTTTTACCAGTCATTTCAACTCCTTAATGGGAGGGAGGCAAGGAAGGGGAGCCACGCGTGGGTACATTCATGTGTGTGTATGTGTGTGTGTTTCCCTGTGGGGTGGTGTGTGCACATGTGTGAGGGTAAGTGTATTTGGGCATACATGCTTACGGTGACCGGAGGTCAGCCTCTGGGGTCGTTCCTCAGGCACCAGCACCTTGTTTTTTTGGATATTTTTGTTTGTTTGTTTTTATGTGCATTAGTGTTTGTCATGGGTGTTGGGTCCCCTGAACTGGAGTTACAAACATTTGCGAGCGGCTATGTGGGTGCTGGGAATTGAACCCGGTTCTCTGGAAGAGCAGGCAATGCTCTTAACCACTGAGCCACCCATTTTGTTTTTGAGACAGGGTCAATCACCCGGACCTGATGCTCACTAATTAGGCAGGACTAGCTGGCCAGTGAGCTCCCAGGGATCCACCCATTTCCGCCTCCACCTCCCGGTTGTTGCACCAACATGCCCTACATTTTTGTGCAGGTGCTGGGGATTGAACTCGGGTCCTCATCCTTGCACAGCGAGCACCAACTGAGTGATCTCCCCAGCCCTTGACTGTCACAACTCTGTAAAGCTCATTGGTGTAAATCCACTTCTCCCTTTCAGTGTGACCTTACAGAGCTGAGGCGGGACATAAGTAACGCTTACACTTTACGTCACTGTACACTTTGCCAAGCATCGCACACCCCAGTGAGGAAGCCGCCTACTCCTGCTTCCACGCTGAGCAGTGCCGGGGCGTATCTCTGCACCCAGCACTGGGTGTCCCCAGATTCCTGTGTGGCCTCTAGGTCCCTGGTTGGTAAGCTCTGCTGAGTGGCAGGCCCCATGCCGTGTGCTCCAAATACACTCCCTCTCAATCTTTGCAATGGCCCAGTGAGCTAGGTGCTTGTGCCCCTGTCCTACAGATGAAGAAACTAAAGCTCCTAGGATCTAAGTGCTCAGGAGTACCCGGCTGGTAAGAGGCAGGCAGACGGTCCACGTCTGACCTCCTGACTTTGCACTTCTGTGAACACTAAAGCAGAGTGGTGCCCTCCACTCCGGCCTCGGAGGCCGGTTCCATGGGGACGCCTCGTCTGGGGCTCCATGGGAGGGATGCTGCCTCCGTTCCAAAGCTTGATGGCTGTAAAGGATTTCCCTCTGCGGCTACATGGATGGGGTGGAAGGCTTCTTGCAGAAGCCTCCTCTCTCCCTCCTCGGGAGGCTTCCTGACTGTGAGGAACACTTGGTGTCAGAGAGAGGCCACCGGCCTTAACAGGCCACATCTATTTTCATTTACCTTCTGAAAGGAGATTAAGGAGAAAATTCAATTTTGCCTAATGCCTCCCCCCAAATGGCTAATTTATATGCTAATTAGAGAGATAGGGATCGATGAAACTGGTAATCAATATGATATCCCAGGCACCAGTAATGAAACTCATTTGGGGATGCGCGGCTAGTGGAAATGAAGCAATTACACCTCTACCTCAATCCAAAATGGTGATCCTGAGCCGGGCGATGGTGGCACACGCCTTTAATCCCAGCACTCGGGAGGCAGAGGCAGGCGGATCTCTGTGAGTTCGAGGCCAGACTGGTCTACAAAAGCTAGTTCCAGGACAGGCTCCAAAGCCACAAAGAAACCCTGCCTCGAAAAACCAAAAAAAAAAAAAAAAAAAAAAAAAAAAGAAAAAGAAGTAATGTTCAGGGGCTGGAGAAGTGGCTCAGCAGTTAAGAGCACTCGCTACTCTTCCAGTTCAATTCCCAGCACCTGCACTAGCAACTCACAACAACCTGTAACTCCAGTTCCAGATGCTCTGGTGCCCTCTTCTGCCCTCCATGGTCACCTACACTAACATGCTCAAACACATACACATCATTAAAAATAGAATAAATCCATAAAAAAGAAATAATGTTCATATGGAAAACTACTGCTTCACAGGTAGTTAAAATAAAATTAAAAAGGAATGTTATTAAATAACATTTAAATAACCTACTGCAGTACATAAAATGATGGTGTGATATCATTTCCTGCAGTTGTAAGTTTATGCTGTTATATGTACAGTGTCATTATCCCTATTATATATTATAAGTAGCAGATGCTTTTAAAAGATACATTTTAGGTTTTTTTTTTTTAAAGACAGGTGTTTTTTTTTCCTTTCCTTTTCTTTTTTTTTGAACCTGTCCTAAAACTCTCTGTAGATCAGGCTGACCTCGAACTCACAGAAATCTGCCTGCCTCTCCCTCCCAAGTGCTGGCATTAAAGGTGTGCACCTTTACCTCCACCCAGCTAAATTTTAGTACTTTTGACTGAATGTTTCCCTACTTTTGAACAAGGGACCCACCACCTTCATGTTCCGTTGAGTTCTGGATATTGTGCAGCCAGCTATAATTGTTCTGTTTTCTGAGGAAGCTGAAGGATCCTATAACAAGACCTCGAGATGCATAGATCTGCTAACCCCTCATAAAGGAAGCCTGTCATACAATGATCCCGGCCACAGATATCATCTCTAAATATTGAGGCTTCCCCTTGAAAATAAACAGAATCTAAAAATCACCTTATATTACAGTCAATCCAGCCTGACAGGCAGGCTCGAAGTTACAAATGAGAAATGATCACTCAGGAGTAAGTATGATAAAAGGAAAACAAAGAGTACTTTCAAAACAAACCACTTATAGTTATTAACTTTTAGAAGAAACCAAATACTGCACATTCTTCACAGCAGAAAAAATAACGACATCTTGAATTTTGCAGAAAAATGGATGGAGCTAGAAAACATAATTTTGAGTGAGGTAACCCAGACCCCAAAAGACAATTATCACATGTACTCACTCACAGGTGGTCTTTAAACATAAAAGCAAAGAAAACCAGCCTACAAGCCATAGTCCCAGAGAATTTAGACAACAATGAGGACACTAAGAGAGACTTACATAAATCTAATCTACATGGGAAGTAGAAAGTATAAAAAGACAAGATCTCCTGAATAAATTGAGAGCATGGGGACCTTGGGGGAGGACTGAAGGGGGGGAAGGGAGAGACAGGGAGGGGAGCAGAGAAAAATGTAGCACTCAATAAAAACAAACAAACAAACAAAAAGAATTTATCAAACTGAACAGCGAACACAGGAAAAGCTTTTAATTAAAACGTGTGTGAGGGTTTGGGATGTCATTCCTCATTATTTCTCCAGCTTATTTTTTTGAGCCAAGTCTTTTACTGAACCTGGAGGTCGCTGTTTCAGGTCCTCTGACTGCCAGCAAGGTCTGAGCATCTACCTGTCTCTGCCTTCCCAGTGCAGGGATGACAGGCACGCACTGCTGTACTGGGCGACAGGTGCTGCTGTGCCGGGCAACAGGCGCTGCTGAGGTGGCGGGGGGGGGGGGGATGACTGACAGGCATGCACTGTGTGCTGGAGTGACGGGCACTCGCTGCATCCACTGAGGGGTCTCTCTAGTCTGGGAAAGACGTTCGAGTTCAAAATGAACTTGGCAGGCCTGCAGTTGTAGCTCAGTTGGAAGTGCGCTTGCCCAGCATGCGTGAGCCCAGGCTAGTCCTAGGACCACATAACCTGGATGTGGCAGGACATGCCTGCAGTCCTAGCACTCAGAAGGTAGAGGTTGGAAGACCAGAAATTCAGTGTCATCCTTGGTTTCATAGGGACCCTGAGGGTGGGCTACATGTGATCTAGTCTCCCAAAACCAAACGAAAACAATAATAAACAAACAAAGAAATGAACAATTTTCCTCAAAATAAAAAATTTTAAGAAACCTTTTAAGAACGTGCGCTGGCCAGGCATTGGTGGTACCCACCTTTAATTCCAGCACTTGGGAGGCAGACAGATCTCTTTGAGTTCAAGGCCAGTTTGATTTACAGAGTGAGTTCCAGGACAGCCAAGGCTACACAGAGAAACCCTGTCTCCCAAAACCAAAAACAAAGAAAACCCAAAAACCAACCAAACAAACAAGAACATAGGCTCAAGTTGGAGGCCAACCTGTCTCAGTCAGTCGATCGAATCAATAAAACACAGGCCTGATTTAATAAGAAGGGGTCAGTGGTTCTCAACCTGTGGGTTGCAATCCCTTGGGATCAAATTACCTTTCACGGGTGTCACCTAAGATCATCCTGCCAATCAGATGTTTATACTATAGTTCATAACAGTAGCAAAATTATAGTTAAGAAGTAGCAACAAAATAATTTTATGGTTGGGGGTCACCTTAACATGAGGAGCTGTATTAAAGGGTCACAGCATAAAGAAGGTTGAAACGCACTGAAGGGGGTGCTCTGAGAGTGAAGCTGTTAGTGGAGATGGCTCCTCTGAGAAGTCCCAGCTAGCCTGGAATGTTGAGGTATATCCAGGCCTCAGACTCACAGAGATCCCCCTATCTCTGCTTCCTGAGAGCAAGGATAAAAGGTGCATGCCACCAATTTGGCCTGATAAGAATGATTTTTAATGCTCATGAGTGAAGAGAGCACTCAGGAAACCAGGTTAATACTCCCATGGTCTGAAAAAGTCCAGTACAGCGAGTTAATTTAAAATCTAAATCAATAGGGCCGGGGAGTTGGATCTTTGGGTAAAGCACTACTCAGGCCTGAGTTTGGGCCCAGCACCCATGTGAAGACGCCAGGGGCAGCCACACGTCCTTGTAACTTCAGTGACAGGGAGACAAAGACAGGTGGATCCCTCTGCTGGCCAGACAGCCGGCCCATGAGAGACTGTGTCAAAAATATGTTGGGTAGTGTTCCTAAAGAACACACCTGTGTACCTGCACATGTATGAACATGCATGCACACGGACAAAACAAACTAAGTTAGTGATACTCTGTACTACCCAAGGGAAGTCATTTCAGGGCAGGTCCCGCAAGATCCCTAAAGTTATGTTTCAACCAAACTAAACAAACAAATGAAGAAACAAGGGCGTATGACCAAGAGTCAACGTTAACTACAGCCTGTGGAACACGAAAGACCAACAGCCATGAGATTACAAGGAAGTGATGCAACACACACACGTGGCTTTAATGTATAGGAACGAAGATGCTGGAAGTGTTGTCAATGGACAGGGGACTATCAGAAACGATGAGACCACTCCACAGGCATGAATTCATTCCTGGAGGTGCAAATCCTCATGCCTGGCTCTGTAGATCCAGTCAGGAGCCTGTGGCTGGCAAGGTCACAGGCCCTAGGGCAGACCCTACTACTGTTGTTTTGTTAAATGGACGGCTGTCAGACTGCCTTCTAAATACTTCCATTCATACCCATAGATTAGTGTCGCTCTCAGCCTTCATCAGGGCTCACGCATGCAAGGTGTGACGTGCAGAGAGTCACAGTTGGTCAAAGTGTTAATAGTCCCTGATGGCGGGCGCTCAGCTTCTAATACGACATCTCTATCATCATCATTGCCTTCGAGGCTGAGGGAGCATCCTGGGAGAGGGGGCGGAAAGTCCACGTAAGCCAGATGACAGGGAGAAGTGCTGGGAATCTGTCCTCCATACACGACATGGTCACAGCAGTTCTGGTTACTCCCGCAAGAGTAGAACAAGCCTGGGCCAATCAGCACTTCATCGTGGATGAAGCTCATCCCTCGCTAAGGGACGGCTTCTGAAGTGGGGTGGGGACACTTGAAATAACCCTTCTCCCAGACTCATGAGTGCAACCTAGATTAAACTCAGTGGGTCACACACACACACACACACACACACACACACACACACACACATACGAGGCATCAAAGGTGGAGGGGCACCTGCTGGGAAAGAGAAAGGTCTGAGTGCCAGTGGGATGATGGAGGGCATAAATAATCAAAATTTATTAGATGCATGTATGAAATTTCACTTCCCCCATGTTCAAGCTCCAAACTTCTAAACTAAAAATTGTAAGCCCTAGTTTTTTCCCCCAGCTCCATCTGGACAGAGTCTCACTGGTGTTTGCTTTGAAGACCAGGCTGACTTCAAACTTACACAGATCTACCTGCTTCTGCCTCCTGAGTTCTGGGTTTAAAGATATACACCACCATTCCTGGTCCATCCCATCTTTTGATATATGATCTTTGGCAGGTACAATCTGCTGCCCTTTGGCTCTTTTAGGATCAACTAACTTGTAAAATTTCAACAACTTTGTGTAACAAACAGATTCATGGAATAAAACCAGATTTTAAAAAAAATTATCTTAAAAATGTGAGGGGCCTGAGGAGATGGCTCAGTGGATAAAAATCCTTGCCATCAAAATGTGAAGACCCAAGTTCAAATCCTATGTAAAAGGCAGACTTGCAGAGCAAGTGCCTGGAATCCCAGCGTCTGTATTAGGACTTGGGGGGTGAGGTAGGAGAATCCCTCCAGCTCTTGGGCCAGCATCTGGGTGTGCATAGTAGCACAGCAACAAAGAGATCTTGACTCAAACAAGGTGGAACTGAAGGGCTGACACTCAGGGTTGTCCTCTGACCACTACACATGTGACCACGGCATCTGCATGCTCTCCCTTACATATGTGTGCAGAGGAGAGGGTGCCTGAATTGGCCTTCTCCCATAGCCACACCAACGACTATCTTGCATATCACCATGGAACCTTCATCCGGCAATGGATGGAGATAGAGACAGAGACCCACATTGCAGCACTGCACTGAGCTCCCAAGGTCCAGATGAAGAGCAGAAGGAGGGAGAACATGAGCAAAGAAGTCAGGACCGAGAGGGGTGCGTCCACCCATGGAGACCGTGGGGCTGATCTAATGGGAGCTCACCAAGGCCAGCTGGACTGGGACTGAACGAGCATGTGATCAGACTGAACTCTATGGGTGTGGCTGACAATGGGGGCTGACTGAGAAGCCAATGATAATGGCACTGGGTTTTGATTCTGCTGCATGTACTGGCTTTTTGGGAGCCTAGTCTGTTTGGATGCTCACCTTCCTAGACCTGGATGGATTGGGGAAGGCCTTGGACTTGCCACAGGGCAGGGCACCCTGACTTCTCTTAGGGCGGGAGAGGGAGGGGGATGGGGGTAGGGGAGTGGGAGGGAAATGGGAGGAGGTAGACATTTTTAATAAGTAAGTAAGTAAATAAATAAATAAAGAGAAAACGGAGTAAATGAGCAAAGGAAGCAAAGTGAGGTCAAAGTTCACAAAATGTTGATACTTATGCATAAGAAAATAGGGAAAGGACAGAATTCCCGTATAAAACGAAACATTTTGTGCCTGCAAACAGATTAAGATATCATCTGCCGCCTCAAAATCACCTAAAATGCGTTAAAAGGGATAGAAGAAAAAAATTTAGAAAGCATTTAGGAATGAGTTGCTAGAAATAAGACATAGCCACAGGAAATGTGGAGGTTAGAGAAAACCAGTGTCCAGAGGAAAATTATGTTCTGCAGCCACACAATCTTGAAGTATCACTGAATATGATTTGGGAGCGCACTAACGAGAATAATGCCCCGTGGAAGCTACTCGCAGGAAGCTGGTGGTAATTCACTTCCTGCAAAGGGCTCCCATACACCATGGACAGCTGTGGTTTCCTTTGTAACAACTAAGTGCTGAAAGCCAGATGTAATGGTACATGCCTGTTCTCCCTGTTTTGAGGCAGGGGGATTGCTGTGAGTTTGAGGTCAGCCTAGGTTATATAATGAGCTACAGGCAGGCCTGGGGTACAGAATGTGATCTTGTGTTAACAATAACAAAAACAATAACAAATCACAAAACAAAAATGTGTGTGTGAAGCTGGGCAGTGGTGGCGCACGCCTTTAATCCCAGCACTCGGGAGGCAGAGGAAGGCGGGTCTCTGTGAGTTCGAGGCCAGCTTGGTCTACAAAAGCTAGCTCCAGGAAAGGCTCCAAAACTACAGAGAAACCCTGTTTCGAAAAACCAAACCAAAACAAACCAAACCAAAACACAAAAAGTGTGTGTGTGAGTGCGTGCACACACATACCAACCAACGAACTAACCAACTAATTGAAGCAAAGTGCTTCAATTCCTTCTCCTTCAGATGGCTACTGACCCATCAGGACTTTGAAGTATTCAAACTCACCACAGTAGAGAGAAGTGGGGCTCTTCAGAGACTGGAGAAGAGCATGTATCTATCAGAAGAACCTCAGAGCCCAGGTACCCTAACTTCTGCTGAGCACAGAAAATCTCAGAACTCAATGGCATAGTTATTTTCTAGGAAGAACAGACTATGACTCTGAAGTCTGAGCATGGTATGTTTCCTTCCACTCTGTGAACTCAACAGAACTTAAAGGAAATTCACCCCGGGGTTAATTCTATATCCAGTGCGCTGTGAATAGACACTCGGGGGATTCTGGGTTATTTTTTTTAGCTAAAGGTGCAGCGTTTAGTTAGAGTTTTGCTCTCCTTTGAGTCTTTCTGTGCTGGCAGGTACTCTCACTGTAAAGTGCCTCCTGTACTCCTGAGCCTTCCTGGGCATTCTTATACAAAGGGGATCCCACGCAGACAGTGTTTGCAAAGATCATTGGCCTCCAAGCACTCCCGCAAGGCAGGAGTTGTTCTGCAGGCTCCAGATACAAAGACCCTGTTAGAGGAGTTCTGCACTTGGTCCAGTGCTCTCTGTGGCTAACCTGAAATTCTCAGTAATTGTGTCTCTAAACCTGTGCTCTGTAAAGTGAGTTCTGATTAACTGTGGGGCATGCAGGAGTGCAGGGGAGTGTGCAAGCTGTCTGTAATGGTTTATACTGCCCCCGTAGCACAGAGCATAAGCACTGCCTTCGTGCACTGCAACCTGGTTAACAGTGCAAGGGAGTCCATCCATACCCAAAGTGGGGAGGAAATGCTTGGTCTGCAGCCTCCAAGATGGGATAAGCTGGGTCTCTGGCAATCCCAGGGAGCCAGATTTTCCATGCAAACCAGAACTTGCTTCAAATGTCATGGATGTTCCAAGAAGCATTAATCCAGTCTTTATAAACTTTATAAACTTTTTTGAAGTCTATAGCTAGGTGTGGTGGTACTTGACTTTAATCTCAACACTGGAGAAACAAAAGCAGGGACATTGCTGTGAGTTTGAGGTCAGTCTGAACTACATAGTGGGTTCCAGATAACCAAGACTGTATCCAAAACAAAACTAGACTAAAAAATTAAGAACAAAAATCCAAGCAAAACCAAACAACAACAACAACAACAATAAAGTGAAATAAAAATAATTGAGTTTGTTTTGTTTTGTGTTTCCAATGTTTGTTAAGAGCAATATATATATATACATATATATGTATATATACACATTTATGTATATATATATGTAGCTACAAAATAGAGATTATATAATTTTGGTGTTTTGATTTAAAACTGGGGTTGCATGGCATAAAAACAAGTGGCAAATGTATGAAATAACTTAAAATTTATTTTCTCTCTTTACTTAAAATGATATTAAATAGCAAAAGGCCGTAAAACAAAAGCCAAAACATGAAAAAAAACCTCCTCAAAACAAAATCATAAAATATCCAGGATAAATCAAGAACATAGTTGAAAATCTGGGCATGGTGATGCACGCCTTCAATCCCAGCACAGGCAGACACAGGCGGATCCCTGAGTCTGAGGCCAGCCTGGTCTACAGAGCAAGTTCCAGGACAGCAAGGACTACACAGGGAAACCCTGTCTCGAAAAACAAAACAGACAAAACAACAGCAACAGCGAAGAGCACAACGGAGGAAGAACGGGAAGAGCATCATTTTCCAGACCCTTCAATGCTGTGACGTTTGGACAGGGGGACTTTGTATTTTCGCTTTTGTTTCAGAGTCTCTTAAGTTATGTAGCTCGTGTTTAGAAGTCAGCTCCTCAGACTTGTAGAGCTTGCTTCGTGTGAAGCATTTGGGCAGACATTTTGTAAGTGTTTGAGTATTTTCTCCACGTCTTTGAACCTTAGTGGAGCTGCTGGATTGTTGGGTGGGATGGAGCTTCTCAGTGAAGTCAGGAGGAAACTGAGAAATAAAGGAACAGCTTTCCTAAGGTGGAACCATCAGAGTGACCTTGGAGATGACACACTGTTAATTCTCAGCACAAGTCCTGGTACAGAGAGGGATTAAAAGATGGCATGATGTGATTTTGTACAGTCCTGAGGTAAGAATGGTGTTTACATTTCATGTGCATGGGTGTTCCATCTGCATGTATGTTTGAGTACCACATGAATGCCTGGTGCCCGAGGAGCCCAAAGAGGGAGTTAGATCCCTTGGAACTGGAGTTACAGATAGCTGTGAGCTGCCATGTGTGGGTGCTGGGAATTGAACCCCAGTCCTCTGGAAGAGCAGCCAATGCTCGTATCGTTGAGTAGTCTCTTTAGTGTCTGGCTTATACGTTTTAAACAGTTGAAAACATGGAAAGAATAACTTTTCATGAAACGTTAAATTATTTGTAATTTGAAAATTTCAGTGCCTCTAAATAAAGTTTTATTCAAAGTAGCTGTGCCCTTCAATCTATGGTTGTTTCCCTTAACAGCGATTAAAAAGCTGAACGGTTGCAATAGACCTACGGTTTGCAATGCCTAAATTATTTCTCTCTGGGCCTTCAAGAGGAAAACCTTCTATAATTTGTCCGAGAAAAGTCATGAACACTTGCTTCGTTGAGGAAAATCTTTTCAAAGATTATTTTTCCAGTTAGACTGGGGATGGTACCCTATTTCGTGGGTAATCTTGACATAGGTGGACAAAAATGCCAGACACGCGCCATCTCGTGGTGGAGTGTGTCAGTTGCAGGAGAATTTCTGACTGTTCCCAGACAATTTACTTGTGCAGATGTGGTGGGATTTAAAAGTTATGCCTAGCGAATATCTAATATTTAAATGTCACGTGATCATACTGATATTTATTGAAAATTAGAGTGGAAATTCAGCGAAAACGTTTTCCAAAATGATCTTTAACTTAATATTAACCACCAGCAAATGGAAGTGTGTGCCCATCAACTCTTTTCTTTATTTGGAACAGAAACACCCAATATCATGCGAGAGTCACCAAGAAAAGAGGCATTTTGTCGAAGGTCACTTTATCTCTAATAGTAGAAAGCGTTTCCATTCTCCCTGAGATTTAGACTAGCGTAGCTGCGCTGGCTCCGCCCCGTTATTCCGCCCCCTAGCGTGGGAGCTAGAAGGGAACCCTCTGCTCAGCCTTGCCATTGCTCAACTTAGACTTCTCCTCGATGGAGTGGATCCTCGAGGACAGGACCTTCCCACGCTGATCAATTTCTTCAACCACCGCCTTTACTAGTGTGGTTTTGGACAAATCTAGAGAAGAAAACACAGGTGAATGCATGAATCCTTCCCAAAACATTATGGGAGGGGAGCCCACCGTTCGCTTTTCGCACAGCATCGCATGCCTTGGGGAGGGAGTGTTACGCTTTTATAGTAAGCTTTTTGGGGTGTCTGGGGGAACATTTCCAGTAGTTAAAACCACTTAACTGTAGACTTGGCTACCACGTGTGAGTGTTGTTGATGGGAACGGAGTTTCCGCTACAGAAATGAAACGAGGTTTTTGTTACCTTTGGATGAATTCCCCGAGCTTCCAGATTCAAAGCCCTTTGAGCCGGAGCAGGAACTGGAAGAAAGAAAAGTTCATTGTTTTAATATTGGTGTTTATGATCACTTTGGAAACTTTTCATTGAAATACTGTCTTAGCAGATCTCAGCTTTTACTATTAAAGAAAATATTATGATTCTGTGTGCAGGAGCGGGAAGTTATTACAAGTTATTTATTTCCATTTGATATTTTTCTTTTGGGTGGTGGTGGTCATGGTGTGTGTGTGTGTATGTATCAATATGTGTGTATGTATGTGATGTGTGTATGTGAGTCTGTGTGAATATGTGTATGTGTCTGTGTGTGAATATGTGTATGTATGTGAGTGTGTGTGTCTGTGTGTGAATATGTGTATGTGTGTGAATATGTGTATGTGTAAGTGTTTATGTGTGTGTGAGCATTTATGTGTGTGAGTGTGTGTATGTCTATGAGTGTGTATGTGTATGAGTGTGTAGGTGTGAATGTGTTTGTGAGTGTGTGTGTAGGTTGGCATCAGGAATCTTCCTTTACTGCTCTCAGCCTCAGTTTTAAAGAGAGTCTTATTTATTTTTATTTGATGGGTATGAGTGTTTTACCTGAGTAAAACTTATGCACCACATGCTTACAGTGCCCTTGAGGCTAGGAAAGGGCTTCAGTTTCCCAGGAACTGACGTTACAGCCTGCTGTGAATCCTGCGGGTGCTGAGAATGGAACCCTGTCTTCTGAAAGAGCAGCAAGTGCTCCTAACCTCTCAGACATCTCTCTAGCCCCTCCACACCACATTTCTTGGGACAGGGTCTCTCACTGAACCTACAGCTCACATATCAGCTAGATTGGCTGGACGGTGGGCACCCAGCATCCAGTCTGCAGCAGATCCATCCAGTGAGCCACCCGCATTCTCATTCTGACCCCAGGTATGGAGTGACAGGCATTTACACAGACGCTGGGACCCAAAGTCGGGTTTTCATGTGACAAGCACTTTACCCACTGAGTCGTCTTCCCTGTCCCTCCCCTCTGACTTTTTTTTTAAGTCCAAGAAATAATTAAAGAGTTAAGAAAGAAATATGCATTAGCTTGAGAAAGATACATATAAAATATGCACTGTCGTGGTAGCCACACATCCATATAGAATATGTATACATATGTCTACATATATACATATGTGTCCTGAAGGTATGGTCAGGGGCTTTGGGAAGGGTCAGGGGTCAAGAGAATCTTGAAATTCCAATGCTCGACATGGGCAATACTGAGGAATTGTGCAGGAATGATGGGAGTCATCCGAGGAAGATAAGGGGGTTCTCTTACGTACAAATATAGAGGAACTGATTCTAGAAGCAAGAGAAGACACACACTTGTACAGTGGGAGGGAAAAACAACAGGCTAAGAGTGTGGAAGGCTGAGGGGTAAATCATGTACTGTGGGGAACTTCCCAATGGTCTTACTTTTCGTCTCCGTCGATGAGGCGGCAGTAGGTCTCGATCTCCTTCTCCAGGTGGGCCTTGATGTCCATCAGCTGCTCATGTTCCAGCTTCTGGCCCTCGGTCTCGGTCCTGACCTGGTGTAGCTGCTCCTCCAGGGCGCTGATCTGAGCCTGGATATGAGCCAGCTGAGAGCAGTAGTTGCCCTCGGTCTCCGCCAGGGAGCACTCCAGCGAGTGTTTCTGAGACATCAAAGATCACAGAAAAGGATAAAACCAGCAGAGAACCTAGCCCTGCGGGACCTTAGCATCTGTGGGACCACCCCCCACCCAGGCAATAAGACAGTGGAACCTGGCATTAACCAGGTGGTGAACAGGCACCGGATGGCCCGACATGGGATAAATGATTGCCCCGCCAAGATTTTATCTTAACATTTACTTAGGGGTGTGTGTGTGTGTGTGTGTGTGTGTGTGTGAGTGTAGTAGGGGGCAGGCATGTGTCACAACAAACGTGTGGCCATCAGAGGATAACCTGCAGGGGTTGGTTCTTTCCTTCTACCATATGGGTCCCTGGGATCCAACTCTGAGTCTTGGCAGCAGGTACCCTTACCCACTGAGCCATCTTATCAGATCCCTGTACGGTATTTGACAGTTAATATTTTGGTAACAATTTCTGTTAAGGCTGACATGTATATAAAAGCACTTTAGGGAGGACGCAGCAGTAAGAAATATGAACCACAAGGGATGATTCATGTTTTAAAAACGTTGTTTTGGGGTTGTCTGTTATTTTGAAGTCTTACTCTTTAATGCCCTGTTCTCAGCCTATTCCCAGGCCTGCTGGGCTCTTGTTTTCTTTTCTGATCCATTCTGGATTTTCTGCCAGTCACCAAAGTCTTCTTTTGAAAGAAGTTAAGACTGAATGAATCCTTTCACAGGGCGGGCTCTGCAGAACAGCGCTCACAACACGCAGGTCACGGTGTCCACACCACTCCTATGAGAACCCTACTTCCTGTCGCTTTGCACAGACTGTAATTTGTCCTGCCACATGATCCCTGCTGCAATTAAGATAATTTCCCCCTTCAGCTTATCATATGTAGATATTCGCCTGGGTAGTGATTACTTCTGGTGTCAGTCATCAGAATGTCCGTCACCTCTGCCGCTCTCTCATTTCCCTTCCTCTCGTGTGGCTCTTAGGTCACAGGAAATAAGGTCTCTGTGATAAGGAGATGCAAGGCTCTGCCTGGCATTTTTGCAGGCAGTTTGGCTCAGTGTTTACATCATAAATGCATTTTACCTTAAAATGCTTTCTTTTTATCTTTCCATATGTGTATGTGTGTATGTGTATATGTCCGCGTATGTCCGCGTGTGTGTGTGTGTGTGGTGGCCAGAGGACACTCTTGGGTGTCATTCATCAAGTGATATCTATTTATTTATTTAATCATTTTTAAAGGCGGCCTATGGCTCACTGATGCAATTAGAAGAGCTGGTCAGTGAGCTCCAGGAATCCTCTTGTCTCTACATCCCAGCATGGGGATTACAAACTCATGCCTCCCTGCTTGGCTTTTTTGTATGAATTCTGAAGATCAAGCTCACAGCCTTGTGTTTGTCTGGCAGGCGCTTTACCAACTGAGCTATCTCCTAGCTCGTTATCCTACTTCTTTATCGCAATAGTAGAATGATAATTTTAAGGATGATTTTGTGTTTTGCCAAATATATGATGTACTGATTCACCCTAAGATAACAAAGAAGGAGTTAGGAGTAAGATATTCATCATAGCTTCGATCGAATAGGTTCAGACCCTTAGGATGCAGACAGACACCGGCTGCTGCAAGTGGAGAGAGGCTGCTGGGCTCTCCAGGAGTATTCAAGTGGAAGGTGACCAGAATGGTGATGAAGAAGAAGAGGTGACAAAGACATCAGAGAGAGGTGTACCCACCATCCAGAACCTTAAAGCCTCACTTCCCTGCCTTGGGTATTCCTTTATAAGATGGCTAATACCCTGGGAAGTAGGAGGGGGCAGGAGCTCTCTTAACTGCCTTCACTGGGAAGGCTGGGTGCTGATGAGAGAGAACCAGATGAACTTGGAAGTTTGCCTAACACAGGAAGCAAACACACGGATGTTTATATAGATAACTTCCAACCTATAATTGACTTGGTGTTTCACCTGTGGGAAACTGACCTTGCAATTTATTTTGACCAAAGAATCTCAAGTGTAGAAGCTAAGTAACTAGAATTACTCTGTAATTTGCTTATACTGCAGTTAAATGGATTTTGTGTGTGTGTGTGTGTGTGTGTGTGTGTGTGTGCGATTTCCTGACCCCAAAGCATTACTTCCAGAATAGGTGATCTGAGTCTTGACTCTAATTGCTTCGTGATTTTGTTGTTTCTCTGAGAAAATGATTATAATGGGTGGTCTGACCCTAGACTCTGAGCCCTGATGGCATTGCTGATATGTGAAAATGCTTTTGATTCTGATGAGGGAATTTGAGAATTTATTTCTCAACCTGTTTTTCAGAAACACAGGGAGAATTCACCCCTGCAGCGGGACAAGATCGTGCAGGGTTCTGATGGTTTCAGAGAGGCGAGTCTGCACAAGGAAGGTCTAGAGGCCAGCTGTGCTGAGGGCGAGGGGAAGAGGGGCATGCTGGGTAACTTGGTGCTCAGCTAGTGGTAAGATCTTCTGTCTCAATACTACTTAGTGAGAGAACACTGCATCTGTGCTTTTAAGGTTGCTAAATCAAATTTTTTTCTAGTGTACAAAGCCTTGGTTTCCTCAGTGACAGGCTCGCTGTTCTCAGTTGCTTAGTAGCTATTTCTTTTTGTTTAAGCAACACCCCATTGTCCTCAGGGATTACAAGACCTCTTGTGAAGACGGGGAACCCATGGGCCACATGCTCTCCACAGTTCTCAGAGTCAAGCCTTTCGGATACCGCCCAATCATAGTCCTGACCAAAAGTAGGGTTTTGAACTGGGTTGTTTCCATGGTAACCACTGAAGTCTTCCGGATGATGTTCCTCACCCCCCATGTGCCTAAGAGGCTGAGTGCCAGGTTCTGTGGGGTGTTTGCTGTGGGACGAGGACTTTTCTATGTAGGGCGAGTGGATCAAGAGTGCCCATGTAAGAGTTGCTGGGAACCTTTCTTAAAAAAATATTTTATGTGTATGGGTGTTTTGCCTGCACATACGTGCACCCCATAGATGCTACATGTGCAGAGGACAGATTAGGGTATGAGATGCCTCAAGGCTGGAGTTACAGTCAGTTCTTAGCTGCACTATGGATGCCCGGGATTGAATTTGGGGCCCCTGGAAGAGTGGTAGAGCCGTCTCTCCAGGCCGTGGATTCTCCCTTGATTCGCTTTTCTCAGTGTTAGGAGATGTTGGTGTGACCCATCCTGGCCTGTGTGGCCAGATAATGTTGGTTCTGTCCCTTACTTTTTTTTTTTTTAAACAGGAACAACAATACCCAGCATGCTCTGGGGGCTGAATGAACAATGCTCAGGGTGGAACCGGGTACCAGACTGGTTATTTTAACTAAATGACCCTGGGCGCCATCCAGGAAGGAAATCGTCTGGGTGTCAAGAAGTCTGTGAGGAAGACAGCTTCTCTCTTTCTGTCTCCTGGGATGCTTTCCCTCCTGTCTTCCCCTTCTTGGTAAGCATTTGTTATAGGAGAGAAAAGAAGGGCTTCTCATAGGTTTTGGGGAATCAGGAGGCGCAGGGGGCCTGGTGTCAGAACCTACCGTTGCTGAGAGTGACTGCAACTCAATTTCCAGAGTCTGCAGGGAGCGCTTCAGCTCCGTCAGCTCCGACCTGGCAGAGGTGACTGCATCCATGTCATTGGAGATCTGCTGCTGCAGCGTGGCACTCTGGAAGGCAGGTTACACAGGGTCACACTGAGTCTGGCTTGCTAGGGTGGAATAAGGTAGTGGGCCTGGCTCCCCTCACCTTTTCTTGGAACCCTGCCTCGGCGTCCCTGCGGTTCTGCTCAGCCAGGGCCTCGTACTCGGCTCTCATGTTGTTCAGTAGGACAGTGAGATCCACGCCCGGTGCAGCGTTCATCTCCACGTTCACATTGCCTCCCGCTGCACACTGCAGAACCTTCATTTCCTGAAGAGAAGTGCAAGTGACTGTCCTTATGTCACCCGAGAAGATTTTAGAAGTCCCAAAGTTCCCAGAGGAATCTGTAATTTCTGGGTCCTATCTAATCTGTGTTCACACCAGTCATCCATCTTTTCTGTTCCTTCCTTCCTTCCTTCCTTCCTTCCTTCCTTCCTTCCTTCCTTCCTTCCTTCCTTCCTTCCTTCCTTCTTTCCTCCCCTCCCTCCCTCCCTCCCTCCCTCCCTCCCTCCCTCCCTCCCTCCCTCCCTCCCTCCCTTCCTCCTTCCCATTTCCTCCCACCCATCCTTGTTTTTATGAGACAGGGTCTTACTCTGTAGCTTAAATTAAGCTGAAACTTGCTCTGTAGACCAGGCTGGGCCTTGAATTTGGGGATCATCTTGTCTCAGCCTCCCAACTGCTGGGATTATAAAGTTGAACCACCAGCCTGGTGGTGGTGGTGTACACCTTTAATCCCAGAATTTGGGATGCAGAGACAGGCAGATCTCTGTGAATTCAAGGCCAGTCTGGTCTACGTAGCAAGTTCCAGGGCAGTCAAGGCTGAACTGAAAAACCCTGTCTCAAAAAACGAACAAACAGAAAAGTTGAACCACCACACCAAACCCAACCATACACACACACATGTCCTAAAAAGCTGCTGCTAACTTATTTCTGTACTTTTAAGTTGTCTATGTAAGATTCCATATAAAGGAAAATCCTTGTTGCTGTGGAGTTTCAAAATAAAACAGCTTGCAGTTAGCCTACACCCACCAGGGAGAGTGTAGGAAATGCCCAGTGTGCCCCAATTTAAGCAATTTCCCCCCACCTTCAGTGAAGTCAAAGTTGCTGTGACTTTAGGGGGGACATGGATCCCACTGTGCTCCAGGCCCTTCTCTTGTGTTTGCCATTTCTTCTCTTCCTTCTCTGGTTTTCATATTTGGGGATCACTCTCCTGCCAACACTCCCCAGTGACCTTATTCTTTCAGTGCTGTGCTGTATGACTCTCCTCTCTTTCTAACTTCCCTTCTTCTAACGTTCTCGTGGGTGGCAAGTAGATTTCATGTGTGACTTCCCTGAGCACGGATTAGTGCTGGGATCGCAGCGACTTCCTTCCCTCTCGCGAATTTTCAGGGGCAGAGCTGTGATGGGACTTAGGCTTCCCCTACCTCTTCGTGGTTCTTCTTGAGATAGGTCATCTCCTCACTCAGGGATTCATACTGCAGCTCTTGGTCCGTCCTGCAGAGGGTCAGCTCGTCGAGGACACGGCGCAATCCGTTGATGTCCGCCTCTACATTTTGGTGAAGGGTGAGTTCATTTTCGTACCTGGGCGGGGAGAATTCAAATACAGTGGAAGTTAGCTCTTTAAGAACTCAAGGAGTCAACCTCAACCCGATGTCAACGGGAAATCTGAAACCAAATCAGGACTCTAAATCTTATAAAAAGTCACAGAAAAAGCCTTGTGTGGTAGCCCATGTCTGTAATCCAAGAACTCAGGAGGCTGAGACAGGAGGATTGTGAATTCTAGACCGGTGTGGGCTACACAGTGAGACTCTGTCATAAACCAAAACAGCTGGACACAGAGGGGGACCCCTCCCCCTGGTTCTGTGCAGGATGAGCAACTCACCAGTCACACGGATTCCAGTGCCTAGCACAATTATGTGAAAGCACCATTTTTGTAATTTTATCTAAGCTGACAATTTTATGGAGTGAACAATGGCCACGGAACATTACTTTGTGCTTGGCATTCCTTTAGGCAGGCATGGAGACACGTGGGTGTAATGAATATGTTACATTTTGACTCAAGTTGACTGTCGTTTTGTAACAGAAATCCTTTGATGCCTTTACTCTTTTGGGTTGTACTTTATTTTACTTGAGATGAAAACGAAATTGTTTAACAACACAAACAGACAGGAACTTCATTTGGGGTCATGACTGCCATCTGTCACTTACTTTAGTCGGAAGTCGTCAGCAGCCAGTCTGGCATTATCAATCTGCAGAATTATATTGGCATTAGCAGCCGTGGCAGAGATAATCTAGAAGAAATTAAATGGGCATTAGCAGAAATAACTTTGCTTTTGTTATTTATTATTTAAAAAATAATTAAGCTTTTGCATTAATTTTTAACTCATACAATTATCAAAATATTTAGAATTTTTAAAAAAGTAGCTATGTTTTAAATTTATTTGTCTTATTTTTAAAATAGAATAATTTATTATATATAAATGTATTTCAAAATAGACAGTGGAATTAACATTTTAGCTACATTGAAATTCATGAATCAAGGTTCCTAATTTTGAGTAATTATTTAATTAAAATTCAGTACAAATTAAAGGACAGTCATTACTCATTTTCTTTTGTGATTCTATATAGTTTTCCTGGAAGTTACTAAGTTTTAAAAATTTGACTAGTTCCAAGTCTGTGATTTTACCTTGCTTTTAAGGTCCTCGATGGTCAGATGATACTGGCTGTAGTCATTGTCGAGTCCACGGCAAGATCCGGGTCCGTATTTCTCATGCCAGTTCTTGATCCGTCTCTCTAGCTCAGTGTTTGCCTCCTCCAGAGCCTTCACGTTATCCAGGTAAGAGGCCAAGCGGTTGTTAAGATTCTGCATGGTGACCTTCTCGTTCCCAGAGAGGAGACCTCCTTCGTTCCCAGTGAAGCCCACACCAGCAGCATTTCCCAGGGCACCAGTGGAATGGCTCCCACTGGGGCCACCGCTCAGTGTCCCTCCTAAGGCCCAAGAAAAGCCACTGCCAGCAGCCGAACTGCCCCCCACACTGCCGCCTGCAAATCCTGCGCCTCCGCTGGGTGGCCTGAGGGATCCTGACTGTAGGCCAACGTGCCTGGATCCGCCAGAAAACCGGAGAGACATGGTGCCAGGCAAACGTTCCCCTTGTCTGTGGGCAGCCGTGACTTCAAAGGAGAACAAAGCATCACCAGCCTGTGGGTTCTTGGGGCTTTTATACACAGATATGGGGGTTGTCTCCAGTTGAGTGGTGTCTGCCGAGAGAGAAATAACATCATTTAGATTAGCATGAAATGATGTATAATTGGGCGATTTAAGAAATAATTAATGCCTAAAGTCCCCCGGTGTTGCTTCAGGATATACGTTATCGTATATAAAGTACGGCTTGCTTCTATATTAAGTTCATTATTCTGACTTTTAATTTTGTGTGAGTAACCTTCTCTTTCATCTAGAGACCCCATGAGCAGCCTGTCATTACCTGGCAGAGGGGCCAATGGAGCGTTGAAGGCTGAGATAGGGCCCTGTCTGCCTGGCTTGCCACACAGGCGCATGAAGGATTATTAGATACAGAAACAGGTATTTTAATCCCATGAGAACCAAAAAACGTGTCATTTACATAAGTACATCCCTGGTAATTTCCCCTTCTTTCCATAGCTGTAACACCTATGTATTGTCTTGGCCAACGACACAGTATATGGCCATTCATGGCTACTGTGTCTAGTGTGCTATGTTAGACCCAGAAATGGAAGATGTGGAGGTAGATAAATGTAGAAATGAAAGGATATTTTTATAGTCTTTAGGGGATTGTTAGTGCCAGACAGGGGCTGGGTCTTGTTCAGCTTTGTGTGCTGGATCCAAGGGTTTGGGATGAATCTTAAGTAAAGAGCAGAGAGAAATATCAAGTTGATTCTGAGAGTAGAGGAAGTGGTCTACCCGCAGGGAGGAACCCTGTCATTGGTGACCCCGTACCAAGTGGTCAGCCCTGAAATCATGTACAAGCAAGCCCCACTAAACAGACACGGCGGGTTGTATTTTATGTCTGTGCGCGTGTCTGTAGCAATAACAGTTAAAGAAGAGGAGGCCAGGAACTTGAAAGGGAGTGGGATGAGGGGTAGGGGGCCTGGGAAGAGTTGGGGGAAAGAAAGGGAGTGGAGGGAAATGGTGCCATTATATTTTAATTAAAAAGTAGCAAAAGAATCAGGTCGAAATGACTGAAGGGTTGAAGGACGGTCCCGGTGAGGAAGGTGAAGATGGTAGAGATGGTGGCGTGTGGAGTAGGGAGGAACTGAGAGGAAGTCATGATTGATTGAGAGTAAAGGAAAAACTGGGATTTTTTTTTTCTCCTGACGGGCTCTTACTATAGACCAGGTTTGGAATTTGCTATGTAGCTCAGGTTCGCCTTTAATTAGCCATCCTCCCACCTCAGCTGGCCAAATACTGCAAAATCAAGTACGCAGTGGCTGGGCCTGCCTCTGAGAACTGATTTCAGATGCTGGGAATCATAATGTTAACTGAGAGAGGGTTGTGGTGGGAACACCAAGATTAATCTTGGACTGGTTGAATTTGAGAAGTTGCTGGGATATCTCAGTTAAAGATGGCTGTTGATAGAGAAAAAAAAAATCAATGTTTAGAGTAAGCTCATGGCTCTGGGCAAATGCCTAGCCAGCAAGGTATAAATGGGTTTCTTATTTCCCTCGACATTCTATTATGTATTTGGAAGTAATTCTGTACTGGAGTAGACAGAACGATGTAGGTTTGGGGGAAATCTAAAGATGGGAGCAACAAGGACAGTGCCCAGGAAATCCACGGTGCCCTAGAGAAGAAGGCTGGGTGACTCACGACATAATCACATAGAAAGAAGAAATAGTGCAGAGGGACCGGTAGGACGAGGAAAGCATTTGAGTCACTGGCTGTCTTTATATCATGGAGGAGGCGAGAGTGACTGTGATGTGGACAGAGTCGAGAGATGACTGGTTAAAGCTGCTTCGTTAATCTGTTTTCTGTTGCCTTGACGAGACACCTGAAGCTGACTGTATACATTTTTATAAAGAAAAGAGGTCGATTTCACTGACCGTTTCTGAAGCTGAGAGTCCAGGCAACACCATCTTTTCAGTTTCTGGTGAGGGTCCCTTTGTCCTATCACAGCGTGGCTGAGGCATAGGAAGGGAAACAGCCATGTGAAGAAGGATGAGTACTTGTGGGTGGCCTGGCTTTAAAATGACCCTTTCTGGAGAACACTCCTCCATTGCTGGTGGGAGGGCAAACTTGTACAGTTACTTAGAGATCAGTATGGTGGTTTCTCAGAAAATTGGGAATCCATCTACCTCAAGACCACTCTCGGGCATATACCCAAAGGATGGCCACTCATACCACAAGGACATTTGTTCAACTGTGTTCATAGCAGCATTACTCGTAATAGCCTGAATCTAAATACAACCTGGATGCCTCTCAATTGAAAAATTGATAAAGGAAATGTGGTACATTTAGACAATGGAGTGGTAAAAAAATGATGACATTTTGAAGTTTGCGTGCAAACGGATGCAGCAATAACAACAACAACAAAAAATCATCATGAGTGTGGTAACCCAGACCCAGAAAGACAAGCACGCTATGTACTCATTCATAAGTGGATATTAGACGTGAAGCAAAGGATAAACAGCCTACAGTCCATGACCCCAGAGAAGCTGGGGAACAAGGAGAACACTAAGAACCATATATATGGATCCCTCTGGGAAGGGGAAATAGACAAGATCTCCAAAGAAAATTGGGAGCATGGGGGGTAGGGAGAAGGGAGAGCAGAATGGGGAGAGGGGAGAAACACAGGGAGGAGGAGAACATAAGGGAACAGGATGGTCGAGATGGGGGAAAGAAAGGGAGAGAAAGGAAAGAGATATTTTTATTGAGGGAGCCATTATGGGGCTAAGTGAGAAACCCGGCACCAGGGGAATTCCCAGGAATCCATAAGGATGACCCCAGCTAAGACTCTAAGCAATAGAGAAGGTGCCTGAACTGGCCTTGCCCTGTAGTCAGACTGATGACTATCTTATTGTCATCATAGACCCTTCATCCAGCAACTCATGGAAGCAGATACAGAGATCCACAGCTAAGCACTGGGCTGAGCTTCTGGAGACCAGTCTAACAGAGGGAGGAGCAATAAGATGAGCAAAGGGGTCAAGACCATGATGCAGATACCCACAGAAATAGCTGACCTGAGCTAGTGGGAGCTCACTGAACCCACATAGGACCAAACTAGACCCTTTGTATGTGAGTGACAGTTGTGTGGACTGGGCAGTCTGTGGGGCCACTGGCAGTGGGACCAGGGTTCTTCCGTAGTGCTCGAATTGGCTTTTTGAAGCCCATTCTTTTTGGAGGGATAACTTGCTCAGACTAGATGTAGTGGGGAGGGCCTTGGTGCTGCCTGAAAGTGATGTGCTAGACTTTGTTGACTCCCCATGGGAAGCCTTACCCTCTCTGAGGAGTGAATGGGGCATGGGGTGGGGGAAGATGGGGGGAGTAGGAGGAGGGGAGGGAGTGGGAACTGGGATAGGTATGTAAAGTGAGAAAAGATTGTTTTAAAGTAATAATTAATTAATTAAAAATGGCTCTTTCTCAAGAACTGGCTGGGTCTCACGAGCAAAACTACACAAATCCTCTTTGAGGCAGGGTTCCTAATGAACAGTGAATTGACCATCTTCCATTGAGTCCAACCACTGAGAGGACCAAATCCCTCAAAACCACCACCCCGGTGACCAAGTCTCCAGCACGTAAGGTTTTAGGAGACTTACACAAACCACATTCAAACTCTAGCAATTGGAGAGTGGAGACCAATGTTCAGAAGTTTAAAGCAGGCAGAAGCACAGATGTTGTCCAGCCTTGGGGATTGGATTCAATATCTTTGGAATGAGAAGTCAGGAGGATATTAGGGCCCTAAGTTGTAAGAGGGAGGCTGCTTGTTCGTCCTGGCTTTCTGGCTAGCTTAGATGGAGTTAAAAAATAGATAGTTATAGCTATAGTTTTCCTTAGTTATAATAAAATATAAAGTAAATAACATATTATAACTGTAATTCTTGCTTGATACCTGTTATATGTAATTTTACTATATTAAAGTTAAAACCTTCCTTTTTATTTAAACAGAAAAGGGGACATGATGTGGGAGTCCCCTCTGTGTGTTGCTTGTATTGGTTAATGAATAAAGAAACTGCTTTGGCCTTACAGGGTGGAACTTAGGTAGGGAGAGAAGACAGAATTGAATTCTGGGAGGAGGAAGCAGAGCAGAGAGACACCATGGATCTGCTAGAGACAGACGCTGAGAATTTTACCCGGTAAGTCACTGCCACATGACGATACACAGGTTAATAAGAATGAGTTAAATTAATATAAGAGACAATAAGAAGCTAGAACTAATGGCCAAGCAGTAATTTAATTAATACAGTTTCTGTGGGGTTATTTTGGGGTTAAGCTAGCCGGCGGGATGAACAAGCAGCTACACTTGGCTACTCCCTCCCACACTAAGTCATCAAATACTAGACCAGAGACTCCTGGACATAAAATGTCTTGTGATGCCTGGAGGTGGGAGGATAAGAATGAGGGGCTCAGTCCGGGCGGTGGTGGTGCACACCTTTAATCCCAGCACTCGGGAGGCAGAGACAGGCGGATCTCTGAGGTCAGCCTGGTCTATACAATGAATTCTATGGCAGGCTCCAAAACTACAGAGAAACCCTGTCTCGAAAAACAAAACAAAAAAGACATAGATTCTCCTTTAAATCTTTCCTTTCCTTTTTTTTTTTAATCCAGAGAGACTTGCAGAAAAAGTTCAAATAAATCGTCAAAATGTGGTTTAAAAGTTCCCATCTCCTCAGTTTGTTTAGGTACCCGAGGGTGCACTGAGCATAGTGGTTGGCAAGGGCAACACTGCAATACACGGCAGCTGTTATCACTGGTGGTGGTGTGTGTGTGCGCGTGCGCGAGTGTGTGAGTGTGTGTGAGTGTGCAAGTGTGCGTGTGTGAGTGTGTGAGAGTGTGTGAGTGTGCAAGTGTGTGAGTCTGCGTGTGTCCGTGTGTGCAAGTGTGTGAGAATGTGGGTGAGTGTGTGTATGTCCATGTGTGTGAGCGTGTGTGTGTGTGTGTGTGTGTAAGGGCTGCAGAACTGAGGCTGAAACTGAAGGAGATATGCACAACAGCCTTCCCTGAAGCAGTGGCTCAGAAGGGTGAGTCTAGGAGGGTTGAACGAAGGGACTGTGGGGACTTTGGAATGACTGGCTTCAGGTTCAGGTGAAGAAGGTGGTATGGAACTGTGTCATCTCTAGGCTAGTCAGAGATGTCGCCAAGATAAGCCTGGTGCCATGGTGAGCTGGTGCTGCGGCCAACATTGGCATGGTCTTTAAATGCATGACCTGGACAAAGCTGCAGGATATTTTTAAAGTTATGAAGAGCCCTAGATAGCTCTTAATTCAGTTCCTTATCAGCAGGTTAGGCAAATAAGACCCAGAATGCCAAACATTTTACTCAGGATTAGCAGGCACGTGCACAAGTGACCTGAGAGTCTCCCGCTGAGATCTACTTATTCTTTGAGAATTTGATAGATGCATACAATGCCATTTTGATCACATTCATGCCCCTCCTCAACTCCTCCCGGACCTGCACCCACACGTCCTCTTCCCAACAAGAGGCTCCAATTGCCAGGGCTCATAACACAAGGTTGTGGAGCATGGACAACCTAGCAGGGGGCCACACCCTTGGAGAAAAATGACTTGAGGACACTGTTTCCCTTCTGAATAATTACTCTTTATGCATACTGATTTGCATACTTACTTTGCATATTCTCACCCGCAGTCTAAGATGTTTGTGCACTGTGAAGTCACAATGCACGTTCCTTGCTCTCTTGATTGAGGTGTTGAAATTGAAACACCAGTGTGGCACATTAGCATATATTAAGAATTTAAAGTATCTCCAGTGCTTGATTATTCCATAAATGGCTTCCTTATTATTACTATTAGTTACTGCCAATTATTTCTTAAAATAATTATCATTAAAATTGAGCAACAAGCAGACAACTAATTGGTATAACATGGCTGCATTTTCATATGTAAATAAAATATTTCTAAGAGAACATTTTATGGCAAAGTACTGGAGAAAACAACAATGCACTTTACACAAGTAGATTTTAAATGTCATCATATTAAAGGTATGTAATATGTCAGTTTAATTTAGTCGTTTCACAAATATACCAATTCCAAGACATTATATTATATAAAATAAATATGTGTAAACATTATTTCTCAATTAATAATACAGATGGCACACACACAAAAGCCTCTTAAGAAGTGTATATTTGAATAAATGTTAGATTTCCACGTTGGTGGCCACCCTTGCCCCTGCCCACTATTTCCACCAGGGGGCAGTGCTGGTCTTCAAATGGATGTCGCTTCTTGGGTGTGTAGGGCAGTCTTCGCCTTCATAAAACCAGATTACTTTGTATTGACGGTGCGCTGTATAGATTCCAAAGGAGTTTCTTGTACATCATCACAAGGATGCTGGAAATCAAAGTTAGGAAGGGAAAGATCCTTTGTGTAGTCTAGGTTTTTTTTTTAAAATTAATTAATTAATTAATTAATTAATTATTTTTTGTTATTGTTTTCTCCTACTTGACCAAAACTAATTTCGTCTGAGAAGAGGCATCCTAAATTGAGAAAATACCTCTATCAGATTAGCCTCTAGGCAAGCCTGTGGTGGCATTTTCTTTATTTACGATTGATGTGGGAGGGCCCAGCCCACTGTGGGTGGTGCTGCCCTTGGCCAGGTGGTCCTGGGAGGTTTGAGAAATAGCTGAGTCTGAGCTTGAGAGCAAGCCGGTAAGCTGCACTCTTCCATGGTCTGGGCTTCAGCACCTCCTTTCCGGTGCCTGTCCTTGAGTTCCTTCTTTGGCTTCTTTCACTGATGGACCGTGGTTGGGAGGTATACGATGAAATAAACGCTTTCTTCCTTCACGTTGCTTTTGGTCGCAGTGTTTTTCTTGCAGTAGTCCTGGGTTTGGTTTCCAGCACCCACCTAGCAGCTCATACCATCTGTAACTCCAGGTCCAGTGTTTAAAACGCCCTCTTCTGGCCAACACAGGTACTGCAAGAGTGAAGTGAGGCAAAACACCCATACACACAAAATAAAACTAAATAAGTCTTAAAATAAGAAATATTTAGCAAACGCCTATTATATACCAGGCCCTATGCTAGAAGCAGGTACTACAGAAAGAAAAACATACATTCTCAATTCTTATGGATTTTTTTGGGGGGAGGGTGATGGGGAGTTTGTCCTAAGTAAATAATCATAAAATAGAAATTGTGTTAAAAGTTAGGGAAAGAAACAATCTACAACTACTGAAGAAGACTTAGTTTCAGCTGGGGTACTCTTAAAGAAATGACATTAAGGAAATACAGGAAAGATGAAAAATTTTCTGTGTAGGGATATGAAGAGACATTCTTAGAGGGGAAAAGAATATAATTATGAATAAAATATTTATATATATTTATATATAAATATATATTATATTATATATATTATATTTATATTTTATATAGGAGATGTTAGTTATTAGTTATTTTTATTATTAGCTATTAGTCAATCAATAGGATAAGTTACTGGAGACCGGATCCTTTCTAATGAAAAGATTAGTTTTACTAACAGTTCTGGACGTTCAAGACCAGAGCATTGTCCTCTGCTTTCGTAAGGACCTCATGAAGATGGCGCCATGGAGGGAGTGTCAGAAAAGGGAGATGTCAGGACCACTCTCTTTAGAAAATAATTTATTTAACTTTCCTTTATGTGCATTGGTGTGAAGGTATCAGATCTCCGGGAACTGAAATAACAGGCAGCCGAGAGCTGCCATATGGGTGCTGGGAATTGAACTCAGGTCCTCTGGAAGAGCAGCCAATGCTCTTCGCCGCTGAGCGGTCTTTCCGGATCACTCTTCCACAGCAGTACTCTCAGACTGCTAACCCAGGTCTCCTGAGCACTCCACTGGTTCCCTCCAAGGGTGGTGTCCACAAAGACCCAACCAACTCTCAGTAGGAGTCCTACTACTTCTGAGCACTGCCGTCCCAGTGATCAACTTTCCAACACGTGCGCCTTCGGGGAGCACACTCAACATAACCAAACCATTGCTGGAAGGAAGAGTGTGGTGCCTTCCAGAAACTGGAGGATGTATGGATGGTGGTGTGCCAGGAGGCGCCTGATAAAAGGGTGTATTGGGCTGGGGGGGGTGGGGGGGGACTTGAAATTTGATTCTGAGCGTGAAAGGTAACCATTGAGAGATTTAATCAGGGAGCTTATTTGTTTGTCTTTGTTGTTGTTGTTTTGTTGCTGATGTGTGGAGGGTGACTGGTGATGGAATGAGAATCAGTGTGAGAAATCATTAGAAAGAAAGCCACAGTAATTTGGGGGAGATGTTAAGGTACCCAAGTCAGGGCCGAGCTAGATGGCATTGTGATAACTTTGAAGATGGTTTAAACAGCACTTGGCAGTGACTAGCTGTGGTAAGGGTAGGGGTAAGTGGAAGAGAGAGAAACCAAGAATTTTTTTTTTTTTTTGGTTTTTCGAGACAGTGTTTCTCTGTGGTTTTGGAGCCTGTCCTGGAACTAGCTCTTGTAGACCAGGCTGGTCTCGAACTCACAGAGCTCCACCTGCCTCTGCCTCCCAAGTGCTGGGATTAAAGGCGTGTGCCACCACCGCCCGGCTAAGAATTATTCTTGCAGTAGGAAATAGAATGGTCCCTCATCGAAGTCCCCACTGTAATTGTCAGGGGTTATGAATATATTCCCTTACACAATGAGATGGGCTCTCCAGATCTGATTGAATTAAGGATAAACAATCATGATTCCGAGGGAGTTTTCTTAGAGCAGCCATAGCGTGGAACTTGGGTGCTGTGCATTTTAAACACATCCCTGGCTGGTCTAGATTTCACATTCTTTCTAATTAGCTGTGTTCTGCCATCCCCAGGATTGGTCCAAGAGAGTCAGGTTTTCTAAAGACCTTCTCCGAGATGCCATTTTGAGTGCCTTGGTACCTTGTCCATGATCTTTGGTCCCTAATGGTCACATCTTCCATGGTATATATATGTATGTATATATATATATATGACAGGAAGTGACTAAGTCATAATAATTTTTTCTTTTTACTTTCAAGATCTAGCATGTGTGTGAAATACTTTGCACAACTGTGCTTGTTGAATGCGTGGCTGCATCTTAGCCACTGAATTGAATTCTTGGGCACTCTAAGCTCTCTTTTGGGTAGGTTAAGTCTGGAAGAAATTCAGGACAAATGACTAGCTGAGGTGCCTATTACCATATCCAAGTGGACACTCCCGGCACTGCAAGTACCTGTTACAGAGTCCTGGCTCACCCAACACTTCTCATCTCTGCCCCAGCCTAAACCTCTCCAGCCCGTGAGCTTCGCTTCCCTCTCTCCAGCTTCTCTTTCCTATGTAACTCAGTCAGTTTGGTTACACACTCCCTTGTTCATTTTTGGCTTTTGGTCTCTTTGTCTGTGTGCTTCTCCTGGTTCTCTCCCCCCCCCCCGTCCCTTCTCTTGCTCCTCCCTCGTTTACTATTCTCTCACTCTTCCCCTTTCTCTTTCTTCTCATGGTCCTGTCTACTCTGCTGGACTCTTCCAGACGCCTCTGGCCGTGTTTTCCCCATACCTACAAGGAAAACCTTCTCGACCACACCTAGGAGCAGTCATGTCCTCCTTTTCATTCAGCAGGCTCCTGGGATTGGTTGTGAAAAGGTTTTACTATTGATACTCAAATGTACAAAGAACCCTTGATATGGTTCAGTAGCCTTGTCCTTTATCTGACAGTTGTTTCTGCTGTCTCTGTCCTCCATCTTCTTTATGCTGGGAGGGTTCTCTGCACTAATGCTTACAGTGTTTCTTACCTCCTTATGGGGTTGGTCACCTCACCCTTTACCTTTCCAGTGCCAGAGGAACAAGGAGACCGAGGGCCCAGGGCTTTGGTTGTTTGGCATTGGATGGTTTTCTCCATATTCACATTTGGTCGCATCCTTCATCCCTCGAGCTTCTCTAGTTATCTGCTAGGATGGGGGCTGTTGTTACTAGAGGAAAGGGAAGGACTGAAGGTGGAGACCTAACCAAGCTTCTAACACATGGAAGGCCCTGGGTACTTTTTGCCTTTTTGGCTCATCTGAATCATTTCCATTTTATTTCCAAAGTGTTTAAAAACAATCATATAATAATTGTATAAAAGAGCTGGTCTCATTTGTATTGTCATACAGTGGCAGTGACTATCTTTTTGATCTTTAGTCCCCAGCATTTCTGGGTTCATTTTGGGAGGTACTACATTTACTTGTTTGGATATGACTCACTAATTTTGTTGCTCAACGAGTACTTATTGGGCTTTAACAATTGGTGTTGAAAACCATGCTCGGGTGGGGTTCACAGTGATATGTAACACAGACCCAGTCCTCTTCTCATGTATTATAATCTAGTTTAGATTTACAGTGGAATACAATTTAGTAACCCAAAGGTGTCTCAAAGTACATAGATTGACAAAGGAATCTCCAAGTATGTAGACTGAGACAGTGTCTCTTATAGAGACTCTTGGTGTGAAAAGAAAGCCTGGTTCTCAATGTCTGAGGAGGGGGACTTCCCACTAGGGCACATTCTAAAGTGTGTTACATACCAGGGGAGGGGTTACTTAGTAGAGTCCCACTGAAATAGCAAAGGATCAGGACTCAGATCTTGAGAAACACTGGCATTCAAGCCCAGAAAGATGCTGAAGTTGCTACTCAATGGGCATGGGCAACCCAGAACCCACACCGTGACTTTCCCCTTTAGCACTTCCAAGTAGAGTATCAAGTAATGTCAGTTGGTATAAGATTCGGTGTGAGAGGGACCTTTGCAGCGCACCATAGCAAGTCGGACCAAAGCGCAGAGAGCTTGAGTATGAAGTTTTATTAAAAGGGAGAGACTGACAGAGAGACAGAGAGAGGGAGGGGTGAGAGAGAGAGAGAAAAGGAGAAGAGAGGGGAGAGGAGAGGTCTGAGAGGGCTTGCTAAGGTGGGAGAGAGATCAGGAGTGGGCGGGGCTTGTCTCTTAAAGGGACCTTTGCACTGCATACAGTGGAACTGCTTGCCTTAAGCCAAGGGGTGAATGTGCCCAAGGAGCAGGGCCTGGATAAAAACATTCCTCACTTTTTTTTTTAAATGGTGAGGAGTTTGGCAAGGCAAGTTAAGGGGATGAGGGCATCAAGTTTTCAAGACTGCTTCCTACTGATTTGGGACGGGGAGAGGGGAGGCTGAGACAGCTGGGGTGCTGCCTCATCCTGGGGTAGCCGGTTGCTTCACTGCTACCCAGGCTCTGTGGAACTGTCTGGTATCTCTTGGACCTGGTAAGGTGCTGGCAGAGCAGAGGACAAGGTTAAGTTTTGGATTTTTTTTTTTTTTTTGGCGCTGGCTATTGAAGGGGAGGGTGTCAGGACCAGGGAAAGGGGGGAGACTTGGCCTGCTTAGGGTCCGGTAATTGAGGGAGGAGTGCACCTGACTTGTTCAAGGTGAACCCTCCAAGTTGGCTCCCTGTATTTCACAAGAATAAAACTACATGCACAAGCTCTTTCTCTCTACACGGTGTACTTTGCTGCCCACTGCGGTTTGGACCCGACTGGGATGCCTCAAAGGTCCCTCTTGCACCGAATCTTACAGTTGGTATCTTAGGGTTACTATTGCTATGATGAAACACCATGACCAAAAGCAACTTGAGAAGAAGGTTTATTTGGCTTAGGCTTCCTCTGTTCATCATTGGAGGAAATCAAAGTAGGAACCAGGAGGCAGGAGCTGATGCAGAGGCCATGGGGGAGTGCTGCTTACTGACTTGCTCCTCATGTTTTGCTCAACTTGTTTTCTTATGGAACCCAGGGCCACTAGCCCAGGGTGGTTCCACCAACATTGGGCTGGGCCATTCTCCATCAGTCATTAATTTAAAAAATGTGCACAGGTCTGCCTATAATCTAAACCTTAGGGTGGCATTTTCTCAGTTGAGATTTCCCTTCTCTCAGATGACTCTAGCTTGTGTCAAGTTGACACAAAACTAGCCATCACGGTTGTGGTCTAACTAGTTGAGAGATACAATTCAGTGTGCACTGCTAGGCCAAGGTCTTTTGTATCGTTTACAAAAGAACTGGGGAGAGCAGGAGACTTAGAGATGTCTGTTTGGACACACTGGCATCACCTGGCACACAAAATAACTTCATTGGCTGTATAACAATTCTGATTGTGTACCTTTAGAAGGTGTACCTTTGGGGGAAAGATGAACTTTTTCACCCACATTACTCATATTTGTCTGAGCACACCCACACAGTTAAATAAAAATTCTGACAGATTTAGATCAATTGCATCAGTAAGAAAGTTTATTGAAATTCATTAGTAAATGAGAAATTCATTAGTAAATGAGAAAGTTGTCTTCTTTTTTTTCTCCATAAAAGGACACTTTCTGATAAATGAAAAGAAGAAACACAGAAACCACAAAACACCTTTTAAACCCTTTCAAGGAGCAAACCTATTTCCATAGACCATTAAGACAGAAGTGTTTTCTTGGACATTTTCCCACACATCTGTGCAGTGGCCTGTGAGAAGAGACTCTTCTTTATGCAGCTTAATAGAAGTGTTTCTTGGTTTCTGATTCAATCATAGACGAAAGGACTCTACCATCAGGTGTCACCTCCTCAATAATCGTCTTGATCACTCTGGTTTTGTTAGTATCTGTGAATAGAAAAAAAAATTAGAATTTAGGGGAAACGATTGGTAGAGATCCTAACAAGCTAACGAGCCTAGTTTACAAAAGATAATGCACATCTTTCCCGAGTTGTTCTAAAAAAAAAATTCCACGCTGTAGAAAGCATTTTTTCCAAAATTGACGTCGTCTATTAAAACACAAATGAAAATCTAAATGGAGATTTTCATTGTTTTAAAATCAGCTCTTGAGTTGAAAGAGCAACAAAACCATTGGAGAAAGTTAGAACTAATTCAGATTACCCCAGCTAATTTCTGCTGACCTTGGTCCTTTAGACGATTGGTCGCCACCGGACCCGGAAGAAGAAGACTTGAATCCTCCGCTTCCGCTCTGGCCGCCGCTGGAACTTCCGCCGCCGTAGCCACCGCCGGAACTGCCGCCGTGACCACCGCCGCTGGAACTTCCGCCGCCGTAGCCGCCACCGGAACTGCCTCCGTGGCTGCCGCCGCCGCTGGAACTTCCGCCGCCGTAACTTCCGCCGTGGCTGCCGCCGCCACCGGAGCTGCCGCCGCCGTAACTTCCGCCGTGGCTGCCGCCGCCGCGCCCGCCGCCGTAGGATCCGCCTCCGGAACTAAAGGGAGGGTGAGGGTCAGATGCTGTCGCTTCTAACATGGAAGCGTCAGGTTGCGCTCGACGCTCATGCTTTGAGAAAATACCATCCAGTCAAGCTTGTCTACTAATACTCAAACACTTGTCCATCCATAGATGTTCATACACAGCCCTGATTCCCGAAGACATCCCTGCCCCCTTCCCGCCTCCTTTGCCCCGCCCGCTGGCGTTTCCTTGGGTTTGGGCAGGCTTGGCTATGGGGAATTGTTAACGAGAGCAATCGGGGGACTTCGCAGGTTTCCGTTATACCTTCCCTCTCCTTCGAGCAGGCTGCGGTAGGTTTGGATCTCGTTCTCCAGTCTGGTCTTAATGTCCAGGAGTTGTTGGTACTCGGAGTTCTGGCACTCGGTCTCAGCCCGAATCTGCTGCAGCTGTTCCTCCAGGGCGGAGATCTGGCCTTGGATCTGGGAGAGCTGCACGCAGTAGCGACCTTCTGTTTCTGCCAGGGAGGCTTCCAGCGATTGTTTCTGAGAAGAAGGTTTTAGTAAGTGCAGTGAAACATGGAAATTCTTCAGCAAGACGTCGCCACAGAAGGGAAGTGGCTAGGACTCGTGCTTAAAGGCAGCTCTGCAGTTTGAGCACGATGCTAACAGTTCTCCCCGACCCTGCAAAGCTGTGATTTCCGTTCCACTTTCTTGTCCCCCCCTCATTTTTAGCATGAAACAGTGCAGGATAAAATAAAAGCCATTTTACAAGATTTAACATACCAGGGCCAGTTGGGACTGCAGCTCGATCTCGAGACCCTGCACAGTGCGCCTCAATTCAGTAATTTCACTCTTATGGCTGGACATTTGTTCAATGTTGCTGTCAATTTCTGTGGTGAGTTCCTTGCTCTAAAAGATTAAAAACGGGAAAAGATGAGAACATCCGGGCATGATCACAAGATCTCCAGGAGCTTTGCTGAGAAGGGCAGTTACTTACCTTCTCATTGAACCAGGCTTCTACATCCTTGCGATTCTTTTCTGCAAGCTGTTCGTATTGGCTTCTCATGTTGTCCAGCATTTGAGTCAGGTCAACTCCTGGAGCCGCATTCATTTCCACGTTCACGTCACCAGTGGTCACGTTTTGAAGGTCTCTCATTTCCTATTTGAGGAATAGTTAGATTTAATGAATGCGCCATGACCAAGATGAACACTCCCCCCCTTTTAAGGGGGGAAATGTAATTTTGTGTCACCTCTTCATGGTTCTTCTTCAGGTAGGCCAGCTCTTCAGTCACACTCTCAATCTGCATTTCCAGGTCGGCCTTGCTAAGGGTCAGCTCATCCAGGACCCTGCGCAGGCCATTGATGTCGGCTTCCACGCTCTGGCGCAGGGCAACTTCATTCTCATATCTGAAACAAGCAGGATACAAACCCTGGATACACAGACCAATGGAGGAATACCTGGACGAAGACTGACTATAAATGCAGATTTGATTTCATATCCTGGCACCATTTGTAATACACTAATTCATGTAGGAATAGCAATAGTTTGATACAAAGAGTTAACTGTTACTTTAAGACACATCTTCCTTTAAAGGTTACCCCAAAGATATTACAGTCAAAACTTCAACAGCTCAGAACTATTTTGCTCTGGATGAGCTCAGGAAAATATAAATGCTGTCGTGGGCCTCCAAAGTCATTGTTGGAAACACCTGCTTTCTTTGTACCCCATCTACTCAACTTACTTCAGCCTGAAGTCGTCAGCTGCCAGCCTGGCATTGTCGATCTGCAGCAGGACGTTGGCATTTTCAGTAGTCAGGGTGAGGATCTGGAGGGAGAGACAAGAGATGGGTTGATGACTTTTAGGTTAGCATAGGCGTTTTGCATTTTTATATAGTTCTCTTCCAGAATTTTGAAGGGAGGTTAAGCTAAGCATAGTACAAACTTGCCCATATAATAATTTTTTTTTCTCCTGCAATTTCAGTACTTTTATAGCCATGATTCCTTTCTGAACACCGGTTGGGACTATATGGGTATATTCCCGCAATGAGGACTCTTTCTTGTACAGTTTGTGATTTTCTTGTGTTGCCACCAACTTCTGAGCGACTCACATCTGTATTTGTTTAATTTGTTGTAAATACTTCTAAGTGCATCTACTCTGAATTTACAGATGTAGTTAACAGACTCCCTAGAGACAAGGAGTATTATCATTTCTCTATTGGAAAGTTGGGTCTCCTGCAAATGTTGGTGCTGGGTATGGCTTACTTGTTATCAGTCTTAATGATTGAGATCTATCTATCTATCCCCATTTAAAATTCTTTTAGTTCCTACACTTGTACATGATCTAGCATATTTTTACTGTGAACTCATTATGTTTGTTAAAACCTAAAAGGTTCTCAGTCATCTGTCCTCCTGGAAGACAGGCAACACACATGCTCGATGAAATAGACATGCCCTGGCTTCATAAATATCTTTGATGAGACTTGGTTCCACTAGACACGGAAAAACAAACAAGTAGGCACAGTGATCAGCCGTGCTATGCTTAACTTAGTTTCACCTGTCCATATTTCATGGGTAGACATGATTTGAAGCTGGGATTTAAAATGCCCCTTACCTGGTTCTTAAGGTCTTCAATGGTTTGGTAGTATTTGCTGTAGTCCCGGGGCTCGCGCTGGCTTGAATTGCCGTGCTTTTCATACCATTCTTTGATTTTACCTTCCAGCTCGTAGTTTGACTCTTCCAGAGCCCGGACCTTGTCCATGTAGGAAGCCAGACGGTCGTTCAGGTTCTGCATGGTCACTTTTTCATTTCCGGAGAGAAGGCCGCCACCATCTCCTCCATATCCACCACCGAAGCCTCCTCCGTAGCCACCTCCGCCGAAGCTGCCCCCACCGTAGCTGCCTCCACCGTAGCTGCCTCCACCAAAGCTGCCACCCCCGAAGCTGCCTCCTCCATAGCCCCCACCGAAGCTGCCTCCTCCATAGCCCCCACCAAAGCTGCCTCCTCCCAGACCTCCATAGCCACCTGATGAGCCCCCAAAGCAACCTCCCCCAGAGCTCCCACGGCTAAAGGAGCCACCGCTGAACCCCCCTGAGCTAAACCCTCCACCATGGGAGCTTTTGCTGCTGGAAATTCTGAGGGATGATCCTCCACCACCTCCTCCTCCTCCACTGCGGGAGGAAGAGTACTGCTTGCTGGAGCTGTAACGAACAGACATGGTGATGTAGAGCAGCCCAGGGAGTGCCTGCTACCAAGGACAGGGACAGGCCTTTATATACTGAGAGGGCGTGGCTCACAGGTCCTCGGGTTTGCTTGCTTGGACAGTTTTCTTTTTGTCGGCTTAGCATCTTTGGCTGATGACTGCATAAATTAATATGCAGTAATAACCAATACCTTTTCAATGTGTTTGTATCTGCCCTGGGTACGACAGGAGACTTGCTGTGTTGAAACTGAAAAATGGGTGGAGTTCAGATGAGTCCATTTTACCTTTGAGGACCATTGAGTCACAATTTTTCTAGTGCTAACTTAGGCTGTATTCAGTATTTGCTAACGATAAAAATAAAAGAAATCTGGTTACAAAGTACAGTTGAAATATGAATTTTCAGATTGACGTTTTAAACAGCTTTAAGAATTGCAGTAAATAGTGAGTGTGCTGGAATCAGTGCTGTAATAAGGATCAGGAAACTAAACAGCAAAAGTAGAATATGTTCAACTATTAGTGTTCAAAGTTGTGACATTTAAGAAGCACAATGTAGGAAATATATATATATAATTATTATATATGCACATTTATATACATAATATGTATTATACACACACAGCACACATATATAATCTCTTACGTAGATGATTTTTTATTTGGTGAATGAGAGTATATTCATATTTTTGCCTAAACTGTACACAAGGAGCGACTAAGGAATCTTCAAATGTAATGATGCTACTATTTTAAATATGAAATTGTGAAGCTATTCTGGGTTATTTGGTACGTCTAAACTCATGGTTAAGGTCGTGTGAAGACCACCATGCAGAAACCCTAAGCCCCAGAAGTGAGGACCTCGCCTGCAGTGTGTTAGCTCTGACCGGTTCCAGAGGGAGAATTTGGGTCTGTCTGAGTGCACGTACAAGGGTTTTGTGACAGTGTGAACGCAGGCTATAGAATAGCACTGCTTTGAGACTTGTAATCCAGATTCGCACCTCTACTCCCAAACTAGATTTTCCTTCTTAATAAACAGGCAAAACACAGTTCCTTGGATACCCCACACACAGATTTCAGCGGGACGGCACCAGTGAAGTATTTAATTGGCTCTTTACAAGACTAAAATTGCTTCGTATCTACCCATAGGCTATGATATTGCTCTTGTTAAAATATATTACACATGCGTTTATATGTGTAGATTCACACGGGTTTTAGAATTATGTGATGCTTTTTGAGATAGGACGATTTATAAATCTCTAGAGTCACCCACTGGCGCAGGGTCAGCAGCTACTGTTGATTTTGTGTTAGGAGGGCAAAGCCGAGGAAGGTGGCGGTTTTCCTGATGATGGCTGCTGACTTGTGGCCGTCTTGGCTTTGCCATCTACTATCCCACCTTATGTATCCTTTCTCTGCTGTGGCGAATTTGGTGTTAGGTTCCAGTTCTCACCCCATGCTTCTAACCCCACGGGGAAAAAGCAAAACCAAAAGGAGATGGAAGCAGGAAAATACCGAAAGCACAGGGACTTGGCACGATTCCATCAGTAATTGCTGCTTCCAATGAAGTTTGTAGCTGCACATCCCACGGAGCGAGAGCTACAGAAATAGTTTCTGCAGGGAAAGGGGACGAGGCCGAGGGCATTCACCAAGAGTAGCTTGTTAGGCTGCAGGTTACTACCAACAGATTGCAGCTCCCCTGGCTTGTCAGTACTTGCAAGTAGGGCAGCAACCAAATGAAACAGAAAGCCCTAAGCATGGGAATTGATTCATGCGAAGATAATGTACGATAAATGGAGGCCGTGACAATCGGGGAAAAGAGGACTCTGACAGATTCAGGGAGGGGAAGCCTGGCTGATGAAACTTATGGAAAAAGCAAAGAGCTTTTATTCTACTGATAACCACCACAGATTTGGGGTTTTGATTTTCCTAGGTTTGCTTTAGTGTTAGCTTTTGATTTTCTGTGCCAGTGGCAAGCATCAAGCCCCCAACCTAACCTAAGGCTGATTGATTGGCATGGAGAGAGCCACGCTTCTGCGGGGCAAACCTTTGTCTTTGATTGCACTTACTGGTCGAGTCTTAGGCACAAGCGAGATCACAGAGGCGCCGTGTGATAATTCCACAGCAAAGCTACATGAAGATGCGCGATTCTAGCCCTGCCGCCACTCGCATGTGATTGCTGCATCCCACCTCACAAGCACTTTGTTCTCAATGTTGGCTACGTTTCTGTGTAAGGCCTGTGGAGAGGTTCCAAAGGATGCGGAGGAGATACAGTTCCTGTCCCCAAAGATCTCTCTAGTGGTTGAAGTCTGATTGAAGGGAGATGCTAAATGCTACCACTTAAGTGCTACCTGATCGGTAAAGGAGTGGGTGCGGGGAGGAGCCCTCATTTCCCTAGCATGCCAGGTGTTCAGATGGTTTTCTTTCACTCCCCCCTTCTCTCAGAAGGATATTATTTGCCTATGTTTATAGCTGGAGACCACTAAACTTTAGAAATTTATGGAGTTATCCTAGAGGAGCGCAGCTCGTTTTGCTAGGGTCTGGTTTTGAATTGAAGACAGCGTCAGGGACGCTAGTCCCCATGCCATTGAACTGACGCTGGATTGTTGAGGCCACTGGGCTAATTTCATGGTACAGGAGGAGTTGAGCTGAGTCCTGTGAAGGATGGGTTAGAGTGTGCAGAGAGAGGACCGTTCTGGAAAGTGAAGACTGATAAACCAAGCAGGTGGAGACTCGAAGTGGACCAGTTTGGCTGGAACATATCGTCCGTATTCATATTCATTCATTTATTCATGTCTTCAACAGGTTTAGTGGGGCACCTGCAATATGACCTGGTTTAAATAAGTGACCAAGATCTAATTCCTGCTCCTCAAGGGGTCTAGAGTGCCCCTGGAGAGGCAAACATACCCACAGATCAAGGAGAGTGATAGAGCAACCTAGGCTACATTTGAGGATCAGGACAGAACGCTAAGGCAGTGTTGGGTAGGATTCCAAGAGTCGTGTGACAGAGTCAGAGCTGAGTAATTATGACAAGCTATTGATAAGGTCCATGCCTGTTCACTGGGAAACTTGTAAAATTCAATAATCTTCAATCTGCAGATCATCTTCCATCACCACCGCCCCAATGTCTTTGCAGTGCAATGGAAACTGCCTGGTGGCAGTTTGGAGGGTAGTGTAGATTCAGTGGGTAAGCTCTAGAGTCAGACTGCATGGATTAGAAGCCAGGTTCACTGTTAACTGTGTAGCCTGTTTCCTCGCTCTAAAGTAGGAATAACAATTTTGCTTACTCTCTGGAGTTACCTTGGGAGCCTAATGAACGAATAAGTATCAAGCATTAGGACAGCAGGTGGCAGGCATGGAAAAAGAGCTTGACAGATATTTTTTTGTTTTATCACTGATTTCTGTTTTTTACAACCTAACCCTCTTAGGGCTGCAAAGTCAGAAAGAATGGAGCATGGGAAACAGCTTGGTTGCAAACATGCTCATATTTGCTGAGTCAGTGTCTCAGAATCTGTGTGAAGAAGCCTAGCATGAGGATCCCACCAGGGCTAGGAGACAGACGAGAGGATCCCTGAGGCTGGCTGGCCAGTCAGTCGAGTTTATTGGTAAACTCCAGGTTCAGTGAGAAGCCCTATCACAACGAAAAGTTGGACAGTGAGATGCCTGATTTTCCTTTGATCTTCACAGGCTTGACCATACACATACATGTACACATGAACATGAACACACACACACCGAAAGAATGAAAGGAAAGGGTTAAAGGGTGAAAATGGCCAGAGGGGAAAGAGTTTCGATCCTGCTTACTTTATGACGAACTTGCCATCCGTTTTTCTGTGACTGATGCTTGCTTCCATTTGTTTTTTTTTTTAAACCCATTTTATCCATTTTTCTCCCACCCAACAGTGACGAATTTTATTGTGTCTTGCTGCCAATGCTCTAAACTTGGCTTTCAAATATTTTCCCCAGGATGATTTCACCAACATCTGTGGCCCTTCTTTTCCTTGGCTCCTCACTGTGTCAATTGAGATCTAGTCTGTCCACTGCGGCATGACTGATGCTCTGGGAGCAGGGTTGTCATCGCTTCGGCAGCATGCTCAAGCTTCTGTGATGGATTAAGTCTTTCCTATAGCCCGCTCTCCCCTGTCCAGCCAGCCCTGTTCCCCCTGCGGTGAGGGTGGCAAGGTTGCAGGAGAGCCACGTTCTCATAAAGTAATTACGTGGCCTTGGGCAAGACACTCAGCTTTTCTGTGTTTCAAGTTACTATTCCATAAAATATGGAGCCTAATGATACTTAATATTAAAATACGAGCAATATATAAGTCAACGGGAACACTTAGCAGCTCCTAAAATATTACTTAATCACAAGCAGGCCTTCTCTTCACTTTCAGCTGAAACGCTGTGTGTGGTTCCATCTCGAGGCCCTTGCTTGTTGCTCTCGGCTTGGAGCAGAATTCATTCTTCCCTGTGGATGGCTTACACCATTCAAATGTCGCGCCTCAGCTGCAAACTGTGGCTGAGATGCCATTTCATTCATGAGAGTTTTTTCGCTATTCGGCCAGCTCGTGGCTGTCTCTCTCAGTTCTTATGTTACACTGGGTTTCGTGATATTGCGTGCAGGCCTCCTCATTATTTTCCTAGAGAAGATTGGCCAGTTGGCTTTAGATTCTTGGCCCACCTCATAGAGACTCACTGTTCTCTGAGGGATTTTCAGTGCCTCCCCCCACTTTCTTTGCTTTTGTTCTCCAAGCATTCGTCCTGGACATGTTGACACTCTTGCAGGTTGGAAACGGAAAGGCTAGTCAAAAATTGATTTTTCTTGGTATAAAGTTCTGACGCTCGTAGGTGCGAAAATGTTTTTATAAGAATAAGAACTCCAAGATTCTACATGACATTCCCAGGGTGCCTTTGGGTGATGTGTATCTGAGAAGAGTAGGCCTTGAACCTGCGTCTTCCGTCTTCAGTCAAGTCATTTGTTTGATCTGCTGAGACTGTCTTGATACCAGTAAACCACTGAGATTAAGTAGTTGTGTTATGAAATCTGGATTTAGGGCACTCCCTGGCTGGCCTTCTCTTACCCCAGTGAGGATGTAGTAAAGGGGGATTAAATGTAATTAAATAAATTAAATTTAGCCTTTACAGTTCCCTTGTGCGTTACAGGATTTTTCTTTGGGTCAAGCTGTCACGATTCTGTGACAGACAGCTGCTGGCTATGGATAAGCTGCCTTTGGAGGGGGAAACAGCAACACAGAGCAGAAAGCAGAAATGTAGTGTCCCCTTTGGTTTTCATAAGAAAATAGAAAATTTGAAGAATGAAATAAACCAACCCACACAAACTCCAATCGTAAAAGACTGCAGATGAACGTATCAAAATTTAGCGGCTATTTTTCACTCTGATAAATCTACAGAATTCTTTTAGGAATGTTTTTTGTTGTTCATCCATGTAGGTAATTTAAGGAATGGCTGGGTGTAAGCTATAATATTACCGAGCATAACCTCCCTCTCCCTTACTTATGAAGTTTATGCAAATCTAGAGAGAATAGTGAAGATTTCGTCTTAGAGATGTGATGTAGAGATTAAACTACACAGTCATAATTCACTTCTCTAGCTATTTTAATTAAGTACAGAAAGTATAAGTTGAAGGGAAATCATATGGAGTAAAATTAATCTCTTAATGTTATTATTTAGAAAATTCTTAGATGACTGACTTAAAAAACAGATGACTAATTTCATAACAAATGTAGTTCTTTCTCTGAGTCACGTATTTTCCCAAGCAGGCAAGAATGCAGGGGACTAGACTTAAATAATTATTTAAATCTAACGCAGTCATATGAAGGAAATTGACCATGACTGTTCTGGCTCTACAGGCTTGGAGACTGATCACATCCCAAGATTATTAATTCTTGGACTAAGCCCACTTAAGAAGTATGCAGATCCTATTTGGAAAACAGCCTGAATTTCTGAGTCCCGGGTCCTGTGCTAAGCACCTTATCTGCACTTTTGTTTCATTAAATCCTAATGGCAACTCTAGGAAGTTTGCGGCAAGTCCTCCGTAAAGGGCTTTGCTGCTGGAATTCCAGCACATTTATTTTCTGAGCAAGTCTTCAACCCCCCTTGCGATGATTTAAAACTGTGTTTTCCAGCATTGTGGCTTAGAAAATTAATGAGTCCATAGGGATTTTATCTTAGTTTTCAGAGGAGACATGTTTCCTTTACTATCCCTACTAGAAAAAGTGGCGCCGTGGTGGAAAAAAAAACAGTGATTTGGAGAGAAAAGGAAGGAATGGGTGAGTGATGCTATCCGGAGGTCAGATTTCTGGGTGCCTAGGCTCTGCCCGCACTTCCTGAGGGCCTCTTCTGTTTGGGTTTCTGGAGGTTCTCAAGTCTTTGTCAGGATTGTGCTCAGCCCCAGTGCAGTCATTAGATCGATGCAATTAGCCACCGTGCATAATGGCAGTGTTAATCCTTTCATACCGCTGGTTTTTCCAGAAGCTGCTAGCTCCCATTATGGAGCTTAACCCTTTTCTTCCGGTTTTAACTCCTAAGTCTTGGGGAATACAGTGCAATACTGGCGCAAACCCGACTTAACCTGCTAGCAAACCAGACGGCGGAGTGCGCCTGATGCCTTGGAATTCCTCAGCTTGTATAAATTTATTTTGGCTAAAAGGTGGGGCTAAGTAGAATTTTTTAGTTTTTTTTATTTCTTTTAAAAAGTTTTTCCTTTGACAAATTCATACATGTATATAGTACCTTCCAATTACTCTTATCCCCAGCCCTCTGTTATCTCCCCATCCCTTTCCCATATCCACGTCCTTTTGTCCTTTTGCTTTGTCTTGTGACTCGCTGAGTTTAATTAGGGCTGTCCCTGTACCATTGGTTTAGAACTATTCCTAGAAGCCTGGTGAGCTCAAGGGGACTCCTGCTCTTCCAGATTCTGTTGGCAGCCCAGTAGGTCCAGGGTAAGGGGCTGAGCCCCTCAGGCTCCTCCCCTCCCCACGACTGGCTGTTGATATAGCTGGTTTTGGGCAGTTGCTCTGTGTTCCTGTTTGTGAAGACTGTCGTGCCCAGAGGATGCCTCTTCACAGCGATTCTTCCAGATGTTTGGCTTTCAACCCCCGCCACACACACACCCTTCTTCCATGGTGTCCCCTGAGCCTCGGGGGTTCGTGGTGGTATACATACATTGTCTTATTTAGGACTAAGCATTCAGCCTCCGCTTATTCTCCAAACTTTGAACAGCTGGGAGTCTTGGCATTCACTACAGTTCACTGGAAATAGAGGTGTTTTCTGGATTAGATAAATAAGTAGATATTTACAGAGTCATATAAGATGTTGGATTTTGTTTATCACAAATGAAGACCCTACAGCCTGTAATGTGGGCTGCTGTCGCAGTCTGTCACACGGAGACCGACAAGCGTAAGAACAGTTCTGCTCTAGGCCCCGGGCTGGATCCCCAGCGCCCGTGGCGGGGCTGGGTTTCAGACAAGCAATAGCTTTCGTTGTGGAAAGCCTACTCTGCTGGACAGCGTCGGGTCTTTATGTACCACTTTCTCCTGCAACCCACTTAACCCGGAAGTCAGAAACCGTTAGTCTCTGCTCACAGGGGAGGAGACGGGAGCTCGTGAGAATGGCACAAGTGATGAATTAGTGGCCTGGCTGGAATGGACGCCAAGCCCGTGGCTAGATCCCATCGTTCTAAACCCGACCTTTCATTGCCAGACCCTGCGTTAAAAAGTCTCTTCTGGAAATGCAAATTGCTGTGGCGAAGATAGAACCTTTTTTTATCGTCACAGGCTGTTTTAGGAGAGGATGACATTTGCCACCTATAACTGAACTGAGTGGAGTTTTTAAGGCAAGCAGGTTTGAAGACTATGCCTTTGGCCGAGCTGGTATTTGAAGGGCAGTTTATGGGGCTCTTCTGGGTCCTGGTCATGTGCGCTTGTCATGCGTGCTTCTTCATCACTGTGCCCACATCTTCCTGGCCCACATCTGGGCACACAGTGGTTCTAGGTATCCAGGCATACTGCAAACTAGCATCTAAGCATACTTCAAACTGGACCAAATTGCCTTTGGACAAACAATGAAGTTATGCTTGGTCTTTGGCATCTTCACCCTGGTCTTCCTTCTTCCTCTTCCTTGTGAACCTCTCTGTACCTCATCGGGCACTTGGGCTTTCTGGTGCTTTAGCTTCTCCTTTGTCTAAAGGGACGTGGAACTGCTCACTGGCACTAATTAAACATGGCCTACTCACCGTATGCAGTTCAGAACGCCAGCCTCTGCCTCACAAGCTCGTCTCATTTAATTATGAAACAAAGACTGTTCCTTGAGACAGGAATTCCAGATCTTGCTGAGAAGCAGCGGGGAGATGTTGGGCAGAAGTTTGCTGAAATCACACTCTGCCTACTTAAAAGGCCAGCCTGGAGCAAAAGTGTGAGTCTATTCTTCAAGAACGCATATGGGTGGACTGGGGAGATGCCTCGGTCTGAACAGTGCTTGCCATGCAAGGATGAAGATCCAAGTTTGGGACCCCGGCGTGGTATAAAAAGAAGGGTCTGGTGGCACATGACTGTGTTGCAGACTGTGAGAGGGTGGCGGCCAGAGAAACCCTTGGGCTGGCGACCTCCAGGTTCAGTGTAACCTTCTCAAAAAGAAAAAAAAAGATGATTGAGAAAGATACCCTCACATACACGTGTGTATTCATACACACATGAGCACATACACCACACATACACACAATGCACACAGAATGTAAATGGTGGAGTAGCTAGAGGGTGAGGCGTACATTTCATGCGTTTGCTCCTCCCACTCAACACAGACCCCTTCAGGCTTCACGGACCAGTCCTCGGAGTCAGTACCCAGGCGCTCTCCTGGAGTTCAGGAATCTGTCTCCTCTTCAGATTTCTTTGCCTCTTTTCCCTTTCCTGCCTCCCACTGAATCCAAAATGCCTGCATCTGGAGGTTCACTCCACCTTAGTCCGAGGCAGTCTGTTCCTGCTGCTGGGGAATTGCTCTGCCATTTCTTTCTCAGTCTGCTGTGGTCCTAAGAACCCATGACTTTGCCACAGGAGTCAACAAGACACAGAGCAGCAGCTAATCCCTCCAAGGATGAGGGAAGAAAGGCAGGGAAAGACAGCTAAGGCGCAGCTTACATCGGGTCTTTCAGAGAGATGCTGAGCATTGGAAGGTATAGTCAGGGGACATTTGTCTTTTCAGCGCTGGTGCATGTATTTCTGCAGAAGAGAAACATGCATGCACTGGAAAAGTCTGTCAACAAAGCCGCTAATATTGTTCCTTGAGAACTATACAAATGGGAGGAGAGAAACCAGCAGCCAGCATGTAGGCATAGTAGCATAACGTAAGAGGTAGTGAGCACCCACTCCCCAAGACAGCTGACCTTTCACCTTTCTCCGTCTCACTTCCTGCTCCAGGAAGACCACTGCACTCTCTTGCCTTATGCATGGTGTTTAGCTCAGTTTGGATCCCGCTGGGGAACTGGAGAGGGAAGAGCGAAGGTTATAAGTACACATTCTCCTGGCCTCCTCGAGCCTTGGCTATATCCTGTTACTGAAAGCTGCATCCTGGGGGTGTCAGAGCCAGCTCTCCATAAGTGCTTGTCACACAAGCGTGAGGACCTGAGTTGGATCCCCAGAACCATGAAAAAAAAACCCCAAATCTAAGTAGGTGGCACGCCTTTGTAAGTCCAGTGCAGAGGAGGTACAGGTAGATCCTTGGGACCCCAGGCCAGCTAGCCTAACCTGATTTGCTAGCTCTATGCCAATGAGAGACACAGTCTCACAAAGAAAAACCCCCCTGGGAAAAAAAGGCCAAAGGGTGGATGGCTTCTGAGGACCAGCAATCACAACACCCAAGGTTGTCTTGTGGCCTGTGCCCATGGCGCGCGCGCACACACACACACACACACACACACACACACACACACTTATGCACCCCCCCCCCCCCTTCTCAAGAAGGCCATCTCTATGGGATGTTCTCTCTACTGGAGATCGTAATGCCCATGGCAGCTCCACTATACCATACCTACACTTTGTAAATAGCTCTTTAATTTTTAACCCTTTCTTGGACACCTCCATGTCTGTATTTCTAGTTGGTTTGAAAAGGACTCGAACCAGTACTGAAGTGTAGCCACACCACTACGTCCACAGGTGTGTGTGTGTGTGTGTGTGTGTGTGTGTGGAGGGGCAAGAGTGTGCAAAGTTCCTCCATCTTGTCTTCTTGCTGAGTCCATTTCATTGTTAAGTAGAAGTTGCTCTCCTTGATAGAGAGTCCCATGGAAAACTACCCAACTCTACTCTAGGAACCAAAGATCAGGATGGCCTAGCTAACTCAGCATTTGTTAATTGCCTGTCTGTGCAGAACCCCCTCCAGTGGGATAACGGGTCATCTTAGCTTCTATTAAAACTGTTTCAACTGCTTACTCCTAGAAATCCCCCTGCAGCTGCCGTGAGAGATGCCTCAATGAGGTCTCTACACTTGAACAACCCCCTCCGTTGTTCAAGACATTCAATTGGCTGTACACAGTGTTTGAGTGGTCATCTCTGGCAAGCTCCCTGTAACATAGGAAAAGAAAATCTGAAAGGTCTGGGGGCTTCAGGGGAACACTGGGATGTGTTCTGGATAAGAGGTTTATTAGAAGGGCTCTCAACACTCCATGAGGACAGACACCATAAATAGTCGAATGGCACAGCAAGGGCTCCAGGTGGAGGTACGGGGTTCTAGGTGGAGGGGGAGTCTCTTCTTGGAGGTCTTGGAGGAAGCAGGAGGTTGCATTCTGCGTGGTTGATGGGTAGTCCACAGTATTGCTTATGCCAGACTGTCTCTGCTTCCCTTCGGCAGGGCATGGGGAGGGGGAGGGGAGCATTTCCAGGAAAGAAGGAAGGAAGAAATCATATTAAAGTGTGACTTAGAGGATATGGGGGAAGTGAGTAGGAGGGATACATTTAGCCCCTAGCTCCAGTACACATACACAGCGCATCAACAAAAACAACGAGTTTCCTGTTGCCATGGGACTGGAGCTGACAGGACCAAGACCATGCAGTCTCTCTGCAGCCTAGCAAAGTCTGGAATGGCTGTGGTGAGATATGCTGGCTTCCGTTCTTGGTGTTGGTGGTAGCACATCTTCACAGCTTGGCTTGAGTTTCTCGAAGGTGTGCTTGCACGGCAGAAACAGCCCTGGGTGCATGGCGTGTTTGTTCTTTGGAAGCCGGGCCTCTTTCCTTCCCTTGGAAAGCCAGTTCTCGGGTGCAGTTGAGGTGGGAGGTAAGAACGTCTCAGGTGGGAAAGAAAGGGTTGAGATGGCATCGCCTCTGTGACTGACATCTTGGAACTGTGGAAACCAGCTCACCCTCCTTTCTGCACCTCCTTACCAGATGAAAGGAGAGATAATGGGGGCAGGGGGTGGAAACCACCGTGAGGTTCCAAGAGTTAAGTAATAGAGGACAATGAGCTCTTCCCCTGCAGAGCCCAGCCCCAGTGTAGAGGCGAGGCTGCACCGAGTGTGAGAGAGGGTGTTCCCTGCTCCGCGAAGGGAAGGAGCCAGCAGCAACCTGTTTCCCTCCATGATTTTAGATATTTGCTTTGCTGACTCCTTCTTTCTACGGAGCTCCCCCGTCCCCTCCGTCAGCAGTTAATCCTGTGTTCTGAGGTCGACACCCCAGGGCCACATCCCAGTTTAGTTTGTCCTCGCTGGTCAGCTTCCATGTCCCTGTAGAGGATGCCGTGAGAACAGGTATTAGGTGGATTATCATCTGGCTGGTCTCATTTAGGCTAAGGCGTGATTTAGGATGGGAGAGGGGTAGGAACACAGAGGTAGTCACCCAAGCTGTGACTAGATGATCTCACTGAAGCTGTTTAGATTATCACTGAAGCTGTTTAGATGAAAAAAAATCTACCTTTGATCTGAGTGGAATTTGGGGCACTGTGGGGGCGAAAACTTTAGAGAAGAGATTTTTTTTCTGTATTGTTTTGATTATTAATACAACTTGGCCATAAGGTTTGCTGTAACAAGAAAGGTAAGGAAAACCCTTCGTCGTCTCCAGCCCCTTGTCCTGCATGTCAAGAACAGGAGTCGGTTCTGATGTCCTTAGTTTTGAATAGTAGTTATTCCCTATTCTCTACCCGTGCCATGTTAGACACGTTACTTGGCTCCATAGATACAAAGGTGAGAGAGACACGGGCATAGTCTTGACCCTTAAGGAAGCTAGCTCTTCCGGGGCTGGGGGAATTTGGGTAACGAGACCCAGAAAGATGCCAGCTGGACAAGAATTTTCTAACACAGATTTGTATAGACTATGTGAATTGTAGGCAAATGGAAACTAGTTTCTGTAGGACTTGAGGAGAAGCCACAGAGCTGCACCTTCAGTATGAGTGGGAGGCCAATGCCTAAAACAATACCCTAGACAAAGAGGCCTCCGTGTGGAGAGGCGTTGGAAACACACAGGACGAAAACCTGAAAACTTAGGCTTGGCATTAAGATAACGTGCCCAAGCGCCAAGAGATAAGCCTGAAAATTGCTTGGGGCCACGTTGGGAAGTTCCTTTCATGCCATTTTAAGGAATTTGGACTTGATTCCAGAGTCATGGAGTGGACTACTGAGAGAGCCGTCAAACAGGAAATCATAGGAAAAAAATGGCCATCAAATGAGCACAGCCTTAACATTTAGAGCCACGTTTGGGTAGAAGGATTTTAGGGGAACTGAAGTAGGAAGACAAAGTAGGACTTTCAAGGTTCTGAGGTGGGAAAAAGACAACGAGACACCGAGAAGGTAGCAGTGGTGTGGGAAGGAAGGAAAGATAAGGACTAAATGGTGGCATTTGATTGTGGCTGGGTACAAGTGGATGGTTGGGGAGTCTAAGATATCCAGAAGTTTCTAGGTTTGGGCTCAAGAAATATCATTAATTGACATGAGTAGCAAGGGATGGGCAGGTCTTGTAGGAAAGACAATGAACTTGGGATGGGAAGATTGGCGATGGGGCACCCAGTGAACACCCAAGTCGAGCTATCCCATGGCAGTGTGTGTCTTGGGATTCAGGAAAGTGTGTGTAACTGTGCTTGGAAGTCACTGGCAAAGGGACAGCATGGATTGTGCAAGATAAGAGAAAAAAGACCAAGGATATACAGCATATAATATGTAAATGAGGCTGATGGAGATAGAGAGAGAGAAGGAGAGAGGGAGAGAGGGAGAGAGATGGAGAAAACGAACCAGGAGACAGAACTTAGAAGAAAGCAAGAGAGAAAGAGAAAGAGAGAATTCCAGGAGATGGGCTGACCTGAATATGAAAGAGGCTGTTTTGGAAGGATCCTTTAAGTTACCATTGTCTTTGTGACTAGGGAGTGAATCACTCCTAAGGTATTAACTAAAGCTACACTCACGACCTCAGTCCTCATAATTTATAAATCATTTAATCTGACCGTTTATGCAAACTAAAAGGAACCCTGAGACCGATGGGCGTTTAGGAGACAGCTGAGGGATAAGTGGACCCTCACTGAGGCAGTGGCGAAGCCCTTGGAACTCTCAAACTGAAGTTGTAGACCGAGTGGGGAGGAGACACTCAAAGTTAGGCTTGGCTCAGAGGATGAACACCCAGTAAAAGAAATGAATAGGAAGTTGTTTGGAAGCCTGAGAAGGCTCAGGAAGTCAGTGTGGAGGGAAGTATGGTAATTCACCTGGCAGTATCCGGAGGTTATCTGAGGTTGTGAGTTTCACAGTCTGCAGAGAGAGACCACTGAGAAGGAGGACTAGGAGGGAAAAGTCTATGTTGTTGCCACAAGATCCTTGGAGATTCCAGAACAATAAATTTCCAAATAATTTAGGGCATAGAAGTCAGATCATTTATCACTAGGGAAGCAGAGGGTGGAGAGAGAATGAAGTCACTTACACCTTGTGTTGCTAGAACATTCCAAGTACACGACAAAGGAATGTCAAGGAGGAAAACAGGTGTCATCAGGACAAGAATGTGTGGGACACACTGACAGACAAAAGTGGGCTGGGTGTTGGAGTCTTCAGAGGTCTTTAGGAAATGTTTCCTTCCAGGAGGAAAGGAAGGCAGACTCGAGGATCCCGGAAGCAAAATAGCACAGGCAGGAGCCTGGAAAGCGAAGAACATTAGAAATAATACGGATAAGGAACCCCCAGTGAAGGCTTGAAGGTTTAAGTCTGTATTTACCCATCCCGTGTAATGATGATGTGTTTCTTGTTCTCTAGCTTCCAAACTCACAGAGGCATGGCTTCCTGTAAGGACAGGATAGCATTTTACTTCTCTCTGTATCCTTGGGACCACAATAAAACAAAAATTTTGGGGGAATAATTTAAAATCTATAATAGGGAATTAAAAAAAAAGACATGTGTCATTTAAAAAAATCCCTACAGTTTAGAAAAACCAATTGTGGAGGAGAATGAGGCAAGGGTGGGGAGGGGGAGAGCAGTGGGGAAGGAACTGGGAAGAGGGGAGGGAGGGGAAACGTTGATTGGGATGTAAAAGCAAAACCAAATCAACAACCACCATAAAAAATTAAAAAAGAAAAGAAAACAGCTGTGGTGAGTGTTGGAGACCGAGCTCTCAGGGAAGTGTTCTTGGATGACTGGGAAAATACAGCCCCCTTCGTTCAACTGGAATGGCCGCCATCAGTACCATGTGAATGCAGTTGCCATAGCCTGGCATCAAATGGTCAGGTGACCTCTATGTATGACGACATTCAGTTTATGAACCCGAAAAGCTGAGGAACAGATTATGGGCCATGACAAATTTTCTAAGCGATTCTCATTTGCGTCTTAAGAAAACTGTCTTGATCTAGGCTGTGGACAGCCCTTTGCTTTGCTTTGTCTTGTGTTCCCCACACTTCCATTAGTGGGGTTAGGATTATTATCAGTAAGCATTAGTTTGACTAGTTAGTTGGCAAAGCAATTTATTTCCTGCATGCATTCAAGAACTGATGATAATGAAAAATAGAAACAGTTTTAGGGACTTTATAGATGAGAGCTAACAAATGCCAAAGCTTCTCAAATGTCCCCCCCCCCCCTTCTTTCCTTGCCTCCCTTTCTCCATTTCTTCTGAGACAGTCTCCCTGTATGCTCAGGCTGGCCTCAAACTCTCCATCCTCCTCCTCCTCCTCAGCCTCCTGAGTGCTGGGGTTATACACACGGGCCACGGCACCCTCACGAAGCCTCCTCGATGCCACGCTTCTGTACTCAGAGCAGACATTACTAATTGATAACGACACAGCTTCCTGACAAACTGAGGTCTGCCTCTGTTCTTAATAAAGTTAATCAAGGAAATCACAACTAGTTTTCTAGATTTGATCTGTGTGAGTGAAAACCATCTCCTCTTTTTAGCTTCGATTATTTGCCAGCGACCATGTGTTCATGAAAAATACAGGTGTTCTCAAATGTTACTCATTTCTTCTTCCCCACCCCCATTTTCTGGTCTTGTTAAGTACTCAACACTAAGAAGAACCCCTTATCAAATATTTCCAGTGATAGGAAACCTCACTGACTTGCATGGGTTCTTTAGATGCTGCAAATGATTTCTTAAAATCTTTTTTTATCTTGGCTTGGAATCTTCTAGATAGAAAGGCCATCCAGCTGGAGAGTCCCTTGTCTCCAAAGTCTTTTCTTCCAGTTCCTTCATCTGATCCTCAGATGACATGGCTTCCCCCTACAGCATCATGGGAGCTTATTTTTACCTGGATCCTTTATAAATCTGTAGTTTTAATGTGTTCCCCCCCTTTTCTGTTTGTGGTATTATCTCAAGGAATGCTGTTTGGAGAAGTGTGTGCTGTGTTTAATCCCATTGTGCCCATCTCCAGAGCAACACTGCAGCCCTCTGAAATACAATTCAAAATAGTGTCTCTCATTTTCTTATCTAAACCTGTGGAAATTATTTAAATGTAATAATCATTAGGAACATACATGCATCCCCCTATTTCGGGGAGTGGCTCTAGGGTGGCTCACGTGTCTTGATCGCATTTGTAATAGGAATTTGCTTTACTTGCTTGCTGGGTTCACCCTCTTTTCTTGGGTGTGGGGCCCAAGTTTGTCACTCAGCCTTCTCTGATTGGGGTGCTGATTAAGTAGCTGGCTCTTAAGCTGCAATTATCTTCCTCTTCAATTAAAATCACATTTCTTTATTGCAACACAGCCGTTGCAAAATCTAGTAACATATATTGGGTTTTTGTTTCACTCCAAACAAACTTTCCCTGAGTTTTCATATTTTGGCCTTTTGAGTTGCTCAGCTGTTAGACATTGCTGTTCCACTTACAGAACACTCTTCCCAACATGCTTGATCGGTTGGTACTTTATAACACGATTAATTTAGCTAGCCCTTGCTGTAGAGTGCTATACAGTCATCTGCTATAGAGTAGTGATTAAAACATTATGATTGTTCCCAGATTTTATAATTTTGGGTGACTCATACACTAGAGCCGTACATATATGACAGTCTAATTGGTACTAAGATGAAAAATTCAATCAGCATAAGCTTTTATTGGAAAATATGCCAAATGACAGACTAAATAGTTTTCACTGGACTTTAGCCAATATTGTTCTCTGACCAAAAAAAAAAAAAAAAAAGAAAGAAAGAAAAACTGTTTTTGATTGATGGATTGATTCGGGGAATTGTACATCCTACGTAGGGGGGCTCTCAGGGAACTGAGCCTCAAATTCACTTTCCTGTGAGTTTTTAATGACATGGAAACGATGGATCAAGCTCATGTGATATTTCTAAATATCATTCCATCTCACATGTGTGTGGTTTACCCACTTTCTCCCGGATGCTGGGGATTTGTTTCTAGATGGCCAGCGTTGCATGACGTTACCTTTGGATTGGTCTTCAAGGACAGAATTATGCCGTTTGTAGGAAGATGGGTGGTACGGGAGGCCGGCATGCCAAGCGAAATAAGTCAGACTAGGAAGATGGATATTGCATGTTTCTGTCATATGCCAAATCTATACTAAAAAAAAAAAAAATACAAGGATTGCTTGGGAAGAGGAAGAGGATCCAGAGGAGTGGAAGGGACATAAGAGAACATGAACAGATACGTGGGTATGAACAAAAGCAGTTTATGTAGGTATGAAAATTTCATAATGAAGTCCATTACATACACTTGATGCATGCTAATAAAAGCCTTATAGAATTGGCGGCAGCTTCACGGATTGAGCCTGGAATGCTATTCTGAGCCGTCTGTCTGTGTTGTGTTTCTGTGCTGTGACATGTTGTTTGTCACTGTGGCTTTGGCGGTGCAGTGCTTCAGTTTTATGCTTTCTGTTGAATATAGCTCTAGACATTTGAGTCTGTTATGTGTCTGGATGAATTTAGAGACTGCTTTCTCTAGTTCCCTGGAAGACTTCATTGGAATGTTGTTGGGAATGGCATGGCATATCTAATCATCTGACTCCCTGAAATAAGAAACTATTCAAGTAAATGCTGGCATATTTAAAAAAAATTATTTTTTTGGTCTGGAGGGATGACTCAGCAGTAAAGATCCCTGGCTATTCTTCCAGAGGACCTGGGTTCAGTTCCTGGCACCCACATGGTGGCCCATGACTATTTATAACTCCAGTCCCAGGGGATCCGATGCTGTCTACTGGCCTCCATGTGCACCAGGCACACATGTGACATAAATCATTTTATTAAGAGTTTATCTTCTACGACTGAAGTCTGGATTGCAATGGCCAAAGAACTTGGGGTTCTTATGGGTCAGATGCTTTGGGTTCATTTTGCCCATTGCCTTGCACTCCACACCATGCAGGGAAATGTTACACAGTGTTTTATGGCCCTCTGCTTGCATGCATAGATAGGCTCTGCTCAGATCTGCTCCACTGTAGAGGGTGGTTGTCTTACCCAGCCCTATGCATTTCCCTCCATCTCGCAAAGGTCAGCAGCATCCTGTCTACATCTTTTCTCCTAGGCAGGTTACATTATGTCTCAAGGTAAGATGACTGGCAGTCATGTCTGTGGCTGCTCACAGTTGCCTCCGTAAAGCCAGGTCGATATTAGTTTGAGAGAAAAGTAAATTTTAGAAGACCCCTGATGATAAGGGCTGAGAGACACACGTTCTGTTTAGATCTAGAATATAGGACTATTCTAATATTAAAATCATGTTTTTTTCCTCCTTTCCTATAAACCTAGTCTTCCGCCAGTTGCTTTAGGAGAATTCTTTTATACCCATAGTTAGCTGATTTTATTCTCTGTGGATGAGTTAGGAAATGCCAATGTTGCTTCTATAAGTGGATGTCTATGGACATATTGTTACCTGAGAAACACTGAGTAAAAAACAAATTATTTTGTCAAAACAACTTTTGATATTCTTAATATGCATAGGAATAAAATCTTCAGGTTGATTTCCTTAGAAAACAGCATGAGCTAAAACCTACCTGTTGAAACTGAAGAGCACCTTTTGCTGAACCGCCAGGCGCTGAGCCATGTGATTTCTATCTGTAAGCTTGTGAAATGACCAAGCTCAGGTTTCTGTGCTGTAGGTAAGTTTTTGGTGAAAATATTCACCGAATCCAACAACTACCCCGGTAAAATGAAACACTTGTTTCAGTGCATTTCCTCTGCAACAGTCAATCAAACCATTTTACTAAGAATTAAGAGCAAGGGCCGGGTGGTGGTCATGGTGCACGCCTTTAGTCCCAGCACTCGGGAGGCAGAGGCAGGAGATCTCTGTGAATTTGAGGCCAGCCTGGTCTACAAAATGAGTTCTAGGACAGCCAGAGCTGCTACACAGAGATACCCTGTCTTGAATCCTCCCCATCCCCCCCAAAAGAATTAAGAGCAAAATAAGAGTAATTCATTTCCGGGGGGGGGGGCTGAGTATATTTAAACAGAGTGATAACAGATAATAGATCCAGGTGGAATATTTTCAGGGCATCCTCTTGATGCCTCCTCTGTGTTGGAAACTATTTAGCTGTTGTGTCTCGATAAGCGTGGGTTGGCCTGTTTAGTACCGTCATAGAGGAGTGGCGGAAAACTGCGAAGTAAACACAGCGGCTGTGAGTTCACGATCCCCTTAGCTCTGTTCGGCAGACCGCACATTGCCGCATCCTCCAGCTCTTACGTTCCCTGTGCCGCTTCTTCTGTAAAGGCCCCCGAGCCTTGGTGGTGGGGTTCATATGTCCCATCCAGAGCACTTGGTCTCTTGATGTCAGCACATTGACCAGACGGGCATCTGCGCCGACTGCTGTCTGTTGTAAAAAGACACCTCTCTGACCAAGGTTGAGAGCCGCCCAGGTCTCAGGCCAGCCGATGATCTGACGGATATTTCCGGAAAACAGCACCTGGGTTTATATAACAGATGTTTACTGAGCACTTTTTAACCTGGTAACCGCATGCTAAGTACTTGAACTGCCTAGAGAGCAACATGGGTGTTACAGCTTTCATTCAGTATTTGGACACTTGTACACGCACCTCTATCCAACAAGTATGGTCACCTCCTGCAGCAGGCTAAATGTGATGTTATATTTACTGTTCTGGATGCCTGGTATTGTGTGCATATTTGTACATGCGTGTATATTCTTGTTCATGTGAGTGTGTGTGTGTGTGCACACATGGACATCTTGTTTTTGAGACTCCGTTTCTTACTGGAAATGAAGTATCTTGTATGATAGAGCTGTGCTTTTTTCTCTTAAAGATTTATTTTTATTTGTGTGTATGGTTGTATGAGTGTATATGCACAATGAGTGCAGGTGTCCTTGGAGGCCAGAAGAGGGCAGCATATCCCCTGGATTGAAAACTGACATCCCCCCTCCACTCCCTTCTTAAAGAACTTGCTTATATTATTTCAAATGTCACACAAATAAATACAGAACTGTGAACTTAGCTAGGAGGTAAAGGGGGAAAATGCGATATATTATGTGTATATACTTTTAACAAGAGAGGCAAATTTGGTTAATGGTGGTTGGGGGCAGTATTTCCAGGAGAGGTGACCTTTGAGCAGACCTCACTGATGAGTAGGGGTTAGTTTGACCATGGCCAGGCAGGAAATACCCTCTCGGGAAAGGGAATATCTGAAAGGAAGCAGAGTGGGAAGAAGTGGGTTAAATTTTACCGGACTGGCGTAATCACTGTCTGTATATGTATGTGTATGTATATCATCATATCATGTGCGCAGCTTGAATACACACGTGTGTGCATTGTAAAGTCACACTACACAAGGCTAGCGGAACTGGTGAAGATGGATGTGGGAATGATTTCTTTCTAATCTGTTGCTTTCATTGGTTAATTAATAAAGAAACTGCCTAGGCCCATTTGATAGGCCAACCCTTAGGTGGGTGGAGTAAACAGAACAGAATGCTGGGAGAAAGAAGCTGAGTCAGGCAGTCGCCATGATTCTCCCACCAGACACAGAGGCAGGTTAAGATCTTTCCTGGTAAACACGCCTCGTGTTGCTACACAGATTATTAGAAATGGGCTAAATTAATATGTGAGAGCTAGTCAATAAGAGGCTAAAACTAATGGGCCAGGCAGTGTTTAAAAGAATACAGTTTCTGTGTAATTATTTCGGGTAAAGCCATGCGGGTGGCCGGGTGCCAGGGACGCAGCCCCGCCGCTCTTAATACAACGAAGTCAGACTTGGCTGCGTTTTTGGTATTTATTCCAAACTTCTGAAGAGCTTTGAGCAATGTGGTGATGAGATCAGCTCTGGAGGGGAGAACAGAAAGGGGTGGGTACAAGTGGAAGCTGTGGGGCTGTGATGGTCCAGGCAGTGGAGGAAAAGAGCCAGACCAAGGCATTTAGGAGACACGGAGGCAAATATGCCCACAATGAGCTTAGTGTACCGTCGAATAGAGGAATCCAGAAATCTTTAGTTTCAGAGGGTGTGGAGCTTGATCTAGGTAAGAAGCCTCAACAGAAGGATTTTTAGAGCAACATCGATGGAACAATACTTTTTCCTAGATTGCTTATCTCAAGCTCAATTTCACTGAAATATAAGAATTTGTTAAAATCACGTTTTCTTGTTTGATGTTTTGTCTGAGTCAATCAAGCACAAGTTTAATAACCATTAAAGACTCTTACATACTTGTGATTCAGAGCTAAACTGTCATGATAACATAAAAGGTTTGTCTATGTGTATATGCCACAACATATAATATATAGCACATATATGTTTTATGATACACAGCATATATTTTTTGGAGTGCAATTTTGCAGGATTAAGTTTTCAGGGTACCAATACTTTGGAAAATGCAGCTTCAATGTGCCCAATGAAAACGCATACAGATCTTTGAATAAAGGCCCTTTTTATATAACAGCATGACAATAAAATATCTCTTGTCTAAACTTTAGAGACAAATAAGTGTGTAACTTGCTATTTTAGTGGCTGTTGGGAAATACAACCTGACATATTGTCCTTTCACTCCTCAGAAGCCTTCCCTTGTCATGCAACTGCTCTCTGTGTACCCTCAAGGTGACAGGGAGTCATGACAGTCATGACTAATGCACACATGGGCTCTCCTCCCTGTTGAGCCGTTCCTTCCCCTTGAGCGACTCTCAGGCTGCTGCTGGCGAGCCTTCAACTTTCCAGCTCCCTCACTCTGCAAGCTGTGCAAACACCGTCCAAGGGCACACCGGGGAGAGAGCTGCCACTGGGGATGCCAGCGGGGAGCCCAGTCATGTTTTCCTACTGTCCTGGACCCTCAGCCTCGGAACAGCCAGAACAGGGAGGCTAGACGCCATTGCTGTGTCTTTAATGTATGACCCGGCTGGCAAATTCTGATCAGTGTGGGTGGGATTCTGCAGATTGTGTTCAGGGTTGTCTCTTGATTGGATGTTGACTGCCTATGTTTATTTCTAAACTGATAAAAATTTATCTGCTAGCTTTCTCAGCTGTTATTTGATAAGATAGGACATTTTAACATCAGGGTTACTCTGTCATCCAGAATCAGCCCATAAGACAGCTTAGAATAGATGTCCCCAAAACAAAGTGTGCTGGAAGTACTTACATAGAATGTAAAATGTCATAAAATATTTAAGAGTCTTGCAGCATTAAAAAACATGCCCCAGGAGTATCTGGTTAATAGTTGCTCCTTTTAAAGCCAATAAAAAAGGCGTGAGGACCGTCATATCTTCCATACAAGTGCCTCCTCCTCACGCCTTTGTTAAACAATCGTGTATCTTATCTGGGGAACTGTGATAACAATGAAGTCATACTCCAGCTGCACCAATCTGATAAAGAAAGCAATGTATGGTCTGCATAAATCATGTAGCTGCATTTAGGTCATACAATACTAATAGATTGACACTATTATACTTACAGATATGTGAAGGTGAATAAATCTTTTGGATCAATATGCAAATAAAGAAAGACATAATACTATATAAAACAATACCAATGGGATATTTCTTAAAAATAAAAGTTACACTCGAACTGCTTTAAACATTATATTTGTAGCCTGTTCACTTGAAAAGCGAAATTGCACCTTTAAGTGATTCCTTAAAATCCCTCAGTAGTTCCCAGTAAATGAAATATTTCAAAACACATACACTTTCCTTGGTAGAAACTTCATGCTTATGTAACTGTAGGTGGTGGGTCCCAATGAACATGCTGACCAGCCTCCGTCATAGTGTCCTGTGTGTGTGGCGTTTTCCACCATTCCGAATGCTGAACTCCTATGACTATCACGATATCATGGTCATCTTTTTGTAATAGGTGAGCCAGCTCAAGCGGAGTAACTTTTTCAAGAGGACAGTCACCCCCTGAACAGAGTCTGGAGTCCCACCTGCTCTCAGTGATAGAGCCCGCCACCCTTTGTGAATGGTTTCATTTAAACAGAGGTCTGTTTCGACATCATGCGTTTGTTTCCATGATTTTGAGAAAGGAAACAGCATCCCGGGAGTTAAGAATGTGTGTATAGGGGCCGTGGAGCCAGCTTAGCGGGCAAGGACTTGCTGCAGAAGCCTGAGGACACGAGCGTGGATCCCCAGCACCTATGGTAGAAACAAACATACAAAGCTGCATGTGGCTTCCTGCACATGTAAGCCCCAATGCCTAGCTCCAGTTTCAGCGTAGAGACCTTGTCTCAAAAATAGTAATAATAAACATAAAAAAAATAAGGTGGACAGAGACTGGTAAAGGAACCTCTGGCGCCAACCTCTGACCTCTGCACAACGCGTAACGGCATGTGCACCTGCCACTCGTGTACACACACACACATCATACACACACACACACACACACACGGATGCACGCACGCACAGAACATATGTGCAACACAACATCAACAATGATATCTTTTTGCAACTAAAATTCACAGCTGAATTTTAGGGAAGACCCGAGTACAGAAATTATTTCTGAGATTCTCTATGTCCATATTTTTGCTTTCTGTGCAGCTTGCATATCTACCCCGAGTTTTGCAAACACACCATTGCATGCCTGCAAAGCTGTGGGTTTATTCATGACTTTATTGTAAGTTGTACTGCGAACCCCGATGTCACAAAAGTGAAGCCTTGGGCATGCTAAGGTTCCCTTGGTCTGTTTTATAGGTGGCAGGGGGTTTCTAGGTAGAGCTCTCTCCTTTAGCTTGAGCAGCTGTGGAGAGCTGCCATCTTACAGTGCTGAAGGGCTTTGCCACTCACGAAACTCTTGCATGGGAATTGGCTTCTCTGACGCTGAAGGTCACCTGCCATCCAGGGAGGAGGGTAGGGTTGATCCCCTGCCTGTGTATTAGGTGAGAACTATTTCAGATGAACGCATGCGCATTTCTTTACCATCTTTCAAATCATCTAGCAGTGCCTATGAAGGGCTGGAAAAGAATAGGGGTCAAGGGGACCATATGCAAATTAGTCGATGTTTTGAGTCGCAGAGTGACTTTGTGTTTAATTTTATAACTGATGATGACTGACGTTGAGTTAGTGCCGTGAGTGAGTTAACTCTTTCAATTCTTATAATTGTGTGAGGTAGGTGCTTCATTTTTTTCCTGGGAGTGGGGATTGAACCCAGGGCCTAAGAAGCCTATGCAAGAATTCTCCCACCGTGTGACACTCCCAGCTTGGTAGGCACTGATTTACCATGAGTTTACAGATGAGAGTGGTAAATGAAACTACTAGCAAACAAGAGAGCTGGAGCCCGTCTTGGACCACCAGCCTTGACTCTGCCCTGACCCACCGTGCACAGTGGGGAGCAGGTGCCTGAGAGCCCTCTGAGGATGTGCATGAGGAAGCCTGGGCTTGTGCTGTAATGTTCCACATCCCTGGCAATTTAACAGTCAGTGCTCAGAGCAGGCACTGACTCATTCAGACATCCCCCTGCTGATCCACATGGCCCCATGATTCCACTGCAGCATCATCATCATCGTAGAGGCAAAGCAACCCCTGTTCTGATACTATCATTTAAGATTGTCTTTGCGGAGGTCTACATACAAAGCAATGGACCTACTCAAAGCTCACAGCTTGAAGAGGCCATGGGGATTAGCTACACACGTGTCACCATCCCCACAGTCAGCAGGTCCTTCAATTCCAAAGGCTGTCTTGGGACCCTCCCCAGAAGGCCAGTTCATTTATTCTCCCTCACCTTCTATGCCAGGGGGCCACTGACCAGCTGTCATTGAAGAGGAGGCTTATTTGCCCTAAAGTTTCACATAAATGGGATCACAGAGATGTATTCTCTTGTGCCTGGCTTCTTTAGCTTAGCCACTAGACTGACCTCAAACTCCTGGACCCTCCTGTCTCAGCTTCCTGCGTAGCTGGGACTCTGGTTACATGTCCCATGTCCCCGCTTCCCACAGGGTTTCTGTATCGGCATTTCTGTGCTTTATAAATTGACGGGCTGCATTCTAGTGTGTGGACTTTATCAGGTGATTAGGGATAGGACCATGAATCCTGATCTTAACAACCTTTTCTTGATATGTTGCTAAATGGTGCAGCTACAGCTTTTGGAACCAGCTGCAGTGATGAAAAGATACAAACAGCTGGCTTTTTAGTTTGATTTTGAGTTCACGATACCAATCTCTCTCTCTCTCTCTCTCTCTCTCTCTCTCTCTCTCTCTCTCTCTCTCTCTCTCTCTCTCCTCTCTCTCTCTCTCTCTCTCGTGTGTGCACACTTACTTATGTTGTACAGATGCATGAGCTTGTAGAGGTCAAGGGTCAGCATTAGATGCAGTTCCTCAGGCTCTATCCCCCTTGCTTCTTGAGACAGGGTCTCTCTTTCGGCTGAGGCTCACCATTAATTTAGGGCTGACTGACCAGTGAGCCCCAACGATCCACATGTATCAGCCTCTGAGATTCTGGGAGTCAGACTCAGGCCCTCATGCTTATGTGGCAAGTGCTTTATTGATTGAGCCATCTCTCCAGCCCATGATATTAATCTTAATAACATTTAAACGTATATTTATGTCTAACATTTAAGAAACATTTACCCTACAGAAGATCATTTACTCAGCTGTATGAATAAATTTTCATTTTATTCGATATTTGAGTACATTTTGAAGAGCTCAAGATGATCAGATTGCTTGCCTGGTATTCTAAACATTAATTACTAACATCGTTTTCCCTAAGTGGTCTAGTAGACCTGCGGGGCAGTAATTACTAGTTAAATAATACAGTCTTATCTTACTAAGTTGGTGAAAAGAAATATTATCTTCTTCCTCCTCCACCTCTTGTTCCTCTTCTTGCCTTCCTTCTTCTTTTCTAATAAATCTGATATTCTAATCTCAAATGATTTGAACAAAGGAGGTAGTTTTTAAAGGTCCTTTTCTCACGGTCCAGCAGGTGGCGCTCTACACACGCTGAAAGGAGTCTTGCCTTGCATTCTAAGGGTTTGTGTTGGGATTAAAGAGTCCTGGCCTTCAGCTGCTCTTCCCTCCTAGAACCTTCTAGTTAAAGTTTCTAGAAGCTGTGCCTAGCTTAGAGGATCAGAGGATAGAATTTTCACCTGTTGGCCCTTGACTGCAGTGTATTTAAGCCTACATGGTGCTATTAAAGAGGGGCTTTGGTATCAGTGTTAAAAGGTCTGCGTGTCGGTCTGTCTCTGGGTCTGTGTTCTCAACCTCCAGCCCCTTGCCCGAAGCTCGCGAACTGGGGTCTAGCGCATAGAGCGCAGACCGGGCCGCGATGTGCGGCAGTTTCTGGGTGGTTTCCCTTTTGTTAACCTTTCCTCAACCACATTTGTTTGGATGACTAAAATCTATTTTGTCCTTGATTATTAGAGCAATACACTTGCTTGCTAAGCTTTTAAGGCATACACACAAGGAATAATAGAGCATACTTGTGAAGGCCCTTGCTAGTCCTGAGAGATTGCTGTAATAATTCAGTATACACTGCATCGTCCAGGCCCTTCCTTAGCTTAGACAAAACAATAATCACATATATAAACAAGTACTTAAATTTGCAAAATTTTAGAGCTTAATGTAATTTTAAAGAAGATGCTTAGCTTTTGCTGTTTGATCTCTTAGCCCCCCCCCCCCCGCCCCCCTGTCCCAGAGACTTATTTCCCCTAAGGACATTTTTCACAACGGTGTCTTGCAGAGTCCAGGCCTTTCACAGCTGCGCTGAACCAGGGTCCGTGGTTTGGTGATAGAAGCTGGACTCTCGTGAGGCCATTGTTGTGGCCCAAAAGTTTGTATTCTCCCCAAATATGTGTATTAAAATCTAGTCACTAGTGTGGTGGCATCACAAAGTGGGACACTCGGGAGGTTCTAATGGCAGTTGGGACCAGTGGCTTATGGAACAGAGGTCTCAGGGAGTGGCTTCCATCCTCTACCGTGTGCCCAGGCCATGGGCCCTGAGCAGACGCCCAGTCAGCCTGCTGAACCGAGAGAAAGCAACTTCTGTTATTTATGTTCCCTTTCCGTGGTCTGTAAAGCATGTCGTCACAGCCGTTCAAGGGGGCTAGGTTGGGTGCTGTGCTAGCTGCCTCTCTTGCCACTGAGGATTCGAATTTCAGACTTCCTACGCCAGGTTGAGACTGGAGAATATCCCACAGAGATAGCGTGATAAAAAGACTGGGATTTGGAACCTGCTGCCCTTCCATGAAATCCCAGCCATGGGAGCCTCAGTGGGAGAATGTGTGAAATGGCCATTTTTAGACAACTGCCCTCCCTTGTAGTATAACCTTGTAGGCGTCTGACATTCCCTGAGACCAAAGCACAGCAAACAGCATTCTGATCCCTATATATTATATACATTGACCACATTCACTTCCATGGCTGCCGCTTATCGCCACCTCCCTCTTTCTGCTTTGTACTATTTAGGTTAGGGTTAGAGTTAAGTTCAATGTTGGGAGGAGTTAGGATTCTGTTGAGTAATATCAGGGGCTGGGGTTGTCCTTGGAGGTCCTGTTCTGTCACTTTCTTCCATATACCTGTCAGGAGGTGAGGCTACCTGAGGTCATTATGGAGGCCACCCCAAGAAGTAACGGAGGTATAGACAACAGATGAAAACACAGGGCTAGATGAGATTAACCAGGGAGTGGGTGTAGAGGGAAGATGGGAGGATGGAGCCCAAGGTTCATCGGGAAAAGCCCTATGAGGAAGCTTCCAGAGGGACTGGTGTCTCTGACTCACATTGCAGGGCTCGCGGGGGGGGGGGGGGGGGCATTTCCAAAGGGAGGGAAGGCTGGGAAACCAAGCTATCTCAGGAATGACCATTAGGTTTACATTGATCATACCCCTTTGAGATCCTTCAAGTCTATTATCGCTGGGCTAGTCAGATTGGGGGTGAGGATCTTGCTCAGGAGCAGACCTAGGACCTCTCTTTGGATCTGAAAGGTCAGGTTCATCTCTGACAGGTGCTGGAAGAGAATACCAAACACAGAGAGATGAGTGCACGCTGGAGGAGGATGAACAGGGGATCCGAAGCCGCTTAAACATTAAGAGGAAGACGACTTCAGGAAACTGAACACTGAAGCCAACCAGCCAAAAAATGGGGTAACCCGCTGAGGTTTTCCTCAGCTGTAGAAGTCTTCCAGGCTTCCTCTCTCCTCTGCCCACTTCGTTATTCCTTACTCATCTTCCCCCGGGTTTCTCTATCCCGTTTTGCTTCTAGAGTGGACAATAAAGGGACACACACACTGAGCACTTTGAGGCTGGGCGCATGACTCAGTGGTAGATCCATCCTGAGATGCTGAGCATAGCAACAAAGAAAACATGCTATCCCCTCCTCTGCCTCAAGTGGGTGCTGTCTAGCGCCAACACTTTCTAGGTTCCTGTTTTATGTAGACTGACCTGGGGAGATGGTACAAGGGGTAAAAAGAGCCTTCGCTCTGCAAGTATGAGGAGTTGAGTTAGAATCCCCAGCACACACATGAGAAGCAGGCCAGACAATATATAATCCCAGCGCTGTGAGCCAGAGAACTCCCTGGCCAGCCCACCTAGCTCCGTGAGAGGGCCTGTCTCCAGAGGAAGAGCAACAGAGGAAGGAGCCCAATGTTCTGCTCTGGCCTGCACATCCATGGCCGAGGATGCGTGCACCTGCAAGGCCATGTGCACATGTGGAGACAGATGCACGCAGAGAGGAGCTGCTCAAGATTATGTAACAGAACTAGGATTCGAACCCAGTCTGACTTTGGAGTCCTGGGTCTTCCTCACTGAAACCCACCCTCGTTTTCATTCAGGACTTTTGGATTTGACAACCTAGATCAAACCACCATCTACTTGGTTTAGACTTTGGTTACCTTCTATCTCAACCCAGAACCTGACTTCTGTCATTGGCTTTGGCTCTGATTCTGTCTCATAAAAAGCCCCACCCTAGGCCTTGCCACTCCCAGACAGGAGAAAGGAGAACCAAGCAAGGGAGGTCTCCACCCTTGGATCTTGTTACAGGTATACACTCTGTTCTTTTCTCTATCCAACACCTGGTTGGCTTCTGAATAAAACATTTAGCTGCCCCGAAATAACTTGAACTTCTCCCATGCATCCTTGGGACTTCTGTGAGCCCTTTGTCAAGGTGTCACCAAGCCTGGTAGATGTCTACCTTTGCCCTCAGACAAGGACCAAGTTTACCATTGACTCTCCTATCTTCCATTCTACAGGGACTCATTAAGGGTGGAATTAAGTGTATAGGGACTCATTGCCTGTATGAATTAAGACCCTAGAAAACGAATCAATCAACTGTCCTCTCCTACAGTGGAAATTATAAAATTCCAGCATCCTCAGTGGGCTGGCACAGAGGACATCCTCTTACAATAATCTCCAACCTTATTATTTTTTGGGCTGAGTGCTTATGTACTTTATTATTAATATCATTGAAGCTTGTGCCTATGCCCTTGGCACTTCTGTTGCAATCAAGGAGGCACACACTTCATTTTATTGCCATTAATCTTTAATCAAAGTTAGCTCTGTTAAAACACTGCTATTCCATCAAAGCTCTTGGATGAAACAAATGGTCCAGGTGACCAGAAAACAGAACCCACTGGAAAGACTCCTGAAGGAGCCCAGGAAGGTGTAAAGGTGTAAGGTGAATGAACAATGGAGATCAACACAGCCACGGGGACTTGGTTATTGCATCTTGTTTCAGACATGCTAATAAGACCCAACCTGAACAGAGAATCCAAAGAAGGGGAAATCGGCCAAAACAGATGCAGCATTAACGTAGCATATAGAAGCCAGAACTTCTAGCTGTAAACTCTGCATTCCTAAGGAGCTGGGGTGAGGTCTTACATTGCTTCTTCAAGTTCCTGAACTTGGGATGAGACCACTTCGCCATTCACTATCTCCTGCACAACTGTCTTGATTTTCCGAGTTTTATTTGGGTCTAAAGGTGAAACACAGAAAAAGGGGGTAATGATTATTACGAACCAATTATCAACCCAAAGTTTACTCTCGTTCAGTCTAAGCTTTTCTTCAAACTTAGACTTTCGGAGCCGGGCGGTGGTGGCGCACACCTTTAATCCCAGCACTTGGGAGGCAGAGGCAGGCAGATCTCTGTGAGTTCGAGGCCAGCTTGGTCTACAAAGGGAGTTCCAGGACAGGCTCCAAAGCTACAGAGAAACCCTGTCTCGAAAAACCAAAAAAAAAAAAAAAAAAAAAAAAAACAAAAAAAAACAAACTTAGACTTTCGGGAGTGACTTCCATTCCAAACCCAATGAGTTTTATTCAGTGGAAATTCATTCATTTAGTACTGTCTTGTGCACAAATCAAGATACCCAGTCTCTCCCTCCATCTCTCTGTTTCTCTCTCTCTTTTTCTTTCAGCTCAGGGTCTTGCTAAGTAGCTCGAGCTGGCCTCACTGCCCTCTTTCTTTCAGTCTTCTAAGAGCTGGAATGGCAGGCAAGCACCACCAGGCCTGGAACATTTCAAAGCATTTCCGAAGTGTGTGTGGTGCTCACTGCACCTCCCTGGAGTGAATTCCCCTGACTTAGCCTGCTGAGAGGTTTAATAAGTTACCCACTGCTCACTTCGCTTCAGGAAAGACACTGATGTGTTCCCTGCTCAGAACGCAACTACATCAGAAGTTAATTCTGCTCAACCCTTAGTGAGATCTCACAGTTCAGTCATAAATGAGTGGGATTCTGACTTGTTTTGAATGATTCTTGTCTCTGTACCTTTTGAGGATTCGACTGATGGTGCCTGACTCTGAGGTTTGGAGACAGCGAGGGATGAACTCTCCTCAAAACCGTCGCTGTAAAGAAAACAAAGGCGGGGCTCATGTGATTGCTGGGTAAGGAGAATCTGCTGTTGGAGTTTAAACATTAAGGATGTCTATGCCACTATGCAGAAAATAGAGATGCTATTACAAGTTTCTTGTCTGAATGATGCACCATGAAGGTAACCAATTGGACCAACACACATTTGTTTCTAACCCCCTACAGTGGGCTGTGAAGGGAGGCAGCTTGGTCTCAGAAATCAGCTTTCTTGAGTTACAATTTGGAGTAGTATTTCCCCTCCACATTAAGCTGCTATTGCTTCTGACAGGCTTGCTACCGTGGGACGGAGGTGGTCCAGATGGATACTAGCATCAGGCCATCAGATGGATCTTTTAGGACATGTAAGTGATTGTTTACAATAGTCTGTCCACTGCAGCATTTTATTAATTAGTTTTGAGTAATAGAATGACTAGATAATTTTGTGTAGTATTTAATAAACTCTAGGTATGTGTTTTCTAGATTTGTTGTTTTATCCTGTCTTCTTCCTCTTTAAAAATAATCTTTATGTGTGTGTATGATGTGTGTGTGTGTGTTATGTGTATGTATGTGCATGCATGTTCATGTGTGTAGGTGTAAGGGTGTGTTTGCCACTTCATACATAGATGTCAGATACACCCCAGGTTGGTCCCGGATTACACCTTGTTTGAGACACACTGGGCCATAAACTTCTGGGGATATTCCTGTCTCCACCTTCCGTCTTCAGTAGGAGGGATGAAATTAGTAGGAGAGATGAAATTTGAGACATACGTGGGTTTGGGGGTTCTGGCCTCAGTTCTTCACATTTGCAAACTCTTTACCCTCTGAGCTACTCACTAGACCACCTCTGCTTCCTGGAGACGGTCTTACTAGATAGATGTAGTCCAGGCTTTTGCTGCCTCAGCCTTCCATGGCTTACTGGCAAGAACTGTTCCTTGTTTAATCTACTACAGACCTCTTCTCCCATTGCAGAAAAAGAAAAAGCAATCTGCAGCAGGAGTCTACTGCCTATCAGTCCCTGTGATATTTCCAACCTCACTATCTGTCTGCTCACCCAAGCGCCTCCCCATCCAGGAGCTGGCGGTAAGTCTCAATCTCCATCTCCAGGCGGGCCTTGACGCCCAGCAGCCGCTGGTGGTCGGCGTTCTGGCGCTCTGCATCCGCCCGCAACTGTTGGAGTTGCTCCTCCAGGTTGCCTATCAGCTGCTGCACCTGAGACAGCTGGCAGCAGTAACCGCCCTCGGTTTCAGCCAGTGAGTTTTCCAGGGACTTCTTCTGCAAGTGGGAGAGAGACAGAGCAGTGTGAGGGTCTGAAGACAAGAGGACAGCCCACGGTCCCGCGTATGGTGGACGTAACATTTTCGTTGGAAGTTAAAGATTGTGGCATCTCGCCCCCGCGTGTTGTCCTACCATGGCGAGCTGGGATTGAAGTTCAATCTCCAGGTTCTGCACCATGCGCCTCAGGTCGGTGATCTCGCTCTTGCTGGACTGAAGCTGCTCCGTGTTGCTGCTGATCTCTTTCCTGAGCTCTCCGCTCTGCAACAGCCAAGCGGGTGGATGGATGAGCTCTGCGCTGGCTTAAAGGGCTTTCTGGGAACGGACCAAATCTCTGTCTTGGTGTTACCTTTTCAAGGAACCAGGCCTCTGCGTCTTTCCGATTTTGGTCGGCCATGGTTTCATACTGGGTCCTCATTTCATTGAGGACTTTGGTGAGGTCTATCCCAGGTGCAGCATCCATTTCTACATTGACCTCACCTGGACCACCTGCCTGGAAACTCTGGAGTTCCTAGGGACAGCAAGGGAGAGAGAAGGATGTGGAAGTTCACGTGACTGGTGGGGTCCCCAGGTACTTTTGCTTTATGGGGTCTCTTCTTCCATGATAATAAAACTTCATTTTTGACCGAGTTGGTATAAAAGCAAAATATTAATGCAAGACACTAATACCTTTTTAACTTGAAAACCCATTTTTCATCTGGGTGGTGGTGGCACACGCCTTTAATCCTAGCACTTGGGAGGCAGAGGCAGGCGGATCTCTGTGAGTTCGAGGCCAGCGTGGTCTGCAAGAGCTAGTTCCAGGACAGGCTCCAAAGCTACAGAAAAACCTTGTCTCAACCCCACCAACCCATTTTTCTTCTGATTAAGAGGAACGAACAGAAACCAAGATATTTTCACAGGTTTTTTAAAACAGGGCTCCATGTTCTGTGCCCATGGTTGTTGGCTCTGCTTCTTGAACACCCACTTCCTATATTTAAGGAAAAGAAAGGAACCTGGTGTGCAGGTTCCTCCAGCAACTGCTGCAAAGCTAGGGCTGCAAGTGGTACCCAGGCTCATACACCGTTTCACAGTCATGGAGAACCCAGCAGGAACTTCCTTAGAAGCCCACTGCCAGCAACCCTTCCTCCTTTCCATGCCCAGCCTCGGATGTGCATATCAGAGTTCCATATGATGTCATTCTGGTTACATTTCTCCAGCATATGCGGCATATATATTATCTGCAGACTTTTGTTTTAGTTTTGAAAATACTCCGTTTAAAATTCCTGCCATCCGGGGAGGAGGCGGAAATTTTAATTAAAAAAAGAATAAAATAAAGAAAAAAAAATTCCTGCCATTACTTAATGCAAGCAATAGAATCAGAATACTCTTTGCCATCCTGAGTCTAATACTTTAACCTAGTAAACCTTAACAAACAATACTGTAACACACACACACACACACACACACACACACACACACACACATGAGAAAGAGAGAGGGAGGGAGGAAGAGAGAGAGAGAGAGAGTGAGAGTGGGGTGGGGGGAAGCTAGGGGGTGCATATACAAGAACATCAAAATTAATAGTCATTTTAACACAGAGGTAATGTATTCTCTAGCTTTGTTAATTCAGAATTGTAATGTTTGGGTCTGGGAGGGGAAAAAAAGGCTATTTCTGACCTCCTCATGGTTCTTCTTCATGTAGTCCAGCTCCTCAGTCAGGTTCTCTGTCTGTGCCTCCAGGTCAGCTCTGGCCAGGGTTAACTCGTCCAGCACCCTGCGCAGCCCATTGATGTCGGCCTCCACGGTCTGGCGCAGTGCCAGCTCATTCTCATACCTGAAAACCAAGTGCCAACAGTTTAGGTAGTCAGCATGAACACACAGCATTGTCACGGGGCCTGGACATCTTCAGGGCTATTGATGTATCTGTGTACGGAGAGCCAGACACAGGGGCACATATCTGGAGTCCCAGGACTTGGGAAGTGGAGGCAGAAGGGGCATGAGTTCAAAATCATTTCCAGCTACATTGTGAATTCTAGACCAGCCTGAGATGCATGAGACCCTAAAAAAGGGGGGGGGGGAATAGTGCACTAAGAGTGTATGATGCAATTTTTGATTTTGCGACCTTTCTTCTTGATGTGTGTATGATTGCTTACTGCTCATCTGGAGAAGAGAAGAAAAGCGAACACTAACGAGGCACTATCGCTCCCCAACAGTGACTCTTGCACCCCAGGGAGAAGTCTCCTCGGGGTTTGACTTTCTAACAATATCCCAAAACTAGCTGGTGATAAACTAATAGTTACTCTTTTCTTCTTCTTTGTGAGTGGCTTTAAACCTTGATGCTTTGTTAGTAGCTTTTGTTGGGCTTCCACAAGTTCAAGACTATGGTCATTACAACTTCCTGTGGGGGACATTTTGTAATACAGAAAGGAAATTAGTTTGTTTTCCCTCTGTGTAGGAGGGTGAGGCATGGGAAAGGAGTTGGGACATAAAAATAAATGCACGGTTAAAGCTTTCCGTTGTATGTGTCATCAGGGAAACAATCGCTCCGTTTAACCCCTTGGCAAAAAATATTATTAATTCATTTTGATACATTGAAAATTCAGGCTTAAACATAGGTACAATTATTGTGCTAAACTATGAGTCATTACAAAGAGATGGTACGTAGCTCCAGGCGGGAACTACTTACACTTTAAAGCTGTATAAGGTGAACTGTTGGACTTTCGGTGCTTCTTAAAAGGGTCACGTGGATTTGAGAGAGCCCTGGAGGTGAGGAGCTAACTCCTCTGCCGCCACTGGAGGCAGGAAGTGGGGAGTGGGAGGAAGGATGAGTTGCCTAGCATGGGTGTAACAGACTCACTTCATCCTGAAGTCCTCGGCAGCCAGCCTTGCATTGTCAATCTGCAAGAGGACCTGGGCATTCCCAACGCTGGCAGAAATGATCTGGAAGAGTAACGGGGGACGCATGAAAACGGAGCCCTAAAGTACTGGTAGTTTCCAAATGTCGTTTTGGACGTAAGAGTAAATGGCGATGCTAAAGACTTTTCTCCCTCCGTTCAAACCTTTCTTTTGAAATCACTGTCCTCTCAGCTTTTCAAGTAGTAACCCTCTAGATGGCTTTTCATTCATTTTTAGTTTTGATTGCTCTTCCCTCCCTACCCCTGCCTTTCCCTCCATCTCCACCTCATCCTTGTTTAAAGTTTTTCAGGCCACTATCCCCTTCTACTTTCTTATCATATATGTTTTATTACACCCCCCTTAAGCACCTCCTCCCTACCATGGCTCCTCTCTTGCTTTCTACCTCTGCAGGCATTCCCTGCAACTCAATCATAGAAATCTAAACATCCCAAACTAGAATCCACATCTAAAAGAGAACAGATAGCATTTGGCTTTCTTGGCTTCAGTTGCCGCTCTCAGTATAAAGTCCCCAGTTCCGATTTCCTAAGGCAAAGGCTGTGGGTATAACTCAATGAGAGAAAACTTGGTCACATGCCCGAAGCCCCCGTGTTTGCTCCTCAGCACCACAATAAACAAACAAACAAGTAACAAAATTCCTGAAAGAGTTCAATACAGCTTCACTTTAAAAGCAAATGTCTTGATAAAATAATGCCTAAATGTTAAAAAATGTACATTTCTTTTAGGAAAACTGAGGAAGTACAGCCATTTTATGATGAACAGAGCTGCACTTCCTGAGAGGAGAAACTTCTCCAAGTACAATCTAGTTAAAAGAAATCTAAGTTAACCAGGACTTGGGAGGCAGAGGCAGGCGGATCTCTGTGAGTTCGAGACCAGCCTGGTCTATAAGAGCTAGTTCCAGGACAGGCTCCAAAACCACAGAGAAACCCTGTCTCAAAAAACCAAAAAAAAAAAAAAAAAAAAAAAAAAGAAATCTAAGTTAAGATAATTTATTATTATAAAATATTGTAATCATTTTTTGAAAAGGTTTCTAAAGCCCTTCCCCTTACCTTGTTCTTTAAGTCTTCAATCAGTGGGTAATATTTGCTGTAATCACCCTGGGGCCCAGAGCCTCCAGTCCTTCGTGTTTCATACCACTCTCGAATTTTGCTTTCCAGTTCCGCATTGGCCTCCTCTAGAGCGCGAACCTTGCCCAGGTAGGAAGCTAGTCTATCGTTCAGATTTTGCATTGTTTCTTTTTCAGAACCGGAAAGAAGTCCCCCCTCATTGTCAGAGAGGGTACACAGAGACCCACCACCAGAGCTTCTCCCTATTCCCATGCCCAGCCCTCCCAGGCCACCTCCCAGAGGTCCACCATAGGCAGTGGCAAGCCCTGGTAAGGGGCCTGCAGAGCCACCGCTAAAGCCAGAACTGGAGCCAAACATGGATGCAGCAGGAATGAGCCCCCCACAGCCGACTCCAAAGCCAGAGGCCATTCCCGCATAGCCACAGGCAATACTAGAAGCAGATGCACCCCAAGGTCTGCCTGCCGCCCCATTCTGTGAGGACGACCTCCTGGACAGTCCAGAGGTGCAGACTGAAAGCGACATGGCGTGGCTGGAGAGGGAGTTTGGCAAGGTGGTGACCCCAGAGAGGCGTAATGCTGGTATACCAGAAAGGTCATGCCTTTATAGGCTGGGAAGTGGGTGTTGCGGTTGAAGGGTTCAATCGCTGCATTCCAGCTAGGATGCCCACCCCCACCCTAGCTGGCCAGCTCAGTGGGTATGTGATTTTATGCATCATGAAAATTCACTGATATAGCTATAATTGAATGATCGTTTCCAGTAGATATCTGTCACACACACAAGGAGGTTGGGTGGAGCAGCTAGACTGTCGTAAAGGATCTGTCATCTTCCATTGTTCCTTTGCCTGTGTTCTCAGCACTGCTAGCGTCTCCCATACCCCAGGACGATGGCAGATGGAGTTCTAAGGGACCCTTCTGAAACCTCATGCTTCCTGAAGGACTTCCCTCCTCTTCCCTCTCTATCTCCTTTGGAAATACAATTTAACCCAGCCAATCAAGCTTGCGATTCTTTCGGTAGAAACAGTTTCAGGGGCAGACGAGGAAGGCGGGAAGCAAATATCTTTTCTGGACAGATACTAGAATTTTAGTTTTCAAGATTATATAAACAGTTGCTGTTAGGATGCTTCACCGTCCTTTTTTTCTGACCGTGGGAAGCAGAGCAGTTGATCATGGCAAAGTGCTGTTCGGAAGTTGAATGCTACAGTTACATCAGAATTGTCCTTAGTCAACCACGGGACTTTAGGCTGGATGTTCACTGCTGTTCCTTCAATGGCACCACCTTTGGGAATTTTGTAATAAGTGTGTTGACTGGATGGATTGTGTGTCACCCAGCTCTTTTCACCTCACCAATACGCACAAAGAAAGAACACTGTCCAAAATAAGAAATGGTTAAGATTCTGTGCTTAAGAAGCCAGTGAGCCATTGCAGTTCAGTGCTCCGAGGAGGAGGGGTGCATTTTTGCTGCATAGAACAACCCATGGGAGACTGGCTTGTTAAAGCTTTGGGAAGCATGATCCTAAGATCGCATCCAGGGGTTGGAGAGAGTAACACTTGCTATTCTTCCAGAGGACCTGGGTTCAGTTCCCTGTACTCATATGGCAGCTCACAACTGTGTAATTCCAGGGGATCTAATACTTCCAGTTTCAGTGGGCACCAGCAATCATCTCCACATACCCACCCGCAGACACGCACAACCATGCATTATTAAAGCTTATAAAAATAATTTTTAAATCTGGTGTCGTCATTTTTAAAAACTAACATTCCTGTTACACTTTTTTCTTTGATAGTATTTTCTTGCCTTTGAAAGAGATACGGCTCATACATGGGTCCTGAAAACAATATTCCGATGGGAAGTGTGTTACCCTGAAAGGTGATCCTGGAGAGAAAATGTCAATGCCTGCAGGAAACCTATTAGTAAAATTCCAGGTCATGGAGAGCGCTTCAGGAATTTAGGTTATGGGCATTTCCAATTGGTGAGAAAGGGAAGGGGTTCCCTGTTACATGCTTCTTTGAGATGATGTCCCAAGTATCTATGTTCCTCATTGTAAAATGATTCTATTCTTGAACTTCAAAAATAACTATCTGCCCCTCTCTATATAGAGAGAATATAATATAATTACATATTATATTATATTTTATGTTCTAACATAAAGAAGATACAGATGTAGATGACTGCAATTTACATATTTTCAAACATAATTGGTATTATTATTTAATTAAGATTACATATCTAGCAACTATCTGGATATCACCCATGCCTGACCCATTTTCTCAAAGTCTTACAAAATCAGTATTCAAGATATATTGGATTGATTTTTCTCTTGATAAGTCAAACTGCTGAGTCATGTTGTGTAAGACAGAATTAGGAAAGTATCGATACAGAGACAAGCAACAGAATTCACGAGTGTTAATGGACTCTGGCACGGTAGATGGGGGTGGAGGTCTCACTGTCTGCATCCTAGTGAGAACATTTGCATGTTCCCAGAAGGCTCTGATGCATGGCTGCCCTGACCTTGCTGTCAACAGAGTTGGCCTCGAGATTGGTACTTGCTTTACAGTGGTGGAGTGCGGATCTGGGGCCTATGGCCCCCTAAGATCCGGAGAGTATTTGCCCTTATCCAGGCTTCTCGGAGGGGAAATCTTGAATCTGGAGTCATACCAGGCCACAATTGGAGCTGCCCTTTGGGGGCTGAGGGTCACAGGCGAGCGTCATGGCAGTCCTCCATAAGGAACACCCAGGATCAAATAGACCGACACTCACCTTTTCAAATCCTTTTCCTGGGGTCAGGAATACTGAGCCCATAGTGACATACAATTACAACTCTCCTTCACCTTGTTAAATAAGGAACACAGGCGAGGCATACATTCTGACCTATGCACAGTCACGAAGAACAAGCAGGGCTTCCAAGCACAAGATTTGCAGAAGTTATCCATTTACTGTGAACGTGGGAAGGACCAGCAACCTCAGGCAGACAAGGTTTGATGAGAGAATCTGCAACTCACTAGCTTCATTTGTTGGGAGAATGCGAAAGTGTTGATTGGGAATGCCGAGACCTGTAGCCCCAGATGGATGCCTTTCACCCAGGCTTCCTTCACGCATGGCCCAGGCTTGTGGACTGAGCTCGTCCTTGTCTGAACTGTTATCAGTGCTCACGTTCTTGCTGTCGTGCAGACACTGAACTAAGCAAGCGGTTCACAGACATTGTGTTTCCGAGAGCTCCCATGGTGGTACTCTCATCCCGTTTTACAATGGAACCATCTCAAGGTCGGGACGGTGACTTAAGGCAGAGGTAGCATTTGCATCTGCAGTGTATCCTACACACAGGGCAACCCTGTTGCTGCTCTCTGTGAAATTGGAAGGGACACAAGGTGACTCTGGTCTCCCTAATTGTGGATTGGAGTTCTCTCCTACATACCAACCAGGAACCCTGGCTCTGTCCTTCCTGGAAATTCTTAAGACCCACAAAATGACTTCCCATGACTTATGCAAAATGACAGCATGTGAAATTCTACCAGTGTTTAGGCAAATGTGTCTTTAGTTTGGGTTTTGTCTTCTGGCCTCATGTCCCGACTTATTATAAAGCATAAGTGATTGGCATTGTGGTTGACTATTACTCACAAGCAACACACTCTCAAGGCTGAGGAGCTCCATTTTACCACTAGAGAAATAAGACAAAGGCTGTTATCTGCTTACAGAGTCAAAATGGATGCATCCAAACCAAAATCACCGCTTAGTTAAGAGCACGTAAGAGTGGGATTGACTAGCATGTATTCTTGAACTTGGAGCCCATTTTGTGCTGAAATGTGTGCTTCCCATCCTTAATGCTCACACGTGTGTTTTAAATAGTTTTGCTCCATATCCATATTCAGCTTCCATAAAACACGTTGATGTTCTACACGTGTGTTCTGAACCCATTGGCTTCTTAAGTAGAGATCAGGTATCCAGCTGATGTTTTATCCCGAGTCCCAGCCTATTGTTTGGTTAAAAAGCTTCCTGTTGTACCCGGAGTTGTTCTGCTTGAAAGAACTTCTTTGTAATTTGTTTAAATGTGTCCATGAAAAGGTACTGCCTTGCTTTCTGGAAGGCTTGAGTAAAACTTATTCTGAACTTAAGCAGAAGGGGGGGTCACTTCGGCAGTTGGAAAGAACCGTATTTCTTCTTCAATGGCTGTCCTTGAAGGCAGGATGCTGCGTTCATCAGCCCCCCTCCCCATGGCGTGCCTGTTAGCTTAGTTGGTTGGAGGTTGGTACTAGTCATAAGCTTCTACCATGGAGGTTTTAGAGGTGACCGTAATTGTGCCTGACAGCCATGTAGATGGATAAAAAGGTGGAGATGCTTCAAGCAAGAACAATTCTGGGCTTGTTGGCAAGGTGATTGCATAAGCTGAGGTGCAGAGAGAAACTACCAGGGTTACTGTGAGTTTCTAACAGGAGTTAAAGTTCCCCACTGGGTGTAGTGGTCAATGTTTCTATTAGCAGAATAATATTAGAATATTATTATGAGAGACTGAGGTGGGAGGATCATAGATTGGAGGTCAGCCTGGGATGCACAGAAAACTAGAGAGAGACATAAAGAATGAGAGGGAGGGAGGAAGGGAAGAAAGGGGAGAGAGAGAGGGGAGGGGGAGAGGGGAGAGGGAGAGGGAGAAGAAGAAGAAGAAGAAGAAGAAGAAGAAGAAGAAGAAGAGAGAGAGAGAGAGAGAGAGAGAGAGAACAGCCTAAACAGCCTATCTTCTTGAATTGGTACACAGCACCCGTCTAGCAAGCATAAGACCATGGAGTTGATCCCCAGCACTGCAATAATAACGTGTGTACACATACACACACACACACACACACACATTTGTGTCTTATATACCTTCCATTTTTGCATAACTTAGGGAATATTTGACATGGAGAAAATTATGCACTGTTCTATAAATCTTTAGATTTTTGGTAAGCACCCACTCACAATCTTCGCAGTGACTTGGCCATCTAGTTCCCGGCTGGTGGCTTCCTTATTTTCTGCTTTCATATATATGTACATATTTGTATTAGTGTGGGCACTGGTGTGGGTGCATGTGCATGTATATACGTGTGGGTGTGTGTGCACATGTGTGTGCATACATCTGGGGACCAAGGTCGGGGTCAGGAATCATCGTCGACTGGGAATGATTGTCAATGGGGGTGATGGGCATGTTCTAGGATTAATGGTAATTATTGTACAACCTCGGGCACACAGGAGGCCACTAAGCTGCACCTGCTACAAAGGTGGATGTCTCAGTGTGTCATTGTGTCTCATGAAAGCGGGTCCCAAAAAAGCATGAGAGACATTGCATACTCCAGATTCACCAAATGAAGTGACGATCAATGAATTCAGCAATTTATTACGAAAAGAAGACACATTCTACCTTTGGTCTAGTTTTGCCCTTAACTGAGTCCCATGTCAATCATCGTGTGCCTTGCTCTAATTCTGTTCAGCATTTGTGACTGGAAATTCTTTTAAATCATTCAAAGAATTAAGGTGAACCAGGAGAGGTAGCAGAGCCAATGGGGAAAAGCCAAGACCTGCTTGAAGGAAATAAATCCAATGAGATTATGTAGGAAGTTGCCTCCATGGAGAACTCACAGACTTCCTACTGCTGGTTTTAGCAATTCAGAAACAAGAAAAACGAAACTCAAACAGAGAGAGGTTTATTTGCAATTTGCTAGAACTCCTCCAACTGAGAGCTTCAGTATAAACGAAGGGGCCTGTGATGAAGATGAAGATGAAGATGGCAGTGTTGACGGCTTAAATAGTCTGGTTCTCCCTGGTTCAATCTTGCAAACACTTTTCAGCACAGAGCGAGAACATTTATATTTAATTACAGAGACTGATACGTAGACTCCCCATCCCACCGTAATCACTGCACAGTGCTCATGGTGTTTTCTGACGGCCACTTTCTCTCGTTTTCAGCTGGAGCAGCCTCCCCTCAGCAGCGGGCTATACCCTTTCTTCCACCTCCTTGATTTCAGAGGACACGACTTTGCCATCCACCACTTCCTCTACCACGGTCTTAATCTTCCTGGTTTTCTTGATATCTGTGTGTGCGTATGAAACATCAGAGGTTGGAACAGGCCCGTGGCTACCCTGTTATACCTTTCCACTTCCAGCTATTGCTGCTTTCATTTATTTCCTCTTCTTAGGGAAAAATAAAAGCCCTGAACCTGTTCTTTTTCTTGTGTAATCTTAAGTTGACTTTATAAGAAAGCACAGACTCTCCCCAAATTTATATATTCCCCTCCTTCCCCCCTCAGACGGACACAGACACTCTCTAATGAAATCCACATTTGAGTTGTATATTTCCTTTTCAGGGTCACTGTCTGAGCAATGGCACAGGCTAAGAAATTGCCTTGTCATAGCAACTGTGCCAAGATCCCCGCTTGGACGGGGACCTTGACATGACGTGCAAGATTTTTAGAATCCTGATGTCTTGGGACTGGTGAGAACTCAGCTGATAAAGTGCTTGCTAAAAAAGTGTGAGTGCTGGAACCCAGGGTTTTCTCCTTTCTTTCTTTCTTTCTTTCTTTCTTTCTTTCTTTCTTTCTTTCTTTCTTTCTTTCTTTCCTTCTTTCTTTCTTTCCAAGCTGGAGGTGGTGGTATGCATGTCCTCTGACTTTCATGTGGGTATACACACACACACACAGAGGCACACACACATACACACACACACACAGGCACACACACATGAGCACACACATGCAAGCATCCGCTAAGTAAATAAATAGAAACCTGGTTCTTAATTGTGCTTTTGAGTACCCTCTGTCTTTGACCTTTCCTCAGGGACAGACAGTTGCCAGAGGCCTGCTGAGGTTTCAGCATCATAGAATCCGTGCACAGGGCAGAACACTTACCCTTACTTTCCAAAGTGGTCAGCTGGTACTCTGTAGTTCTGTGGTTGTCATTTTTTTTTTAAAGCAAAGAAACAGAAAGAAAGCATTATTTCCTCATCAAAGCAGGGGAACTTCCCTCCATGTCCTTTTGTTGATCAAAGTCTGGGTTGATGGGAGGTTAAATATTATTTTCCTACTTCTGTCCCTTGGACTATTCTTATTCGACACTAGAGTGTTCTACTTTTTAGCTTGGAAAACACACAGTGTCAAAACGGACCTTCTTGTCATCTACTGGAACTGTCTATAGTGAAGAAAAACCAATTAGGATGGAAGTTCAAATCTATGTTCTCCTGATGTCCTTGGATATATGTTTGCAAGCAGCCAATTCAGTTCTGCGTGTTTACAAACAGGGTCCCAGGGGCCTCTGTGGCCTGTGGTTTAATTCATGAGTAGTGCACGGAGTTACTGTGCTTCCAGTTCCACATTCAATAAGAATTAATACACGTGCCATCGGTATCATTAAGAGAACCATCTTCTGACTCAGGGCTGCCCGAAGGCCTCCTTCAAAGGCTATTGATGGTTGGGGTGTTTTATACTATTTGCTATATTTTCATATTTTCATCTCCTCGTTGTGTGTGTGTAAAATTGCCTTTGTGTGTGGAATTGCCTTGACAAGGACCGTGAAAGAGAATTGCAGACAGACAGGGACACACACCCGAAGGTACTTACCTTATGTCTTCTCCTTCCAGAAGGCGGCGGTAGGTAGCGATCTCCTGCTCAAGCCGGGTCTTTATGTCCAGAAGGGCATTGTGCTCTTGGTTCTGGCGTTCTGTGTCACTCCGGATCTGCATCAGTTGGGCCTCCAGGGAGCTCAGCATTCCCTGGAGGGCTGCCAACTGGCTGGCATAACGAGCCTTGGTTTCCTCCAGGGTGCGCTCCAGAGACTCTTTCTGAGAATGGCAGACAAGGAGAGTGTTTCTTATTTGCTGCCTTGAAGTAAGCCACACAATTGTTTTGTCTTTTGGGAAGAATTTTTTGCGGCCTTTGATCACTACCCATTTTCTAGCTTGCAGGTTCTTCCCATCTAGACAGACCCAGCAGCCAGCTACACCTGCCGTCTCTTGGACTTGTTTTGTTTGAGCTTTGTGTCTTCTGTCCCTTCAGTGTGCTGCACTGTGCCACAAGATGAAGATTTACTTCCTTGACCTGGGAGGATGTCATGCCTGCCTCGATGAAGTGCAAGCAAAACTGATAAGGTATTTTGCCTTTCTTTCTTCCTTCCTTCCTTCCTTCCTTCCTTCCTTCCTTCCTTCCTTCCTTTCTTTCTTTCTTTCTTTCTTTCATTCTTTCTTTTTTTCTTAAGAATCAACTCCAAGAGTTGCCCCACAGCTCAGTTATATCTCTCTGCTTTCCACCACACGGACATGAGCCTGACAACTATGCCCCTTTAGCCCTGACTCCGGAAGCAGAAAGCCATAGAGTCATCTTGGTAGTGTTGTTGGCATAACTTGCGGTGGCGGATGCTTGCTTAGCCTGAGATGACTCTACTCTTTTCCTAACTTAAAGCTCATCTTTGGTTTAAGTTCTCAGATAAATGCATTTTCCCCCGTGGAATCTTCAAGATCTACTCTTTCCCCTGCATTTGTACAGGTCATTACCCTTCCTCTGCTTCTTTCTGCGGTGTGGCTATTATTAGCTGTTGGACCGGTTTCCTTTTTGGCTCTGCAAGGGGAGAGGTTGCTTCTTACAGGAGTCTGTGCTTCTATACTTCTGAACACAGGCCTTGGTCAGCACGGACTAGACCGAGCAGGGGAGGCCAGAGGGGCTCACCATGCTGAGAAGAGACTGCAGCTCGATCTCCAGGCCCTGGTAGGTGCGTCTCAGCTCCGTGACTTGCAGCTCGGTCCCTTTCAGCTCCTCGGTGTTCACGGTGACTTCTTGCTGTAGGGCTGCGCTCTAAAGTTCCAAGAATTAAGAAAATGAGCAAAGAGAGACATAAAAGAGAGGAGGGCAGACCAGAAAAGGAGAGGGAAGAAGAAGAGAAAGAAAACAGAAGGGGGAAAAAGAGAAAGAAAACAATAGGCTCTGTCCTGGAGATCAGTGCTCACAGCTGCTCACACTTGGAATTACCTGTTTCTCAAACTGTTCTTTGGCCTCTTGGAGGTTCTTCTGGGCCAAGACTTCGTATTTCTGCCTCATCTCATTCATGATCTCTCCCAGGTTCAGGCCTGGAGCAGCGTCCACCTCCACATTGACATTGGTGCCCAGCTGCCTGCGAAGGGCATCGACTTCCTGTGGGAGTAAGATTCCGACTGTGTTTAGTCTGAAGCATACCCTCAGATCAGACTGGGAGGAAAAAATATAATAAATCTTGTGACTTCCTTCCCTGGGCATGAATAAAGATGAGAGGAAACAGAAAGAAGGCTTCCTGGGGTCTGGCTCACTCCTTTGAGGTTTTTAAGGGAGAGCAACCTCATGCAAAAGGGTGGCTGGCACGATTGACATTCTCTCTGTTACCATCAGCACCGCCACCATCACCTCTTTTTCCTGTTTCTTCTCCTCTCATTTTTATTATCTTGCTATTGGAGCTGCCTCGGCATTCCCTAAACATCCCTGCGACTCTCTCACCTCCTGATGCTCCTTCTGGAGGAGGGCCAGGTCCTTGTTCAGTTCTTCAATCTGAATTTCCAAGTCCGTCTTTTGAAGGGTCAGGTCATCAAAAACCTTGTTCAAGCCTTGGAGATCAGCTTCCACAGTGACGAGCATCCCCCTCTCAGCCTCAAACCTGGGAATGAATTAAGATGCAGGCGTAAGAGTCCTTCAACAGCTGTGTTGGAGGAGATGATGTAACACGAGATAGATAAGCTCCTGCCCTTTATCACAACCCCTTTCCATGTTTGTGAAAAGTGAATGAGAACCTGGGAACCAGATCATTAGCTCTGTAACAGAGTCTGTCACTGGGGCTGGAGAGATGGCTCAGTGGTCAAGAGCACTGGCTGCTCTTGTAGAGAACCTGGTTAAATTCCTAGCACCCACATGGTGGCTTATAACCACCTGTAACTCCAGTTCCAGGGATTATGATGCCCTCTTCTGATCTTTGTGGGCACCAGGCACACACATGGTGCAAGAAACACATGCAGGCAAATGTTTATTCACATAAGAATCTGTATCTATATCTAATTTCTGTTCATCTATACTTTTGAAAAGTGTCTGAATTTAGGGACTGGGTGGTAGAGTGTTTGCATATAAGGACCTGGACTTTATCCCAAGAACTGTGAAGACAACAGGAAACAACAAAAAGCCCGAATCAAGCCAACAAAAAACAAATAACAATATCCCAAGTTAAACAAACAACCACCCCACCAAATACTTCAGAAACCATTAACCCAAACAGAAATTTAACAGGGTGAGCTTATTTTCATCATTTTGTTAAACAGATATGTCCAATGTGAGTCATTTTCATCATTTCTTTTCCTCTGCAACCATCTGGCAAAGACACAAGTTAATACACCAAAGCAAGCCTAAGCCATAACAGAAGAACAGCCCCTCGCCAAGCAGGACCAGGTTCACAAATCTAATGGCGTCACCTTCGGATCTACTTTTTAATTTCCTTCTTTTTCATCTCCGTTAGCATCAAAACCCTGTCCTTCTCCAGTACAGTACCGTTAGTGTTGAAACACCCTGCAGACTGAGCCAGGAAGCCCTATTGCTCAGCCATTTGGAGGGAGCATAGTCATGTGAGTGTGTATAAGAAGGTGAACAGTATTTAAAGTGGACTAATCATAGATTGGTTCGAGTTCTTCGGCTAACTGGATGAGATGGTAAAAACACCAGCATCTGGAAGGTATATAGGAGTCACCCATGGAATCTGGCTGCAATGTGGGAGCCAAATGTCTGTGTGGGAGGGTCACCCCGTGGAGACCTGTGGCTCTCACATCACAGAAGGGCATGTGTGCAGAAATGGAGTTCTGGGTTTCTTTGTTCTTGCTCTGAGTGATAGAATTAGGTTTAGTGGGTGAAAAGGCAACAGAAACCGGGTTACTAAAAAAAACACTGTTTTAGCAACCAGAGCTGACCAACCAGAACAATAGCAATTGCTGGGAGGTGTTCAGAAACAATGATGGGTAAACAAATTTTAGCATCCTGGGGGGGGGGGGCGATGTCTGTCCCTAAGAGTGCTGGGCAGGATCACATAGCTTTTAGTACCCTTAAGTTCCACAGTTCTGATATAATGTAATAGAAGTTTCTTAGCTCATCTCAGTGTGATGAAAGGCTTCTGAACGGAGTTCTTTCTCAGGACCAGTGAGTTGGCTCATCAGGCAAAGGCACTTGATGACCACCTGACATCTGGAGTTTTATCCCTGGAACCCAGGTGTTGGAAGGGGAGAAGTGCAAAATGTCCCCTGACCCCCACACATGTGCTGTGGCTTCCCCATCTCTTCCTCTTCCTTCTCTATTCCTTTCCCTCTCTCTCCCTTTTCCCCTCCCCCTCTCACATACACATATACATTCTAAATAAATGAGAAAAAACTACTGAAAGAATTTCTTTTTCAGAAAAATTTACCATGGTGCTGGGTGTGATGGTAGATTTCTGTAGTAAAGAGGATGCCAACTTTGGGGGACAGTGTGAACCATATAGCAAGGTCCTATCTCAAAAGCAAAAGCAAGACAACCAATCAACCCACCAACCCACCCCAATACATCCTACATTTGCTGTGATTTAGAGCACCTACTTCAATCTGAAGTCGTCTGCAGCCAGTTTAGCATTGTCAATTTGCAGGACGCATCGGGCGTTTTGCATTTGAGCGTCCTTAATCTGAAAAACATAAGAGAGGGGAAGAACGACATTTCCACCAGGGCAGGAGTTTGCAATGATCTTATTTACCCTCAGAGACAACTGTAATTACATCAACAGTGATGTCCATTTCAAGAATGTCAACGTGAGAATAAAGAAGAGGAATGATGACACAGGCATTCATGTCACAGCGTTAGAACAGGACTCTTCATTTGGTCCATTTTCTTGTGATCGTACAAAATGAAAGTTGAACTCATTCACATCATGGAACCTTATTAAGGGCCTTGTCTGTGGGGCTGTTCATACCTGGAACTTTGCTGTAAGCCATTCTCACCTGGTGAGCTCCCACTCCTTCACCTCTCAGCTCTGCCACCATGGCTTTGAGGGGGCGGGGCCTTCACTGATAGCCAGGTCTAGCAGTGGATGTGCCCTTGCTTCTGTGGCTCTGCACAGCCTTCCTCCTATACCCCTCTGAGTGATAGTTGCTTTGGTCCACGCCTGATTTCACCTAAAACACTTTATTTACTGACACCTTCCTCTCTGTGTGATACGCAGTACTCAGCTAGTGTCTACGAAATAGTGGGTGAATGAGAAGTTGCCACCTGGTCGGAATCAGGTACTAGGACAGCAGGATGGATACATCCTGGATCTCTCTCTGCCCCTCCCCCAGTCTCTCTCTCTCTCTGTGTGTGTGTGTGTGTGTGTATGCATGTTCACATGTACAGGTGATTGCATGTGAAGGTCAGAGGACACACAATTTTGCATGCCATTCCTTGGGTATTATCCACATTTTTGGGGAAGGGCAGGATCCCTCACTGTCCTGGAAATCATCAAGTAGGTCAGGCTGGCTGTTCAGCAAGCCCCAGGGCTCTGCTTGTCTCGGCTTTTCCAACACTGGAATTACACGTGCACACCATCATTCTCCAATTTTTTTTTTCCTTTTTTAACCTGGGTTCTGGGAATCAAGCTCAGGTTCTCGGGCTTGCAAGGCAAGCACTGCGTTCTTTAAGATGCATGCAGACTGGAAGTCCATTCCTAGAAAGCATTAGAATGATCCATCTCTTTCAGTAGCTATTCCTGGAGAGAGGTCCCCTGAGAGGCTTCCAGCTAGTAGGTACTAGTGGCTGCTCCTAGGTATTGTGGATAATCCCCAAGTCAATTCAGAAGCATCAGCCTTGAGAGAAGTGCTGGAGAACAATCGGTTTGTATGGAATGTGCTTCAGGGAAAGCCTGAAGAAACTCCCTGATGAAGGTGATGTAATCACCTTAGCTTCCTGAGCTGATCCTTTCCGTGAAGTCTGAATCAAGCTGCAGTGATGTCAGTAATACAGCTCGAGAAAAGAGGTCCACAGGGACTCAATGGCCTTTGCCCTAAAGGGGCAATGATTTTAAATATAAGCATAAGAGAAAGGAACGCTTTCCTTGATTAGATAAGAATGATGCGTGCTGTGCTTGACATCTTCAGTCAGGAGCAAAGTCTCCCACTTCTGCTCCACTGGGTTTATAAAAAAGAGAAAGAGGGAACCCCACCTATCTCAGATGACACAGGGACAGACTGTGATAGGATTGCAATAAATTTGAATTGGGGGCAATAGAACATTTCATTATTGCCTAAGTGCTTTATAAAATGCTTGGTGATGGTTAGCAGATATTTAAATAGGGCATTAAAAAAGTCCAGTTATCAGAACTGTGCATAGTGGCTAATTCCAGTGTTGAGGAGATAGAGTCAGGAGAGTGATGAGGTTCAGACTAGTCTGGGATACACACTGAGGGCTTGGACTAGCCTGGGATACACACTGAGGGCTTGGACTAGCCTGGGATACACAGTGGGGGCTTGGACTAGTCTGGGATACACAGTGGGAGCTTGTATAAAAAAACCATTAATATCTGCATTTTGTCTCCACTCTGAACTCTTTTATTATTTATACCCATAGTAGGATGATATTTGAAATATAAGGTTATATAAATGAAAAAAGAAATCTCTTTTTAATTCATTTGAGTCTTCCAAGTCAATGAAGACTAGGGGGAAACTCACACAGAAACCCTTGAAGTTCTTCCAAAAATGAGATTATTCTCCATGAGAACCTGGCATTGTAAACCATGGCAAAGACACAGAATGTAATTTTGGGCGGTAAAAGTATCATATTTTATATGCAATTAGGTTGAAATTTTAGAAAAAAAGAGTGGGTTAAACTCATCCTATTAACTCTGATACCACTTGATAAAATACATTTTTCTTTTAGTTATAAATTTCAACTTAATTTGCTTTGTATGTTAGGGTTCACCTAGCATATACACCCATCCCCCTTGATCTACTATGCGACTAAAATAAAAATGTAGATACACAGGCCTCATGACTTACCTGGTTTTGCAGGTCTTTGATTTGTGCGTAGTAGGGACTGTAGTCCCGGACGGTGCTAGGCGCATTGGTCTCATACCACTGCTTGATCTGGGCTTCAAGTCTGGAGTTGGATTGCTCCAGGGACCGCACTTTTTCGAGGTAGCTGGCCAACCGGTCATTGAGGTTCTGCATTGCTAGTTTCCCGTTGCCCCCAAACATGTCCCCTCCGCTGTAGCTCACTACGGTTTTGGAGACGGAGATGCGAGTGCCGTGGCCTCCAGCTCCACCATAGACACTGGGTGCAGCCCCCAGACGCTGCACGCCCCCCTTCCTATATAGGGAGCCACTCATGCTAAGTGCTGGGCCTTGTGAGGAGGAACTCAGACTTCTGTGAACACTTCGGCGACTGAAATCCATCTGAGATTCTGGGAAGCAACACCTGCAGCCTGGAGTTGGAGCACAGCCTGTCTGTCTTACGGCGCTGTAGAGCTGACCTTTTATAGAGTTCAGGCAGACACTCCTCCGCTGCTGCCATGTCACCTCAGGAGTGACACAGTCCACTCTTCTACTCCCCCTCCCTTCTGTACAGCAATATGTTTCATCTCATTCTAGAAATGACCACTAGAGGCGCTTCTTAAAGGCTTTTCTTGGGGTGGGGTGTGTATTCCTTTTTAGTAAACACGGGGAACAAAAAGAATGAGGAAGGGGTGTTCTTTCAGCTATTGCACCTGCCCTGGCAGGTTTTTTTTTTTTAATCATCCTCGTATACAAATAAAGAATATTTACAAACCATATGAATAATTTAGACCTTGAACGAGACATCTGTGGGGTCATGATGGTAAGTCACACTGGTGAGAACAAAGGCTTGTTCGAATGATGAATTGCTTTTCAGAGCCTCTATTTTATGCTCTATGTATTTTTTGCTTTTAAGTTTATCCTTGATTAGAACTTATATCCTAGTCTATTGAAATATCTTGGATGAGGCTGGGTGTTCTGGTGCACTCCTGCAATTCCAGCACTTGGGAAGCAGAGACAGGAGGATCACTGGGAGTTTGGTGCCAGCCTGGTTTAAGTGAGGAGTGCCAGGTTAGCCCAGTGTGTGTAATAAGACCCTGTCTCAAAGCATGTAAGCGTGTGAGTCCACACACCACAGACACACAGAGTGTGAGAATTGAATATGGTGAATGTGTGAGCTTGTAAAAGAGTACAGGTTGCGGCATGGCGTTGATTGTGGAGTTAAAAAGTACTTTATATAGTAGTTTTAGAAAATGTCATATATGTATGCAATGTATCTTGATAATATCTACCCAACATTCCCAGAAGGCCCCCAACACATTTTCTATCCAACGTCAATACCCCCCTTTTAAAAATAACTTATGAATCTAATTAGTGCTGCCTGTGTGCTTATGACTGTATAGGGGTGTGGACAACCTGTCAGTGGCCATACCTCCAAAGAAAATTCAATCCTCTTCTTGGCTCCAAGCAGCCCTCAGCTGCCAGGAACTCCTAAGCTGGGGCAGGAGTCTTGAAAACCCCTCCTGGGTATTTTCTTTTTCCTTTCTTAAAAAGAAAACTCTATCATAAAAACCATGCAAATATCATCTAATGGTTGAAAATGCTTTTAAAATTTTTAAGGAGTGAGAAACCAGTTTTTATACCTGGTATGTTGCATGCAGGAGCCTGCCTACCCTGTTGGAAGCCAGCTAGCTACCACCAGGAGATGCTTTCTGTTTTTACCATCCTGAGACCATTGGAGCTGCCTCCCAGGATCCCTGATGGATTCCAGCTGCAGAAGCTTGCTCCTCCTTGCAGATTCCCACACTCAGAGCCAAGGGATTCCTCGAGAAGAAAGGTTTCAGGTTACCACAGGGACTCACACACCTAACTTCCTAGAGGCCGCTGATAAAGGAGGGCAATAATTATGAACTTTGGCCACTCAATCTATTGATTTGTTTGAATAGAAACGTTCCTTCCAGAGCCTGGATCTGTTTCTCTTCAGGAGGATTTGCTGATTCTTCCGTGCATACATGTGGGCACTGGCTCTGCAGTGGGGACCTGATGGTGGGCACCCACTGAGTGTTGAGGAATGAGTGTGTTTCCTCCTAAAGTCCTTTCCACTCAGACTCCCGACTGAAAATATCTCCTTATTCTTTGAAGCATTCATGTAATTTCTTTAAGTCAAATTAATTCGAAGGGCTTGGGAAAGTCACAGAAACCACAGCAGATTCCCATCTTAATGCTAACTTGATTGGAGATCTGAGTATGATTGAAGCAAGCAGGCACAATGTACACACACACAAGGAAGTACATCTGGAATCTGTTTATGTTGCTTTCCCTAATAATGGTCTCCTAAGATAGAATAAGATTGAATTGTTTCTGTCTTTTAGATACCTTGCCTTCAAGTTACAAATCAGTTACGGCTTATCTCAGTTATAAGTTTTATAAAGTAAGAGCTATGCAAAATTAAAAACTGACCAAGTGACCCTGCTTTAGGAACTCTATGATATATATAGTATGTGGTAGCTTGTCCGTCAGCTAATCTTCACCAAGTGTTTGCCATTAATGGCTGTGCATACAGCAAGCAGCTCTTGGTGTTTGTTAGGATGATAAATCAATTTATTAGTAGATATCACAGCTGAGATTTGCAATTAGTAATCTTTCGGAGACAGATGTGTGTGTGTGTGTGTGTAAATGGATGTAGTTTTTGATACTTATTAATGGGGTAAGAGAGAAACTTGTTTGATTAAAATGGAAAATTGCATCATTAAAATTGTACACAATTTGAGGTGAGTCCCATTGAGTTTCATGTACTGGAACATATGCCGAAGATGTTTAAAACATCTCTTATTCACAGTTAGTGCCAAGTGTGGGTCTGAAGTGTCCTCCAAGGGCCCCTGTGATGAAGACTTGGTCCCTGGTCTGAGGTCCCACTGGGAGGTGGTGGAACCTTTAGAAGGTGGGATGCAGTGGAAGGCATGTCACCAGGGGTATGCTTTTGCAGGGATGCCTGGATCCTTCTCTTTCTGTCTCTCTTTGCTGCCTGGCTGCCCTGCTGAGAATGATGCCTCTGTCAGGTACCTGCCGTGATGCACCCTGGTGGCAGCTGACTTTGGACCAAAACCTCTGAAATCATGAACTAAGGTAAGTGTTTTCTCTGTCATTTACCTCGGGTGTTTGTCACAGCTGCGGAATGCAGATCGGCACAGCTCTGAGGTAGGAAGGAGTATACACGCAGTGTCACACACTACAAATGTGTCCTCTTCTTTAGCTCAATGCTCACTTGTGGCTGGACTCAGTTACATTTAACTCAGCGTTAAACATCCCATTTTTAGTTGTCTGAAGAAATAACTTCATGCATTATCCTACCCGTTATTGTATAATGTTTATAGATTGCTGATGCTTTAGATTTGAACTAAAATCTGATAGTGGAAGACTACGAGGTTGAGCTTCCACCATCCGAGTCACTGGTCTGTTTGAGTGGCAGCATCCCGACTGGAGTTTCTGTTTCCACATGAGAACGCCGCGTGTAGAACATTGGGTCTTCGATGTATCATTGAGATTTAGCCTTTGGCAGGTTATTCTAGCTTATAAAGTGACTACAGGAAATCAAGCTACCGTTTCACGGGAATTCATTTTTTTTTTTAGCCATATCAGAGACGAAATAAAGACCTCATTGCCCCTTATTCATACACATAAACACACATTTAGAGTCCTTGCTATTCCAGGCTGTTTGCTGACTGTATCTGCACATAGATACTGGATTACAACTTCCTGCATGTAACTGAGGTGTATTTTGACCTCTGAGACAATCAACTGAGTGTTAATGATTAATGTTAAATTGGAGGAGCTCTATTGTAGCAGAGAACTTTCTACTTTCGTTTTTCCACAGCACGGGCAAGCTATCTCAGCTCAGATAGACACAGATAGTGCAGACAGGCTCTTAGAGAGGTTGCCTCCTGGAGACCAGGACATGGGGGAGGGAGAGGAGATGAAGAAACTTTGACTGCCTTGAAGCTTGCTGATGAGTGGGAGGTGTTCAACAGAGCAGGCATAAACTCCTAGTATTGTCTTTCACAGAATTGAGGAACCACCTCCAGCTTATGGCTTACCCGTATTTGGTGCTTCTGCTCAGCTATGGCTTGAGGATTTGGTGAATCTGTTATCTCTGTGGCTATGGGATTATCAGCCTGTATAGTATGCAATTTGCTGTCATGAGTCACCTAATGACATGGTTATGAGAAATATGTCGTTAGATGATTTCCTTGTTGTTTGAATATTGGGGAGTATCATTACATAAACCTGGATGGTATGATACACTCCAAGGCTTTATGACACATAGTATAAACGGATAAATGGTAGACACACACACACAGTTTATGCTATTTGTCTGAGTTTACTTTCTGTTGCTGTGATAAATATCATGACTATAAGCAACTTGGAGGAGGTTGTTCCCCGACACGTCTGTCCTGAGCACAGCTGGTGAGGGAAGTCAGGGTAGAGACTCAAGCAGGAGTAGAGGTAGGACCCATGAAGGAATGGTCCTTACTGACTTGGTCTTTACAGTCTGTACTTCTACCTATCTAGGGTTAGCATCCTCTCTGGTGAGCTGGGCCCTCCTACAGCAATCATTATTCAAGAAAATGCTCCATAGGCTTCCCTACAGGAAATCAGAAGGAGGCATTTTCTCAGTTGAGGGTCTTTCTTCTCAGATGACTCTAGTCAATTGTTCTTAGAGCCAGGATAAACAAAACAGGACAAGATCAAACAAACATAAGAAAAAAATGCAGTACAGAGATACAGTAGGGGTTAGGAAGATGTCTTAATCTGGTAAAGTGCCTCCCTGGCAAAGATGAGGGCCTTAGTTTAGATTTCTAGCCCTCATGCTCAAAAGCTGGCATTGTATCTATAACCCCAAAATGGTGGGTAGTGGATCTTTTGTATCTATTGGCCAGCCAGCCTAGCCAAATTGATGAGATCCATGTCCAATGAGAGACCCTGTTTCAAAATATAAGGTGGAGACTGATTGAGGAAGACCCTTGACATCACCCTCTGGCCTCCAAATACACATGCACACATGAGCACGCATGTTGCTAAAATTCCTTCCCAGGGTACACATAAGCAATGTCCATCCATTCACCTAAGGCACCAGAAACAAATCCAAGCAATAACTTCACCAAAGTTAACTTAGAGGGAACCAATGCATTTATAAGACTTCCCTACAGAGCATAGGGGAGGGATTATTTACAAGGGTGTGGGTGCTTCTCCTCCTAACAGGCCATACTTGAAAAGTTTTCACCCAGCAGGGATAATGACTTCCCCATCACTTCATAGGTAGAATCCCACCCCCTTCTCCAGTTTTTTTTCCAGCTTAAAAATTCTAACTCCTCCTGGAGGCCATGAGCAATTCTAAGGCAGAGCGGTAGGAAGATGCGATGGGCCTTGTGTCCCCCTCCACTCATACAAGAGGGGATATAAATAGTCCAGAAACCCAGCTGGGATGATGCTTCTGCAAGATGGAATTGCTGAACCCCCCAGGATGGCATTTATTTGACGGGGCTGACAGCCTTCACAACAATGCATGCATGCTCCTTTGTTTAGGGAAATGTGTGGAAGATGGCTATACTCATATTAAAGCATTTTACTTATTTGTTACTGTGCTTTCTTTTTGAGACAAGGTCTTTCTATGTTAGTCCTAACTGGCCTGGAATTTACTACGTACACCACATTATCTTTGATGACCCTCATGCCTTTGTATCCTGAGGGCTGACATTATAGTAATAAGTACCACACCTGAGTAATTTTGAAATTAAAGTATATACTTGAAAGTTGGAGTAAGTACTAAGAGATTACAAGATCTACCAGCATATTTGAAAGGTAAAGGAGAAGAAATAAATAATGTAATTAAAAGTTCAATGATGGGGGTGGTCTCAGGACTATCTAGCTCAGTAATTCTATTTAGCCTATTAAGCAAGGTGAAATAGAATTTTTTAAAACTAGATAGTCCTGACAAAAGACTCAGAGTGCAACTGAATGACAAAGATGAGTCAAGAGGTGTAAATGTGAAGAGGTGTCAAGTCAAGTAGCATGAGAAGGTCTAAATGTGTTAGGAGAAAGTTTCAGAAAAATGTAAGAGAGTATAGGAAAACACTTGACAAAAATGAGAGCTTTCTAGAATTGTTTAAAGCAACAAATTCCTAGATTAAGGAGCTCTCATGAATCTCAAACATAATGGATACAAATAAATCACAGCCATACCATCAGAACAAAAGCCAGATTATAAAGAAAGCTTGGAAGCAGGTAGAAAGAAAAGAAAGACCACCAACAAAGGCACAGCGTTTAGCATGACCGCTGACATCTCAAAGACAACTTGAACATGGGGAATGAATAATGTCTTTGAAATGCTTGGTGAAAATTACCATCCTTCTTGGAATATTCTTGTTCAGTGATTCTAAGTTTGAAGGAAGGCAATATGGAGGTGTTTTCAGGATGAAAAAAAGTTGTCATCAGCTTCTCCATTGTCACTGAAAGTAACCTGAAAGCATATACTACCTGCAGAAGGGAGGGCCAGATGGAAGGTCTGTGTTGCAGAAATGGAGGATGGACAATAAAGAGCTATACCACTGTGATTGTTTGGATGAGAATGACCCTCAGAGATAACATGTGTTTGAATACTTGGTCCCAGTTGGTGGAACTGATTGGGAAGGACTAGGAGGTGTGGCCTTGTTAGAGGAGGTGTATCACTGGGGGCAGGGTTTGAGGCTTCAAAAGGTGGGAGCCATTCCCAGTACCTCCTGGTTGTGTCTCAAGATGTGAGCTCTCTGTTACTGCTCTGGTGCCGTGCCTGCCTGTGTGCTGTCATGTTCCCTGCTATGAAGGTCATGGGTACTGACCCTCTGAGACTGTAAGCCCCAGAGAAAAGCTTTTTTAAAATCATAAGTTGCCTTGGTAACAAGGTTTTATCACAGTAATAGAAAAATGACCAACACAGACCAAATCTAAATGAATATTGGTTAAAAATAATATCAAGCAAAAAAAAAATGTGTGCCATAGCAGGCATACACTTATACTCACAAAAATAACAAATAAAATACAAACAACTAAAAAATAAATTTCCCTTTTTTCATAGACTCATAGTCAGAAAACATTAAGTGGAGAATTTCCAGAAATAAGCAGTTTAAAGTTTTAATGTGGGCCACGTTCAAAATGATGAAACTTCACACTGTTCCCTTCCCACATATTCCTCCTGGGAATCAGTTTTGTCCAGAGTGTCCATGATGTGTGCTACTCCTCCTAAACTACTCAGAAACTGGACAGCTCTGCAGTATCTGTGTTCAAACAATTTTAGGTTTACAGAATTGGACCCCAAAATACAGAGGTAATGATATAAGTAATGACCAAACATTGAAGGACAGTCAGACCCTGCTGCTGTGTGGCTTTTCTCTCAACTGTAGGAAACAGTACAAGTTCAGTATTTACAGTGTAGATACTATCGTGTTTGTATTTCCTGGCATCTTTTGGAGACTATGGACAAAGGGGACTACTGTACATATAATAATAAAAACCCCAAGGCTGTATTAAAGCAGATGAGAACTAAGTAAAAGGAAGTTAATTTTGTTCAAAGTCTTTTGAATGTTCAGGAAAAGAATAAATAGAATCTCTTTAGACAAGACAAAAATGAATGCATGATAACCAGGTAGTGGTGGCACATGCCTTTAATCCCAGCACTCAGGAGGCAGAGGCAGGTGGATCTCTGTGAGTGTGAGGCCAGGGTGGTCTACAGTGCTAGTTCCAGAGCAGGCTCCAAAACTACAGAGAAACCCTGTCTCAAAAAAACCAAAAAAAGAAAAAAGAAAGAAATTGTAGATTCAGTGAGTTATTTAAAAAAAAAAAAAAAAGAAAAAGAAAAAAAAAGGAAAAGAAGAAAAAATTGCATGGCTCCTACCAGATGTGGCAGTAATGGTACATTCACCATTTTGAAAGTGGAGAGAGGTGGAGCCAGAATCCAGAGCAGCTGCAACCAAGCTGCTTACCATTTTAAAAGCTCTTCAAGACAGTAAAGAATTACAGGTATGCAATAAAGACAAATCCAGATTAGTCATACTGTTGAATAGAGTATAGAGAGTAAAAAAGGTAACATCTTTAAAGAGACAGAGTACAGATAGTCATAGATTAAAAGGAGTAAAGAAAAATAAGCCATGTAAAAATGAAAAATTCACAGAGAGTCTGGATTATGTATAATATTGTATTATCTTTGAATTTTTGACTGTGAATGAGCTACAGAGAGATATTTCATTGTATGGGCTGCTAAGCTAAACCAGCATGTAAAATATAAAAGTATCATGACTTCCAAATTTGGGTCTAAGGATATGTTATTTTGGAAAAGAGGTTCTTCTTTTGTTTCCACAGAGGATGAGAACCTGTGGATTGCTTTCAGACTGGTGTGGTTTGATGGAACAAGAGCCCCCGAAAGGTCACCATGAACACTCTCAAAAAATTACTTCGCCCAACTGCTGACTGAAATGAACCTAGCACATAGGATACACCATGAAAGACCTGATTAACAGTGCCTCAAACAGTGGGAAGCAGTATGGACAGAACTACGTCCATATTCCCAAATATTGTCTATAAATGTTTGTTTACATTTAAAGGAGGATATGCTATAGAGATTTGCATTGGTATGGATCTTGGTTTATTGATACAAATTTAAGTTCAATTTTGTTATATGTATCTTCTGATCTTGACTAAGGTATTATGTTTGTGTAGCTCACTTAAAAATGTAATGTATAAATAAGAAATATAAGTTAATAGATACCAATTTTTAATAGTTAAGCTCATAGTCATGTTAATTAAATTTTCTAGGTGTACAGAGATATATTTCAGTTAGATTGGTATTCTTCAAATCTTTCAGAGACCTTCAGAATATGGCATTTAAATGTTTTAATAACTTAGGACTTTTCATAACTATGAGACACATCTGCTCCTGGCAGCACAATCTACTTCAAGAGGAAGATGGGCATTGAAAAGGCTTCTTCTGGAGCTGGTTAGCCATTTGGGCAAGAAACTTCTTTTTCCTGGACTGCTTGACTGGACATGCAGAACCCTCAGAGAAATGACTGCTGAACTTGCCTAAAGGTAAGATGATCCTTCTGGGTTCCTGCTTCATAAAAGAGTCTGCTAGCTATTCTGCAGGACACAGAAGAAAGTGACTGACAAAGTACCAATATAGGTGGAACTGTCTTTGAAATTTCCTGCTTTGTGAAAAAGTCTGCTGGATACTATGGGCCTGTTGGCTGAAGACGGATGCTCCAATGGTACAGAAGAACTTTGGGTGACTGACTATCCAGGCAGTGACATGTCTTTGTCAATTCTAGAGTTTTAGAAGTTGCTTACAATGTACTTCCTGTTTATTTAGGTAATGTTATATTCTTCTGGAGTCTTTGATGGAGTTGAAGAATTGATAATGTTTTCCTTAGTTATGATAAAAAATAAAGTAGATAAATATCATAACTGTAATTCTTGCTTAATAACTGATTTGTTATATATAAAATATTGCTATGTTAAAGTTAAAGCCTTCCTTTTTTTTAAACAGAAAAGGGGAAATAGTGTGGGAGTCCTTCTGTCTATGTGTTGCTTTTATTGGTTAATGAATAAAGAACTTCTTTGAGTCTATGGCAAGGGCAGAACAGAACTAGGTGGGAAAAGCTAGGCTGTATGCTGGGAGAAAGAGGGCAGAGTCAGAGAGACGCCATGGAGCTGCCAACAAAGATAGACGTGTTGCAACTTTGCTGGTAGGCCACTACCTTGTGCTGATATACAGATTAATAGAGATGGGTTAGTTTAGGATATGCCTTTAGCCAGACATACGCTTAAGCTATTTGCCAAGCAATATTGCAAATAATTTGGTTTTCTGGAAGGTTATTTTGTGGCTGGGTGGCTGGGATGAACAAGTGACCCTTTCTCCAACACACAATCTGGAAACAACTGAAATGGTCATGGGCTGCGTATGCCACTGTTTGAGCTACTTTTGCTGTGGCCGTTATGTCAGGCAGGAACCACTTTAGGGAAGGAGGATTGTTTTGGGATTTTGGTTTCAGAGGGTCCTAGTGAACAATACTCTCAAAGGCATGGAGGAACACCTCAGTCCTTGGCACATTTACTATTTTTTCTTTAAAACAAGCTGTCGAGTGGCAGCTATTCATTACATCTTTTTGTCTTCCTGATATTTTTTTCTCCAATACAGTGAACTATCCTAGCTCTCGCATCTGGAAGTGGTCAGTCTCACAGCACATCCTCCTCATTTTGCAAATGAGGAGGCAGAGGCATCTATGGGTTATTGACGTTCCCATAACAACGAGGCAAACATGGGGAGTGGAGATTAAGTAACACAATATTTGCTCTCTAAATTGATTTTTGTTCTTTATGTGACTTAGGGAAACTCTTTGTAAACACCACCCCGCTGAGAAAGAACATTCTCAATTAAATCATCGGTAACTAGGCCATTATAAAAGTTCAATATAAGCTCAGTGTCTTCTATTTTCCATTCTGATGCTGGAGAACCACTCTTTTCGTGTGTATAGTATCACAAATTTATTCAGATTCTCCATCATTGGCCTCAGAACAATCCCAAGGCAAAGCGTAATATGTGCGAAAACATTGCATGAGATGAATGCATGTATTATTTATTAGCTTTTCAGAACACAGTGGCAGATGGGTTCACATCACAGTGTAGGGAGTATCCAGTTGTTACTTTTCATCCTATTGACTAAGAGAGCTCCTTTTACTTTGCATGAAGTTGAAAGTGAGGTAGGAGATGTATTGGGAAGGGGCTGGGGGAACATGAGGGAGGGAGCGGAGAATATATATGACCAAGATACATTATGTGCATGAATGGAATTTTCAAAAGAAGAGATCTGCTACTGTTGTCAATAGGAACAATGGTTTCATTCATGTTTCAAGTACAAGGAGAATCTGGGAGAGCAAGAACTGCAGCTGAGTTGTTAGTGTTCTGAGATGTTTAATGTGTCCCCTGCTATTCTAGCCCCTGTAGAAACTGCTTTATTACAGTAAAGCTACTGGTTTTGAAAAAGATGATCTTGTGTTAACTACACAAATCCTGCATCATATTTTGTATATTCTGTTTAATAAAAAAGGCATAAACTGCATTTTACAAGATCTTTAATAGCATGAAGAAAAGTCAAAAGAAGCGATGGGGAAATGTGGTAATATTAGTTACCATTATTGCTTGATATGAGGAGGTAAGCATGAAATCACTTTGTACTCTAAAAATACTTAACATGGTGAATGTATGTATACTCAGAAAGGTGAGCAGGAAAACGATAGACATCAGAACACCTTATTTTCTGAGAAACAGAGTAAGTTGAAAGGGCTTCATGGGTGGTCCACCTTTGCAGGAGATTTTGCTCAGTGGAGGAAATACTGCCATAGGCATGCATCACGGGGAGAGCAAAGGTCTGAAGGGAGAGCTATGGAAACTCAGAGAGGTGGCAAAGCCTTTAGGCTGGAGAAGTAGCATGGCGCGAGACATGGATATGTGTAAGATTCGGAATCCGAGACAGAGTGAGGAAGAATAGGGTCCTTGTTCACCCAGACCCTCAGTGACCTGTGCCTTGTGCCTGGCAGGGAAGGACCAGCAGACACTCAAGGGCAGTGGGAAAGTGAGCAGAGGTGGGCTGGAGAGGGAACAGCCTAGGGAAGGCATGGAACACGGCTAAAATGTCACATTTATTAGGTCTCTTAACACTGGGAGAGACAGAGTGTTCCAAATGTAGATCTTTTTAATGTGACCAGGAAGTGTGGGGTGTAAGAACAGAACAGATGTCTTGATAAAGAACCGGGTGAGGCAGGTGGAGCTACAAGCCCTGGAGTCCAGGTAATAAGCTAATTTCACACTCTGCACTCTAATAAAGTGAGCAGTCCTTGGGTGGTCCAGTTCAGGCATCAGAGGACTGGAAGAGAAGTCCACTTGGAGGGACCTCATTTGGTCCGATTTAGAAGAGAGAAGGTTAGGGCTCTATGGGAAGTGAAATTCAGTGACCTTTCTGTGGTTTGTCTCTTCCTGTGTCGTGTTTCCTAGCCTTGAAACCAGGGGCTTTATACTTCCCTGGGGACTCACTGGATGCCAAAGGAGACTTGTTTTATTAAGATCTTCTCAGCAATGAGTTGCTTCTATTCAGCTCTCACAATGTAGCTAATATTTCTGATGCCTTGGACTCCACAAAGATTGCTTGTTGTTTTCTATAATTTAGCAATGAAAAGGCAGGGAAAGCCAGAACAATTTCTTTTGTGTTTGACACATATGTTGAGGGATATCAAATAATTACTGCCTGGGGAGAAATATGAGAGGATTTTATGGCTGAGTCTTAGGTTGATGGAGTCACAGGCTGCTGGCTGGGTATACTTTCTCAAAGTAAATACATCTCTGTGAAATGAACTGTCTGGAAAACTCCAGGCTTGAGAAGGCTGCAGTACTTTAAGCGTGATATTGGTTCCGAGGTGTTGACATTAATTGTGTTGACACACAATGTTTCTGGGCAATTTGATCCAAACCTGACACTTGTTTTGTTTCTTGCTGCGGAGTTCGTTTTGTTCCTAGATCATTTGAGGTTTTATTAAAGATTGACCTGAATCTTCCAAGTGCAGCGTTACTACAATGTGTGTTTATTTATGTTTTTGTAACACAGTAAATATGACATCCTACAGGAATTCAGGTTTTAGATCTCTAATTCCAATCCTTTTTCTCCACTAATGATGCTGATACAGAGTTTAAAAAAATGCCAGGATTAGCTCTGGCTCTGTGGCTTAGCTGGCTAAAGTGCCTGCCTAGTAAAAAAAATACCTGGATTAAAAACTATACAGCAAAACCCAAGAAACAATGCTCAGTTAATTGAAAAGTAACTCTGGAAAGCGATTGTTCTGGCCCGCTACATCCTTATGTTAAAAGATAGTCCTTTGTCTGCTGTCCACTTTCAGGCTGGCTCTTCTCCCATCAGTGAAGACAGCCTTGACATGCTTACAGGTCAATCGATCCAGGCAGTTCCTCAGTGAGACTGGTACCAAATGATTCTAGGTTGTAACAGTTGACAGTTAAAATGGACATCAAACTTCCCAGCATCACCTCTGTCTGCTTACTGACAGATGATTCTGAGTACTCTGCGGGATGCCAAGGACCAGGCACAGAGGCAGAGATTGGTGTTGGAGACCGCCCATACCCTTGTTTGCCATGTGAACTTGGGTGAGGTGCTTTCCTCAGTCATGTACTGGAGGATGGTGTTAATGCCCACTATGGTGCTGGTGTGGGGATCAAACCATCTTTGAGTTGTGTTGCATGGTACCCGGTACTAGGAAGTGCCCAGTGAACTGTAGCTCCTCCTATCAGATGTGAGGATAGCAGAAGGATAGGAATTATAAACTTGATGGTGGCTATAATCTGGTGAGGACCGATAAGAATCATCATTAAATGTGCACTGGGTTAAATGGATAAAGACAACGTGGGGCTTACAATTCGAAGAGTTTTACATAGCTGTAAAGAAAAGTGAAACCGTGGCATTTGCTGGAAAGTAGATGGAGCTGGAAATCACTATGTTAACTGAAATAAGCAGATTTAGAAAGACAAATACTATGTGCTATATATTTATGTATATAAAATGTATATAATCATCTATGTGTGTATATCATGAAACTAGAAAGAAGGTAGGAAGAACTATTAGGGGAGGGAAAAGAGGGACACAGAAGGAGAGAGAGAAAGCTGTCTGAGGTTGAGAGGAGGAGGGTGGAGATGGGACATGGAGGCAGTGGGGGAAGGGGACAAATGAAACAAAAGCATAAAGACACATATGAGTGATAATGTCATAACAAAACCCATTGCTTTTTACACTAACCTAAAATGGGCAGAAAATATTGTTAAATAAATATTACCAGGACATAGTAGTACATGCTTTCATTCTCAGCATTTGGGAGACAGAGGCAGTCAGATCTCTGTGAGTTTAAGGTCAGCCTGCTGTACATGGTGAGTTACAGGACAGCCAGACATACCCAGTGAGACCCTGTCTCAGAAAAAATTGTATTGTCACTGATGTTGGCTGAACTCATATAGGTAATAAGGTAAGTTGGATTCAGACTTCTGAAGAAGAATGTGACTGAGAACACATATGATCACTTTGAAATTTATATACATAGTGACCAGGAAGTATTACAAGTGGGAGGGTCAAGGAATCATTTGCATACAGCATCAACTTCTCAGATATTCATGGATTACTTAGATGATGTGACATTCTGTGCTTTGAAGATAGAGTTGCCCATGACAACTATATCATAGTTGTTTAGTTATCCTAACGTCTGTTCACTTCAGAGAGCTGGGAGGAGGGAGGGAGGGATGGACAGACAGACATTGACTGAGAGAGAGAGAGAGTTGGCGCAGTATGACCTTGTGAAATGAACTCAGTCATCACTGCGTCTTTCCCTGGACTGGTCCCATGCTCCTGCCCCAAAGAGGGTAGAATCCAATGGAGAGGATGAATACATGGAACATGAACATACATGGAGCACGAACACACATGGAGTATGAACACACATGGAGCATGAACACATGGAGCACGAACACACATGGAGCACGAACACACATGGAACACGAACACACATGGAGCATGAACACACATGGAGCACGAACACACATGGAGCATGAACACACATGGAGCATGAACACACATGGAGCATGAACACACATGGAGCATGAACACACATGGAGCACGAACACACATGGAGCACGAACACACATGGAACACGAACACACATCGAGCATGAACACACATGGAGCACGAACACACATGGAGCACGAACACACATGGAACACGAACACACATGGAACATGAATATACCAGGCAAAACTGATGAAATTTTTTTTTACTTTTTATTTTATTTTTTAAATTTTACATATCAGTTCTTTCCTCTGCTCATCCGGCTCCCCACCACCTTCCCCTTACCCCACCACCCATCTGCTCCTCAGAGAGGGTACTGGTTTTCATGGAGAGTGGACAAAGTCTGTCCCATCACCACATTGAAGCAGGACCAAGGCCCTCCCCTCTGTGTCTAGGCTGAGTACAGTATTTCTCCATAGGAAATGGGCTCCAAAAATCCAGTTCATGTGTTAGGGATAGATGCTGGACTCACTGCCAGTGGCTTCATAAACTGCCCAATCTATCCACTGTCCTGCATTCAGGGGGTCTAGTTCAGTCCCATGCAGGTTCAGCACTGTTCTTTCAAAGTCTGTGAAGAATTTTGCTAGGATTTTGATGGGCATTGCATTGAATCTGTAGATTGCTTTTGGTAAGATTGCCATTTTTACTATATTAATTATATCTACCCAAGAGCATATGAGATCTTTTTATTTTTTTTATTTTATGGTGTCTTCTTCAGTTTCTTTCTTTAAAGATTTAAAGTTCTTGTCATACAGGCCTTCCACTTCTTGATCCAAGATATTTTTTGTTCTTTGTGGCTATTGTGAAGGGTGATATTTCCCTGAGTTCATTCTCAGTACACTTATCATCTGTGTAAAGGAGAGCTAATGATTTTTTGAGTTAATCTTGTATCAAGCTACATTACTGTTAAGTGTTTATGAGTTATAGAAGTTCCCTGGTAGAATTTTTGGGGTCACTTATGTAAACTATCATAACATTAGCAAATAGTGAGTTTGACTTCTTCTTCTTTTCTGATTTGTATCCCCTTGATGTCCTTTTGTTGTCTTATTGCTCTGAAGTTTTTCTGGGTATAGTAGTCTAGGCTGGCATCCATGGTCTCTTAATGTCTGCATAACACTTGAGTAGGACCTTTTTGCTTTCATTGTTTCCATTGAAAAACCAGGTGTAATTCTGATAGGTCTGCCTTTAAATGTTATTTGGTCTTTTTCCTTTGCAGCTCTTAATATTTTTTCTTTATTCTATATGTTTAGTGTTTTGATTATTATGTGGTGAGGGGACTTTTTTTGGTCCAGTCTATTTGTTGTTCTATAAGCTTCTTGTATCTTCATAGGTATATCTTTCATTAGGTTGGAAAAGTTCTTTTGTGATTTTGTTAAATATATTTTCTGTGCTTTTGAGTTGAACTTCTTCTCCTTCTTTTATACCTATTATTTTTAGGTTTGATCTTTTTCATGGTGTGCCATATTTCCTGGATATTTTGTGTTAAGCTTTTGTTAGATTTAATGTTTTCTTTGGCTGATGAATCTATTTCCTCTATTGTATCTTCAGTGCTTGAGATTCTCTCTTTCATCTCCTATTTTCTACTGTTTACGCTTGCATTTGTGGTTCTTGATCATTTTCTCATGATTTCTATTTATACAATTCCCTTGGCTTGTGTTTTCTTTATTGTCTCTATTTCAGTTTCTAAGTCTTGAATTGTTTATTTAATATGTTTGATTGCTTTTTCTTGGTTTTCTTTAAGGGATTTGTTGATGCCTTCCAATATTTTGTTTGTATTTTCCTCCATTTCTTTGAGGGAATTTTTTTCAATTCCTCTTTAAGGGCATCAAACATTCTCCTAAAATTATTTTTTAGGTCATTTTCTTCTGCTTCATCTATATTTGAATGTTCGTGTCTTTCTGTCATAGGGTCACTAGTTTTTACTGTTGTTGCATTGTTCTTTGTGGTGTTGTGTATGTTCTTACTTTGTCTACCCATCGTTTCCTCTAATTGATGTAGTTGGAGCTGTCTGTGACTCTGGTTTTCAATCTTCCAGGTGCCAGTAGACCCAAGGCTCAGATGGTTGTTCTTCATTGTGTTGTCAGGGCCCTGGTTCTAGTCACCCCCGTTGGTTACTCCATGTTCCCCAAGGCTGCTCGGTGCTCCTGGGCTATGCTCTGCAATACCAGTGGTTGTTTGGGCCTGCTCCCACAGAGATTGCTTGCTTGGAACTCTTTCTGCTGAGGTTTCTGCCTTGAGCCTGCTCTGGCAGAGGTCTCTGATACCTGCCATTCCTTTGGAGATTCTGGATTTGTGCCCCAGACCTGCAGAGGTCTCTGGTTCCTGCCTACTCCCTAGGAAGTCCCAGACTCAGGTCCAGACCTGCATAGGTCTTGGGTCAAGCCTACTGTCTCTGCAGGGTTGCTCCCTTGTACCTACTCCTGTGGAGTTTGTTGTCTCAGGCCTGCTCCGGCCTAGGTCACTAGCTCAGTCTTGTTTCCATAAATGTTCCTGGTCTGGGTCTGCTCCTGGCTTGGGCTTGGTTCTGCAAAGGTCTCTGGCTCCGGTATACTCCCTCGGAAGTCCCAGACTTGGATGTGCCTGGACCCACAGTGGTACTGTTTCAGGTCTATTCCCTTGGAGGTCCCAGGCTCCAGCCTAGACCTGCTGAGGTGGCTTATTGATACAAATTTAAGGTCAATTTTGTTATATGTATATTTCTTTCTGTTCTTGATTAAGGTATTGTGTTTGTACAGCTCATTTAAAAATGTAATGTATAATTAGGAAATACAGGTTAATAGATAGTCATCTATAATTAGTCAAGCTTGTAGTTGTGTTAGGTTTTCTAGATATATGGAGATACATTTTAGTTAGACAGATAATCTTCAAGCCTCTCAAAGACTAACAGAATATGGCGTTTAAAATGTTTTAATAACTTAGGACTTTTCATGACATGGAGACACATCTGCTCTTGGCAGCACCAATTACTTCAAGAGGAAGATGGGCATTGAAGAGACTCCTTATGGAGTTTACTAGCCATTTGGGCAAGAAATTGCTCTTGCCTGAACTGCTTGATGTTATGCTGTGTGAGTTGGACATGAAGAACCCACAGAAAAATGACTGCTGAACTTGCCTAAAGGTGAGACGACGCTTCTGGGTTCCTGCTTCATGAAAGAGTCTGTCAGACATTCTGTGGGACACAAAACAAAGTGACTGAAATTTACTGCTTCATGGAATGTCTGCTAGATATTATGGGCTGGTAGGCTGAATATGGGTGCCTCAATGATACAGAAGAACTTTGGGTGACTGTCCAGGCAGTGAGAGGTTTCTGCCAATTCTAGAGTTTTGGAAGTTGCTTACAATGTACTTCCTGTTTACTTAGGTAATATTATATCCTTCTGGAGTCTTTGATGGAGTTGAAGAATAGATAGTTATAGTTTTCCTTAGTTATGATAAAAGATAAAGTAGATATAAATATTATAACTGTAATTCTTGTTTGATACCTGCTGAAAAAGCCCTTGACAAAATACAACATCCCTTCATGATAAAGTTCTTGGAGAGAGCAGGGATAAAAGGAGCATACCTAAACATGATAAAGGCAATATACTACAAGCCAACAGCCAACATCAAACTAAGTGGAGAGAAACTCAAAGCAATCTCACTGAAATCAGGAACAAGACAAGGTTACCCATTCTCTCCATATCTATTCGATATAGTTCTTGAGGTGCTCACTAGAGCAATAAGTCAACAAATGGAGATCAAGGGGATACAAATCAGAAACGAAGAAGTCAAACTCTCATTATTTGCTGATGATATGATAGTTTACATAAATGACCCCAAAAGTTCTACCAAGGAACTTCTACAACTCATAAACACTTAACAGTAATGTAGCTTGATACAAGATTATCTCAAAATTCAGTAGCTCTCCTTTACACAGATGATAAATGGGCTGAGAATGAAATCAGAGAAACATTCTTTACAATAGCCACAAAGAACATAAAATATCTTGGACCAACTCTAAACAAAGAAGTGGAAGGCTTGTATGACAATAACTTTAAATCTCTGAAGAAAGAAATTGAAGAAGGTACAAGAAAATGGAAAAATTTCTTATGTTTTTGGGTAGGTAAAATTAATATAGTAAAAATGACAATCTTACCAAAAGCAATCTACAGATTCAATGCAAAACCCATCAAAATCCTAGCAAAATTCTTCACAGACCTCAAAAGAACAATGCTCAACTTCATATGGAACAGAAAAAACAAAACAAAGCAAAACAAAAACAAGACCAAAAGCAAAAACAAAAAAACCCCAAAACCCCCTCCCCCACCCCCAAAACCCCAACCAACCAACCAACCAACCAACCAACCAACCAACCACACAGGATAGCTAAAACGATGCTGTACAATAAAGGAACTTCTGGAGGCATCACAATCCTTGACTTCAAACTCTATTATAGAGCTTCTGTACTGAAAAGAGCTTGGTATTGGCATAAAAACAGACAGAAGGATTAATGGAACTGAATAGAAGACCCAAATATCAATTCACACATCTTCGAACACCCGATTTTTGACAAAGAAGCAAAAAATATCAAATGGATAAAAGAAAGCATATTCAGCAAATGGTGCTGGCATAACTGGATATCAACATGTAGAAGAATGCAAACAGATCCATGTCTATCACCATGCACAAAACTCAAATCCAAATGGATCAAAGACCTCAACATAAAGCCAACAACACTGAACCTCATAGAAGAGAAAGTGGGAAGTACACTTGAATTGATTGGCAAAGGAGACCACTTCCTAAATATAACCCCAGTAGCACAGACACTGAGAGCATCAATTAATAAATGGAACCTCCTAAAACTGAGAAGTTTCTGTAAATCAAAGGACATGGTCAACAAGACAAAACGACAGCCTACAGAATGGGAAAAGATCTTCACCAACCCCACATCTAACAGAGGCCTGATCTCCAAAATATACAATGAAATCAAGAAATTGGTCATGAAAAGGACAAATAAGCCAATAAAAGAATAGGGTACAGACCTCAGCAGCAAACTCTCAACAGATGAATCTAAAATGGCTGCAAGTCACTTAAGGAAATGTTTAACATCCTTAGCTATTAGAGAAATGCAAATCAAAACAATTCTGAGATTCCATCTTATACCTATATGAATGGCCAAAATCAAAAACACTGATGACAGCTTATGCTGGAGAGACTGTGGGGTAAAGGGAACACTTCTCCATTGCTGGTGGGAGTGCAAACTGGTACAGTCACTTTGATAATCAGTCTGGTGATTTCTCAGAAAATTAGAAAACAACCTACCTCAAGACCCAGCTATACCACTTTTAGGTATATACCCAAAGGATGCTCAACCATACCACAAGGACATGTGCTCAACTATGTTCGTAGGAGCATTATTTGTTGTAGCCAGAACATGTAAACAACCTAAATGCTTCTCAACCGAAGAATGGATAAAGAAGATGTGGTATATTTACACATTACACAATGGAATACTACACAGTGGAAAAAAATAATGACATCTTAAAATTTGCAGGCAAATGAATGGATCTAGAATACATCACATTGAGCAAGGTAACACAGATCCAGAAAGACAAATATAATATGTCCTCACTCATAAGTGACTTTTAGACACAATGCAGAGAAAAACCAGCCTACAGTTCACAATCCCAGAGAATCTAGACAACAAAGCAGACCCTAAGAGAGACATACATGGATCTAATCTACATGGGATGTAAAAAAAGACAGGATCTCCTGAGTAAAATGGGAGCGTGGGGATCATTGGAGAGGATAGAAGGGGAGGGGTGAGAAAGAGAAGGGAGTAGAATAAACTATATAGTTCAATAAAAACATATTGCCATTTTTCTATGTTAATGTTTACTATGTTAAGAGCATGGGAGGTCTATCCATTTTCTGATATCTTCTTTAATTTTATTCTTCAAAGACTTAAAGTTCTTGTCATACAGGTCTTTCACTTGTTTGGTTAGAGTTACCCCAAGATATTTTATAAAACTGGTGGAATTTTAATAACATTTTATTTTACCCAATATATACACTATTCTTAATGGATATTTTCTCTTATTTTGGAGTGAGCATTTGAAGTCTGGTGAACATTCCACCCCACAGCCCGCCTACACCCAGAGAAGCCACCTCTCAGATGGTTCCTCTGCCCCTGTTGTTAGTGTGTTCCTCCAGCGACAGAGCAGTTCCTGACTTTGCTATGTGAAAAGTGGTTCTCACTCTTATGGTCTTATAGGTGGGTAGGTCTGGGGTCTCGTCTGGACTTCTCACATCTGAGGATGGAACAGGACCTATGGTGAGTCACTGCCATTTGGACAGCACTGTCAGACGACTGGAGAAGCTTGTAAGTCGAGGAGTCCACGTACTATCCCTTCTAATCATGTTTGCACAGTACACATCCTTATCGTAGATTAGATAAACCATTTTATCACAGTCAGACCAAAGGTAGACTTTGTTTAGCCCTCGTGGAATCAGTGGACTCCAGTGAGACTTCTCTTGATCAGAAGGTCAAGTTGTTCAGAAAAAAAAAATGAAGAAAGGCAGGGCAGAGATACAAGGAAACAAGTTTTTATTCAACCATGTAGTGAATGACACCACCATTCTAGCCATAAAAGTAGGGAAAGGAGGGGAGAGGGGAGAGTGAGTCCCTAAACCCCTCATCTGACTTTGTCTCTAGGGTTGGCTTTGTGGGTGCATAGGACTTTAGAGGGCTCTGACACTGGTTTGACAGCTCTGCTGTCACTGTGTTGAAATGTCTACCTATTTTTGGACAAAGATTTTGCATTTCTATTTTTGGCCCCGCAAAACACATAGATGGTTTGCCCTCACCTCATGGCCTGCTTACTGTTACCTGTGGGTACAAGAGAGTGATGGATGAGGGAGGCATTTAAAGGGACTTACGTTCTTTTCCACTTCCCCATCACCGTAACATCTTTACAGCCAAGGTATGACATGATATGGACCTGTGGGAGACGCAGAGGCAATAATGCATTAGAAGCAGGATGTCAACGGGGCACTGAAGTCAGCAACTGTGGAACAACGCCATTTGTCACAGGAACAAGTTCCTCAATCGATGTATGACAGCCTCACCCTTCCAGCTACCCTTCCTGGTTCATTACTCTGTGACTAAGAGCTTGGATACTTCTGGGCTGTGCTGATGAGTCAGCTGGCCACTTCATAAAGGAGTTTCATGTCGGTGAAGGTTTACGTGTTGACTGCTTTCTCTTTTGTCAGAAGTCTTGGCACAGTAGGAGGATACTAGTCATACTGCTCAGGTTAGAAGTAAAATATCTGAAATCTATTTAAAGCTGTGGATGCAAGAAACTCTTTCATTCTAGAATGAATCTACTTGGTAAATTGTGTGGCATCTTCAACTCCAAGTCTGGGCTGCAGACCAGCAACCTTGGTCTCACCAGGAAGCTCTGTGCTGACTTTGGGATTTTCCACCTGCCTTTAACTTGATTGCCAGGTGATTTGAGCTAAGTTTGAGAAGGACTGTAACCCTCTGTTTAATAGCTCATTATGCTGGGGGAGGACAGGAGATCTAAACCAGTTTATGGCCTCATCAACTTAGTACCAGGAGTGTTGTGGGAAAGCGAGGTGCCCAGCCTGGCAGCACTGGCAGCGCCAGCCTCAAATGAAAATGTCAGTTCTTAGTTCCCTCCTCTGACCCTCTGGATGGGAAACTGGGAACGTGACCAAGCCACCCAAATTTGCCTTAACAAGCCTTCCTGCGTTATTTAGGTTTTAGACAGAGTCTGGGAACTGTTACTGTGGTGTGCCAGTCACAGGGAACTTCACAACTGGTTGTATGTTTTCCATTTTGAATGCTTTGTTGTTGTTGTTAAATGAGGCCAGTGAGAGATCATAAACCCATTAGCTTAACTTGGAAGAAGCCATGTTGCCCTGTTGCTCTGACTACTGTAACTGTAATCTGAAAGTTCTTATACTTATTTATTTAATTTTATGCATATGGGTGTCTTGCCTGCATGTATATCTGTATACCACATGTGTGCCTGGTGCCTGAGGAAGTTAGAATAGGGCATTGAATCCCCTGAAACTTCAGTAGGAAGGTGCTTGTGAGACACCACGTAGGTGCTGGGAACTGAACCCAGGTACTACGGAAGAACAACACTCTGTGCTCTTAACTGCTGAGCCATTTTTCCAACCAAATGCTATATTTATTTATTTTTGACAGAGGCTTAAATGTGTAAGGGGATAGAAAAAATAGTGGAAAGAAATAAGTGTACAAAATGACCTGGGATTGCTGAAGCTGGGGACGAGCAGAGAGAAGGGAGAGACAGTGGATTTGTACTTTGACACTGTGACAGTGGCTGACCATAGGGCTTGCCTGCTGCAGGAAGGACATCTCTATCACAGTGGTAGGCAGAGCTGTGTGTGCCCTTTACTCAAAGACATTGAAGAATCTATTGTAACCAGTTTGATGCTGTGAGAGATATTGGTGCCCCCAAATCTCCTAGACAGTTTATGTTCTAAGGAGGCTACAGACTCATGGGGGAAACTGATCAATGAAGAAACCAGTAACTAGAAATCAATATGTATTAATGAAGAGGTGTGAAGACCCGGAGGAGGGATTCCCGTGTAAAGCTGTTCAGTGTTCAAGGGAGAGTGATTAGCCAGGTGATCAAGAGGGACATGGGGAAGAGGAGTGGCAATGTAGCCTTGGGGATAAATCTCACACCACAGATCTGAGAATTTATCCATTCATAACATATTATTCTCTCTCTCTCTCTCTCTCTCTCTCTCTCTCTCTCTCTCTCTCTCTTTCACACACACACACACACACACACTCATGCATATATAATATATACCGACAGACACCACAGAGGTGAACTCACACACACTATATACATTACTACATAATACATATGTAAAATCATGAACATACACACAGACACACGTACGACACACACATGAACTCTAGCACATTCTGCTGTGATCATATATGGTTAGGTAGAGAAGGGGCAGCTGGAGGTGTTAGGTGGTTTAAGAATACTATATTGTGATCTCCCATGATAGGAATTTCAGTCTTTTCTGTCTTCAATAGCTAAATCAAGAAACAGCAGTGAAAACATCTGTTTTTTGATGACATGAGTTCAATGCCCAGCACACCATCAGGTGGCTCACAACCGCCCGCGAGTCCAGTTCCACCAATCTGACACACTCTCCTGTCCTTCACAGGCACTGCACTCATATACAAAACCATACTCACACACATAATTTAAATTATTTTAAAAGTTTTAACAGTTTTTTTTCCTGTGAGGAGATGATAATTTAAAACAGAGTCCTTGGGCCGTGGTGGCATATGCCTTTAATCCCAGCACTCGGGAGGAAGAGGCAGGAGGATCTCTGAGTTCGAGGCCAGCCTGGTCTACAAGAGCTAGTTCTAGGACAGGCCCTGAAGCTACAGAGAAACCCTGTATTGTGCTGGACATTGAACTCATGTCATCAAGAATAGTATGCGTCCTAACCACTGGGCTATCTGTCTAGCCCTGATTTAAAATAATACCAATAATAAAAATTCAGAAAATAAACTGCCTGTTAAAATGCTCTGGTTAGAGCCACACACATAGCAATGCCATATAAGCTTGCAGGTTAAATTGTATCAAGCATTGCCCTGAGCTCACTAAGTCCTGGAGTTCCTGTTTTTTTATCTTGTTATTTGGATTTGAGCTGATGTTCTGCAGCTTCCTGAGATCAGACCTGTGCAAGCTGCCAGACTGTAGATCCTCCAGACTGACGCAGGGCTCCAAGCAGGATGAGGTTTGCAGTTGGTTTCTGTATGCTGCTGCTGGCTTCCTTGAGGTTGACACCTTTGACTGCTTGGTTTCCAGAAACCTGTAGACTGTGCTTTAGGAGCGGGAGGGTAATGGATAGTTTGGTGGCGGTGTTTACTTGAGTGGTTTATGATGTGATTGGGGAGAGTAAGAGCAAGCAAGAAAATGATAGACTACAAAGGCCCCTGCAGTCAGAGCGAGCTGTGTGGTGCAAATCAGGAATCAGTCAAGATGGGAAAGAATGCCAGTGGCAGCTACAGCTGGATGGCTTTTCTATAAGAACTACATTCAGTAAATAGGTACTGCCTTTTAGAACAAAATTGACTTCAGTTTTCCACATCTGTCTTTAATAATGTGAATGGACAAGATTTTGTTCAGATAAGTGCCCATGAATCTCATGTATATATGCCAATCCGTGTATGCGTCTGTTTAGTCCTTAACCCTGTTCCTATTTTCAACTAGAAAGATGGGTTTGATTAGAATAAACTGTCCAAGTGCAAAAAAGAGAAAACATCTGTTTTTTAAAATACAGTGTTAAAACTTATTCTTCGACAGTTTTGCATATTTATATAATGTATTTTGACCATAACTATGCCCCACTTCTCACTCCTCCAACAGACTCCCCTTCCTAATTTTATCCCCTCCTCCCCTTCTTTGGTGATCTGCAGAGTCTCATCAGTGCTGCCCATAGATGTATGCATGTGTCCTGGAGCATGGATGACTTACAAAGTCGCCACACCACTAAGGGCTTTCCTTCACCCAACAGCCATCAACTGCCAATAGCTTCTCAGCTTGAAGTGGGAGCTTGTGAACCACTCCTATAACTGTAATAGTTTGAATAGGAATGACCCCATTGGGGTCATATACTTAATGCTTAGTTCCCAGTTGGTGGAACTGTTTGGGAAGGATTAGGAGGTGTGGCCTTGTTGGAGGTGTGTCACTTGGGTGGGATTTAAGATTTCAAAAGTCCATCCTATTCCCAGTTAGCTTTCAGATGTAAGCTCTCAGCTAGCATGCCTGCCTGCCTGCGGCCATGCTTCCCACTGTAATAGCCAAAGACAAGGACTCACCCTCTGAAATTGTAAAACCCAATAAAATCTTCCTTCTATAAGCTGCCTTAATCATGGTACATCGCCACAGCCACAAAGTAATGAAGACACCTCTGCATAATAGAATTTTGGCTGGTTTGATCTTGTGCCAGTAACCCCTTCTGCTGTGAATTCCTGAGTACAGCATTTACATCATGTCCAGAAGACAGTATTTCCCTCCACCCTCTCCTACAGCTCACTTTCTTTCTACCCTCTTTGCTGCAGTGTTCCCTGAACCTTGGGTGTGGTGGTGGTGGTGGAGTGTCCATAGAGATACTCCATGTAGGGTGAACGCTCACAGTGGCGTTTCTCAGGGCTCTGGTCAGTTCTGAGTCCTCACTGCACTGGCAGCTCCTTGATCGAAGTTAGAGATGACACACATCCACGGACAGAAGTCTAAGTATTTAGAAGGCATCTTGACAATAGGACCACTTTTCAAACAAAAATACTTGGTTCCCTCAAGGGTCTAGGACCCTTGCAACAGGCACAGATTCCTTCCTGTGGAGCAGCCTCAAATCCAATCAGAAAACGGTTGGTTATTCCTATAGCAGTCAGGCCACTATTTCACCTGTGAGTGCATCTGGCTTAGCAGGTTGTTATGGTAACGTGGAGGGTCCAGCCCTGAGCAAAGACTGCTGATTTATTTTCTCTCCCACTGGCCTGCATAGTGCCCTCTCCCTATGAAATCTAGGTATCAGGAAGGAAATTTTCTTGGTCAGTTCAGGTTGATTTCTCTGTGGCCTTCAGGTGACATATATGGGGTCTTCAGCAGTAAGATCATACCATGGAACTAGCCAGCATTTTATTTAGAAACGTGGGTTAGCACCATAACCGCCAAGAGACTTTTGAGAAGATTCAGGAGTAAGAGACCAGGACTGCTATATTTTAGGACCATTCACTCACCATCCACAAATAAGCATAAATAAATTATGTGTGCACCCCGCTCTGCTGTAGACACTGAGAACGCAGTAGTGAAGAAACCCAGGGGTGTGCCCCATGGAGCCTCATGGAGGTAGGAGGCTAGCAGGGAAGAGGGTGAGTCAGATACCACACATGAAAGGGCTAGTGAGGACTCTCTTATGAGCGGCGAGGCCAGGTCTGACTGACAATAGAAGACATTTGACTGAAAGCTGGGGAGGAAGAGCCACGATGTTTGGGGTCAGAGAAGTTCCTGGTACAAAGTCTGCAGTATGAGTGTGTGGGTGCGGCCCCCTGGCCCATTGCTGGAGCGAAGGGGAAATAGGTGTGGTTGGAGGGAAGGGAGGCAGAGGCAGGAGCTACAGACAGGCGTGTCCTATAACAACTGTGGCGTTTACTCTGTGTGACTATAGAACCCGTCGACATTTGTCCATGCAGGAACTCACCAGCCATAGAGACCACACATGATAGATACCGATTTAAAATCCACAGACTAAGCTATGTACCCCCGTTCAAATATGTCATTTAAAAAATTTTCGGTCACTGAAAGGAAGACAATGGCATTAGTGGCAAAATTTACAGATTTGAAAGAAAACAAAAGCACACTAGCAATGACTTAGGTTGAGAGCCCCAAGACTGGCCACATCAAGGCAGGATTTTAGATCTGCTCCATGGACAACAGTTCCTGCCTGGTTCTGGTTCTTGGCGGAGCAGAAGACTCTTGCACGTGTTCCACACATCTGCCTTCCATCCAGCCCCTGATTGTTAGAATTTCTTGGCAACACTGGACATGCCAGTTCAAGCCTATTAATCCTAAGACTTGGGAGGCTGAGGGAGGAGGAGAGTAAGTTGAGATCTGTTTGGGCTATGTAGAGAGGCTTTGTCTGAAAGCATTTTTTACTTTTCCATAAGGTCATTCATCAGGGAGTTTATTTTGCTTTTTTCTTAATTGATTAATTTTCTTGTTTGAGAATCCCATAGTTGTGGTAGCCCACATGTGACTCAATTTCCACCTGGAGTCAGTTCTGACTTATAAGTCATTTGAGTTGAAGCTTGCTTGTTCTGCTTTTTTAATAACCTTGAGGGCTAAGAGAGACTTCTGATTTAGCCCATGGGAAAGAGCATTGCGCCCATGAGAAAAGAACACTCTATCTGGTACTTGGGGAGAAGATTGCTGACGCCCAACCTCAGGAACATCAAGAAAGAAAGTGAGGTTGCTTCCGAGCAGCAAGCACACGTTAGAGAGGAGGCCGCTCACTCAAGGACAGGAATGGTCTTGTGGATAGACACTGGCTGACCATCTGTGCTGTGCTTTGTTCTGCTTTTGTCTACAAGCAAGTTCTGAAATAAACTCTGGGTTGTTTGGCAGTTTTGGCACCACCAAACAGACCTCCCGATTCTATCCTGTGCTTTCTGTCTTAGTTTCTTTTATTTGATATTTCCTTAACCTCAACGTCTCCCCCAATTCAGGAACCCTAGCTGACTTTGTGGGAGCAGGCTCCTACACATAATATATTTTGATTACTCTCCCCCCGCAAGCCTTTGTTATCACCTGCCCATCCCTATCAACAAAACCTCCTATTCCTACCAGTATTTTTTAAAACTTTATGGTTCTGGGTTTTATTTTGTGAACAGTTTAGTTCAACCAGGGTTGTCTTTGTAACCACTGTCAGGGAAGTATCCCCGGGAGCAGCACACCGATAGGTAAACAGTCAAAGGCGGTGATTTCTCTGCTTCCCAAACTATCAGTAGTAAGTAGTTCAACAGTGGGGGAAAGTGTCCCGTTCCCCGATCCCCTCCTCTATCCATGCCTGAGTGTTGCCAGCTCTAGAGCAAGCATCCCCACCTGCTCTGGACATGGCTGCAGTGGCTGGGTCTGACCCAGAAGGTAACATTGTGCAACTCTTCTCTCTGTCTTCTGACTCTTTCTACCTCCTCTGCTGCAAGCTTCCCTGAGTGGGAGGTAGAAACGCCTTGATTAGGGCTGAGCACTTGTCTGTCACTTATTCTCAGCATCTTGTACGTCTGTGAGCTTCTGCATTTTCCATTGCTTCCTGGGAAGAAAGGCCTTCCTGATTAAGGCTGAGAGTAGTGTTTGTCTATGGGCATAAACAGATATTTAGATGTCTAATATCTATCATCAATGTAGTTAATCTCATCAATGTGGTTAAACGACACCATCCAGTTCCCCCCTAGGACTTACGCTCTCCCCTGCCATGGGTTTTTGGCCAGATTTTCAGAACCAGGCAGGCATCCCTATTTATGGATCAGATCTAAAATCCAGTGAAAGAACAATTGGTTATCCCCTTAACAACAACACAGCTACTGCTCATGTCTGCCCGTCTGCCTGGCAGGCTGGTCTCTGAAACTGTGCGTGCGGTCAGAACGTGATTTTCCCTCAGTAGCCCAGCACCCTGGGGACTCTGAAACTACCAGGTGGGGAGGAAGCTTGCAGCTCAGCTCTGAATGATTTCTCTGCCTGTATATGTCCTGTATGTGTGGTGTGTTCTGCAATAGGGCAACCAAGAAGAATGGGAAAAGCCTATATACTGTTTTGGTGGTCTCTGAGATCTCCATGACCAAAACGTTATAAGAAGCATTCCAGCATTGGCGCTGGGGCTTTGGTTTTATAGCCTAGAGAAATTTAAAAAAAAAAAAAAATCAAGAAGGCGTAAATGACAAATACTCTGACTTGGTCATTACTTATTGTATACACATATTCTGTACATAAGAAATGTGTACAACTAAAATAATAAGAAAAGAGGGTCTATATGAAAAATGATTTATGCCAGTTAGTAATTTTTACTTCAATTAAAAAAAATCAGCCTACCTAGGTGTGGTGATACATATTTATAATCCTAGAATTTGGGAGGTAGGGGAAGGAGGATTTAGAGATAAAGTTATCCTGGGCCACACAGAGAGAAGCCTCACTCCCAGATCAGTCTCTCCCTCTCAAAAAAAAAAAAAAAAAAAAAAAAAGTGAAAATAAAATGAAAGGGAAATGGATAGCCCTGTGTCATCTAGGCACAGGACTGGGAGTGTCCCCTCGGGACTCAGGACTGAGGCCAGCTTCACAGAGCTGGTGGATGCAGACCGGATGCTGGGCTAAAGGAAGGATGAGTAGAGACAAAGGAGGTGGTGGGGGTACACCACGGGCCACGTCTGCCGGAAGTCACCAGAGATGGTTATTTAATAGTAGAGTAGCTGTCGCAGTCCTTACAAGGATGTCTTGTTAAGTCTTCCCTCCCGTTGAAGGTTCTATCTCGTGTCCCCTGAGTCATTCTGTGACACACTGATCCTGAGGTCAGCGTGTGCTGGACAACGGCGTAATGACGAGGCTTCCCTTGTGAATGAACGGGAGTCTCTTATGAACAGGGTTTACCTGGCTCCATGTCTCTCAGCTCCTGCCGCAGGAAGCTGGAGGACAGACCTTTGCCCACACAGGTGTGGGCTGGGTAAGAGCATAAAGTGCAATAACCGTTGAAGACACATTGGTGACATCCCTTCCAGCCCACCCCAAGACGAAAGGAACACCAGCACCTGCTAGAAATATTTTCTAACACGAGCTCGCTGTCGACCCCAAAGTCCCAATCATGCCGAATCAAAACAAGCTGAATTAAAAGATACCCAGGTTTAATAGGACTCTTGCGCTCTCCGGTGGCCCCGTGGGGGAACTGGGAAGCCGCCAATACGAGCGGGGGGGGGGGGGGGGGGGGAGGGGGAGGAGGGGGAGGAGAGGGGAGAAGACCATGTGTTGACTTTCCGGTGAGCAGTTTAAATAGACTGGGGGAGTGGTCCTGACCTCCTCTGGGGAGGGGTCAAGGTTTGGCGGGCTACCTTGACTGTTCTCCGGGGAGAGATCAAGGTTTGGTGGGCTACCTTGACCCTCTTCAGAGGGGGGGAGGGCTCAAGGTTCAAGGGGCACAAGGGCGGGGTCTCCAAAGACGGAGGCCAGAGATTTATAGCACGCTCTCAAGGAACACAACTCAGCATGTTCAAAGGGCACATGTCAGAACTGCAGGAGATCGGAAGAATGGGTTATATTTCAACAAAGGGTCTGTAGGAGGTCGTGGAGAACTCTGGAGCCTGTGAACACACAGCCCAAGGTGTGTGTGTGTGTGGGTTGTCTTTATTAATTTGTCTTAAAGAGGGAAGGATACCCATCCCCTCTAAAAAGTCTTTTCTCTGGGGCTGGGGCCATGACTGAGTGTTGAAGTGTTTGCTTTGCAAGCATGAGGGCCCGTCTTTAACCATCACGGTATGGTCCTGCTGGGGTTGTGGGGACAGGCCCATCCCTTTGGTTTGCTGGCTGGTCAGCCTCCCTGATGGCAAGCTCTGGGCCAGTAAGAGGCACCAGCTTAGACAAAAATGTGCCCGAGGAATGACACCCTCCATATGCATATACATACACATGTATGCATACACTCCAACATCCTTGCACCTGCGTGCACACATGAACACACACATATTCACACACACAAGAGAAAAAACATACTTTTCTGTTTTTGTGACATCCATGACCAATGAAGATCTATCTTGCCAAAGTCCCAGCAGGGAGAAGGGGAAGCGAGTACAAGCTCTTTGCAATTGGATCTGTAGGCAGAGGGAAAGGTCGGTCTACTCCACCGAGTGACACTGGGCCTGCCTAGCAGACTCCAGGGCAGGCCTCATGCTCAGGAGAGTTGGCCAACACAAAGTCAACACCATGCTATTTTTTAACATTATTATTATTATTATTATTATTTTATGTTCATTGGTGTGAGAGCAAATGCCCTGGAACTGGAATTACAGACAGTTGTGAGCAGCCATGTGGGTACTGGGAACGCAGGACCTCTGGAAGAGCAGCCAGTGCTCTTAACCGCTGAGCCATCTCTCCAGCCGCATGTTATTTTTTGGGGGTGTGTGTTTTGTCATTTTATTTATTTACTTACAAATTTATTTATTTATTATTTATCTATTTATTCATTTTGAAGGAGAAAGGACATAAAGCCAGGTGAGCAGGGAAGTAGGAAGGTCTGGGAGAAGTTGGTAGAGCAGAAAGAATATGATCAAAATATATTGTATGAAAACATAAAAAAATAAAATGGGTCTTGTTATGCTCCTTCCTCTAAATAGGACATTTGATGCTTGCTTCTGTGGACCAAACATGAAACAAAAACTCACATCAGGTTTGTTTTGGGAAAGAATAGATCTGGCATCAAGAGACTCTGTCAGGGCAGAATCCTTTGGGCTGGCTCTCAAGCCGAAGACTTGGCTTCCGTACGTGCATAGCTCAGGCTCCCTCTGCTGGCTTCTCACTTCTCTGCTTTGCTTTGGTAGTTGGTAGACCTCAGCCCCTGGATTCTTGCCTCTCTTTCCATCTGCAGCCTTATATTACACTGTCCTTAGGTTCACGAGGAACCCCTCCCCCATTGATTTGCAACTGTCACCCACACTGGATTCTTCCGGGTGGTGCAGTAAGACACTTCGGGCTAAAATCGCATCAGCCACAGACGGTGCTGTGTTTCTGTACCGCACCAGGGATTTAGTCAGACTGTTTGCAAAGCTCAGGAAGGAGAAACCATGCTACCTTGTGCCCCTGAGCCCAAAAACTGGTCTGATGGAGGGCCTACAGGTCTACCCCTCCTCCCAGAGTTCATATTGAGGATAGTTTGCAGTTTCTGGCAAAACATCCTGTTTATTCCTGTGCTCACACCACCCACCCTGGTGGTTAGCTACAGGGGAGTTGTTTGCTCAGCGTTGAGCCTGGTAATTTCCCACCTGCCTGAGTGATTTCCACTGTGCAGCAGTTAGGTATATAAGGCTTTCTCTAAGCTTGGATAAACGGCATTCTGCATTCTCTCTTCACGAATGACCCATGTCTCTTGTGATCTTTAATCTCCAGCCCCTTGCCCAACTGGCAAACTGTCCTGTAACGCAGGCGCTACAGTCTGAAGCCACTGTGGACATTTTAAACAAACGCATCAAAGTATTGGGTCCATTTACGGCATGGACCCCATTTCTCCTTCCCATCTTGTTCTCAGATTAGGCTAGCCTCTAAAATCCTGCCAGGCTTATTAAGAGTGCTGAGTGATTGCTGGCCTCTTTTCATTATCTTTGTATTGTACTTTAAACGTTTCCTGGGATTGACAGTCTTCTGAAAACGGGCCAATGAGAATGCTTTTGTCGTAGGCCACCAGGGTCATGAAATCCAGGGTCAAATGGATTTTGTTGCAGAATTCAGACACACAAACGAGCCCAAGTCTCAGTTTACCTTTTCAGCAATACTGGTTTCTGGGTTCTCCTACTTTGAAACCAGAAGTCCCTGTCCCTGTAGTGCTGTCTTAGGACACCACCTGTGTCTGTCCTGCTTCAGGCCTCAGCTACCACTGACCTGTGTGGCAGTCGCTGTACAGTCCTCATGGTTCTGGTCACCTGTGTTTCCCCGCCGCCTGTTAGCAAGCGTCATTGTTCTGTTGACTCTCAGAGAGCGAGGGAACGGTAACAGCATGGCTTTCCAATTTCTCTTCTCCAGAAGTTACCAGTGCTAGAAGGAAAAAAAAAAACCCTTATAGCCTTATATTTTAATGAGGCCATGGAGTTGAGTGGCCCAAAGTGTGTGTGTGCGTTCGTGCACACACACACACACACATACATATGAAAGCTACTGCAAGCTGCCTGCTTATTCTCCAGTCAGAAGGGTTCAGAGGAGGCCCCGCACACATTGTGAGACCAGACGTTCTGTGCCCCATGCCCTTTGCTTTCAATCACCGTGTTCACCAGGAGTAAAGGGAAGCCTGCCCCTGACTTTACCCCTTCTCACTGTCCTGGCTCGCTCTGTCCTTTGCCGATGGACTAAGCATGCTGAGGAGGGGCATTACGAAGTTGCCCTCATTATGGCTCAAAGAGATGGGACGTTTGCTATTTCGTAGGGTTCATTCTTGACAAAGACATTTGTCTAGAATTCCAGTTCAAATAGGTGATAATGTGTTTATTCATTGTACCAAGATTTGATGTTCCATGAAGTGGTGTCATGTTGATTTGATAGAGACGACAGGAGGCCTGGTTATGCCATGATGGCCATTTTTTGGTATCATGTACATGGTACAAGATGTTTAAATTTCAACTCAGAGTAATTCCTTGGGTAGAAAATGTGTTTGATGGCCTTTTGTGTGATGACATGGGTATTGGTCTTCAAACTTGCACCTCGATGAAGAAAAAGGCGTTCATTGCCTCTGTGGCCAGTAGGGGTCGCTCTTGCTCTTTCTCTCTAACAGAGGCCAAACAGCTGCAACCCCTTCCGGGAGCGTGGGTGTAAATTCAGTTTCTGACTCACCTCTTAACCCTTTTACTCTGTTCAAATTAGCATCTTGCGAAAAACACCGTGATGAGCAACAGTTGACCATGCATCCGGAAAAGGATTCCAGAAACTGTACAGTTTGGAAAGAAAACTGCAAGTGATCTCTTTTGACTTATTATTTATTGTCACTTGTCTGCTGCATGGATGGGAAGTAGTGGGGTATGGAGAATGGATCAGGCACTTTTCAATCTTTTAGCTTATTACATCAATTCTAAACTCTCCAGGTAATTTGTAAAGTACTTTTGCTTCCATTTAGTAGGCTGTGAAGGATCAAAGCCCTCCCGGCTTTACTAAGAGACTGTGCACTTTTCCCAGGGCAGAGCTATTGGGAAAGCTCTAATTATTCCTGCAATAATTTTTAGCTCAGTTTGTCCTGCTTTTCCATCCACAGCAGAGACTGGGAATCTTTTTCTGCAAGAGTTAAAGGCCTGGTGGCAATTTTTCTTTTCCTTAAAAATAATACACACATACACACACACATTTGAAACTGCGTTTTACTCTATAGCCCCGTCTGGCCTGGAACCCTCAGGTTCATAGTGATTCTTCTGTCTTAGCCTCCTGGAGACAGAGATTGTAGGTACGAGCAGATACACCTGGTCCCTGGTGGTAAGTATTATTTAAAAGTCTCCGGAGTCAAAGAAACACTGCTGTAACTAGACCCTTGCAGGACCTGTCATGGATGACTTGTAGACAAATGGGTGTTGCCCTGTCTAATAAAACTTTATGCCTACTTCAGCCACTCCCTGACCTACAGACATCTACAGATGTTCAAAACCAGTTAGTACCTCCTGCCTAGCCATAATTTTGCACACTTTGTAAATGGGAACTCTGCTCTAATTGAGAAGACAGCAATCAGATCCCTCTGGTTTGAGTCCTTCCTGGTGCCAAGTCCCCCCTTACAACGACCCCGGGCCAAGTGTCTTTCATCTGCTTAGAAATCTCCTGAGCTGTCCTCCATACATGGAGCGACAAAGGATGATAAATGTCCCCAGGCACAGGAAAGCTTGGAACCAGTGCTGCTGGAATTGCCAACTTGTAATCTGTTCATTCATCACCTCGCTTAAGCCACTATTGAAAAGAATGATACCACAGTGTAAAGTAACAGGCACTGACTGGTCTGAAATATCCCAGGGAAATCTGCTGTGAGATTTCTCTCCGAGTTGATCTAAGAACATTTTTCTTTTGCCTTTGGATAGATTGAAAGATGCAAAAGAACCATGGATGCTTCCGGGACACAAATACCAGGATGAAATGCTCTCTGATGAGGGTCTTCCAGGGAGCCAGGACTTAGGGAAGGGCTGGCTACTAGTGTCCCAGGGAACCTTTCTGTGTACTTTTGACCTCAGCAAATCTGCCTTTCTTTTGTACACTGGTCTCTGAGCAGCCGGTTTCTTTCCCGGTCAAGTTGGAAACTCAGCCACACCAATCGTTGCCACTTTAAATCCCAGCTCCCCCCATGTCTTCTCCCCCACCCCCGCCCCACTTTGGGAACTTCTCAAATCCCTCTCCGATGCTGGCAGCAGTAGGTAGTTCATCCCTTCCCTTCTAAGGAGAAGGGCACTGTTTTGGTACCGACAGTAGAGGGAAGAAAAATGAGAAGTTGCCAAGAGAAAGAAAATCTTGAAGATAGGAGATGACACTTTTGCCCTCTTCAGGTGATTTCATGCAAATGTCAGGCTAGGGAAGGAAGGTACTAGGGGCAGGAAGAGATTGTCCCAGGGGCCCTTGATCACCTCCTCTGCTATAGGACCCCGGAAGCATGCCACTGGATCACTGGGTTTTTTTTAAAGGAACGTTAGTGGGTTTAATTTTGTCAGTGAGAGCTAGCACACAATATAGATTTAAGCTCCGGTATTTAGAGAGATCCCAAGAAAAGGACAGACTGCACTCGTGTGCTGCTGTGGCCGACTCAGGAGAGTGACCCTTAGGTGTCTTTACCAGGGCTGTGTGATGGGATGGCTGAATTTCAGTGTCAAAAGGCTGCGATTTACAACAAGATTAACAATGAAATAAAGTTTTAAAATTATGTACAGGTGGTGGTGGTGCACGCCTTTAATCCCAGCACTTGGGAGGCAGAGGCAGGCGGATCTCTGTGAGTTCAAGACCAGCCTGGTCTACAAGAGCTAGTTCCAGGACAGGCTCCAAAACTACAGAGAAACCCTGTCTCGAAAAACCAAAAAAATAAAATAAAAATAAAATAAAATTATGTACAGGAATACGAGCTGGTCTGCTTATTTCCTTTATCTCGAATTGTAAGGTAGTTTTATACCACCAATTGCTTCGGTTTGGGGACCAGAGCAGTGATACCATGGTGAAAACCAAGGTTTTAAACAGCCTGGCCCTGTGTACGCAGAGTTTGTTGTGAAAGACCCCAGCTTAGCTGCTGTTATGCCATTTTGCAAGGCTTTCACACAAAAATATAAGTTCAAGGTAAAGTCGGTACTCCTAGGCTGCCAAACAGGATACATCAGGCCTAGGAGGGGAACAAAAAGTTCTGGGAAAAACTACATGTGCCCTAGATAGGGCCAAGTCAGCTATTATCAGATCTACATGTCCCCGAGGAGCTTGTCCCCAAGTGAACCCATCGCCTCATTCGAACTGACCAATGGAATCCCTGTAACCATCCATCTGCTTCTATATGCCTGCCTCTGCTGCCCTTTTCCTATAAAAAAGACCTTCTCCCAGACTGCAGGGTGTGCAAGTCCTCCGAAAGACTTTGCCGCCCGCAGGTACCTGTGTACACCCAATAAACCTCTTGCTATTTACAGCCAGTGGTCTCAGACTGTTCCTTCGGTTCAGGGGTCTCCTCCTGAGGGAAGGTCCTCCCCGAGGGTCTTTAAGTTGCTTTTCACATTTTTGATTGACATTAAAATTTTTTTTTTGTTTGATGTATCTTTAGGAAAACTAGAATTATCTCTGTATATAATTCTGTGTTTATCAGCTTTATTTAGTTATTTATTTATTGATTGATTGATTTGAGACAGGATTTCTCTGTGTAACAGTCCTAGCTGTCTTGGAACTGGCTCTTGTTGGCTTTGAACTCACAGAGACTCACCTGCCTCTGCCCCCAGTGCTGGGTTTAAAGGTGTGTGCCACCACCTCCTGGCTATGATTTAAGCTTTTTTGCTTGTTTAGTTTGTGTTTGACTTTTAGCCAATGGGAAACAGAATTATATTTCTAGGGGCAGAGCTTCTTTTTCTTCTTATGTCTTCTCTTAATTTATTATTTATCTTGCCTTTCAATACTGTCTCCAATCATATCCAATTTTACTTATTACTCAGTTGGATTTTTTTTTTTTTCGAGATAGGGTTTCTCTGTAGCTTTGCATCCTGCCTGGACCTAGCGCTTGTAGACCAGGGTGGTCTTGAACTCACAGAGATCCGCCTGCCTCTCTCAATTAGATTTTAGAACAGTGATTCTCCAAGTATGGTCTTGGAGCAATAGCATTGTAGGGGCCATGCCGAGAGGGATCTGGAACTAGCTCATGAGTAGCAGGTACTACGGAAAAACCATCCTTTCTAAAGGTTCAGACAGCTCTGCGTTCCGACTTTCATGTACTTCCAACGGAGTCAATCAGACCCCTAGCGGGAACACTTGAGAAATGGACAAAGCCTTAGGCTTCCAGCCCAGTCCTCCAACCCCATGAGTCAATTTGCTTCTGGTGTCTGTGGGTCCTTCTCACGGAGGGAGGCTCTGGGTCCTGGATGGGATTTGTTGGGAGGTGCAGGCTTCCAGCTCTACTTGGCCCTTGGGTCGTTGGCTGAACAGGACCAGTTTAGAAGATGTAGTTAGCCCTTTGCCGTCGTGGAGATGTTTAGCAGGCAGTGACTTGTTAACTAGGGAGTTTATTCTCTGGACACATGCTGAGACAGTCTCTGGCTTGGATTGGGTCTCCTGGCCTCTGGCTGGCTGAGATCCCGTGGGTAGGATGGAAATGCAAAGACTTGAATTGGTCCATCCCTGGCCCATTGAGAACTCTCTAACCACAGGAGGAAGGACAGGATAGTAAATGAGGCATTCAGTAACCAAGTGACCACAATAACGCTGCCTGCTATTGGCTCAGCCTCCCGCGTCTATGAGAAAGACTAGACGCCCACCTTCCCACACAGCTGCCATCCCTTAAGCGTCCTCCATTCCCCAGCTCTTACTCTGTAGTCAAGTGTATTCATCAGCTTTTGGGTGTGATTCTTGTGCGTTCGATACAAAAATAGCCCATTCTTTGAGTAACTAAGAAAAAGAAAGAAATCCAAGCAGTTTTCCACCATGAGTTTTCTCGGAATGCCCTTCTTTGGTCAGTCAGCTGATTATTATTCTCCGAGGACACTAATAACCCAGAAGCAGTGTCTGCAAAGCCCACATTAAGGCAGCTTGCATAGCAAACCTGCTCTTCCGGTGATGAGTGCAGCCTGCTGGAAAAACAAGCTGGGTCTTGCTAGGGACTGCCGCCACCTGGATGTTTGGGAAGGGTGTGAGGTGTGGGGCCAGCCGTGACAGCTGACGCGTAGGGCTGGGTGCACAGGTCACAGTCACAGGTCACAGGTGGCCTTCTGCAGGTTTTGTTGAGTGCGGGAGAAAAATTCAAGAGGGCAGAAAGAGCTTTATTTAACAGACACGCTTGCTGTGTCTCTCCTGGCTTGAATCATTTCTTCACCACGATATGGGTGAAGGTAGTGATTATTAGGATTGCATCATGGTGGTAGGCGACAGGAATCAGGGACCCGTTCGTATATTTTAATTTCTTTCTCTGAATTTCAAGATCTTCTTTATCTTGTCTTCCTAGTAGTGACTGGGTCTGTAGGAGGCATGAGGTAGGTGCACAGGCTCTTTATTACAACTACCTGTTCCCATGAAAACCGTGTGTGTGTGTGTTTGTATGCACCCGTGTATACATCTGTGTGGAAGCCACAGATCAAACACTTTGTGTGTGTGTTCATGTTCTCAGGTGTGTGGGCACAGGCATGTATGAGAGTGTATGTGGAAGCCAGAGATTGATGTCAGATGTCTCTCAGTTGCTCTCCACATTATATACTTAAGCAGTGTGTCCCACAAAACCTGGAGCTTCCTGATTCCGGCCAGCTTGTCCCTTAGGTCTCCTGTCTCCGGCTTGTGGCTCTGGGGTTACAGACAGGTCACATTGCCTGCGATTTGTTTCTCTTATGTGAGTGCTGGCAATCCAAACTCAGGTCTTCACACTTGCTTGGCGAGTCTGAAGAGCCATCTCTTCAGTACCCACTTTGTTTTGTTTGAGGTCATGTCTCTCCCTGGCACCTGGGACTCACCACTAAGCCCCAGAGATCTTGTCTCTGCCTCCCCAGCACTGTGGTTACAAGCATGATGGTTTACCCAGTAGTATTTTGTAGGGTCTGAGGACTGAGCTCTGGTCTTTAGGACTGCACGGTAAACCTACCTGTTTACCCCATGGCCAATCTAAACTGTCTGAAAACAGAAAAACGGCACCAACGACAGCTGGGAATGAAGCCAGACAATCAGACTTCATTTAATGTGGATTAAGCCACGGTTTCATAGTTTTTTTTTTTTTTTTAAATTTGATTTTAGGGCTGGAGAGCTGGTTCAGTGGCTATGAGCACTGGCTGCTTTTTCAGAGGAGCTGGGTTCGATTCCCAGCGCCCACACGGTGGCTCATAACTCCAGTTCCAAGGGATCCGACTCTCTCTTCCAGCTTCCATGGGCACCAGTCATACACATGACACACAGACATGCATGAGAACAAAACACCATCACACATAGTAAAATAATACAAAGAAAAAATAAAAATGTATTTTTCAGTATTAATTATTAACATTATCTTGCATATGAAGTATATATGATGTGTGCATGAGTGTGCATGGTGTGTGTGTGAGCATGGGTACATGCCTGCTATCTGAATGTATGGAAGAGAACACCTTTTGGAATGCCTTCTTTCTTTCTTCCATGGGTTCTGGGGTCAAATTCAAGCCATTAGGCTCGCTTGGCAAGTGCTTATACTGAATGAACCAGTTTTTAAGAGTCCTGCCTCCCATCCCCCAGAACTTCAGCTAATTTGGCTAACTGGATAAAGATAGAATTCCGAAAATAATTCAGGGGGATTTGTGTGAGCAGACAGCTTCCTGGATATACACTTTTTAGTGCTCACTGTGTTGACTGACCCAACAGACAACCCAGGACAGATGCTTCCATTCCTCCTCACTAGAGTTGGACTGTGGTGTGGCGTGCATCACACCCCAGAATGACTGGGACAAGCCAGACCTGTCTTCTGCTCTCAGTGAGACCCTAAGAAACACCCTCCGTCAAGGCCTGCTTTAACCAGGGCTCTAGAAAATTTAGCTTGCCTTGAGCAAGACTGTGTTAATGAGATTCTAATGATGCCATCAATCCTGCGGTGCATCCACCCAGCTCAGTCTCAACCGCAGCTTTTGAAACTGGCTCGTAGATGCGGCATTCAGTGGTGGAGACCCGTCAAATGACTGACAGATGAAAATCATCCATACCCATCACCTTGCTTCTCAAAATGTGGTTCCTAGGTCATCCCCCTCAGCATCATCTGGGGCTCAGTTAGATATGCAGAATCTCGTGCCCCACCCAGAGCTAATAGGTCACAATCTGCATTGTAAGAAGCTCTCTGGGTTATAGGTATGTGCATTAGGACTTGAGAAGCACCTGGTTCCCAGGGCTGGTGGCTGGGCGGTGACCTGAAACCAGTGCTCTTAAGCTGCTGGAGACGATGGATGGACATCTTTGTGATAGGACTCCGAGTACGAGTCTCCTGCCCAATGGCTGTTGAAAATGTCTGGTGCAGCTGTGGTCTGCCACGATTGCTTCTTTCTCTTCGCCTTTCTTGGTCCTTGGTGCTCTTTAAGGGTGTGGCAGAGAAGATTCACAAACTGGGAGTGTTGTGTGGTCTAACCTGGTAGACCTCTGGCTTTAACATTTGCCAGTTTTCAGGGAGTAAAACATCTTGTACAAGTTGATACAATTTTAGGGGCAGTTGCAAGAGAAGAAACCCTGTCTGTAGATAGAGCACTGAATGAATGCTTCGAGTTTTGGATAATGGAAAGGTCATAAATCCTGTGGTTCTCTGGTCCTGATTGTCTGACTCACACATACTGTGCTGGCACCATGGAAATGAGGTCAGGTCTAATGGTCCCTGGAAAAACGTGAGTTTTGCCTTCAAAACTGAAACCTCAGGTTTCTCTCTCCTGGTTTCACAGCTTTGACAAAAACATTCAGCGCATGTCCATCACACTGTAACATGCGTGTTTAGATTTTTCATAACTCTTTGGCAGCCATTTTTAACTCTTGTGGCTTAAAGCAGAAACACATTGGGTACAAATTCTGGAGCCATCATTTTATGACTGTATGGTCACAGGTAAGTCAATGCCTCACTTGAGCCTCAGCTTCACAGTTTGCAAAATGCAGACAATGAAATCTTGCATGGCTACTGCCAAGTGAAATAAAGTCATGGATAAAGGACTCACAGGTTTTTTAAGGGTTGTCTATGCACGTGTGTGTGTGTACATGTATGTGCAAGTGCACACACCCACATTCATCTGTGTTTGGGCACATGTGTGCATGCATGTGTGCTCACATGTTTATGTATGTACATGTGTGTAGATGCCAGGAGACAACAGTGTGTTTGATCCTCTGGACACCATTCATATCCTTTGAGGCAGGGCCTCTCACTGGTCTAGAGCTCACTAACGAGGCTTAGGTTAGCTAGACACGGAAGCCCTGGGATCCCACTGTTTCTTCTTCCCTGGTGTTGTGACTAAAGCAGGTGCCACCACACTTGGCATCTTTATATGGGCTCTGAACTCAGACCCTGTGCTTGCTTGGCAAGCACTTCACCAAGTGAATCATCCTCCTTGTTTGTAGATAGTCATTTAAAAACATTTTTCTAGTATGAATATTTTCATGTCACATGCATGAGTGCTATGTTGTGTGCATGCATCTTGAAATCAGCATAGACTTGTAGCCTTCATTAAATGACGCATAATTCCATCGGAGGAATTCTCATTTAAAGTTCTGAGTGACACTGTGGGGAGCACTGGGCTGATTAGACAGACAGACACATGGACACACAGACACATGCACAGAATGATCTACGCATAGTTAGCCAGCTTCTTACATCATATCAGGGGCGTGTTCTTTTCCTCTCTGCAGGATCTCACTGAAAGTCCTGGAAACATTTTCATCCTCCTTCGGAAGATGTGGCAGGTAGTGGCTTTGAGAGCATACCTGAGATGGGATGAGTCACACCCAGGGAGGAACTCAGCTGCGTAGTCAAGTCAGGAAACCAACACAGTCAGGAAACATAAGCACTCCAGGGCATATGTTCACACCAAAAATTTTAAAAGCATTTACTGATTAAAGACCATGAGAGTCTAGCATTTGAAGCACACCATTGTGAAAAGTCATGCCTAGGATGAAGGCGGTTTTTAATCCCAAGGTTTTAACAAGGTCTTAACATTGTAAGTGGGAGCCATTGATGGTCATGATCACCTTAGCCCTGGATGGTATTACTCTCCAGGTGAAGGAGGGCCTTGGCGGCCTGTGTTGAAATGGGTCACCCTTACAGCGAAACTCCATCTGGGTGACACTGTGAGCATGAATATTTATGGGGAAATTGTTAATGTACATGGAATGAGGAAGGTAGACACAGCCAAAAGGCATTGAAACTCAAAGATAAGAATCCACTTGGACATCCCAGCATGCTCCGTGAGGAGCAGGAGTTCTGTCTCCTGCTCAGGCTGGAGTCTACACTGCTGTCACCTCATGCTACAAGGCAGTGAGGGCATCTGTGAACACACAGAGGAAGTGGCTTTATTCTCTGCAGTCTTTGAGGAAGGCCGATCTTAGCTTCTCTTGGACGCTTGGATGCTTCATGTATGGCTATTGAACCAAGACTTCTGGAAAGGTCCATCCAAGGGTTGAAACAGCTAAAGGTCATCCTCAGTCTGAATGGGATGCAAGTGGCCTTTTAGCTTTCAATCAGCTGTTGTCACGGGGCCAATGATACTTTTGTATTTAAGATACTCTGCTTTGCCCATCCGCTTTGTTATTGCTATAGAAGAAACAACTTAAACTCTCCTAGCTTGAACCAACTGTTTTCTGAGTTCTCAATCTAATTTCGTACTGGGACTGTCATGCTGGTCCCTGCACCATGATGTCTGGGACCTCAGCTGATTGGTTGAGATCTAGCTGGAATAAGGGGTACCCAGTCCTGTCTTGGGAGCTCCCCATGGCTTTTGACTGTTTCCTAAGAGGCCTCTCTGTGAGGCTAGACTTTAGTTTCCTAATCTCTAAAACAGAATTTTTTTTTTTAAAAAAACCTGGTCAGATGTTTTCCCTTGAGTTTCTGGTTTGCATAGGTTATATTTTACTTAGTTGTGAAAACATACAAAAAAATCAAACAAATAAACATGAACAGAAATGAAAAGGCTGAGGCAACAGCCATGTTTTCTCACAGAAGCTTTTCACAAGTTCTCCTACCACCTCGGCGGAATACTTGATCACGTAGGTGGGAGCACGTTTGCAGAGTTTGGGAAAACATTTTCTGAAATCGGGTGCCATCTCTCTTGTGTGTTTTTCCTCAGCAGTGGCTTCTGGAAATTCTTCTCCTGAACTTTGTTAATGGAATTCGAACCACAAGCATTTATTTATTTATTATTTTATTTTTTTAATTATTTTTATTGAGTTCTACATTTTTCTCTGCTCCCCTTGCCTCTCCCCTCTCCTATTCAGCCCTCTCCCAATGTCCCCATGCTCCCAATTTACTCAGGACATCTTGTCTTTTTCTACTTCCCATGTAGATTAGATCTATGTATATCTCTTTTAGGGTCCTCATTGTTGTCTAGATTCTCTGGGATTGTGATTTGTGGGCTGGTTTTCTTTGCTTTATGTTTAAAAACCACTTATACGTGAGTACATGTGATAATTGTCTTTCTGGGTCTGGGTTATCTCACTCAAAATGATGTTTTCTAGCTCCATCCATTTTCCTGCAAAATTCAAGATGTTATTATTTTTTTCTGCTGTGTAGTACTCCATTGTGTAAATGTACCACATTTTTCTTATCCTTCTTTGGTTGAAGGGCATTTAGGTTGTTTCCAGGTTCTGGCTATGACAAACAATGCTGCTGTGAACATAGTTGAGCACATGTCTTTGTGGCACGATTGAGCATCCTTTGGATATATACCCAAAAGTGGTATTACTGGGTCTGCATTTAAAGGGGACACAGAGGGATTTTTTACTTTTCTATCATTTGTTGCTAACATGTATGGAGTTTATTGAAAATTCATGACATGGGAACTGTGCTAGGTAAAACAAAAACACAGTTTCCCGAAGTTGCTAAGACAGCTGGGTTGTGGAAATGTGAACAAGGTGCAGAGGCCGGAGTCCACTCATTCCAGATCTTGGTTTAGCTGGTGCAGACTATTCCCCAAGCACTAGAATTTTCAAGTCTCCTCTAGAGAGCCTGAGGACAGCCACCCCTGAGAGGTCTCAGCAGAAAAGAGCTGTCTAGGGTTCTTGTATCTGACTGTGGCTTTCATAACCCTACATCTTTCCCCCTTGACTTTAGGGCAGCTTCCTTCAGAATATGGTTGCTGCTTTCCTGACCAATGAATTTTTATGAAGTACTTTTTAAAGATTTAAAATGGAGTCCCACTATGTAGCCCAGCTGGCCTCACATTTGTGGTCCTCCTGCCTCAGCTTTCTACATGATGGGATTATGGGCAGTGCCACAACACCCTGCTGACATTTTATGAAATTTAGTTGCCAGTTTTGTACATACTTCCTGGTTTGAATAATGTCAAATGTATCTATGTATTCAACCATTTTATGATACTTAGGTTAACACAAATATTAAATTCCCAAATAATCCTTCCCGCATCTCTGGATTAGGCAATGGGTTGTGGTAGCAGCGTAATAATCACTATTTATTCCTGGTATTTCTGGAATGAAAACAGTGGAATTTATTACCTCCTCCTTCATGTGGGTTGGGTGTGTGTTTGCCCAAACCAAATGTAAATAGAAACCTCTCTAGTTGGCGGCTTACTTCAGTACTCAAGAATTAATCGATTTGTAATGGGTGTTTTGCAAGAGCTTCGGGCTGATTTAAATTCGGGATAAAGGTTAGTCTATGTGAGTTAGAACCCAAACTCATGAAACCGTCTCTTTATTTAGAAGGTTTAGTTTTTATCTACTTGCCTCTTAGTGAAAGGGAGGCAATCATTCATTGATGCAGTTTGCTTGGAACTGGGAAAACTGGGGGCTACTTTAACTGATAGCATTAAAATTTTAGGTCACTATGTGAAGATTATTTACAGTTTCCAAATCATCTATAAACTACGATTGTAACTTTAGTGATTATTTTCTGAGGTTGGTTTTTGTAGGTTTTACTCTGCCCTGACATGTGCCTTTCTTCCAGGCATTCTTTTTCCTGTCGGTGCTGGGGATCGAACCCACAGCCTTGTGTGTGGGATGCGGGCACTCTAGCACCGTGTTACACCCTCCACCTCTCTCAGGAACTTTTTGAGGAACATTCAGACTTCAACTTGAGAAGAACATGTACAGTGGTCCTTTGGCATTTGAAGAGGAGTAGATTGGGGTGATTACTAAAATCCATGGAAGTTCAAGTTCGTCATACATAATGTCATAGCATTTTAGTATAACCTACACATTACTTACGATACCCATTGCAAAACAAATTGTTATAAACTATTGTTCAAGGAATTGTGACAAAGACAAAAGTCTGCACATGCTCAATACAAATCCAATTAGTTTTCCAAATAATTTTGACATGGGAGTAGCTGAATCTGTCGATGCCTGTCCCAGTGGTGTGGGAGGAGATGGCTAAAAATTTTGTGAATTTTTTTTATATTTAAGGAAGAATGTTCAGAGTAGCAGAATGAGTGGGTGTTAAAATAGAAAAAAATATTTTTAGATCTGTTTGGAGATCTGTGCCCTGTTAACATAGATTCTTTGAGTCAAATGAAACGGTAAAAGATAACCAATTGTCTCTAACGTGGATTCGTTCAAAATCACATCTGCTGTGGAATTACCCTTCTGTACACTCTGTGAATATGTGTCCATACGATTGGTTTAAATAAACAAGCTGACTGGCCAATAGCTGGACAGGATAAAGTTAGGCGGGAAAGTTGAACAGAGACTGATGGGAAGAGGAAGGACAGAATCAGAGGAATTGCCAACCAGACACAAGACAAGTCGAATACACAAAATGGGACAGAGGTAGAAGACATGAGCCTTGGGTAGCACATAGGTCAATAGAAATGGGTTAAGTTGTAAGAGCTAGTTAGTAGCAAGCCTGAGCTGTTGGCTGAGCATTTAAATTTATGTTAAGTCTCCGAGTCATGTTTTTGGGAAGCAACTGATGGTTATTTGGGAGCAGGCAGTCAGGCCAGGTAACTTCTGTCTACTATGGATGAATATAGAACACAGAGGAGTCACTGGAGAGACCTGTGTGTTTGCTATCTTCCAGCCTCTCTGAAACAGTCACATCAGAAAGACAAACTTAAAACTTCGCACCTGGATTCATGGAATTTAATTGAATCAGTATTTTTTTTTTTTATTCCTAGTGATATGACTAGCCTATTTTCCTTATTCTGTTTGTTTTTCATCTAGATCATTAGATTTCTTTCATTCTTGGGGTGTTAAAGTTCAGAAACACTAATTGTTGCATTAAAGGGAAAACAAAATCAGGTTTAAGAGATTATCAGTTTAAAAATCATCAACTGTAATCCTTTGAAAGAGACTAGTGAGGGCTTGAGAGATGGCACAGTGGCTAAGGTCCCTGGCTGCTTTTCCAGGGAACTGGGTCCAGTTCCCAGCACCCATATGGTGTCTCACACCTGTCTGTAACTCCAGCTCTTGGAGATCTGACACCCTCCTGTCTCCTCAGTCACTGTACACACGTGATGCACAGATACATGCACATTTAACAGCCAAAACATTTAAAAAAGAAAGTAGGAAAACTAATGAAAATGAGATGCTGCAAACGGGGCAGATGACAGAGGCACCCAACCGCATCTACTTTTAGCTTAATGAGCTACTGCTGGAGGGATCACAAGACACAGCCCTCTCTCCAGCAGTACCTGCCTAGCGAGCCTTTGGCTCAACACTCTCACCTCTCTGAGCTATTCGTTTCTAAAATGGATGACTTTGCCCATTTGTGCTCACCATCTCTTAAGTTGCTGATAGCTCATCATTCCATGTTCCCACCTTGTGATGATGTCTAAAGCAGACAGGTAAACTTCTTTTAGCCCCCCCCCCCCCCCCCCCCCCCCCCGAGCAGAGCCCCTCCAATCCAGACACAGAAGAACGGCTTACTCTCCTAGAACCTGAGAATATGGCCTCTTTTCAAGGGGACGGGGTCATCATACCAGTTTAGCCATCAGTCATAGAGTCCCCAGAAATCTCTGGATCCTGATGTTTGCAATTTGGGTCTTAGTGTTCCTATGTAATACATTTAGCCCCTCAAATCTCATTTTCTTTCTTAATTTTAGCCTTAATGTTCACTCTCAGCTCCTTTCTTACATGCATTTGGCTACCTCAGGAGAGCTTTCAGAGATTCCCTCCTCCACATCCCCACCCCCTTTTCTGCTAGCAGCGTCTAGAGGGCCTTAAGAACCACACCTCATCTCTGGGTTGCATAGCTTCAGGGTGACCATTCGGACAAGTGCTCAGTTACTGGGGACACGTCTGACATTTGAAGATCCCTTTGGATCTTTCATGGGAGTGCTCCACAAGCATCTCAGTAGAAAAACACTGAGGTCCTGTCTTGTCTGGTGACGTAAGAAAAGACAGGATGCAACCTGTATGGAGGTTTATTGGTTACAAAACCAGATGCACATTGATGGGCCCCTGGGAGAGCAGGAGAGTAGAGCCTTAATTTATAAACTTCTTCTTTCACTCAAATATTCCAGCAATATGTTAAGAGCATTATGGGAAGTCAGGTGAGACTATTACGGAGAAAAGTTTCTGAATCCAAAAACTCCAAGGATTCCCAGTGAGACTCACCCATTAGCGTCTAGGCAAGGATTTTCCATTGGGGAACAAGGCTTTTACAGTGGCCAGAGACTTACTGGCCTCACACATGCTTTTGGATCTCATTCACTTGCGAAAGAACTATTCTTCCATTGACACTTTCTTGAGTGATGGCCTTGATCATTGAAGTTGCAGATCCTGAGGGAAAGAGTACCAAAAAGGTCACTGCCAGGCTCCCCCCACCCTGTGAACTGTGTTCATGTTCACTTCCATGCCCCCAGCCCTTGCAAGTTTCCTGTGTCTTGCAAAATGCTCACTCTGCTGCAGGGAGAAAGGATCTTAGCATGGAGGAAATTCCCACTTCCTCCGGAAAGCAAAGGCCTCTGAACATTGCCAGTTTCTGGAGATCTGGAGCCTGGTGCAGAAGCTGACCTCTGGCCAGCAGCTCTTGAGAAGCGCTTTCTACTCACGAGGACTCTGCGGCTCTTCACCACAGATAGTGAGTTTACAGAGAACTACATGCCATGCAGGACATCTTGCTTTAAGTTCTAGAAGCATGGCATGGATGGGGAGAAGCCAGAACGCTTCACTGTTTCAAAGGCATCTTCCCTTATTTGAATAAGCGCTTTGCTGAAACACTAATAAACTGGTTCTAGGCCATAGGAAAGAATGGAAACTATTAATATAGGTATAAGGGGAAATGCAAAAATCAAATGAAAAATCAAGTCCCTTGCAAAGTACACAGTTGATAGAGTACTAGGCTACCCACCCCCGGGTATAGCTAAAGAGAGTTTTGTGCCATCTGTCTAATTTTGCAGAAACAGGGCAGTTAGGCCAGCTGCTCTGGAATGGTTAGCTCAACTCAGATTCTCTGAATCTCCAATGCCTTAAATAATTTTATTAAAAACTGAATCAGAAAGTGATATATAACCTACACGCCTGTGTCCCGAACGTTTCTGTTGTATATTCATGATAATCTGAGAAAACATGATTCCTGGGTCAAAAATGTGAGAATATTGAGTTGGGCAAAGTAAAAACTTTGGTTGTTTTTTCTCTTTCCTGTCCCCTTTCTTCCTTGCAGAAGTGTTTGTTCTGTCTTTAGGACACTGCGAGACAGCAGGTCTACTTGAGAGAAGGAAACGTGTGTGTCTCGTTTCCTACCTCATCTGGCTTCGCACCACACCAGTCACTCTCTACTCAAATTTCATGGGTAGCCCTGCTTTTCAACAGAGTCAGGCTTGGGAACTGATGCGATGATATTTCCTAGGAGTCTAATGGACAGACTTCATTATTCAGGAGAGACAGAATGCTCTCAGCCATCACTTGAATCTGTGTTCTCTTGCAAAGAGCTTGCATATATAAGCTGAACCTCCCTTATGCAAAATCTCCAAGTCCCAAACGATCCAAATTCTCAAGCTTTTGGAGACATGATGCTATGAGGAGGACATTATACACTCCAAGACTTCACTTCATACAAAAGTTATTTCATATATTGTTATATATATTATACATATAATATATGTTATGGTCTGTATATAGGCTACATATGCATGAAACTTAACTGAACTTCATGTTTAGTGTCGGGTTCCATCCTCAAGATATCTCATCATGCACATTAAAATATATAGTAAAAAACCCCATTCAAACCCCTAATTCATTTATTCCTAATTTCTTTGAATAAGAGCTATTCAGTTACTGCTCTATTGATAACATAACCAGGGTTCACTTTTCTCTGTGGCTCCTAACTTGTTAACTTAGATGAAGATTTCTTTCTGGTCATCTGGGAGGAAAATAAAAATTGAGCTCAGGACATTTGGGAGCTGTGTAAGGATTCTGGCAAGTGTCAGCAATGTTGGACAGTGAAACAGGAGCTCTTTTACCTTTTGTTCCTGACTCTGGTCCATCCATTGTCCTATGGAGGCAAGAGAGAAAGATGGAAAGTCACCTTAGCTACCGTCAGCCCTTCCTTTACTCCTTTTCTTGCGTGTTACTTTTTCAGCTGGTTAGAGAGGGTAGTTGAGCCTGGCAGAGGCAAGATTATGAGTTTGTGGAGGCTAGCTGGGTCCCTCAGAGGAGAGGACCACCTCCTAGACATTCTGGAGTCAGGGAATTCTCCCAAGTTTTTCTATCTCTCTTTCCAGGACCCTGCAGACTTTGCCTCATGGGTCTCAGTCTGGACCCATGAGATACTCAGATGCTCATAGTTTCACCCAGTCATATTTTTTTTATATACTTGGACAAAAAAACTTCTGGCCCATTTGTCAGACCACAGAGCATGTGCGGACCTTTTCATGGCTACTATTCCCTTGGATGGTCGGAAGCATTAGTTTGAAAATCTTGACTGTCTTAGGAATCTTTTTCTGCTGTTAGTTTAAAACATTTCCCCTGACTCTTGTGTTTTATTTCTGAGCTCAAATTGTATGATCTCTATTGGAGAAACACAGTAGTCAAATCTTTTTGCCCTTCCACCATCCCTGCTTGGAGTCAATACTTTATTAACTGTTCTGAGTGCAGTGAGAACCAGCCTTTTAGCCCATATTTGATGAGAGACACGATTGAGGAATATTCCAGAAAACAATTAGCCTTTCTCTTTAGAGCCACTGTGGCCTAGACCCCGGGGAGAATGCATTCCCATGCCCAGGAGCGTCATGTCCAGAATGTTCCAGTCACAAGAGCCTCACCCTTCAATGTCTCCCTCCAGGAGCTGGCGGTAGGTGGCGATTTCCTTCTCTAGGTGGGTTTTGATGCCCAGCAGCACTTTGTGCTCATTGTTCTGACGCTCCAGGTCTTGGCGGAGCTGCATCAGCTCCTCCTCATAGTGGGAGATGATCTGCTGCATGTCCTGGAGGCGGCAGGCGTACCGAGTCTGCGTCTCTGTCAGCATGTTTTCCAAAGCAGATTTCTGAAAGAGGCAAACCAGGGCCCATTCACTAGTCCACTGGGGACCTTGGCAACATAGGCTTGTTCAGTGTCAACTTCTCCCCACCACTGTGCTAGGTGTCTTGAGAAACAGGCTGACTTACAGAGTTGGGACTTGGGGTTAGTGCTGGCTCATCTGATGCTATGTTTGGGGCATGAAGCTGTCGTGTTAGGGAGCTCATGACAATTCCACTGCCTTCTAGCACTGCTGGTTTACTCTACCCACTGGGGATCAAACACAGGCTGCCTGGCTCTGAACCATTCCTAATGTTTCGTTTTTATCTCTGGTTGGATGAAAAACTCCAGGAGGGAGAGACTGCATCCTCAGAGAGCAATCTGATACAGGGATGCTATGTGCAGTTGGATTAAAGATGAGCAATGATCACTTTTTAGGATAAATATGCCCACAACCATTATCCCTCTATAGCATTGAACATTCCTATATACTTAAAAATGACTTAGATGCTGATCTTAAATTCATATGATAGCTGAGTGTCCAGTTGTTGGGTCTTGGTCTTCAGTGATAATTTCAGCACGGACAGGTGGCCACTTTTGAGGAAGTTCTGAAACTTCAGAATGAAGCCTCTCAGCTAGGGTTGAGATCAAGTCCTCATGTTGTCTGGATTTACCACCTGAATTTCTGTACCATATTACTTTAAATTGAAGGGGAAAAATCCTAATTGTATTACCTATTTACACTATATGCAGGGAATTGCATGATAGATTACACACAACAAGCTCTGGGAGCAGCATTCGTGCACAGCATCTTAAACCAGGATGAAGATAGACATGGCTTAGACTCAAGAACATATGCAGGATAGTGGGTGATATGTCACATGTATAATAAATAGAGCATGCCATTGGAGTCAGCGAGGGCTAAATTTGCCACCTATCATGCTAGTGCCGGAATGTCTTTCTATTGGAGTTCGGGGAACACACTGGTTATAAGTGGAGTGAGAACTGGTAGACAATATGAGGGGGGAGAGATGTCCAGCATCCACCATCCCTGAAATCACAGTTTCACCACCAATAGCTCACTAGTTGTGTGACCTTTGTCAAATTCATTAACTGTCTGGACTTTTGGTTTCCTTATCTTTAGAATGAAAGGGCTATGACCTTCCCACAAAGGTCAATATAATGTGACGAACAATGTCGGGCATAATGAGCCACTCACCACTCACTCAGAGTCTAGCTGTGTTTTCACACTCTGCACACATTTCTCATCAGGAACAACTGGGATCGACAGTGGAGAATGAGAGAAGTCCCAAGGAGACTGGGGACCCGGGGCTCAACTCACCCTGCTGTGCTGTGCCCGCAGATCAATCTCTAGGGCCTGGAACGTTCGCCTCAGCTCATGGATGTCACTTTGGTTGCCCTGTACGGGTGCCAGGCTGGCTGCCTCCTGGGACATGGCTGCTGACTGTGAACCAAGCATAAGCAGATGCGTTGGTGTGGTGACGTGTGGCGGTGGCAGACTTGGGAGGTCAGGTCACTTTCCTTTACCTGCTCTCTAAACCAGGTGTCCAGCTCTTGGTGTTTCTTCTTTATTATTTGCTCATATTCCTGCCTCATGTCTTCCAAGACCTTAATGAGATCTTCCCCTGGAGTGGTGTCCACCTTCACGTTGACCTTGAAGTCACTTGGCAGATGATTCTCCTCCATTTCCTGTTTAATAACAGAGAAAGACAGTGAAGTGGCCCATGGCCGTCAGAAGGCTGGATGGTTGTGTTGACTGGTACTGGCACATGGTTCTATTTATATGGTTTTCACTCTCACTTCATAGTTATTATGAATTGATTATTGGTGGGGCAGCTTCACAGTTATTACGAATTGACTAACCATTGTGTGCGAATTCTCTAAAACTTTATAAAATAAAGACTAACATAACACATGTCCTATGGTTTGGGGACAAAGTGTCTCCCCTGCAAAGGGCCATGTGCTGAGGGCTTGATTCTCAGCCAATAGCATTTTCTTGGTTGGTTTGGGAAACTTCAGGAGGTGGAGCTTTGCTGGTGGGTCCCTGTGGGTGGGTCCATGGAGAGAGCTTATCCCTGGCCCCATCCTGTCTGCGATTTCTTGTTAGCTATGAAGTGAAGAAAGTCTTTCGTCCTATGTTCTTGCTGCTGTGTCACACTGCCCAAGTGCGTGGGCCCAGTAGCCATGGATTGAGCCTCTGAAGCTGAGCAAAACTCTGTTTCCCAATCCTTAAGGTATTCCCGTCAGAGTCATAGGAATGAGAAATAGCACACTCAGAAAATACCTGGGAACTTGTATAGGGGCTTCCTCACCTCCTGAAGGACAGAGAGGAGCAAGACAGAGAAGGAGAGAGAGAGAGAGAGAGAGAGAGAGAGAGAGAGAGAGGAGAAATAGAGGGAGAAGGGGGAGGGAAAAGGGAGGGAGAGGGAGGGAGGAGAGAGAGAGAGAGAGAGAGAGAGAGAGAGAGAGAGAGAGAGAGGAGAAATAGAGGGAGAAGGGGGAAGGGGGAGGGAAAAGGGAGGGAGAGGGAGGGAGGAGAGAGAGAGAGAGAGATCACCTGTGGGCAGGAACAAATACCCACAAGGACCCACCCCTTGTATTCTACTTCCTCCCTATGTATTCCACCTCTCAAAGTCCCATGAGTGGGGACAGAGCATTCAAAGCCCAAGCCGGCAGAGGACAATTCGTGTTCAAACTATAACAACACATAGTCAGATGGTTTCTTTGACTTAATGCCTTGGTTGAGAATATTCCAGAAACAATTACATGTCTGAAGCAAATAGACTCCTTTATAGCAAATATTCTTTGCTAATGTGTCTATGTATTTAAGTGGCCAACATTTTCAGGTCTAGGCCAAAGCTTTGGGGAAGCAGTTAGCTCAGGAACCAAAAGTCAGATGTTAGAGAGATTTTAAAAGTGCCGTGCCTTATGCTTCATGGAAACCAAGTGACCACAGGAAAGGTGTGACTAGTAATTACTGTTTAGACAGCTATTCCGAAACCTAGCTCTGATGTTTAGAAGCAACTGGGTTTCCCCAACACGTTTTTATGCCCCTTTGTTAGTCTCAGGGACTTAATATGAATGACAGGTATTTCTGCAATTCGGTTACATGCTTCTGTAGCTGAGGATTCTTGAGTTTCGCGTTTTAGCATCCTCTTTCTACCATTGTCCTTGCTTTCTGCACATTACCAATAAAGGAAGCTTGTCTCACATTTACTCTCTATCTTTGCCTCTGTTTGTTTCAATGTTTGTGTTCATACATGTGTGTAAATACACGTACCCATGTGCAAATGCATTTAGAGGCCAGAGGTTGCCCTCCACCTTATCTTTGGGTCTCTCAATGAACATAAAACTCTACAATCTGGCAATACAGGATGACTAGTCAACTCCAGGCATCCACCTGTCTCTGTTTTTTCTAGTGCTGAGGTGACAGGCACATGCCACCACACCAGGGTTTTGTTATGTGTGTGCTGGGGGTTTGAATTTATGTCCTTAGCTTCTGCAGCAAGCACTGTACTGACTGAGCTTTCTTCCTAGTCCCACTTAATTATTATAGTTTTGCATCTTTAAGTGTATCCTGTACACACATGTGTGTAAGCATGTTTGCATGTATACGTGCACATTCATGTTCATATGTATGCTACCTCAATGCTGATGCTATCAGTCTTCCTTCACTGTTGATGTGGGAGACCCCTCTGTGTGCCTTGATTACCATTAATGAATAAAGAAACTGCCTTGGCCTGTTGATAGGGCAGAACTTAGGTAGGTGGGAAAACTGGACTGAATGCTGGGAGGAAGAAGGTGGAGTTGGAGAGGCGCCATGGATCCCCCAGAGACAGAAGCTGGGAATTTTACCTGGTAAGCCACTGCCACTGGCGATACAAAGATGAATAGAAATGGGTTAAATTAAGATGTAAGAATTAGCCAATAAGAAACTAGAGCTAATGGGCCAAGCAGTGATTTAATTAATACAGTTTCTGTATGGTTATTTTGGGGCTAAGCTAGCCGGGCGGCCAGGTCGAACAAGCAGGCCTTCCCTGCAACACACTGTTATCCACTTTTTATTTTATTGAGTCAGGGTCTCTTGCTGAACCCAGAGCTTATTCATTTGATTAGTGTTAGCCAGCCAGGTTTTCCTGTGGATCCAATCTCTGGCCCCCAGTTCCAGGATTACAGGAAGCACCACATTTGCCTATGGGGCTTTGGGAATCCAAACTGTGATCCTTATGTTTAAATAGCAAACACTATCCCCACTGAGACATCTTCCCAGTCCTGATTCTTACGGTATTATACTAATGAGTCAGGGAAGCCAGTGTGTGATAACAAATTACTACTAATATTGTTGTTATTGCCAGTTCCTGTTCATTATCACTGTACTAGGTTACATTTAACATCTAAGAAGATAACCATGAAATTAGAAAAAAACTCGATGTTTCTGTGGTTCCGTATGAGGGACACTGGAACTGGCACTCAGGTGTGGCCTCATCTATTACTATGGGGTCACCCTGGAATGGTGAAGTTAGGGGCAGACCCGGTTCCCAGGAGCCCAGGGCAGTCCCACCTGCTCATGGCGCTTCTTCATGAGGATGAGTTCTTTTCTCATTCCCTCCACCTCCTGTTCCAGGTCTGTCGTGACAATGGTCAGATCATCCAAGGTCTTTCGGAGGCTCTCGACTTCAATTTCCAGCTCTTTCTTAAAGGAGTGTTCACTTTCAAACCTTTGGTGAGAGAGGTGGGGTTAGAACACTCCTGCTGTTGGAAGGCCGTGGGCTTGGCCAGAGTCCACGTGGGTTGAGAAGGGGCTTTCTTACTTTCCAGGTGGAAGTAAGAGGCATGTAGGACACCATCAGCCATTGATACATTGAAACAGGACACATACAGGGGTACAGAACATTGTTCCATACTGTGCTTCTGTGTGTTGGTGACTCAGTGCCTCCTTTTAAGTGCAGTACAGAAGTGAACACGCACAGACCTGGACCTGCCACCTAGCTTTATTACCCACCAATATCTTGCGTATTTGATTCATCTAGATTCATTGCTGAAATTTTCTTTTGTGGTAACTGGTAGTTTGTTTATTTTTGGCATAAGGTCTTGCTATGTAGCTCAGGATGCTATTGAACTCAATATGTATCCCAGGTTGCTCTCAAATGCACCACCCTGTTGCCTCTGCAAGAGCTTCCAAGAGCTGAGATTGTAAGAGTGCACCAATATACACGGCTCATGGCTGAAAATGTTCAAAGCAAATTATGGACATTATGGCATTTTAACCCTAACTGCAGCAGAGTGCATCTAATAAAAAAGATATTTTTTTTTCTGTATAGGTACAACAAAATTACCATCTCTAAAATGAAAAGTTTTTAATAGAGTCTGATTTTTAATTCATATTTGGATCTTCACATGCTTTCATGTGCACTTTATATCTGGCTTATTTAAATTGCACAAGACTCTTGCTGTGCCCTTTTAAGTATAATCCAGTAAGATTTTGGCAGCTAGTTGCAGCAGGCCGAGCTTCCCTTTTGTGGAACTCTGTGAAGAAGGGACTTACTTGGTGTTGAAGTCATCCACTGCCTTCTTGGCATTGTCAATGAGCACAACAATTTGAGCATTGGTCATCTTACTTTCCACGATCTGTAAAATAGGCACAGTAAGAATTAGTCCAGTAGAGCAGATCCACCCATGACAGCTGCGTGCCTCAGCGCCACTTTCCTCTGCCAGAAGTTTGCAGCGCAGACAACAATCTTTTCCTTCTTGAAAAATTCTATTTATTTATTTAGCAAATGGTGAGAATCAAGTCACATGTGCCAGGTGAAAAACACAGAAAGAATATGTCTGCTGTTGGTTTCCGTGTCTTTTTATTCGTTCATCTTTCTCCCCTTCTTTTCTTTATTGTTATTGTTATTACTATTATTATTTAACCCACTAAGCCCAATTAGTGCTATCCAATCCCTTCCCCAAAGAAAAATAACTCCCTCTCTTCAAGTAGTCTCTGACTGCCAGTAGCTCCTCAGCTAGGGGTGGGGCCTCATCATCCCGTTTCACCTGTGCTGGAAGTTTAACTGGCTTGGTCTTGTGCAGGTCTCGTGAAGGTACCATGGCTGCTGGCAGGTCCTGTGTGCTGAAGCGGTGGTCATGCTTCTCAAATGCGGAGCATTTCACAACTCTCCTCCACATCCTCTGCCTTTTGCATTCTCTCTGCCCTCTCTTTCAGTGTTCCCTGTGCCTCGGGGAGCAGGGCAGACAGAAATAGATGCCCTGTCTCTATCTGGGCACCCACAGTTGTTTGTTAGGAGTTTCTGCTAGCTGCTATCCATTGCGGTAAGAAGCTTCTCTTACGCGACTGAGAAGAACACAAGTTTATGTAGCTCTTTGACAGGCTGGGGTTGATGTGTCCACTGGAGGAGTGAAGTTGGGGTAAGGTGGGGTCGTGCCTCTTGGTAATGCTTTCCAGTTGTCTAGTGATGTGAACACAACTTGGTGGTTTTGCTTACAATCTGAAAATGTTAGAGTTTGGGTTGTGAGATTTTTTGTTTCAAAAGAAAGTGGTGTGTGTGTGTGTGTGAGTGTGTGTGAGTGTGTGTGTGTATAGCGTGTAGTGTGGTGTGTTCGCATGCATGTGTCCATGCATGGGCTTCAGAAGGACAGAGGAGGACCTCAAGTGTCCCGCTCTGTCACTTCTTTCCTTATTCCTTTCAGCCAGGGTTTCTTACTGAACCTGGAGTTTGGGTCGTGACCAGCACCCCCAGCAATCCTCCTGTCTCCCACTTCTCCCGACTAGTCCTGGGGCTACAGTATGCGTAGTTATTACTGGCTTTTGACATGAAGGTTGAGGATCCAAACCTAGGTCTTCAGGCTTGCATAGCAGTTTCCCTCTCCCACTGAGCCATCCCCCAGCTTCTGAGATTTTTTCTGATTGTGACTATAGGGTAAGATTTCCTAAAGTACAGGTGTTAGCTTCAATGTGTGTGATTCTTACACTTGACACAGACACCCTTCCTCCATGATTGCTAATCTAAAATATACTTCAGACAGTCGTCATATAAAACAATCATTATTATTTTGCCCAAAGTGACGAGATCCACATATGTAAACTTCAGGAAGATGTATGTATTTGCAATATATTTGTGATGAGATTGCCTCTATGGAAGCTATTAAAACAAGAACTGAGTGAATTCTCTACCATCGAATGGTGCTACTTAACAAGTTTCTACAGTGTTAAAGCCTCCAGCTAAAACTGGTCATTAGATATTCCCTTAAGTTTTATTTACATTAAAAAAAAACACCCATGGGAGCTGTTTGTCTGAGCAATTGGTTATACAGGACATTATGATTGGAGAAAGGGCCCACATTTGATGTGGAGAAATGAGGTCAATTTCTCATTGTCTGAAAGTTCCTATCTTTTGTAGGAAACATTGTGACAGAGTAGAAACTGAAGCATTTCTTTGGCCTGACTTCCTTCCCCATCAGGCTACATCCTATCCTTGTGCTTCAGTCCCATCATTTGTTCAATAAGGGGTCTGTATTAATTATAAACAGGAGATCCTTGCTTTAAGCTTTTGCAAAGCAGCTGGAGTCACAGAACCCTGTGGCATTCCCATTGTATTTGTACAGCTAATCCTTTTATTTAGAGAGAATTTTTCTTAAGTCAAACCTCTTCCTTAATACAAAGGTGCCTTTTAAAACTCTGGTCCTATTTAAAGCTTCACCAAGGACTTGGAATTTGGTGCTGTGAATGCACAATGCAGCCTTTACAAGTCGGGGAAACGCCGGACTTGGCACTCCAAGAGCAGGGCTGGGGTCCTGTCTTACGCATTAGCTGGCTGAGCCTATCAGAGTCTCCGTTTCTGCATCCGTAAAATGGTGAGAACAGTAATCATGGCCATTCACCCATGCATTGTGAGGATTAGGAGATGGTAAATGAGATAATATTGCACACATACTTGTCATACTCCAGGGAGTCTGGAAGGTTCATTGAATTTTGCCCTGAAAGTGAAAACTGCAGATCTATCCTGGCTTATTGCCCACAGTCCTACTTTATGGCATTTTTACTAGAATTCTCCCTTCTAGGCTTCTTATTCCTTGTATTATTTACTCATGCAAAGTAAAAGTAGCTCCTTCCCCAAAGCTCAGCACCCTGAGCACCTTCTTCCTCATGCACTGAGTGACTGTAGTCATCCACACTACTGGGCTGGTTGACACTCCCCTTATTAGCAGCCCCACAGTGCACACATCAAAACCAGAGGAGTAAAAACTCACTTATTTGACTTTTCCAAGTTAAAGTGATCACTTCTTCATTGAGAAGCCAACATCAGGTATGTAATTCCTCCCCAGCCAGCATTCTTGTGGTCCATGTGAGTGAGGCCTTGGAGTGTACGTGGCATAAAGCACATGTAGGGTGGATGGTGTAGCTCAGTTTGCAGAATGCTTGCCTAGCATGGGCTCAATACCCGGCACTGCATAAATGAAACATGATGGCGCGTTCTTAAAATCCCAGTACAGGAGAGGTGAGGACAGGAGGATCAGGAGTTCAAGATCATCTTCAGACATGGGATGTACTCACTCATATTTGGTTTCTAGCCACAAATAAAGGACATTGAGCCTATAATTCGTGATCCTAGAGAAGCTAAATAAGAAGGTGAACCCAAAGAAAAACATATAGACATCCTCCTGGATATTAACCTTCATCAGGCGATGAAAGGAGACAGAGACAGAGACCCACATTGGAGCAACAGACTGAAATCCCAAGGTCCAAATCAGGAGCAGAAGGAGAGAGAGCACGAGCAAGGAACTCAGGACCGCGAGGGGTGCACCCACATACTGAGACAATGGGGATCATCTATCGGGAACTCACTAAGGCCAGCTGGACTGGGTCTGAAAAAGCATGGGATAAAACCGGACTCGCAGAACATAGCGAACAATGAGGACTACTGAGAACTCAAGAACAATGGCACTGGGTTTTGATCCTACTGCACGTACTGGCTTTGTGGGAGCCTAGGCAGTTTGGATGCTCACCTTACTAGACCTGGAAGGAGGTGGGAGGTCCTTGGACTTCCCACAGGGCAGGGAACCCTGACAGCTCTTCGGGCTGATGAGGGAGGGGGACTTGATTGGGGGAGGGGGAGGGAAATGGGAGGTGGTGGCGGGGAGGAGGCAGAAATCTTTAATAAATAAATAAATAAAAACTAGAAAAAAAACAGAATCATCCTCAGATACATAGTGAGTTCAAGGCCAATCTGGGCTACATGGAACCAATCTCTCTCTCATCTACTATCTATCTATCTATCTATCTATCTATCTATCTATCTATCTATCTATCATCTATCTTTGTGTATTTATGTGCGTGTGGCTGAGTGTATATATGTGCGTACACAGAAACCTAAAGAGAACAGAGAGGCCATTGGATGTCCTGGAACTGGGGTTACAGGTGGTTGTGAGCCATCTTGTAAGGTCTGGGAACTAAACTTAGGTCCTCTGCAAGAACTATAAATCCTCTTAACCACGGAGCCATCTCTCCAGCACCCACATTTCATATTTGAAATTTCTCACTGTTTGGGTTTACTTAATACGGTATTATAATGCAGCCATTATTTCTGAGACTTCCTTCATAGTCATAAATGGATTGGGATGGATTGGGAAATAGTATATGAGGCATAGATTTTTAAACTGTATGTTGTAATAATTGTCTAGATTCTCCCCAAGGCTCTGAGTTCATTCTTTGAAAAAAATCTAGTTAGTGTGTTAGCATAGTATCATGGCCCCAAGGCATGTAATCTCCTACTCAGCAGAGGCAAGTAGACAATTTGACCATGCTCCCAAATATCACGTGCTGAGAATCACCAGGGAGTTTTATGAATGATATTCCTATGGCTATGTCCAATTCTGTGTTTCGAAAGGTTTGGAATCACTTTTGAACTGCATTTCTCCCAGACTTTTGGAGTGGCACTTAACACTACAAAATGAGGGAAAAATGTATTTACTCTAAATATTTCAGCAGGACCCAGGGAGAGCAAGCCCCAGGGGACTGAGGTACCTTTTAGGACCTCAGCTGTAAACAGGGGAAGTCAGGAATGACAGACAACCTCGACCTTCAAGAGTGACACTCTTCCAAAGCAGAGAAAGTGAAACATCCAAAGTACGATCTAGAAAAACTTGAACCTTGACCTATTTGGCTTCAGAATCCAGAGTTCTGGCCTGGCAGGGGGTGGGCTGGCTGCCCATCCTCATAGCTGAAGCCACTCATTCTCCCTCTCATTTCTGTTCTAAGGGAGTTAGAAAAGCAAGCCGAAAGGAAGTATCCAGTTTCAGTCTCCTGGTGTGGAAGCTGGGGATAAAAATATTTGCTCCGCAGAGATATAAGAACTGAATGATACGTTCTGAACCAAGGGTGGCATGAATAGTTCTGCCAACCTGCTGCCTCGTTCTTGAGAACAATGCACACATTTCATCTTTGTACCAGGCTGTCGAGTTGGCACCACGCTGAAGTGGAGGCTGGATCATTTGAAAGAGACCCCGAGTGAAAGTCCCACCTCTGCCTTTTGCTGGTGCCTTCAGCGGTTATTTCACATTTTTTGAACTTGAATTTCCTAACAGTTGGTGTGAGAAGTCAGGTAATATAGATCAGTCCCACCGTTGCGGAAAGTCCTTCTCACCAACATGCATGTTTGCCCCTCCCCCACACTGCTTGGCATTCAGGAAGTGCCCAATATTGGTTTCCTTCTCCTTCCTCCCTCTCCCTACTTGTCTCTGCTATTGGGATCCATGCTGTTGGGCCAGCTGTAGCCTGGTATTTCTTTGGGATCCACGCTCCTGGCTGACCATTGGCAAACATCATCTTTTCCCTCCGTTCTAAAGCCAAAGCAGCTTCGTTAAACGAAAAGCCCTGTGTGGATGTTGAGTCACCTTGTTTTCCTCACAAAGACAGCTGTGCACTCTGTAGTTAAGGCAATTACACACTCAGTTATTAGGCTGATTATTCAATAATTAGGGGTCATTACAAGGACAGATTTATGTTATCTTGATTGGTCCTTCCTACATTCAAACAAAGATGGCTGAGTGTTGTGAAATAACACGGTATTAATATTGGAAGCCTGCGATGGCCTTTCCAGGGTAGGCTACATCATGAGTTCACAGGGGTTTTCCTGGAACTCCTTCATACAAAGGGGAGGTGCATAACTGTGAGATGCCTCCCTCTACTTGCATCCTGACACCCCAGAAGGTGGGACCTTAGCTTTTTAGATGCTTGGTTGAGAGCGTGCTGTTTCTTGAAGCATATCTCTGTAGTCTATGCCAAGTTTTAAATTGGCTCTCATTTTATCACCCCCGCCCCCCCGCAGCTCAGAAGTGTGAGCAACTTTAACTTCTAGCAGCTTCTAGAAAAATAGCCAAGGATGCCACAGTGGCATACCTGCTGGTGGAGTGTGACAACTTTTTGGGCATGGTCTGCACCACAGTGTAACTCAGTCTTTTGTGGCTAGAGAGGCACACTGTCGCCAGGACGTTGAGGTGGAGTAGAGGTAAATTCTCTCCTGTGCCTTGTGTACCGAGGGTGCACCCTGCATACCAGCCCTTATCATCTCCCTAACGTTGCTGGATCTAAAGTGATACTGCACGGTGCCCGGCTGGCTGGCATTTCTAAGACTTAGAGACTTTTTTTTTTTTTATGTTTCAAAGCATGCAGAAAACCAGGCAGTTTTGCTTTTTAAAAGATACTCAATAATAATTCTGAAATGTTTGCTGTCTTTACTTTCTATATTATTTGTAGAGAGAAAACTAATTTTACAAACAAGTTTCCCCGAGTCCATGGTTAAGATATGACAGTAGGATTTACACGAGCAATACTTGAGACTTGAATTCTTTTGCTCTTTTCCCCTGGAACTGTCACATGAGCTGTTTTTTTTTTTTTTTTTTTTACTCCCCCTCTCCTCCATGGTCAGCTTCAGAGTCTCTCAGTGTCTTACCTGCTCCTGAAGGTGGCTGATGTTTTCCTCATATTGGGAATAATCTTTTCTGTTGCCAGGTTCTCTCTCCTGATGCCATTGCAGGATGCGACTTTCCAGCTTTGAATTGGCCTCCTCCAGAGCCCGTACCTTCTCCAGGTAGGTAGCCAGGCGACTGTTGAGGTTTTGCATGGTGGCCTTGCCATTTCCACCTAGCAGGGGACTGCCTCGTTCAGACCCCCATGATCCTCCAGGAGGCAGGCAGCCTGGTGTAGTGAAGGAAAGGGAGATGCGGACACCCCCTGCGCCTCCATGGACGCTAGGGGTCCTGTGGAAGCTCCCAGGCTGACTCCAGCTGCTTCCAAGGCCGTGGACAGAGGCCGAGTAGGTCTGGCTAAAGCCCTGGCTGGAGTTCATGGTTCCATCTGTGTATGGAGCAGGGCTAGACTCTCTGACACCACAGGACTGAGCTGCCCCAGACTGCCTGGGATGGTTTTATGCCCTTTGCTGTGGGAGTTTCCTCCTCTGACAACTGTACCGACAAGATCCTATCATTGTGCAATGTGTGTTTCCTCTTGGTCAATCCCGAGGTGCCCCTGGGCCAACACACTTTGCTGTTGTTGTTTAGAACCACATGAATATGCCGGTTCCCTCCTCCCTCCCGGTGGTAACCGGGAGGTGTGGCCCACGACATCAGGTGGGTAGCCTGCCATCTCAGGTGTCTTTCTAATCTTGCAGTGGAATTTTTCCAATGTACACTCACCCAAAAAAGGTCAGATTAAAGTCCACAGTTAAGACTATCTTGTGTAGTACAGATTTTCCTTTTAAAAACGAAACATTAATCAAGTGTGCGTGCATGAGAGCATGTGCGCGCGCGCGCACACGCACATGCACACGCACGCACACACACACACACACACACACACACACACTCTCCAGATAAACTCTCTACAGCCAGAGTAAGAAAGACTTATAAGGAAGGGTAGAACCAGAACAAACCAGAATCTCAGGTCCTCGAAGAAACTGCTCCTGTGCAGGAGGAAATAGAGAGAGCACAGAATATCTGATTCCTTTGTGGCTCTTGCTGTTTGATGGAAAGTAATTTCAAAGGAATCGCTCTTCAGAACAAACCCTCAATTACAGTCATAATTAATTAATGAATGACTGGCCTTCCACTTCCAGGATGCCTTTCATCCCAGCACACCTCAAACAAAACCAAACAACCCAGCCTGTCCCTAGAATGTCCCTGGGCTCCAAGGAGGAATATAGCTTTGCTTTGCTAATTGCTCAGCAGTCTCTCTCTCTCTCTCTCTCTCTCTCTCTCTCTCTCTCTCTCTCTCTCTCTCTCTCTCGTTGAGTCTGCAGACCATTGGCTTGTATGTGACCTACAGCACAGACTGTGGAAACAGGAAGCCTGCCATGATTGATGTGATGGATGAATCTTTCTGCCAAGCTAAAGGTTGGGAATGAAAAGGATATAGTTTGGGGCACAGGCTGTGTGCTGGTTATTGGTGACCTGATTTAAAGAAGACTGAGAAACAAAATGTCAGGGTCTATGGAGATGGTTCAGATGGGTTAAGGGCCCCTTTCTGTGCCAACAAGAGGACCAGAGTTCAAATCCCCAGAACCTATGTGAAAAGCCAGGTGGGATATTGCTGTTGTAACCTCGCCATTGTTGGAGTGGGAAGAGAGACAGGAAAATCTCTGGGGCTTGGTGGCCGCCAGTCCATCTTTAGGCTCAGCAGCGACTCTCTCAGTGGAATGAGGTGAAGTGACAGAGTAAGACGCCCAGTGTCCCTCACTGTATTTTGGTGTGTTCAACCTCCCACCCCGCACACAATCATGTACCATATGCCACACATACACACAAAACAAAAAAATAAAGTATCAGTTATCAGAAGAGACTTTAGTGTTACTCTGCAATGCTACTAATTGCGCAGATAAGGGGAAATGAGGCCTAAAGGGAACGTGGGGAGGGAACTTGGAGTTAGTGAAGCTACAGCAGGATTCTCCCTGCCGCAGAACACTGTTGTCAATCATGAAGCGATCCTGTACAGGTCTTCTCCCATAATGGGAGCCTCACAGACCTTGTTAATCCTTATTGTTAGGAATTTTTCCTAACATGAGCTCTCTGCTGGTGCAAAATCCCAATCAATCCAAATCAAAACAAGCCAAATTAAAAAATCAAGGTTTATTAGGATTCCTGTGCTGTCGGGTGGCCCCGAGGGGGAACCAGGAGGCTATGAACGCGACCACCAGGAGGAAGGAAAAGAGACCACGTGTTCATCTTTTGGGAGTTCACTTAAATACCCAGGGAGGAGTCAGGACCTGGCATTCTGGGATTTGGAGTCCAGACCAATACAACTCTCAGGCCTGGGGGCTGGGGGCTATGCTCCCAACTTAACATTTATAACAGCAATTGATTATTTCCAGGGAAAGGTTATAATTTGTTATCATTGTGTGTGTGTGTGTGTGTGTGTGTGTGTACTGAGTATGGAACCCAGGACCAGTGGTAGACAAATGCTTTACTACTGACCTCTATTCCCAGTCCAATGCCCAGGTATAACATACATTGTAGACAAAGGATCAGGTGTTCGTAAAGGTGAATGACTCAGAGCTATATGCAGGTACAGTGTAATTGAGTGCATGACTTTGGCTTTTCCTTGGAAAGGTGGGTTCAAGGGTTCCTTCCTTCCTTCATCATTTTCTGAATTCTCTGGAATGAATTTGATGCTCTGCTGGGAGGGAATGACCTCCTCTAGATCCAAGGTCTTCCAGTAGAATGGGTCACTCGGTATCCCTGCTCTTCTGCGGACGTTGGAAGCACCCACAGGATCCAGCTGTTTCCTGTGGAAGTGAAGTTCATTCTTAACTCTTTCTGAACTTGAAGCAGGGTCTCATGTAGCTAAATCTGACCTTAAATTTTCTATGTAGCTGAGGAGAACCTTGAACTTGTACTTCTGAGTCTCCTGTTTCCACCTCTTGAGTGCTGGCGTTATAGTCATGGGCCCTGCTACTCATTTTATATGGATGGTGCTGGGAATCACTCTCAGAGCTTCTTAGACAGTAGACACTGTGCCAGCCATGCCGGTCCCAGCCCTCTCACTACCGACTTCACTGCCTAACACACTCGCTACATGTCTCTGAGACTGCAACCTTCTGGAAAGTAGCGTTAGGTCTTCTGCCTTCTAAGTACCACAGTCTGGTTGGAGCATTGAAACACTGAAGGGTTTTGTAAATGGTGTTTTTCTCATAAGCTCAGTCCTGAAGTTTTATAGAGTAAGAATTTTAGCTCAGGCCCTCCCATGCCATTATCTCCTATCCCTTTGGGGTTAAGCCACAGAACCTGAGTACCCGAGTTTCAGTTATAAATAAAACCATTGAAACACACCAGCTCTGCCCCTTCTGCTCTGCATCAATAATGGAGCCAAGAATGTTTCCTGGATTTTCCTTATTTGGCCATAAAAATACTGGAAAGCTATAATTGTGACTGAAGAAAGCTCGATGGTTCCTAGAAGGAGAACTTGGGGCCACTTAGGTCTCCAATGAGAAGAAAGAACCAAGGCGGTGCTTTTGCTTCCAATGTCTCCTTCAAAACACACACTGGAATTTGATCTGTACTGTGAAGTAGGGGGAGGCGGGACCAGGCGAGCCATCTCAGAGATGGTTAGATAGTAACCACTCTGCCTTCATGGATGGATTAATCTCTACATATTAATGGGTTGGTTGGTTAGCAGGCTCTCTTAAGAGTGAATTTGTTGTAAAATGCCATCTGCCTCTGTTTCTGTCTCTGTCTCCCCTCATCACACGATAACCCATCCTGCATCAGGACTTTGCAGGCAAAGAGATCCTCACCAAATGTGGACTCAGCCTTGAACTTCACAGCCTTGAGAATTGTAAGAAATGACCCTCTCAGCTATTCTGTTATAGAAAAAAGAATAAGAGAGATACAGAGAGACAATTAAAATAGAGGAAGTGGCCGGGCGGTGGTGGCGCATGCCTTTAATCCCAGCACTCGGGAGGCAGAGGCAGGCGGATCTCTGTGTGTTCGAGGACAGCCTGGTCTACAAGAGCTAGTTCCAGGACAGGAACCAAAAAACTACGGAGAAACCCTGTCTCGAAAATCCAAATATAAATAAATAAATAAAAATTAAAAAAATAAAAATAAATAAAATAGAGGAAGTGGCTTTGTTTGAACTTGAAAGGTCCCTGAAAGGCTCAAGGTCTGACTATTCCCAACTGGTGGTGGTGCTATTCTGGACGGCTGGGAGACCTTCAGGAGGAGGGGAAAAGCTGGTGGAAGGCCATTGCTGTAAGAAAGCATTTGAGAGGTAACCTCGCCTCCAGTTTGGCCGCTCCTTCTCCACTTCTTGATCTAACACTGAGTCTGTGCCATAAGCTCCCAACACAATGAACCCTATTCCACCTTTCTTACCTTGATGGACTGGACTGTCTGATACCATGAGCCAAAGGAGATCTTTCTTTCCACATGTTGGTTTTGTGACGTACTCGGTCATGAACTCCAGAGATTGTGTGCTCTGGTGGACACAGAAAGTTCTTGATCACTGGCTTTGACTCGGGTTTGTGGTTACGTATGGGTTCTGTTGACATGGAGCCAGCCTCTAGAAGGAGAAAAAAAAAGAACAACCCTGCCTCCAGTGAGTACAAGGTCCAGGCTGCACCCCGGAATTCTTTCACAAGAATCTATGTGGAATTGATCCCATCCCCAATAATTCCAGGCGTGTCTGAGAAGCTATGACTTACTAACCCATATATCTGGCTCCTGCCTCATTTTACATCAGTATGTGTGGGTTTTGATTTATAAGAATTAACCTTGAACAAAACAAGAAAATTTTTTTTGTATTGCGTAGCCGGAACAGGGTGGGGAAACATGATGGTGTAATGTGAAAGGCCCGAGGAGAGGCAGGCAGTCTTTTGTCATTTGCCATGCAGCAAATTCCCTTATAACTTCCACAGAGAGTCTATTGGGTTTGAAAAGAAATGATGGCTTTGGTGCCGGGTGTGTAAAAATGTTATGTGCCCATTACAAAAATTCTGTTAGCGTATGAAAGTACAAGACAGAAGATTAGAAACACTCTAATTTCACTACACAGAGGCAACCCTTGGTAAATCCTGATCAACCCTTCAGACACCCTCTAGCTGTATCATTGGGAAGACATGGATGACTAGAATAATTTTGGGAAAACGACATATAACAATCCAGAATGAACTTCTTCTTACCTTTCCAGCAGATGTCCAGTATTTTTGTCATTTTGTTCAGGGGACAAACCTGCACCTGCAATATGATTTCAAGGTTTTCTGTGTAGTTCTAGTTTGTGACTTTACCACCTCGGTGTGACTTTGTTTTGTCTTTCTGATGGACTAAGACACCGTCATGTAGAGGCACAGAGTGTTTTGTTGGAGAGGCTGGGTGGCGAGGGAATGGAGAGGTTGCATGTGGGCATCTCAGAAGCCAGCAGGGAGCTGCCCTGACCCAGAGCACAGCTTGTCTGTGCCCTTTAAAGACAATCATTCCATCAACGAAGCATTTCAGGATACTCTTCTCCTTATAGTGGCAGAATGGCCATAATAATCATCAAACATATTTTTACTGCGTGTGATATTTCAGGACAAATGGCAGTAGAATTCCAGGCAAAATTCCTATGCCATTATTCTATGCTTGAAATGGCTACATTAAAAAAAAAAAAAAGGTACAGGTAAGCATAGTAACCATGGTGATGGTGATAACAGACTAGACATTGCGATTCTTAAACTAGGGCCAAGTGAAACTGATCCCCATCGACTTCTGTTTGTCTGGTAGAAGGAGACAATAGGAGCAGTGAAGCATTCAGGATGCTATGACAGACTCGGGCGAACAGCGTTGGCTCAGAGTTGCTTCCGAATTGTTTCGGTGCATAGTGGTGAGTGGACAAGAACAAACAAACAAAACAAAAGAAAAAATCCCCAACCATGCATGAGCAAAAGGGTTTTAAGAGCACAGAAGAAAGTTTTATAAAACTGTCAGTGCTGGGAACTAGCCTTACTTTGATTTTTATGTATGTATGCGTGTATATATGCGTGTTTGCATGTGTGTGCATATGAAGACCAGAGGTTGACATCAGATGCGTTTTCTGACCACTTTCCCCCTTATATATTGAGGCAGAATCTTCAATGAATCCCCAGATCTCTGATGTGGCTTCTCTACCTAGCCAGCTTGCCCCCAGAGAGCTCCTGTCTTTGCCTTTTGAGTGCTGGGATCACAGTCAGGTTTGTCACGCCCTCTTGCCATTTATATGGGTGCTGGGGATTGAACTTAGGTCCTCGTGCTTGTGTGGAAAGGGCTTCACCCAGTGAACCATCCCCCTAGACCCTCAATTTTATCTTCAAAAGCAAGAAATAACTTAAAACTTACTTATAGGATATTGATACTCATAGATTACGGAGTGGGCAGGGCCTTACAAGTAACCACCAACAAATAGCATCTGGGCTCTTATGAGGAATGATAAGAATCTGGGAGAGGTAAAGACACGAGAATCCAGGAAGAGAACGTAAACCTAATGCAGTGGGATGATAGGCACAGCATCCAGACCAGCAAGCATTAAGGCCCGCAGATGTGTTTTAGGCAATTTGGACACATGAAAACATTACTGAAAGGCATGTCTGCTGCACGTGCCACATGGAAAACCACTGCCTAGTTATCCCACCACTCAGCAAGGCACTGTCTGACTCATCTTTAATTCCTCAATATCTCCAGCCTGTGGCAGGAAGGATTGCTGAGGCTGGCGCTGGGAAGGAGCTCAAGCGGTGCTTGAGAGTGTGGAGAAGTCTTTGTGAGACGAAGCGAGCAGAAAAGGAGGCTGATGGTGGGCAGGCGCGGTTACAAGGGAACATGCTGCCCTATGACCTGCTGACAGTTGGTCTGAGACTGAGATTCACTTGGGAATGAGTGGGAAGCTCTCTTTAGTGTCCAGAAAAAATAGCTGGAAACTCAAATCCTGCAGAATCTCCCCAAATTTTGGAATAGTTAAAAAAAAAGCACAATCATCAGACCCTTGTGATTCTGTAAGCTGGCAATAGGTCGAGTACTCTTAGGAGATTTAGGTTTGGCTTTTCTGGTGAGCATACCTCACTGAGAGTGTTGTGTATTTCCTGTTGTTCACTTTTATATGATACATGTGAAACTGTATGTATAAAAAAAATCCCTTATTTTTATTCTCCTCCCCCACTTCACCTCAGAGGTGCTGGAGTGTTCACTGATGTCTGCCTTTCGTTTTTATTTATTAAACGAGATCTAGCTGTGTAACCCAGGCTGTCCTTGAACCCAGAGGTCCTCCTTCCACAGCCTCCCAGGGGCTGGGATCACAGCATGGTCCACCGTGACTTTGACTCTCCAAAGGAAAGATGCCAAGGAGAAGTTAGAATCCATCGATGCAAAACTTTTAGGATTCTCTCCCTGATGTTGTCCTTTAGTTACCAACTGAATATTAAGGATTTTTAGGAATCTTATGTTTTATAGGCATATGCTCCTGGACCACATGTTCATGTTTTATGTTCTCCAACTTATGTTAGCCAAATGAATGGTAATGAGAGGAAAGGAAGGACCACTGGTGAGACAGGTTCGTAGACGGGCAAGGGCTCCTGCTTTTAAGTCAAAATTGGAGTCTTCATTTCCCTAACTATCTGACCTGTCATATAAGGGTCTGGTCCTGGGCGCTCAGTGCCGCCTTACTCCTTTATGCATCTAGTTTAGAATTTGCCAGTTTTCATGGAGACACAGAAATTTAGTGTCATCACTACACAAAAAGCCACCCTCTTCCTGGCTGCCAAGGTCTTTTCACCTTATGGTGACTTTGTCACCATCTTCTGGGCAATATATCTGTCACTCTATACCTGGGTCTATGCCAAGGAGGAGTGGTCTGATATATCAGATGTTACTGTGTGTCCTTTGTCCTTTTCACCCCATAAAAGAAGGTCTATACCATCCTGCTGACACCGAACATCTCAGCTGACACTGAACCTTTCAGAGGAGACAGCAGCCGTGTAAGGTTTTGGAGAGGAGTGGCCAGACGCCATGCCATAAGCCTGGCTTTAGAAGCACAGAGTCCCTTTGTACCACTTTGACATGGCGCCAGGCCTGCTGAGGTGATGATTGTGTTCATTGCAGGTGAAGTAAGACCGACAGATGCCCACCGGTGGGTGGGGTGTGCCATCGCAAGACCAGAGTGGTTTCAATCCTCTCCTCTTTTCTCCTTAATCCAGCAGGCATGGCAGCTAATCACACAAATCTCGTCTACAAAGGCTGCTGTCAGGAATAATCCCTGAGCTAGCCAGCACGTTAGCGTCGACGCTCCTTGGGTATTACTTTCCTTTTCTGTTGCCACATCCTCATGTGACGTCCTGAGTATCCCCCGTGTTGGTTGGCTGAGGCATTACCTCATGAAATCTGCCTAAACTCTTGTTCTCGTAGATTTTACCTTTAGCCCAGAGGTTCTTGTTGTATCAGGGCCAGTGGGACCTGGGGAGAGTCCCTGCTTTACTCTTTGTACCAGAATCCATCCCTACTTGATACTCTGGGACCTGAAATGCAGACGTTTATCTGGTTGACTCTGTAAAACTTTGCTTCTAAAAAAAAGGGGAGGGGAGGCTTCATTACTTTGTTCTCCCCTTCCTTCCTTCCTTCCTTCCTTCCTTCCTTCCTTCCTTCCTTCCTTCCTTCCTTCCTTCCTTCCTTCCTTCCACAAATGTCACCCAGACACCTGTGCTGAGTTACTAGAGCAGAGAGAACAGAGAAAAAAGCAGAGCTGGACGAAACCAGGGATGCCTCAAGATGCTGTTTTGGCATACTGCCTACTGCGGCTCCTGTATTCCTAGGAAGTAACTAAAGAACAACAGACACCTATGGGGGGTGATCCCAGGCTCTTCCAGCTCTGTGGTGTGTTTTGTTCTTCAGCGTCAGAGTCATGGGAAATCACAGAAAGCTCTCAGGAAGCAGCGCTGAGCCGTGGTCATATGGTTAGCTCCTGTGTCATGTGGAAAGTGACCGAGAGCAGGAAGAAGCATGTGGGGACAGTAAGAAGGGCACTTTGTGATTGACCTGTGACCTTTGGCAGCAGAATCATTTAGTGAAATCGGCAGAGGTGGTAGGCTGGAATCCTTAACCTTAACCACGTTCCTGCTATGACAAAGAAGACGTTAAAATAAAATTCAACTTACCAGAACATTCTGTGTGTTATCTTGTATTACAACAACTAGGGATTAGGATAGGGTGGTGCATAATAAACCTGTCTTACAGCTTTTCCTTGGGAACTTGGATTTTCCATATATCTTTTGAGCAAGTGACAGCCATTCCGACATGCTTTTGTTAGATCACTGCTTTCTTTCTAGTCTCCCGTTTCTGTCCTCTCTAAATGGTCTTGACCTTTTCTTTTCTTTCTCCCCCAGAATTATGAGAGGTTGGGGATAAAAGCCAAAAGTGATCACAAGAGAGACTCAGATCAGCAATTCAGACCTTTGCTTTTGCCCCAAGATTACAAAGTCTGTTAGAGAATCAATTATTTTGAAATATATATTGTGACCTAAAAGGAAGAGTCTGTTTTTGCACAGTGCTTGGAAGTGCAAAGCCTGGAGTCACAGAGTCCTAGGGTTGAATCTTAGCTCTGCCCCTGTCCCAATGACTCCCATGAGTTATGAGCCTCTACTGCCTCATGCTCTTTGTCTGTAAAATGAGTAGTTGTTGGAAAAAGCACACAGAGAGCACTTAACCTTTTGACACACCATAAATGCTCCATAAATGTTAATTGTTATTGTTGTTGCCATAACAAGGTGCCCTCTGAAGGTTATGGAATATGTTTACACCTGCAAACTATTAGTTACAATATGTCCTTAAACATGTTTTATCCTTGTATTGGCTGTGTTCCCCGAGGCTTGAAGGACTGCATGGGAACTTGATTGGCCAGAGGATTTAAACACACATATCTTCATCACTGTATATATAGTATCCAGTTTAGGTGTTGGTTTTGAGAGATAACAATGAGGTCTCAGTTGCCCTTTCCTTCCCATCCCCTTCCCTCTCCTTCTTTTCCCATCCCTTCCCTTCCCGACCCTTCCCTCTCTGTGCTTCTCTCCTCCTTTCATCTACTCTCTTCCTCCTCCCCTTCCCCTCATTTAGTTTATGATTAGCAAGTGTAAGTGCAGTAGGCAGAATATGCCCTACTCACAGGTGTCCACGTCCTAGCACCCAGATCCTGCCGACAGTCTGTGTTAAATGGCAAAGGGTAATCGGAGTTGTAGCTAGAATTCAAGTTCTTAATCAACCGGCCTCAGAGTCAGGAGATCGTCTTCAGTCACCTAGGAGGGCCCATGTCATCTCTAATGCCAAAGGGAGAAAGAATCGCCACTCGGTGTTGGAGAAGGAGAAGAGAGGAAGGTGGTGTTCAGAGTGATGCGCTCTCCCACCTTGACAGCAGAAGGAGATCACAAGCCAAGGACAGCTCCCAGCACCTAGGAGGTGGAAAAGGTAAGGGGCCCAATTCTCATTGGGGTCCTTCAAGATGGAACCTAGCTCTGCTGATTTCTTGGTCTTAGAGCCTGGAGGCCCATGCTGGGCTCAAAACAGACAGCTGTAAAATAAAAAGTCAGTGTGTTTGAATCACTAAATCCATGGTAATTTGTGTGCGTGTGCGCGTGCGCGTGTGTCTATGTGCATATAAAAGGAATTCCAGTAGTTATTTTTTCGAGAAGTCAAGTAAAGTGATTAGAATTTTCTATTTTATTAAAATAAAAATTTCAATACATGTGTCTAGCATGAATCTTTATTGATGTAATAGCATAGATGCTCATAGCGGCTTTACTTTCCAAATCCTGAGTTACCCAAATTATAGGCATTTACAAAATTAGAACATGCACTTCTATAAGACATCACGCAGATGTGGAATTTCCATTTATATTTAATTCATCCTTATAGGAAAGGTTGGAATTACACAGAGTCTTGGCTGTTTCTAAATATCCTGGACAGCCCAGGCACCACAATTAGGACTTGAGTGAATATGTTATCTTTTCGTTATGACTAAAGCCCATTCCCTCCCAGTCTCATCCTTGGTTCACAGCTCTCAAAATCCTTTACGGACCTTCATATCAGACAGGGCCACCCGGGCCCTGCGTTTCTTCATCACTAATTGCTGTTTACTACACAGGCTTAACATTAATATGAAGAGATGGTGCTGTAATTGGAACAATGGCCATTGTGTCTGTGACCTAGAGCTGCTGTCCTGACTGGGTGAGCCCCAGATGACTTCTCAGCTTTCCTTACTCAGTGGCCATAGGGCATGCAATTTTTCTTTTCCTCATTGTTGTCACCTGTCCCTGTCATCCAATTTGTATCTTTCTTAAAGAGATCCCGGGCCTGTCCATCCTATTACTCGGTGTCCTGTTAGTTGTGAGATAAGACTGAGCCAGCAAGTCCTCTCCAGATCTGAAAAGCCACATGGCTGGCGAAACCACAAGTTGTGTGTTGGAAACATGGATGTCTGGAAGCTACCCTTTTAACCCTGCACTTGTCATGAAGGAGCTTGGAGATGAATCTTCCCTTTTCTTCTTGTTTTTCCAACGAAGAGTTCTCAGCTTTGTAGCTAGTAGAGGAGAGAGACAGTATTCAAGCAATAAACTATCTAAGTCCAACAACCCAACTTCTACATTGAGAATGAGGTGGGATGGATGCTGTCTAGTGCAGGCTTCTGGTCTCCAGGGCATAGCCCTTTGTTTGGTTTACTGTAGCCTGTATCTGCTCTCAGGCTGCTGAGTTCAAGGTACTATTTGTATTAGTGTCCAAGAACCAAAGGCATTCCCAGAAGCCAACTCACAATAATACCTTTCGAATACCACGTGAGCTAGAAAGCAAGATCAATACCATCCGGAGGCAAAGTATCTGCGCCTAATAGTTCTCACCTGAAGTTTGGAGCACCTTTTTTATTATGAATGAGAATAGATTCATTAATTTATTGACAAAGATGGAGCCATAAGAGAGATCCCAGGTCTGAAGTACTGTCCAACTCTAAGTTTAAATGTTTTTTGTTAGCCGGGCGATGGTGGCGCATGCCTTTAATCCCAGCACTTGGGAGGCAGAGGCAGGCGGACCTCTGTGAGTTCGAGGCCAGCCTGGTCTAGAAGAGCTAGTTCCGGGACAGGAACCAAAAAGCTATGGAGAAACCCTGTCTTGAAAATAAAAAAAATTTAAAAAAATGTTTTTTGTTCTTCCTTCTTGGATTGAACTACATGCTGGCACATGTGGAGGACTCACTTTCTTAGATTTTAATGCAAGACATTTCTGGAACCTTTATGCCTTTTGATTAATTGACAAATATTGCAGTAGCAAGCTTGAATAATCATTTGATGCTGTGACCTCCACACTTTTGGATTGACCTGACTAGGACAATGGGGGAATGAAGAAAGACACACATATGAAAGGCTGGGATCAGGTGGGTTGCTCGTTCTGATAGAGGTACACACTGAGCACATTTAATACATACATCTGAAAGGGAGGAGGGTCAGCTAATCTCCATAGGGTAGGGGGTCTTTGTAGGGGAGCATCAAGGAGGAGGAATGATGTGGGAGTGTCATCTATCTGTTGCTTTCATTGTTTAATTAATAAAGAAAACTGCTTGGCCTGATAGGGCAGAATTTAGATAGGCGGAGTAGACAGAACAGAATGCTGGGGGAAGAAGGCAGTGAGATGGATGCCATAGCTCTCCTCTCCGTGATGGAAGTAGGTTAGAATCCTTCCTGGTAAGCCACCACCTCGTGGTGCTACACAGATTATTAGAAATGGCTTAATCAAGATGTGAGAGCTAGCCAGTAAGAGGCTAGAGCTAATGGGCCAAGCAGTGCTTAAAAGAATACAGTTTCCGTGTAATTATTTCTGGTAAAGCTAGTCAGGAGCCAGGCGGTGGGAAGCGGCCCACAGCTCCTTCTACGGAGGAAGCTAGTTGATACTTTTTGCACAAACTGTCAACATTCTTCCCTAGACTAAGTACTTGTCATTCCTATGGGTCCGAGACACTGGGGTCGTTGACATGGCTGTGCTCCTGTCAGCAATACACATTGTTCATCTATTTCCCAGGACTTCATCTATTTCCCACAGCTGGACATATGGAGTATAGAAGATGTGAATTTGTTTAAATCTTGGTTTTACAATGCCCTAGTTACAAGACATTGAGAAGTTGACTTCTCTGCGTCCTGATTCAGCTGCTAGTAGTGCAAATACTGACAGCATTGCTGGGTAATCATTAGAATTAAGTGAGAAAATACATGCAAAGTACTTAGAACAGTGTCTGAGGTATACATTTCAACAAGTTATAATTGCCCTGCTCTTCTTATTTTTGGCTTTAAGAGGCACTGTGGCTTTTGCACACAGGTAATTATTTTGGTTATAGATTAGCTGTCCTATGTTAAATCTGAAGTTTTTGCAGAATTTTTCCTACTAATTTCCCTCGTTAACCATATAACCTGGTTTCAGGGAACACTGAGACCATGAAGAGCAAGGACACTAGATACTGTTCTAGGGGAAGGGTTCATATGACAGACTCTTATGAACTGCCCTTCTGTTTCTCACTTCTACAACACTGATCTTGTAAGTACAAGGTTGACTACATGCTTGTCTCCCTCTTTTTTCTGACCGAGGGGCATCTTCTTACTGTTGATTGACATTGAAATATGAGGGCTAGTTATTATAGATATAGGCCTTTCTAATTGAATTCCACGCATTCTGGAAGACTTGGACCTATGCTCCATTTTACTATGGACCACTCCATGGTTCTACTTTCTCTTGAAAGGAGGAGGTTGGGATGGCTTTGGACAGCTGTTCTATTGTTCATTTGCCTAAGTGAGATAACTTGTTAGTATTAGTGTGATTGTTTTACCAATTGAATGTAAGTTCCTCACAACATCATAAGGACAGCTTACCAACAAAGTTATGGGGTGCCTAAGATGCTCTAAGTGTTTTGCATGCACTAATTAATGTCATCATCTCAACACTATGAAGTACATGCCATTACTAACCCCATTATACAGACAAGGAAGTGGCATAAGAGAAGTTAAAGAGCTCCTATGGGATCTCACAGCTGGGTAATCAGATCCTGTTGTAATAAAAGCGGCGGGGCTGCGTTCCGCCACCCGGCCGCCCGCACGACTAGCTTATGCCCCGAAATAATTACACGGAAACTGTATTCTTTTAAACACTGCCTGACCCATTAGTTCCAGCCTCTTGGCTAGCTCTTACATATTGATCTAGCCCATTTCTAATATTCTGAGTAGCACAACAATCTGGTGGCTTACCAGGGAGATCTTAACCTGCGTCTGTGTCTGGTGGGCGAATCATGGCGACTCCCTCACTTGGCTTCTTTCTCCCAGCATTCTGTCTGTTTACTCCACCCACCTAAGGGCTGGCCTATAAATGGGCCTAGGCAGTTTCTTTATTATTTAACCAATGACCTTCCTCCATCAAGATCCAGCTTGTCTAGATTCAAGTATTTGGTCTCTGTTTCCTTGTCATTTGGTGTTTGAGTCAGAATCCCCCTGTGTAGACCAGAATGGTCTTGAATGTAGAGATTTGCTGCCTTGGCCTCCTGAGCGCTGGGATCAAAGGCTTGTGCCACCATGACTGGCTAGTATTTGCTCTTAATCAGTTCACTATTTTGCTTCTTGACCAGACATGCCCAAGTCCTCTACTAGCTTTTGCTAATGCCCCACTTCTGGATTTTTCTAGAGCACTTGTTCTAGATCTTCATCTTAGTTTCCTTCGTTTCTTCAGGTTACAGATTCCTCTAGGATAGCTATAGTTCTGTTTGCCTTCCACCGTGAGACTTCCCTCTTCAACCAAGGTCATGCTGGAATGTGGGGCAGTTTTTTCTTGGGTGGTGACAGTAAAGGGAGAGGGCATAGTCATGTTGGTTTTTAGTGGGTCAGTGGAAACATAGGGCAATTGACAGTCCTCACTGATGTGCAGCTAGGAGTCTTGTACGCTTACCTACTGTTGGGGTAGATAATTCTCTATGACCAAGGACACACCTTCTGAGAAACTCAGTCTCTTCCCAAATTTTCTAGGTCAGTATGTTAAGTGGCTTCTCCAAAGGCCTTAGATACCAAATGTAGAATAACATTCTCCAGAGTGACTCCCAAGGCATCTGCTGATCCCACTAGGACACCATACAGAGCTATGATAGCAGATTTTTGCTTCTGATTTAGAAGGAAGGTCCTCTTGACTTTTTTTTTCTTTTGAGAAGGACATAGGGAGAGGAACCCCTGACCTGCTTTCACCCTAAAAATATCAGAACTTGCAACCTTAGAGAGTTTCTTCAGGCAATACCGGTATATCTGCCTCGGTTGCTTCATGGTGTCAGAGAGAGAAGCAGGAGAAGATTAGGGAGTGGAAAAGATGGAGAGGGAAAAGGAAAAGGAACAGACTCTGAGAAGGGACAATAAGGAAAACTTGTTCAGAAACTCTGCTTCTGTGACATCTTATTGAGATATTTAGAAAATTGGCTTTTTCCATGTTATCCTTATATGCCTGGAAATGGTAACCTCTAGCTTCAAGGCATTGCCTAAACAAAACCCTCCATGCATGATGCTCAGCCTGAAAGGATCTTTCCAATTAAAACAAGCCTTTCCAATGTTGCCAAACAGGGTTGCTCCCATTTGGCTGGGTGCGTGGGCAGTTCCCACGAAGCTGTGAATCCTGCATGAACACATTGACCAGGTATTTCTAGCCAGCCAAATAGGCGAAGGATTCATTTCCTATAAAAGACTCTTGATTACAGTGTTGAAACAACGCACACATTCTAGGCTTGCCTGTGATGATGCTAACCCAGGGCTCTGCGTTGTAGATGCTGATTGACTCAGTCTATGAATTCTTCTTAAAATGAGTGTGTGTATGTGTGTGTGTGTGACACACTTTCCTTTGTTTCTGAACTTTGTTCTCTTCATTCCCTCTTATTTGAAGAGGTCGTTTGCTTTTAAAATGCCTTTTTGTTATAAAAACTTTCTCTTTAAATAAAATGAGTAGATAAGGATTAACATAGTCAAGAAATGGCTCATTTCTGCCCAGAGTAAGATACAGTTCTCCTTGTTTGCTACATGGGAATCATGGGAGTTCCTAGTAAGATGCTACAGTAGCTAGTTTCTAGAAATCATCTAGAGAGCACCAATATCATTTATATCCTTTAAAAGATACTTGGAGGAGGGGTTTGAGGATGTTATTTCTGGCATCATGTCCTGTTTATAGATAAATGACTAGACACAACAGGGTGAGTCATATCACAGCAACATGTGACTGTGATATTTGGTGAGAAAAATGAAGCAAGGGCATTAGATTTGAAGAGTCTGTGATGAGCACGCAAGAATAAACGGAGAGAAGGCAAATGGTGCCTCTGGGACTGAACCAGGGGTCGGTGTCTTGGAGTTGGTTCATGGTTTGTTCCTTTAGATCCCCTGTTTGGGTTTTACTGCTGTCCAGAGCAGATGTGTCAGGGTATGAAGTAGAAGAAAGAGTTGGATTTCTCATTGGCCAACTGTTTTTTCATCTGGTCCCTAGACTCTCTATCTGTGATATGAAAAAGGCAACCAGCTGCTAACAAAATACCTTCCTAATGTTAAAGGTCTCCCAGCCCACGAGCTTGGATAAAGAGAACAGTTGGTGCTGATAACACGAGGCTCCTAAATGGTTTCTCATTAGAGGCAGCAAGTGTTGGGAATGGAACGCTGAAGAACAGAAATGACATCAATGCTATGGTACATTTCTGCTAGATGAGATTACATAATATATAATTCAATAAGAGAATTTAAAGTACTTAGAACTAAGTCTCACCATTGTGTGGCATAGAGCGTTAACTTCTGTAACCAGTGGTTTCTTCAGGGGTTAAATGAGATTATCATTAGTAGCTACTTTATGGTGGTTGTGTGATCATCAGTTGAGTTCAAGCATTTGATAATGTGTTGACTATTATTGGTTAACCTTAGCTTAGAGTCAAGTAGACGGACATGTGGAAGAGGTCTGTGAGTGTGGTCGTCTATCAGGCTAATGTCAGAGTCTAAAAGAGAGGGTAAAAAAAAAAAAAAAGAAAAAAGGGTGGGTGGAGATGCTCAGTGCATACCATTTACATATATAGAGAGATCACTGGAGATGATCGGTGCACGCTGTCTGCGTATGTGGAGAGATCACTGGAGATAATCGGTACATGCTGTCTGCATATGTGGAAAGTTCACTGGAGATGATTAGTCCATGATGTCTGCACATATAGAAAGATCACAGTGGATCCTCATTACTGCGCAATTATTGTGCTCACTTAAAAAGACGGGGAAAGGCATGCATGTGTGTGCGTTCTTGTATATGTATGAGTGCATGGGAAGAGCAGTGGTTGATGTCAAGTGTCTTCTTTTATCTCTCTCTATTTCAGATTTTTAGAAGACCTGTCTCTCACTGGACCTGTAGCTCATCGATTGGCTAGGCTGGCTAGCCACAAGCTCCAGTGATCCTCCCGTCTTTGCCTTTCCAGCACTGGGGTTACAGGTGCAGATAGCAGCACCTGGCTTTGTATGTTGGTTCCATGGATCCCAACTCAGGTTCTCATACTGCTGACCTATTACTGAAGTGTGTAAAAAACAGACAACAGGCACACAAAGAGTTCTTTACTCCCCACCCCCTTGACTGTATATAGGATACTTATTTAGTTTTCTCAAAAAATCTGGACTTTGTACTGTCTTTTTCTGTCATAGGTATACAAAATCCTAAAGATTTTTTTAAACATGCTTTTATACTAAGGAGACAACTAAAAATTATAGGCCTTTGAGGTGCCAGATTCTCTCTTTATTATGCAGGTCATAATAGCTTATTTTTAGCATGGGTGGCATGGAGGGTATTTTGCTTGGAGTAGGAGAAAGATGTCTCTTTTTTTTGGCATAAACAGAGAATGTCATTACCCCATCAGCTCAAGGTTAGTGATTCCTAAACCCTGGGTTCGAATAGAATCAAATTCCCAGAGTAAGGTGAGTAGCTCTCTCTCACCTCTTGCCAAATGGTTTTCCAGTTAGTGTTTAGGGTGTATACCAGACAGGATCTACCTGGCCCAGCACTGAGTTAAACCTAAAGGAAAGCACCATGGATGGAAACGACACATGTCTAGGGTCTAATTTAGGGACTGCGAACTCATTTCTGCCTAGCACTACACACCATTTACAGAGCCTGGTCACCATCATTAGCCCATTGAACCCTTCCATTGTATGCCAGGCAAGGCCAATGTGATTAAATCACTTTTACTCAAGGTCACACACACTCTGGGTGGAGAGTGCTCCTGGTCTCTGAGCTCGTTCTTTACTTTCCAGATTTCCATCTTGCAGGCTGAGCTACTATGCAGGGAGATGCTGACAGGAGCTACTCTGTGTATTTCAGTGAGAAATTCACAGCAGAAGAGATCTTCCTGGGAGTTCTGCATTCTGCCTGCTTTGTGTAAGCTGTTGCTTGTCTGGAGGAAGCACATGGCTGAACCATATGCTCAACAAGGCAAGTGTCTTTGGTGTGAGCATCAACTGGTATCCGATACATATTCTTAAGAATTCAAATGCTTTATTAATATAATTGTGGGTATAATCACAGGAAATGTTCTCTTTTATGTCTCCCCTCCCCCAACACTGAGCATTATTAAAATATCCAAATCATGACTAGATAACTAAAGTCTCAGAGAAAGAATTTTAAAATGAAACAATTTTAAATTGACAAAAGAAACTTGGGTCTAGGCTATAGCTAAGGGCAAACACACACAATGATCATGCACAGAGGGGGTTCCATGAGGTCTTCACAACAGCCCTGTGAAGTAGGCACGGTTCTCATTGAGCAAACAAGGGAGTCAATTTGACGAAGACTGAAGGCTGAATGCTCTGTGCAGGGTCACGATAGGAAATGGGTAGATTTAGGACGTTGGGTCTTTGGACTCAACATTTTGTGTTTGCTTTAGAGTTTTTTCTTTCTTTCTTTCTTTCTTTCTTTCTTTCTTTCTTTCTTCTTTCTTTCTTTCTTCTTTCTTTCTTTCTTTCTTTCTTTCTTTCTTTCTTTCTTTTTTACTAACACCTCTGAAAATCTTCAATAATCTTTTTCAAAGAGTGTCTTCCCTACTCTGTGGTCATGTTCTAGAAGTTGTGAGGCTGGCTGGTGTAGAACAGTGGCTGCCGGCGTTTGGAGCTTGCTTGCAAGCTGAGAGTACTCACTAATGCTCTTTGGGGAAGTCTGTGGATGATACTTCCATCTTTCTCTGATAGACAGATTGAAGCAGGGATCTAAGCTACTTTGTCATTGTTACCCATCAGGCCTTATGTCTTGAGAAATCCAGCTCTACTCCCCTTGTCAAACAAGCGGCTCAAACTCCCATACCCTACGGGATAGAAAGAGAAATAGCCAACATTTAATGGAAGGACCCAGGCTATTGCTTCAAAATGACTCCATAGAGAGAGCTCTAGATTTATCCCATACAACCTGTCTTGATTCTTAAAGCCACTTGGAGAAAAGCCTTGTGGCTCCCACAGCTTCAGAGACTATGGGTATTTGCCACGTGAAGGCATAGACCTGTAATCCCAGATATGCCGGAGGCAGAGGCAGGGAGATGGCAAATTTAAGTCCCACCTGGGATGAAACAAGTAAGGGTGGGGGAAGAGCATAGAGCATGCAGGAAAGCCCCCAGTACCCCCAAAGTTACTTTTGGTGGAGGGGATATGCACTAGTACAGATAAACAATGGTTGAGGTAGCAAAGGTCAGCAGGGTCCAGGCTTGTCATTGCATCATTCCCGGAAACAAGACTTCTTGAGTCTTCCTTATTTGTTCTGTTCCTGTGTTGGCTTCATTCTATATCCAA